>NC_088171.1:143306166-143947207 GCF_028769735.1 Zonotrichia leucophrys gambelii
GACAAATAGAAGCACACCATCCTTTCAGGAGAAGGTTGAAGTTATTAGAGGTTTGAGAGATCCTGATCAGCAAATGCCAAATCTAAACTTGTCACAACTGTACTTATAATAGCTGAACTTTCTACCTCCCCGTGAGTGGCCTGTCTTGTCACACTTATTCTACCTGACCTATTTTCCAGCTCTGCACTTAAACATGTTAAAAAAAAATCTGCATCTCTTGAATGAGGACAGAAAGAGTTTTCTTACTGCTGAATCAACAAAAATGCAGTCTGTGGCTGGGGACATCTGCCTCCTTCTTCCCACAAGAGATTTTTCTTGTGGAGCCCTGAACTCTTTCCACCTGCATCATTCACTGGCTGGGGAGCTTCATAATGAGGTGAAGATGTGAGGACCTCATGGCACCTCACTGAACTGATGTATGTCTTAAAGGTAGAGAAAATATGGAATGTGGAATAGTGTGTTACAGGTGTTCAGTAAAAGTGTTCACCCTGCTGCAATGTCTGCATTTGCAAAGTGCCTCGGAACACAGAGCTACTTAGCAGCAGCTAACATGAAGAGTCAGATCATGGAACAAACCTCACTCCTACGATCCCCTGGGTGGTTTTTGGCATGTTTGGGGCACTCTGGGCTGATGGCTCAACACCTGGGACACTGGTCTGGGAGGGAAGGGGCAGTCCAGCTGTCTGGGCATCAGCCACCCCATCCAGGGGCAGGTCCTGGCCTCTTCTCACTTAGTGTAAACATAGTCACAGAGATATGGCATCAGGATGCTTAAGGATAGCAGCATCTTGTGCATCTATTTCTGTGTCTGCCTATGACAGTGATAAATATGGTCTTAGAACCACTAACAAATTTCTTTGTTCTTCTCTCACTCATGGATAGACACTCAGGCAGGAAATTGTACCAAGTGTACTCATTATCTGGCACTGGGCCCAACTGCCCCATCTCCTACAAATAATCTTTTTTATCATACCAGATAGATTGGCTGAATCCAAAATGTCTATTGGAAATGGTCTTTGGTCCATGCAAGCTTCTAAACTGGGCTTTGGTATTTTTTCAGGGAATATTACGTGGCACAGAACCTGACTGTGCTAGGGACCATCAACAGTGGTGATAATCAAGCTCTCTTGTCTGGAAATTACCCTGGCACTATTTAACTCATTAGAATAAATGTCTAAAAACTTCCCAGTTAGTCCTTGGTGGCACATAATTTATAATATCACACTAAGGAATAAATAATAGTGTTAAAGTGAAGAAGAAAAAGGTTATAATTTCAGCTTTACATGTCAAAAAGCTAAAGCCCATAGGACTAAATCCTCAGAACTTGTTGGGAGTTATGCCTATAAGCAGGCAAGACTATAAATGCCTATTGGGATTCACACCAAGAAAACCCTATAATGTAGACTTTTGGACTGGATGCAGAGTCTCTTCTCCTACCGGAGGTACAGTTAACAGGTTTCAAATGTGCTTTTGCTCTCTCCAAAGAAATAATATAATCATAGAATCATAGAATGTTCTGAGTTGGAAAGGAACCAAAATGATAATTGAGTCCAGCTCCCATCCCTGCACAGGACCATCCCCAAGACTCACACCATGTGCCTGAGCTCATTGTCCAAGTGCTTCTTGCTGTGTCAGGCTTGGGGCTGTGACCACATCCCCGGGGAGCCTGTTCCAGTGCCCAACCATCCTCTGAGTGAAGAGCATTTTCCTAATATCCAACCTAAACCTCCGTTGACACAACTTTGAGCCCTTCCCTCGGGTCCTGTCACTGGTCACCAGAGAGGAGATCAGTGCGGCCCCTCTGCTGCCCCTCATGAGGAAGTTGTGGAGCTCCATGAAGTCCTTCCCCAGTCTCCTCCAGGCTGAACAAGCCCAGAGTCTCCACCCATTCCATGTACTGCTTCTTGTCTAGGGAAGAGAAGGGGAGGGAAAGGTGAGGCTAAGGCAAGAGAAAGGTGTTCATGGGGCTGGTAACAAAGAATTGCCACTGTTAGTAGGAGCAGCACAGATGTCTTGTGTAGACTTCACGTACATGTCAGCATTGCTGCCAAATTCTTATTTCCCCCAGCCAAATTTCTTCATCTTTTCATTCATCTGGTCCACTCCTTCAATAAAGGTTATAGAACTGCTAAGAACTGCAGATGCAGCTGTGACACGGATGGTAGTGTACCTCATCCTCATTTTATATACAGTGGACCGACCCTTTATTCCAACAAGTACATGGTTTCTAGACAGTGTTTTATTCTCACTGGACTTCCCCAACTTTAAGAAGCCTTGGTAAAAGTTTTATCTTTTGAACATGCATAATTCTGCTAAATGAAACAAGTAGTCAATGTGGAAACTGGTTTCTACTGTCAAACTATTACTGCAAGCCCAGAAGGGAGTACTGTGCATCTGCAGCCAGGTCCCCTACTCCTTCTCCTGCTCTGCTGAACCAGCACTTTGTCATCAGTTTATTGCCAAAGGAAAATTGCTTTTTTTTTTTTTCCTACCATGGCAATTCTGGGTTTTTCCCAACAGATCCACAAAGGTGAAAATTAGAGGGGAGGGGATGTGGTCTTCCCTCAACAGGATTCCATACCATCTGCTGGTAGGAGAAACATGGACGTAGCCTGGACCTCCCCTCTCAAATCTCTATTCAGCCTGTGTGAGACAGTTCAGTGTATTTTTAATTAATTACTCATGTCAGTCAGAGCTGCTCTACTAACACCAGTCATATCTTAACAAATGCACTCCTCACACCTTTCATAAATATTTTCTCTATCAGATTTAGCAAGAGTGGCCCAGTTTTCAGTAAAGGAACGTTTGGTTCAGACATCAAGGTCCTATCTGACTAATGGCATAAGTATGGTGAGTTTATGTCTCACATTATTGTGTGTGTGTCTGGGAAAGGATATGTTTTGCAACACAAACATTTGGGTCAATATGGTAATGAATCTCCCTTCTGGCAGATTCAGAACTTCAAACTGCATGTTATTTGGCCACAGAGCCATAAAAGCAATCAGACCCTCAATGGCTTAGTTTACAAGTTATTGATGGTCTTCTGGAGTATTTAATAGTTCAAGTTCCTCTTGTGGGCTGTGATTCTGAAAAGCACATCTTCACTTTTGCACTAATGCTACTGTCTCATTGAATTCAATATTTGCAGAGTTTACTGTTGAGCTGAGATTATGTTTTGGAGCTCTTCCTAACCTTACCTTCAAAAGTCACTTTGGCTTAGTCTAGAGTGCAGGTGTGGGCATCTGCAGAGATACTTGAGCTGTCTTTAACAGGGCTAGCATAGGCACAAGCAGAAATTTGTGTTTCAGCTTAACTTTCAATATCAATACATGAACTAATTTCTAAAATTAGCTCAAACTCTCTAGGTGTGTTACAGCCCCTGTTTCTGACTGATCTAGCTGATAAAACACATTATCCTCTTAGCTCTTTCCTGAACTTACATTATCAACATACTTATTGAAAATGTACATGATGACTGGAACTCATATTCTGGCAAAGTTATCAGTAATGTTGTATATATTACTAAAGTACTTTTCAAGTTCTACTTTATATTGCACATTTTTAGCAAATATGGAGACAAATCTAGGATATTCAAATGCATATCCTTTAGTAAGGTTCAGCTTTCTACAATTGTATGAAAGATATTCAGAGGATGGTAAAAATATTATTTGCTTATACAGCACACAATACAAGTTACAAGATAAACCCTCTTCCTTACTCTTCATTACAAGCTTCATACATGGAGATTTTAACAGTTTGTTATCACATAGCAAAACCCAATATCTCAAGTAAAAGTATTTAGAAATTTCTTTTAACATTTTCTTCTAACTCAAACACAAATCTTAGTTTTCTTTAAACTCCATAAATCATCCAAATTATGTGTGTTGCAGGAAGTAGGCCCATAGGTACCCTATGTAACATGTGGTACATTTCCTGTAACTGGTATTAATAGTACTTATTTTATTACAGTATCATAAACTTATCAAACATTAAAAGGTTGATAAAAAACAAATCCTAATGATAGAGTTAACTTATAAGTAATATTTCTTCTAATACACCCTTACTCCCCATTTAAATACGTTTTCAGTCTTTAATTATAAATATACTGCATGCTGATTATTATGCTTGAAATGAAATTATTTTCATTATATTAAAATAAACCACTAAACACTAATTTCACTGCAGAATATTCTGATGTGATATAGAGTCTGAAGTTTTTTGCTAAAGTTCCTCAAACATTCAGGTTTCTCTTTTTATGTTGAAAAGCCTTATGGATTCTTCAGTAATTCATCATCCCATTAAGACTTCTGATGATTGCCATGATAAATTTAGATGTGTCACTGGGGATTTGGGGTGCAGTTTTATATTCAATTTAACCTGATATAGCCTCCTTTTTCCTCTCTGCCCCCACTCACATATTCCAGCCCCTCCCTCACAGTGTCTGCAGGTCATGTGAAGGTGCAGTGAGGTGATGTGGAAATTAACCCCGGGCAAGAAAAAAAATATTTGTTTTCTGTTGGTTTAGCAAACAGACCCATTTGTTCCAGGTGATGGTAGACCTGATGTGAGGAGTGCTGCTGGGTGGGAAAGGGCAAGACCTGGCTGTCTTCTCCTGCTCTGGGGTGAGTGTAATGTGAGGTTTGGTCTCTGCCTCTCTGCCTGTTTAACTCTTCCATCACCCCCAGCTCCCAGAGTTGCTGCTGCCTTGCACCTGCAACATGATATGAGGCACCAAGTATGTCAAAAAGGACAAAAGTCTGGAAATGGTGACAAAATATTAAATGAAGGGGAGCAAGCATTCTCTGTCTTTCATACACATCTGTGGTAGAAGATGCAAGAAAGCCTGCCCCTTTTCAACCACAGTGACAAGGAGGGGATGCTAGATGAAGAAATTAGATATAAAAACTTGAAACCTACACACAAATTACTCCTTCCACTGACTGGACTCCAGGATTGCTGCTCACCAACAGGAAGGCCCAACATGGGACCATGACCAGCCTTTCCACTACCTTTAGTCAACGGTAGGGTAGCAAATATGTTTGACACACGTAGCTCTGGTACATACAACACAGATATTATGTGTAGCCTAATAAAATCTTTAACCAAAAGGAGTATTGGTGAGAAAAAAGTGTCTTAGGGTTGCTAAAAATTTTAAACACAGAAGGATTGAGAATACTTGTTTCTTGTTTCTTTATTCATGGTGAATGCAAATGAAATGCACGGCTGAGGCTGCATGAGAACTTGATAGAAAAATGCAATTCACAACTGTTAAAGTCATCAACTTGCAAAGAAATCATCAACTCAAGATGCTTAAAAGATAACAAATATCTGCTGAGATTCTTTAACCTGGAATTTTTATTCACTGTTGCACAGCTTGGATTGGTTTTTAAATAGTGTTGGTAGTGAAGAGGACATCCCTGTACTCCCAGGTACCTGTTCCAGAGGCAGGAGTGTCAGGATGTATTCAGAGCCCCCTGGCCATACTTCCAGAAGACTTTTCTGTGGGAAGCAGGTCTAGTTTTATCTCAAAATATTGGGACACTGAGATCTGGACCAAATATAATACGTAAATCCTAAAATTATTTACTTTAAAAGAATTCTCATGGGTTTTAATTTACCTCTTGAGCTCCTGCATGCCTGCCTTTGAAAGTGGCTCATCTTACAGAAATCCTTTGCAACTTACTGCTTTCAGGAAGAGAAGGCCTTTTCAGGCATCTCCTCTTATGATCTGAAATCAGTAGTTACCTACAAACCTTAAGGCCCATACTAGTGACTCTGTTTCTTAATCCTTCCTGCAGGCCTGTTCCATTTGCAATATATTTTTGTGATCTGTTTGCATTATTAAATTTGCCTCTTCATTCCCATTTGCTGAGTTATTCATCAAATATGTGCTGCCAGAAAGCACCAGAAATGTAAAGTGCTTTGACAAAATCAAAGGACTTTCTTTTATGTTCAGGGTGTGTATGTGTTTGGGCTGGGTTTTTTGGGGTTTGTTTTTGGTAGGTTTTTTTTTGGGGGGGGGGGAGTGGCAGGTTGTTCTTTTTTGGTTGTTTTGGTTCTTTTTTTTCTTTTTCACATCATCATGTTTGATTTCCCATTCACAGGAAGCCCAAAGAACATTTGCACAAAAATTAAACGTCACCAGAGTACAACAGGTATTTTCCTCCCACTTTTCCAGGGGAAATGCCTACTCCAGTATATGCAGTTTCATGTAGTGTCTCAATGGGCAGTTTAGATTTCTTGTAAGATTCACAGCACACATACAACCTACTCCTAATTTCTGCTCAAGACATGAAATCGAACCTGACAGCTTTTAGTTACACACAGCCACTAAAAGAAACATTTCTGTAGCAAAACAAACACGAAACCTGCTTAAAAACCAAAGCTGGCAGCAACCAATTACCTTTAAGTCCAGCTTTGCAATGCTCAACTTGTGGGAATAACTATTTACATGGTACTTTTTATTGCCCAGGTGCTTCAGAAATGGTAACTCAGACATTGCAGTGTTTTGCAGAAACTTAAGCAAACAGTGGCATTACCTTCCGAAGCCACAGACAATAGTAGAGGCAGGATTTGATCCTGGCACTCCCATTACTTGACTCTGGGATTTCCTTTGGCTCACCAAGTGCATGAAGTCTTAAAATAGGGGACTCCTTGCTTCCTCCAGGTCTTCACAGGCTCCTCAGGAAGAAACAGGAAAAATGGCCAGCTGCAGATTCACTTCACAGGCTTTGGCCAAGGAGACTTCTGTGAAGACCTGCGTGTTTCTTCTCTGCTTGCTGAATTTTATCAGGGAGCAAAGACTTCCAGAAGTTCCAGACCTGGAGCACTTCTCTCATTCAGGCAGGCTGAAGGGCTGTGCTTTCTAGAGATTATAGAGTCTTTGACACTGTGCCACCACAGATGCAGTGAAATGAAGCTGGTGTGACACCAGGCTGTGGAGCTTCTGTCCATCCCATCACTGTGCTCTTGGTAGTTTGGCAAATTCAAACATCTCAGTTTAAACTGGGGCTCTGACAGTGCCAGGGTTTTCTTCCAGGCTCTCAAAAGTCAGCAGATGCTATTCTCCAACTCTGAAAGTCTGCATTTGGACAGGCCTTCAAATTTTGATATGAAGAAGCACTATAACCCTTTCTAAGTAGTTGGTAATATTCAAACATTTGCTTCTTTCATGGTTTCCTCTTTTTCTGCCCACCATTTCCATGCCCCACAGATTCATTTTTGCATTTCTGCTTCTCATCAGAAATGGAACATTTTAAATTTTCCCCTAAACTTTGAGATTTCCCTGGATGTTTATTGGGTCTTAGCCTGTCGTAACTGTACCACTGGACTCTGACAAGCTGCTAACAGTCCTGCTCTTACTGTAATTTTACATATACCCATTTGGAACAAGTCCCAGTGGGCAGACCAGCAGGAGAGGCTTCTGATGCTAATCATTGAAGACCAGGCGAAGCTTTCTTTTATGGGTTTCCACAAGAGTTTCTATATTTCTGCTAAGCACAGAAACAAGCTGCCAGCATCCTTCCAGCCTGATGGCTGCAAATCTGTGGTTTTACTCATGAGTGTCCTCTGCCTGCCTGCCACTAACCCTCTGCCAAAGACCGTCTCCAGCAAAGGCTGCCCATAGAGGGGTCTGTAGGAAAGGCACTGCCTAGTTTGTGTCAGGTTATTCAAAACAGTCCAAGTACTTGTTTTGAAATAGGTCTGACGATGGTCCTGAATTGGAAGAGGAAGAACCAACATGTTCTGCAGCAGCAGTGGAGCTGAGGGATGGTCACCTGCAGTTCTTGAGCACAGGCAATCAGCAGAGCCAGATCCAGATGAAGAGGGACTATCATAGACATTCCAGATCAAGCTGCACACAGCATGTCTGGAGATGGTAGGGAGGTTGCTGGCAGTCTCCACTTCTTTGGGTTTATTGTCACTGCATGGGAGTTAAACCATAAGAGATTTCTTGAGCACAAGTGTGGACAAAAATCACACTTTGCTGTCTGCACAGTAAAATTTACATTAAAAATTAGAATTTTGTACTAGCATCCACAGAATTCCACATATGAATATAGAATGAGGCCACAAAAACACTCTGGACCTTTGCTGTGGTGGCTGGGAATCCGATGAGAAGTGTGATGAAAATCTCAGGTGATGCCTGTCTGATTTTGCCTGGCTGTTGAGAAAGGCTAGACAGCAAGTGTGAAGTTTTCTGGTCCAAGATATGCTCTCAAAGAAGTTGTAAATAATAACCTTCTTCCTGATGCATTTGAGTGGACTGAGGCCCTGCCCATCAGCAGGTTACTGGTCCTGCAGTAGAGCATCCCATTCCAACTTTGCCTGCTCCCCACTCCAGCCCATTGCAGGAGTGACTGTGGGTGACTTTTCCTGAAGTGAAAGAGTCAGAACTTCTGGACAGAAACATCTTTCTTCATAAAGGCAATGACATTTCAACAGTATCTCATGGTGTTGCTGCTGCTTAGTGAGCCTCAGCTAAAATGTTTTGTAATATCAGTTGTACCACCAATATCACTCACTCTCATTCACTGTGAAGGCAGCAGCAGCAAAAACACAATCACATCAACAACCCTCTGCTGCCTGATGAGTGGATTGATCAGCACAATTCACAGCAGTGCAGGTTAGTTTTAGCAGTGCAATTTTGTTCAGGAACATGGTGCTTTCACACATGTAATTGAATACCTGTGCTTGATCTTTGTATCTCAGGATGGGCCCAAAGCATATGATGATTTGAAGTAAAATGAGAAAGAACCACTATTTTCACCAAAAACCCCATTACTCCCCAAACCTTCCCTATCACAGTAACGTGAGTAAAAGATGTGTAGCCCCATTTCTTACACTTGTGCATACTGAGAGTAGCACCTTTGGGGCTGTTGACAAACATGAGGGGGCTCCCACTTGCCAAGTGGTTACTTTTGCAGAGCCGACTAAAACATTTCCTGTACTGCCCTTATTGAAACAAACGTTCTCAGCTTTGAGGGTAACACTTGCCAGTGCAGGGTGGGAGCTGCAAGGAGGGGAAGCAGGGCAGTGGTGGAGCTTGTCACTCGTAGACACTGCAGAGGTGTCAGGGGGACAGGATGCCATCACACCATCACACCTTCCTGCTGCAGCAGCTGCCTGCATGTGCACGCTTTCAGACAAGAGCACATTGAGGACCTGACAAAGCCACGGTCCTCATGCAGCATGTCCAGCAGCCAGGGCATTCCATGCTCTGCAGATATGGGCAGAGAATCCTTGGGGTGAAAAGAAGCTCATTACACTTCAAACTCTGATATTTGAAGCTATGCTCAGTACTCATTGCTTATCAGATTTTCACTGCAGTGTGGGTTGTCAGCCACTTCTCTGGAGATGCTTTAAAATAGTATCACCAGTATCTGATCATCTCACTCTCTCGAGATATCACCAAGATTGCTTTTGCTTTCACTGCAGGGGTGAAGAACTAAAGTGTCAAGGGTCTCTTCACCTTATCAATCCCTTCTGCTCCCTCTTAAAATGTGTTTTTTAACTTTTCTTATGACCAGCCAGTTGCAGTGGGGGAATTCTGGTGCCGAGACTTCTTCACTCTCTGCCCAGCCAAATTAGACAAATACTTAGACCCCTAATTCTCTGTCAGGGTACGACTCACTAGATTTGATTTGTACTCTTACACAGTGCCATCCCTGTGGTACTTGAGCTTCCTCTCACTTCCTTCTCCTCTAAGATTCCCTTTGGGTTAGTTTTGAGAAGCAGCAGCGACTTGTATTCCTAATCAGATATGAAATGGGAGAAGAGATGCTTATAGACCAAAATTTTTGTATGTCATGTGGATACTTCTGTGTTGTAAATCCCAAATTGTTGTACAGTGATTGATTATTGATTCTGCTCTTTGAAATTCAAACCTCTGGTCTTCTTAGAAGGCCTGACAGAATTTGACACAAAATGATTACTTAGCTATGGATTTTTAGTCCATCTAACCCACTGAATTTAACAAAATATTTAAAAGTGGTTTCACAAGAGGGTTCCAGAACCAGAAAATGGGGGGTGAGGGAGTGGGGGATGAATTGTTCTTTAGTAGCTTGTATAGGATTTAGATAATTTCTGGATTAGCCTGTTGAATTTGATTTAGGTCCTGATTCAGCAGAGCATTTTAGTACTGCTTACTTTGCTGAATGAATAGGGATGGATCTGAACACAGGCTCAGAGATCATTACATATTAGTGGATGAAATTTTTAAAAGTGTTTAATTGTTTAACTCCTTAAGTATTTTTAAAAATCTGTCTTTAAATACTTTGCTGAATTAGGGCCCTAATTCCCACTATATTCTCTGTGGGCTGGATTCCCCAGTTTGCCAAGTTCATTTGCTCCCTTTAGACTTCCTCCTGACATTTCCCTTGATCAGCAAATGTGTGTTGAAATACACCTTGTCCTGTCTATAGCTGGCATTTAAAACACATTCATTAAACACGTTGGCTAATGCGTTATTAAAGAAACACTTTTATCCTTCTCTAATCATATTCTTGGTACATCTCTCATGATGCAATAGGCGCTGGGTACATTTCAAAGGTGTGTAATTGTGTCTCAGAGCATTGTGATGTAACAGGCTTCTCAGGTATCATCCTTCCATGCATGAGACAGGGCTGGGTTGGTTTATGGGATGAGAGCATATCTGATATGTTGGAGCTGGGTGGAGGAAGAGGTTGGTGGTAATGCTGCTGGGAGGTCACACAGGGTTATGGTCCATTGCTCTTTCCAGAGCAGCCACCCCAGTGCTGGGGACATGATGCAGAGCAGGTTGGTCAGGTCCTGGTGTCCCATGGGCTGACCAGGCTATAAAAGCCTGAGTAGCAGACCCAAGGCATGAGGGGAGCACAGGGAGGGCAGTGCTCAGTGCACAGTGCCTGAAGCAGCAGCTCCACAGCACCAGGAGCTCTGGAGACCCTGCTCTGAAACAGAGGGAGCTGTGCTGTGCCAGGCTGGGGTGACACAGAGAGCACACCCATCACCCTGCACTGCTGGAGGGGTGTCACAGCCTGCACGTTCTCCCCAGGAAATCTCTGCCTGACAATCTCACCCCTTAGTGCCTTATTGCTGAGCTTTGGAAGGAATGTAAGTGCTTCATTGATCACGGGGTTGAATTTCGCCCGGATTAAATCCCTTTGAAAACTTAAACTGGCTTGCTGATGAGCTACACAGAAACACTTCCTGTCTCCTGAGTTACCATCTCTGAGTTTTGCCCTTTCTGAAACACAAAGCATCCATGGAGGGATTTCAGACCTTGTGGTAGACGGTAGTGAAAGAAACACTATCCTCCTGTAACACAGGGAGCACTCAGTTGACTTAAGTCAGGTTTGGCTGAAGGAATTTCCATCAGCTTTAGCCTTGTACACTAAAACTTGGCATAAACATGATTGAACATTTTTGAAAATAGAAAAGAAACCAGGCCTGTGAGAGAAATAATCATTAGACCCACAACGACATAAAAATCTACCACCTCTCTGCACTTGTGCCATTTATCAGTATTTAATACAAATAGATACACACTGGAGCAAAAGGGAAGAAGAGAGCCCCACAGGACATGACTTCCAATTAGCAGGGGGTCACATGCCCTGCTGTGATTTACTATTGGAAAAACATGCAAAAGATAATTGAACATTACACTCTCTTCTCCCCCTGCTGCTGGCAGCATTAGAGGGAGAGCTGCTCCGGACCCCTTGGGGAGATGGGGAGAAGGGATCAGGCAATTACATGCAGAGCCACATAATAACAATGATTCATAACCTCATGGCACTGAACTCACTGGGCCACATCTTTAGCTAGTGCCCGCTGGTGTAGCTCCATTGACTTCAGGAGGGAGATGCTGATTTACGTCAGCTGCAGATCTGCCCCATTTACTTTTTCTCTTTAGGAAAGGAATAAAGCATACAGAGGCAGACCAGGATGTGCAGTGCTCCACAAGGCAGCATGATGGGATTTTGCAGAGGAATGCTGAATACCTGAGAGACAGATACCACTTCTGCTAAAATAAAATCAGATTATATTGCCCTTGTGCCTCTATGAATTGACTTAAACTGTGAAATTTGCTATTTTGGACTTGAAATGCCCAAAGAAACTGGAGTGCTGTTAATTATAAACTCCATCAAGCAATCAAGGAAAATTGCTTTTCTGTACAGTTTTAGGAACAGGTTCTGTACAGTTTTAGGAAGAGGTTCTTGCTAACAATCATTGTCTGGAGGCGCTGGTATTCCTAATATTAGAGAAAATTTGCTTATTCTGATCATTTTCTTATCCTGATTTGCCTTGGTCTGAGTTGGTCTAAGGGAGGTCACAGTACAGCCTGGGGACTGGGGGTGCTCGTGTCTCAGTCCAGCTGCAGCAGTGACTTGCAGTGTGACCTTGAGCAAGTCCCTCAACAGTCCTGCATGTCTGACTTTCCTCCTTGGCTCTTAAGAAGATTTTCTTTCCTTTGTGTGATTGCCTGGGAATTTTACAGCTTTCTAGGAATAATAGGCAACCCTTCTCTGATGAGGCCCAGGCCAGACGCAGCTGTCTGTTCTTTCTGGGCTCGGACTACACACGATTCACCCCAGCCCTGGGTAGGACAGGAGGATCTCAGCACTTCTGGGGTGCAGGGGTCTAGGACAGGCTGAGGTCTGTGCAGCTCTGCTGTAGGAAGAAGGAGGTTTGTGATGGGAGCACCAGGGCCCTGGGACCCGCAGGCATTACCCATCCCCTTTGGCACAGGCTGCAGCGAGGAATTTTTAATGTCAAGGTTTGGAGATGTTAGCAGATTGTAGCAGCTCGTGCCTGCTTTCACTGGCTGAGCCAGCCAGTGCTTTAATTACACGTGTGGCTCCCAGCTAGCCCTGGCCGGAGCAGAGTGCTGCGTTCCTGCGGCCCAGTGAGAGAAGGTGGGCTGGGCCCGGACCGGCTGCCGGGAAGCCGTGCCCGTCTGTGCCGAGCTGGGTGTGACTGCCAGGGCCCGGGCTCAGCGGTGGGAACTGCATCCAAGGGCACGAGCCTTTCCTCCCTAGTGATGAGGCTTGATGTGGTTGCAAGAATGCATAACCAACATGTCTACTTCATTCTTTTTCTTTTTATGTGGCTTCCTGTTCTTGTCCCTCTGTATTGCAATGTTGTCAGCTCCTCCAGGCAGGGACCAGGACTTTACACACCTTTGCTAAATTCTAATACACTCATCACATTGCTGCCCAGCGAGCGAGACAGCGCCGTGTGAGCTGGTTTAAAAACAGCAGGAGCTCTGTCTCACTTTCTCAAAGGCTGGGGTGGTGCTGGGGTTGTAATTTAGGTGCCTGTGCTGGTGAATTGGAGCGAATTGTGCTGATCTGATCTTTACTGCAACAGCACCTGAAGGGGAAGAAACAGGAAGAACGAACCTTGGTATTGTCAACTCTGCACTCACAAATATTTTTTTTTCTTTTCAATCCTTAATTAAACCTCTATCAGCTTAGAAATCTTGATACTTTTAAAATAAGTAATATTGGGCTGTTCCAGGTGCTCCCCTTTTGCATTCATGCTTTTTGGCATTCATTTCTTTCCTTACCCACACCCTTACACTCCAATTTCCTGACTATGAACCTTTAGGCTTTAATTTAATGGGGAGTGAGATTATGAAGAATCACATGAATCCAGGAGCTGAGTGATTGAGGAAAAAGCACACACAACACCACAAATAAATCCCATGCTTGTCACATCATCATTTACTGCTGTTAGACAAGTCCTAGGAAAGAATTAGACCAAGGCTAGTGATAGAACCTGGGAAATGGTATTTCCAAGATTTTTATTAGCATCATATACCAGACACATCAAAATTAACTTTCTTAATGCCATTTTGCAGCATTCAAGTGCTATTATTTCCACTTCATAGTGGGGGAGCTGGGACACAGACAGAATTAACAATTTGCCCAAAGTTGCTCAGGAAATCCACAAAAGAGAGAAAAAACCCCAACAAACATGTTGGAATCCTTGGTCAAAATCCTCATCAGTGGGCCATTCCTTCTTGCAGGTGAAATGAGCTGGAGAAGAAGGTTAGTAGCACCAGCTTGGCCTCCCCAGGCTGAGTTAGGGTCCAGAGTAAGGAAGCAGGCAAATGTGTGGCTGTGTGGAAGGTATTTGCACTAATAAAACTGCTGAGTCTGGAAAGTTCAGCATTTTCCCGTGTGATTGCTGCTGTTTCATTTTCTGGTCATGGTGGGAACAGCCTTTCTGATTCTTAATGGAATTAGTAAAACATCCAAACATTTCATAACTTTAATGGCTGTAGATGTGGGAGAAACTCCAGCTGGTAGGAGTAGAGATGGCTCCTGGTTTTCCAAGTGAGCTTGCCCTTTCTTTAGTGAATTATTTTATTTTATTCATGTAATATCTTCTCACTATTTAAGTCTGGTCAGAAGAAAAGGAAGGAACAGATAAGTAGGAGTATAAAGTTAACATGTAAAGAAGCATACCAGAAATTGGAAGAGATACATTAAAAATACCTATAAAAATTGTGTCTCCACTAATCTGCGACTGTGGACACAGATTGGATGAATATCCTATTTGTTTGGAACATATGAAATTAACATTTTAGGATATTATTAAACTACATTCAATATGTGCTTTTGTTGAAGTTAGTAAGTAAGTAAAAGAAATAAATAAATAGCTAATTAATTCCATGGGCTAGCAAAAAATGGGAATTTGTAGTGACTAGACACTGAGCAGGAATTTGGGAATGCTGTGCTTTAACTCCCACAATGAGTCATCTGCAGCCTCTCTGGTAAAGCTCATGGAGGACTGAAAGAAGATGCTCCAACTCACCTGTAAATGTTTTTAACATTAGTGTGTTCCCTAGTACATCCACACCCACCTGCATGGCTCCTTCACCGTCTGTCTGCAAGCAGAAAAAGCCTACGTTTATGACTCACAAAATCCCATGTGGGAATACTCTGATCCTGCCAGAGGCAATTTTGCAGGTACCCACTTTGGGAAACAAGCAAGCCTGGTCTGAGGGACAGCTTTCAGTCACCCTTTGGAGACCAGTGCAAGCCATGCAGTTTTTCCATTATTTTAGAACAGGAGTAACACTGTTCTCTCAAAAGCATCATGACACTTCTTTGGTAAATATTCCCTTGTCCTTGATGTATCTTGCTCTGCAAACAGCTCCATGGATCATTTTTAGACATGGAGAGAGGGTTGCTGTAGAGTAACACAGGGTTTGACAAAGGGTAGCAGAAATGGGCTCCCAGTGTTTGTGCTGTGCCTGTGATGAAAGGTGAGATGCAAGTGCAAAGTATTATTATTCCAATGATGTCCGACTCTCACTGAGCTGTGCCTTGTGGAAGTGTGTGAACTTTGGAGCATGCCCTGATGAATGTGAGCCATGACAGCTCTCTGGAGATGCAGGGAAAGCTGGCAACAGCTTAATCAATTATGACAGCAATGGTAAGATCTGTCCAGATTAGAGCACTTCAAAAACTACAAAGCCTCAGGCTTCTCTGTCTAGGTTTTTGCGAGAGGGGGACAATGAAGGAAGTGGATTGATTTGGGTCCTTTGAAATGTAGTAATACTAACATCTGCTGGCTTAAATGCAAGCACAGGCAGATAGAGTTTTACCTTCTAAAGATGCAGGGTGGTGTAGGAGGCAGTGCTGTGAATTTTAGTTATGCTTGACTGTGAATGGGTTAGATATGATGTTTCCCTGGGAGAAGGGTGGGTTCTCTCAAATATGTTATTGTAAAATAAGACAGGAATGAAAGAAAACAAAAGGAAAACATCACACAGAAAAGATCTATTGGGGAATGGCTAACTGCAAAAACATCAGATCAAAGGAGGACAATTTCTATTAGGAATCGAATTATCCTCTTCCTTTCCAAGTCAAATGGACCTATTTGAGGAACAGATAGGCAAGATAAAGCCTCTCAGCCAGAGTGATTTTATCTCCCTCTCAAGTATGTGTGCATGTGTGATTCTCAAATAAACACAGCAGCAGAACACAGAGTTGTGTGAACATGACCAATTATTTGACTGGCTGTGTGTTTTCACAAGAGAAATGAGAAAACGAAGCCAGGTCAGGCTCAAAGTTTCCAAATCAGCAAATAGGAATAAATAAATTATTGTTGTAACAATATTTCCTAGATATTGTCCTCATAAGCAAGCCACAGACTAGATACTCATCTGAGTGGAGTATTCAGCTATGTGAATGTTTCAGGTTGTATGAAGCTGATCAAGTCACTTGAAAACCACTGGTGCTTTTAAAGGGCTTCACAAGTAGCTGCTCCATGAGTTGCCCAGACCTTGCACAGAGTTGTCATTTCACACTGGCAGGAGTGGCTGCATGCAGGGATATCTTATGCAGAGACTCTGCTGCACAAGAACGAGTCAAGCCACTGTGGCCCCCTCATCCCCAGAACCCACCCCTATTTTCTGTAACTGTTCCTGAATCTACATCCCTTCCTACTGCCAGAACATGGCCTCATCTGGATCTCAGCAATAGGAAATCTGAATCAAGTGTGCCGGAATGATCCTGAGACACACACACAAAGTGTGTTGCCACGATTTGCCTCCTGGCCTGGCTGTGCCACTGACGTCCCCAGTGATGCATGAAAGGTTTATCTGCACAGCAGTGGCTCTGCTGGTGTCACCTGTGGCACTGTCCCATCGCTGCCCAACGTACCAGGGTGGAGACAGGAGCCAGGCACGCAGGTCTCATGTCTGCCTTGTGAAGCCTGGCAGGTCTTACACCGTCTGTGACAGCAGAGAGAGCTGGAAGCAAACCTGCAGCTGTGCAATTGAGTGAGCAAACACGGCTGGGCTTGTTCAGGAAACAATGCATTCCAACTCCCAAGGGATGAGTGGCTTTGCCAAACGCCTTGGCTCTGGCAAGCACCTCCACCTGCTGCTTCTGTTCCAGGGTTAATGCCTTGTCTGAACCTAGAGGAACACAGCAGACCTGTGGCTCTGACAGCCCTGCATACATGGCAGGGGATGTGTTAACTGCTGCTGCTGCTGCACTGCGCTGGGGTGGAGGTTGGAGGTGCAGTCTTGGCTCCAAGTGTTGCTTCAGAGGCTGGTGGCAGTCCAGTTTACAATTCTTCCTCATGGTGTTAGGCAGGACTCTGGGGAGCAACCATTTGGGTTTGACTGTCACTGCAAAATCTTGATGACATTACTACATTTCTGTTTTCTCCAGAAAAAGGGAGACAACATTCACTCAGTTAAGCAAAGCACCTTGAGATCAGTCCAGGTGGGAGAATGAGGAGTGCCACACGTTGCTGTGGGCTGGCAGCCTGCTGCCTGTGCCATGAAACCTAAGAAGTCCCAATGAAGCATTGCCATCCTTCCTTCACATATTGCTTGAAATGACTTTCTGTGCTTGGCCAAGCTTAGGTAAGGGTGATTTTATTGCCAAGCAGGGTCCATAGTATGAACCCAAGCACCTAGAACAGTGTTGATGTTTGGTGGGAGATCAGAGTACACCACCACAGACCCTGATCCATGCACAATAAAGGGACATAAGTCAAAGTGTTAGGCAGATGGCTGGCTGTGAGTGTCTGACTTTGATGTTGAAGCTCTTTCTCCCTCTTTATTGCGTAGAAAGGCGCAGTCTGGCAGTACTAAATGCTAGGCAATGAATCACCTACTTAATGACTGTAATAGGCAGCCAGAACACAATCCACAGCCTTTTGGGGTCTGTCCAGCGTCTACTTGCCTGTCTGTAAGCACACATTTAGAAATAATAATTGACCCCTAATTCGTGGGGTCAGGACTTTTGCATACCTATGTTTTTATGATGAAAAGGAAAAAGAGTTTTCTTCATGGGATTTAATTTACAAAGAGGAGAGGATTGGACAATTGTTGAACTGGGATTATGGGAATAAGAATGTTGTAATTCAAAAAAGTGAATAATCCTGAAAGGGTTTTGACCTTTCCTTACTTTAATTTTTTTTCTTTTCCAACCTTGCTGTTTTAGAGCTGCATAGTCACTTTAAGAAAGTGAATTTGTTGCCAGGGTGAGAGAGGTTTTCATCATTACCCCAAGGCCAGCTGCCACCCAGCTGAATACTGTAATAGAGCAAATAGTTTTTTATTTCCACCATGAATAGAAACTGGCCTGAGTACCCAAGTGCAGCATCTTTTGCAAACTCTCCTCAGTAATTAATTATGTGCAGAGACCATTTCTGCATGTGGTTTATTATCATTCAGGATGGCTGGATATTATCTCCACAGGCATGTCTCCACAGAGAACCCGGGATGTCTTTCCTTACCATGTACTAAATCATGGCATCTTCTCCTTGTTCTTGTATACCTGTTGACTTCCTAGGTTGAAATCTGGCATCATGACTTTCTCAAAGTTTCTTAAAGTAGCTTTTACCATGATTATCTGAGCTGCACTCTGCATTCCCTGCCTGCAACACGAAATATTAGTAGTCACCAAACCTTGCTCCTTTCTGCCATCTTCCACAGCCATCATAGATGTTACACAGGCTCTTCATCTGTGTTCATGCACTCCTGGATGGGGCTGGAAATGAGTTAGAAGAATCTGTTTGCAACTCCCTTTTGGCCCTTGTGTGCAATTTGCCTTCCACTGATACCATGGAGTGGGGAATAGGGAAGGGAGCTGTACAACTTGGTTTGCTGTCTTTGCTCTTGCCTCCTGATGGCCACACTCCCTGGACAAATGCTGAGCTGGGAGGGTGTTGTTGTGTCCTTTATGCATTCTGGCTAATTTCTGTCATTCATTACATGCTCTGTCTGTCACAGCCATGATTACTGACTTTGTGCATGGCCCTGGAAGCTGGAAGGCTTTGGGAAGATGACTTTGGGATTTCTCTGGGGAGGCATGTTGTTGTGGACTTGGGTTTACCAATTCCCTTTGAAAGAATGACTGAGCCAAGCTGCCCTTTGTGTTCACAAGTCTGGTTGTAAAGATGTTGTAGCCTCCAGAGAAAGTAAGGACTCCCCATTTTCACCCAGCAGCATTGCCACATTCTTTCTACCTTTTTTGGGTTTTTGTCTCTAAATTTCCACCACTTCCACAAAAAGCAATAATTTCACAAAGAACAAGAGGACTGCAGGAGTGTCGGTAAGCTCCAATGGGCATTTTGAAGCCCATCTTGCCTGCATCAGCTTAAAAAAGATATCTATATCAGCAGGAAATGGTATCTATATCAGTTCAAAAGGATTTGAAACACCAGGTCTGATGTCCCACAGCTGCATCTGCAATGAAAATGGTGAACTGAGGAAGAAACTTGGACTAGTTCTGGAAAGTCTGTGAGGTGAAAGGTGGCCTTGGTCCCTCCACAGACACAAGTAGTTGATTTTTTTTTCCTGGTGACTTCTTTGGAAGGTACTTTTTTTTATTTTTTCATTAAAATGATTCATAGACTTTTAGATACTGAGCTTTCATGAGCAAGAAAGTAGGTGGCTTTTTTTCCAGACAGTGGTATGCTAAGTTTTTCCACAAGAAACAAGTGATAAAGAGAGATGAAAAACATGGGAAATTTTTGAGGGGAAATTTTACTCTATAATAAAAAGAAATCTCTCCTTCTTTGGGGAAAAAAGGCCCACAAAAAGCAGAGAACAGCTGGGCTGCAGGTTCTTAGGAAACAAAAAATACCTTTATCCTGCCAATGTCTATTGGGGAATCCAGCATTTTCACCAGGCTGAGATTTATGAAGAGCAATAGAGTTAGTAACCAACAAAGAGCACACAGAGGGACTAGCTTTAATGTACCTGCAGAGGCAAGGATTGAACTTTGCTTTTATGATTAATCTAAAAAAAAAAAGCACTTCTGGTGCTTCTGCCATGATCTAGCCACATTTGTTTAGATCTGACTCAGATGTGTGACTATCTGCCACGAAATCACTGGCACCAGTTTTGCAGCACAAACCATGACCTACAGCTTCAATTTAATTTTTTTCTTTTTTAATTGGACCAGGTCCAGACTCAGAACAGTTTGGCTTCCTGAAAACCAACAATGTTGGAGCTTAAATCAATCTGGCTTGGGGGGAAGAAATTGGAGCAAATCTTCTCAAAGTCCAGTCTCTGAGGGAAAGAATCTACATTCACATTTCTGCCTCTTTGTGCAAAGTAAGCTTAGAATGAACACAGGTTCCAGAAAAGGATTGTTCTCATTGTATAGAAATAATTCCATATACAGACAAGTGCTGAGTAAGCTCTTTCCCTTTTCTCAACAGCCTCTTAATTACTGGTGTAGTTCTGAGTCTGAGGTATGTTAATGGCATGGAGGGGAAAGCCCTAATATGTGACAGATTGGTGCTGTGATGTTCCAGAGGGTGAGTGAATTTTTACCATTTGAGAGTGAGATGTTCACTCATGGAGATGCCAGCAGAGCCGGTTAATTTTTTGTCACCCATTTAAGTCAGTCACTGCTGCAAAGGTTTTGCTGTGACAGGAGGAGGTAACTCTGATCTCATGTTAATATTTGACTACATCACAGTCTGAGTGACCTATTAATTGATCAGTTGCAAACTGCTGAAATGACAGGTTTGTATATGTGAATGTAGAGAAAACAGGGAACCATATTCAGGTCAGGTCTTAGGGTTGTACAAAGATCCACAGTGGTAGATTATCTGCAGACAATGTCTAGGGGAATTCTCCATGTTGCAGGCTGTGATAATTATCAGTCTCAGAAAAATGCCAGTTAATGTCTGAAATTCCTGGAGTCATGTAGTTTTCTACTGCAATCTTCAGAGCAATGTGTTCTATTGCCGCTGTGCATTCTGACCTTGCTAAAAATGAATACACTTTTCTAATCTCCCTTATATAGCTGGTTAAGTCTTAGTTCATTAGAAGATGAACAGGAATTGTGAGGGAGACAAACTAGGTGAGAAGTTTAACTGTGCTGATGTCATAGAATGAAACTTAGTGATGTGTAGCATCTTCCAAAGAAGCAATACAACAAATGGATTTGCATATGTAAAAATAAAATTAAATTATTATTTAAGCTAAATTGGTTGGATAACAGCCAAGTAAAAGACATAGAAATAGATGCTGAAATGATATGTTGAGGTGAAATATCCAAAGATGTGAAAATGTGGTAAGAAACTAATTCACTTAGAAGTTTGAAATAACTGAGAGCACTTTAACAGTGGTGGGACCTGGCAGGAGCCAGATATCAGGTGAGGAGGTGAGATGGTAAGGATCTGCCACCTTCAGGGTGACAGATGATGGGGTAAATCTGGGAAGAATTTTTCACCTAAGGATAATAATTTGTAGTTTAATAGAGAAAACACAACCACATCTGGATATACATTTAAACTACTGCCCTCTCTGTATTTTTAGCCATGTACAGAACAGCAATATTAATTAATGTACTGAGCTTGAGCAACAGTGTGGCAGCTTGGCCCTCCTGAGAGCAGCTTCATTTTTGGTGGAGATGATGGATGAATAACATGTCACTAAGTCAGGGTTGTTTTTTTGGAAGGTCTCTTCAAGGCTAGTGAGCAGGAAAGATTTTTCATGTGGATCATTGAGGAAAGCCTAGGAAGCACTTCCAGTGGATTGGTAGAAGACCCCTAAGAAGAATGAGCTTGCTCTTTAGAGACTCACACTGGCTATACAGGGATTTGCTCTTTGATCAAGTAGGGTCTCCTAAATCAGCAAATTAAAACTGGTTGAACACATGGGAGGAGAGAAGCAAGAACTTGACTGAGGCATTTCGAATGGAAGGGAAGATCTGTGCCTTGACAAGGGAAGGGAAGATCTGTGCCTGTCCTTTCTTTCCTTCATGGGGCCCATTGATACACACTTTTCTCAATTACAGTGACAAATGGCTGTTCCAGAATAAATGTTTCTTCTATGTAAGGTGTCAGCACAGCTGTGCAAACAAAAACTTCATTTAAGAAAGGTGTGTGCGTGTTTGTGTGTGTGTGTGTGCGTGAATGTGTGTGAATATCCTCACATGTTGAGAATGACTGGATAACACAATGTGCATGGATAGAAAATACATACCCAGGCCTAGTCCTGGTGCTACTGAGGCTGGTGGGAGTTTTGTTAACTTGGGAGGACAGAACCAGGTTTTATGACTGTTCTCTGGGGGTGGGACACACAAAGCACAGTGGACTGAGAGGTGTTCTGGTAATGTGCCACAATATTTTAATCAAGGGACTTGAATCATTCTAGGAAAGGCAATACCTAGTGAAGGGTGGAGTGCTGCAGATAAATAAGCCACTAAAAGTTGGGATGTTCATCCACCCCTTATCTGAACTAGCCAGATCTCTTTGTTGTGCAAAATGGGGCTGAAAAGCTTTGGAGGATAAGCTTCCTTCTGACATTTGATATTCTCTGCTGCTTCAGCTGCAGGCACGAAATCAACCTCACAGCAGTGTCCATTTCTCTGCTCTTTGGTTTGGCCATTTCCTTCTCCTCACTTTTTACCATGTGCCAACTGCTACAGGACACAGTCAGCAGATACAGCTGCTGGTGGAACCAAATCCCTTCACATCCCAGAACCTTCCCTTATAATTCTGAGTGGGCTCAATGGCTTGTAAGGCAATAACAAATAATTTAAGCAATTTTGCTTTTTGCGTGCAAGGAATTGCATCTAAACACAGAGAATTTTTAATATGCTGAAGGAAGTGAAGCAGGATGAGTTCAGGTCTGTCCAGGAGCTGCTGCATCACTGTGGCACAACATTTCAGATTTCTAAAAGCAGATTTCACAACTTCAGATTTCTAAAAGCATTTTCTTTCTACTAAACTTAGGAAACAATATATGCAGTTTAGCATTAGTTAATACAAATTTTTTAGGTTAATCTCAGTTTCATTCCATAGGTATCAGCTGCAGAACTGATGTTCAGGGACAGTTTTTCTCTTGGTTTGTGTTTCCAGGATATTTAAGAAACAGGTCTGGACATGCAATCTTCTTCTGAAGTGTAAAAGTTTAGGCGTTTTACATGAATAGATGGCTGATTTATGGGATTAAACAGTTCTTAGAGGATTAAATGACATAACCTAAAGCAAGAAACGGAAGTCCAGTTAAGACAGAAATAAAAATATGTCCCTGGAAGATGTCTGGATGAAATTTATTTGAAGAATAAATTTCCAGCATTTGAAAAAGGGTCACTAGTGTCACTTTTTCACTGAAAAGTCAACTGAAATGTTTTGATCTTCAACAACGGAAAACAGAGCTTTTTTAACAAGTATACTGTTGACAAAATTCCTATGTTAGGATGGAAACTTTTTGTCTGTTAGATTTTGCACTTTCTGATGAAGGGTCATGCTCTTCTGCAGAAGGCTGATTCCTTTCATAAAAGTAGGCTGTTTACCTGAAAAAGTATTTTTGTTTTAAAAAGGTTTGATGCACCCAAGGTCAAGGTCTGCTATAAGATTTCATCCTTCCTTATGTTTGACTCTCTGCAGCAATGTGCTTCTGGGTTTCCAAAAGGAGCAAAAACTGCAGGGCCACTTTTTATGGGTGTTTGCAGAGGGGTTTACTTAGCTCTCTACACTATCAAATGACTCAAGGAATCACCATATGTCAGATTAGATCAGCTCAAAAATAACAGCCAGGAAACTGGTGATAGCTTTTTTGGAGTTCCATGAAAGTTTACATAATTGTCATTGCATGTCATTTGGTTTAGCAGCTGCAGGAAGATCCTGCTCTCCAATAAACAGAGATAATTGATTAATAAACTGTATCTGCAGCCACCACAGTTTATTCTGTGCACAGAGATCTGTGTACCCAGGTCTGGAGTCCTGCTCCTGAAGAAACAATTTACACATTCATTTACTTAAGGCCATATCTGGTCTGTAAGATTGTGGTAAATCATTTAAAGACCCAAAATTGATCAGACCACATGTACACGTTCATAGGATTAACATTTCAGAGAGAGCCGTATTAAATCTGAGGCAAAATTCAGTTTGGTTTTCGTATGATGTAGGTCTAGAGGGGATGGGCAGGTCGCTGAGTGATAGTGTAACTTCAAATAAATATTTCAGTCTCTCTGCTCAAGTCAAAATTTCCACAACTTGCTAGGAAAAATCTCATAGCTTTTGTAATGTTGTCAAAAACTTGATGGCTAGAGAACCCCCATTCTCCCTTAAGGGCCTTCACAGGCAGCTTGCTTCTTTTATTAAGCCAACAATCATCCCATTACTTGAGCAATTTTTCCATGGAGCTTATCAGTTTGGGATATTTAGATACAGCAAACACATTCTGGGTCAACCTCTGTCCAGTGAAGCTAAACAAAACTTGTACACCTTGTCTCCTCTGATTAAATGGGCTCTCTATCTCTCTAGTCAGTTCAGTACC
This sequence comes from Zonotrichia leucophrys gambelii, assembly GCF_028769735.1. Taxonomy (NCBI): domain Eukaryota; kingdom Metazoa; phylum Chordata; class Aves; order Passeriformes; family Passerellidae; genus Zonotrichia; species Zonotrichia leucophrys. Next base: position 143,330,426 of record NC_088171.1, read on the forward strand.
TTCCTCTGCATCTATTTCCCTTGTAAATTCAGGTTTCTTGCAAAGGGATGGCCAGAATCACACAGGAAGAGTTTTCCCAGGGCTGTGCACTTTCCCATTGCCCTCATCTGACAAACTCCTTTAAGCACAGGCTGCTAATATGCCTGAGCGGTTTCCAAGAGCTAATTTTGGGGGTGGATGCATCCCAGAGGCAGGCTCTGAATCTTCCTTCTCAGGCAGGGCCTGGGATACTTCAATGAATGTTTCATTTTATGACTTTTTAGAAGTGAGAGGCAGGATCTGGAAGGCCGTGACCCTGGGGGAAAGGAGTGCCCTATCTCCTGCCCGTGACTGGCCCAGGGTGGTGGTGTTTGCAAAACCCAGCTTTTATGGGGCTTTTGTGACATGATGGAAGCCAGGCTGGGAGGCTGGAGGGTGCAGGTACAGCCCTGGGCTGTTGTGGTCTCAGTGTACCCAGTGAGGAGCAGGACCCTGAAATAAATCACCTGGGCTCCAGCAAAATCGATGTGGATCTTTATACCACCCAATGGTTTGGCCTCTGGGCTTCAGGTTATTCTGCAGAAAAATTATATTTTCCTTTTTCTTCTGGAATTTCAGTGGATTTTGTTCATAAAGAAGAATGATAGTGCAACTTATAAATCAAATAAATATTCCTAACATTTTTTCTCCTTTTCCCCCCTCCTTTCTCCTTGCCTCAGCTCTCTCCATTAGACAGAAAGAAGGCAGTCACTGGGCTGTTTGGCTCTGTGCCTTGGTTTGCTGTGTCCAGGCTGGCCCAGGGCTTCCACCATAGGGCTGGTGGTTGTACAGCCCACCAGTTCCAAAGCTCCTTGCTGAAGCTGTGGTGTCCTTTGCAGTCCTCCACTCCCAGATTTGGCTGACAATGTGTGAAGATCACGAAAATGTGCTCTCAGTTCAGCCAGGCAATGTAACATGTTCCAGGCTTTTGAAAAAACTCTTTAGAGTAGGAAAAAAAAAAAAAGCAAAAAAAAGCGCTATGCAGTTAAACTTTCTGATATTTCCTTAGTATCTCAACGTCTTCTGAATTTTTCAAAAGTATCAATAATGATTTAAAAAATCTTCAAAACTATCTGCTTACAGCAGATTCAGTTTATTTAAGAATTTAAGACATGCAGTAAAATATTGTATATTTAGTTATATTCTATAAGCCTGTGGGAGTGCATATTACATTGGTAATCAAAACACAGTTTTCCTTCTAATGTATTTTAAAGGAAACAAAGTAATTATTCAAAATCTCATGAAAAATGCACCTGCAAGTATGCAAGTATGTATAATTAAAATTTATTTATATACATATTCCTCACTGGAAGGATTTGGCACTGGCAGTGGAGGTAGTTGTTGCAAACTGTGCTCAGAAATCCCTTTTGATAAGATCCTGAATCACTGCAGCGTTAGACAACACATCTAATTATTTAGTGTGTTTGGGTTGGGTCCATTCTTTTACTTCCATTTACAGCTAAGTTTTACAGTTATGAAAGATGGCCATTAGTAAATGTCCATGAACAATTTTCCTTCATGGAAACAGGAGAAAAATTGGTCAGAATAAAACAGTTTAACAATTTGAGTCAAATTTATGGAATCAAGCAGAAAGGATTTCCTTTAAATATTGCAACATTTTTTTTCTAGGAGTTATCTATTGCAAACATTTTGACTTTTCAGTTGAATGTGGTGTTTCTGTTTTGAAATTAACCCTGAAAAGAACTCTGAAAGGGGGGAGATAATGCAAAAAAAAAAAAAAAATCAGTTCAAACAAAGTTTTTTTGTGATTAATGCAAAGATGATCTTTTCAGAGAGGTTAGGATTTTGGATTGATTAAAATGAGAGTATTGTAACCACTTCTCTGGAAAAGGTAAAAAATGTCCAAATATAATGACTAATACTTCCTTGAGTAAAAATCTGGAAGATGAAGCTTCAAAGTTTTCCTTCAGTTGTTAGGCATAGTGTACTCTCATGTTACTCCCAGAGCAGTTTAGCAGATGTACAAAAATATTTGAGCAGTTCATGTGAAAAATTCAAATTATGAGTGCAATAAGGCATAGATTTTTTGTGTTTTACATGTACATTAGTCTGTGCCTTCACATTATCCCTGGGTATGTGTGTGATTTGGATTAATCTTTGGATGTATTTTATCATATTTTTGCATGGAGGAAACTTGTGCCTAAGTTTGGACATAATCTCCCCAAATATTTACAAATGGAGGGGTAGTTTATTTTATTTGGTTGTTTCACAATTGTTTTTGATATTTTGTGTGCTTGTGGAACAGGAGCCTTTCTTATTACCTCAAACTCCTCATGGTGGGGTCTTATTCAAAATTCAGGTGGTTTCCTCTTTCCTAGCTGTTTCTGCTGTCTGATGGCTTGATGAAATATGTGTCAAAGCAAACTATAGCAGGGTTTCCTGGCCCTGTGAACATGTTAGGGATAAGCACCAAAACCCAGCTCTTCACACTTTGTGGAGGGGGGTGACATAATAAGAGATGAGCCATAAAATTGCACCCGCTGCCCTGGAAGGAGCTGAAGCTGTCTGGCTTTGGTGGCAGAGGGGCCCAGGTGCCCTCACCCCGAGTGCTCCTCCAGAGGAACGTGCCTGCACCGAGGTGTTGGGAACAGAGTCTGGTCTGTGTCTGAGTGCACAGAGAACACAGGACTCAAAGGTCATTTATTTGTGCATGCAAGGCCCCGCTGTTCTTTCCTTGTCCTGATGTGAACCTCTGATTACCGTGTCGCATGCTTTGAAGCTGATTAACTTCTGCAGTCACCCCGTGCCCGTGGAGCTGCATGTAGGTATGTGTGTGGGGCTCTGTTCCTGCAGGCAGCCTGGCTCTGCCTTTGGGGACACGTAGGTTTGTGTAGCAGCATTACAGAGTGGCATGGGGGGATATTGTGGTGTCCCTGCTCACAGAACAGGAGTTGGAACTTGGTGGTCTTTAAGGTCCTTTTGACCCCAAACCATTCTATGATTCCATGATATTTAAAGAGGTACATTAAGAAAACATCTTAATTGATGCAGGGATAGGAAAGATCTTTAAGCACCTGAATATTCTTGCTTTAGGAGCTCTGTCATCTCCTAACTCCTCAGTGGTGGGAGGAGAGGCAGGTCCCTCACCCAGGACAAGAGGAGAGGTTTCCTCACTGCCCCACTGCGGGTGGCAGCCAGTGTGGGGACAGGCACGTCCCACACCGAGCCTCTTCCCCTGCCGCCAATAACTCCATGTCATTAAGGCGGCCCATTTTCCCCTGTAGATCTAGGAGCAGCAGGGCTTTAGCTTGTGAGAATTCTGTGAGAATATTGTCTCACTGTGCAATCCCCAGAGCAGACAAAGGCAGGCTGTGTCTCTCAGGAAAGCCTGGCTCCCTGCCATGCTCCTGCTCTGCCGACATGGGAAAGCTTTAGCCTGATGTGAGCTGATGCTGCCTGCAAACTGCACAGGCTGAGCTGTGCCAGCTGCTCCCCAAAGGAGCAGCCCAAGCCTTCATTTCTATTTCCACTCACCTTTCCTGTAAGGCTTTTGCTTTTGAGATCAGAAACTCAGTGACCTTGGCAGGGAGGGAAGTGGAAAATGGGTTTAGTTGGAAGATATTACTCAAAAACACTGTTCAGGGCTCAGATATCTTCCCCTGGGGATTACAGAGCAAGCATTGCTAAAATCAGTGTGTCAAGATGTCACCAAGCATGCACTGGAAGAAACTTTACACAGTGTGATGAGAGTGCTGCAGCCAGGGCTCCGAGTGTAAAGAAATGTTCCGATTCAATCAATGTCCCTCCCGTTATCCTACTGCTTGCTCCCCATTGAGCAGGAAGCCTATTGCATCCCTTTTACTGCTGCCATGCTCTTTAGAGCTTCCCTCTCCGTGAGCATCTATCACAGAGCCATTCCCATCCTCTGGCTCCGGTCGCTAACGGGCACCTGTCACCAGACAGGGCTCTGGTGACGCTCCAACGATCACGCAGAAGAAAATGGTTATTGAGTGGGTGGCAATCAACCTTTTACCTCTCCCTGGAGCCAGAGTGCATCACTGCTTCCCAGCATTAGGCAGAAACCTCCTAGAAAGTATTTTTTGCATACATATTTCCTCATGTGTAAGGCTGTCATGCTGGTGCTGAGTCACAGGGCTCAAAGGACACAGCTGCAATTTCTTGCAAAGTTTCACTTTGAACTTAGTGCCAAAGGAAAGTGGAAAAAGGATGGTGCTGGTGGTCAGCATCTTCTGGCAAGTTCTGCTTTCCAAGTCAAACCTGCTATTGAGATCAGGGGAAAAAGCTGATGCTCGAGGTTTCTATCGCCCCTCTCCACCTTTGCAGACACACATCCAAACTGAGGTAGACTGCAGAGACATGTTAGCCAGCATTACTCCCAGCATTACTGGAGGGAAGATGCCCAAATGCAGATGCTCAGTGGGAAAGAAATAGTTAGTATTTAATCTGGATTGATACTATATATTGACATAACCTCAGCATTTTCTGGTAAAATTGATTTTTCAGTCTAGAAGAAGGGAAACAGCACTTAGAGGAGAAAAATCTTCGGTTTTGCTTACTGGAGTAGGGAGCAAACCACAGCCTGTATGTCCTGATCCATAGTGGCATTTGGGTAGCTATTTCCTTTAATTCCTGTTAGTGTTAGCAGATAATTGCACTTGACCAGATAGACTCCAGCAACAGGACTCGCAAGGAATCAGGGCTGCAGGGCTGGCCAGCACAAAGAGTCTGATTCTGGGCTGCCTACACACAACACTTCACATCTGCCCATGCATTCATTTCTGAATGGTTTTGTAGACATGTTTTAGTGACCTTATGAGTTTTCTAATTAGTTTCTAATCAAGCCCTGCCTTCATTTGATACTGTGTGGCATATGTGATGATGCACATCTCACTCTTTAAGGCCACAGATCTGGATCCACTCAAGTTTTTCTGCATCAGAGCACTGTGATTTCTAGCTAGTGCTGGCAAAGCAGGTAACCAGTGAGCCACAGTGCTCAGCAGCACCATCTCCTCATGGCTGGTCTGTAACAGGGGAGGTCCTGAAACAAACTGTGACATCTCACTTCAAAATGCCATCTTGGAAACGGGTGGTTACATGCTGATTGATAATCAGCTGCAATCTCCCAGCCATCTGGGGCAGTGAGAACAGCTGACTGTGTCACCTCTGCTGCTGGACAGTGTGGAGCCATTCCCATTTGTCAGTTGGAGCTGGAGGTCCTGAAGCATAGCAGGGCCTGACAGTCAACATCATCCCATGGACCAACGCTGGAGAAAGAGCTTCAGAATCCTCAGCTTCTATGTCTATCACCTGTGCTGTGTGTGACAGTTTATTTTGTCTCTGTTATGTTTATTTGCCCTTTTCCCACTGGCTTTTGTTTGTGCTGTCTACTGGGCAAGCTGGGAAGTGTGTGGGTGTTGCTTTTGGATGTAGCACTGCTACCAGCAAGAGCATGGCAATAACTCAAAAGGAGTGATTTGTTTGATGAAGCTCCTCATTTTCTATTCACAAATGGTTCATGAACATAGTTCAAAATTCCCTGATGTGGCCATTAGAAAATGTAATTTGCAAATTTCTTTTGGAAAGTAACTCTTGATCTGCAGGGGATCATTCAAATTATCATTCGTGTTAGTATTGCAGACGTGATTTGTGCAGTAACGTGTGTAACTTACCAAAATATGGAACTAACTTAATGACTCAAATAATTTGAATTCCAACCAAGTACTATAGCTGACTCTAGAAAAAGCTTTTGGAGCAGTGTTGGTCATCTGAATGGTTGCTTGCTGTGAAGAAAGGAACTGTGGCAGAGAAAAGGATCCTTAGCTAATCTGTAATTGGTGTCTCCATCCCTGAGAAAGCACCTGGTGCCCTTAGACTGGTCCCCCTCACAGGGAGGGGGTTCAGTATCATTCACAGCAGCAAGCAGCAGCTTTGTTTTTGTACCACACATAGATGCAGATCAGCAGCAGAGTGGAAGGAAGCAGGGGTTGGTTAGATGCCTGTGGTTCTTGTTGGAAGAGGAAATAACGTCCTGCTCTGTATTTCTAGAAGAAAGACTCTAACAGGCCACTCTAAACACAACACAGATAAAAAGTCCTTACTGTGTTCTTCCAGGAATCAGGTGAACAAAAGAATTTTAGTCCCTCTGTAAGAGAAGGAGAATGTCTGTATCAGCCAAACTGGTGTTTGTGGCCAGGGGCCACGACAGTTTACCTGACTTATCAGACTAAAGTCCACATCACTTCTGAAAATTTTCTCCCCTCTCCCAGAGCTCCTATGGGAACATTGCTGCAATTTATGGAGTTTTTTGCATCCACCCACACCTATAGGTAAGCATGCTTTAAATTACTGCAAAATAGTTGTTACAAGCGATGGCAAAATATCAAGATCCACTATTTCCTCAATTTGCAAATTCTGGAAATTGTTTTTCCCTCTAACAAGGAATAAGTAGGATCACAAAGGTATTCTCTATCAAAAGGCTTTTCACTCTGCCTTGGCTTTAAGACAGCTTCCGATCCAGATCTACTGTAGATATCTCCTTTTGGCTACTATTGGATGCTCCCTGCAGCGTGCAATAAACATTCACTTCATATCACACATCTCGCCCTGACAAGCAAATCCCTTGCATATCAATGTGGCCCTGTGAAGAGATTTTGCTTTTTTACATTCCTTCCACTCCCAGCTGTTAATTTGCACTGACTAGATAGCAGGGGGTCCCACTCTGCCCCAGAGACATGCTTGCGACTTTCACCGACTTTAATAGGATTTGCATGAACATACACGGAGTCAGGTCCTCAGCAGAATTCAGACGAGCTGGCTAGAAATTTCAAAGTCATCCAGTATTTTAAACAGTGGGTTTTTCTTACCTTTAATGGGACCAAAGTGTTCACAGCTCGGGCAATTGTTAAAAACCATGGAGTTCATAATAATGAACTAGATTTAGTCTTAGTGGCTCATACAATCTACTGCCTGAAATCACCTTGATCAAGAAAAAAAAATAAATGAGGGTAGAAATTGGTCTTTCATTTATAGAGATTTTACTTGAAGTGAATTGCAAAATGTTCATAGGCTTGATTACTGCAAGTGTGAATTACTTCTACAAATATTTTGACAGACCTGCAGAGGACTGAAAACACCTTTCCCTGCCAACATTGTTTGTAGAAAATGATTTATATGTGCTACTGATAACTCCTATTTCAGATTAAAACTGAAGTACTTTAGATTAAAAGTGTAGGAGAATACTAAACTGTGCAGGAAGCATGTAAGGATATTCTGTATATGTATGGCATTCTGTATCTGATTTCCTTTATCCACTTGAGGCCTAATCAGCAGTTATTACAGTTATTTTAATACACAGTGGAACTGACAAAGGCATCTAAACAGTTGGATATTCAATTCCCACAACTTTCAGAGAATATATGTGCCAAGAATACACTCAAGGAATGGGCTGGGATTTGAGAGTATTTTAGGCCCCAGTGCATTCCAGAAAGAGAAAAGCACTTATGTGTTTTTTAAGAGTCCATATTTCAAAGATAGCATTTGGTATCTCTGGTGCCTCAATTCTGGTGTTTCTGTCCCTCTAGAACAGCATGGTCTTCTGATGGAGCTGATAGAGGCAGTGCAACAGAACATGATTAACTGTTTGTTTTTTAAATATTAACCAAGTCTTCACTGTTCCAATTAAAATTTATCAAATTAAGCAAATTGCTTGGGGATTGGAAAGAAAAAAAACCTCTTTACTTAATTATTTAGCCAATATTTACTGGGTATGAGTATATTATTAACAGAAAAAGAGGCTATTAATTATTATTCACAACATTTCTAATAAAAAAAGATGGCATCTGCTATTTCTGTAAAAGAAATATTGTCACTAATAATCCATTCTAAATTGTAAATGTGATATAATAAACTGGATGTGTCATTTCTCTGTTCTGCACTGACATGTGCTGTATGAGGGAGCTGAGCTTTTTTGGGGGCTGTGTCAAAAGGCGTTTTATTGGTAACCTTTAATCAGCAGATTAAATATGCAGAAGTCTAATGGTATATTTGTGTATCTGCAATATATTTTCCAGCAGACAACTGTGCTTTGATATCATCTTTCTTTAACACATATTATCATAAGAGAGGCAGCAAAACTAGGAATGAAAAAATCAGCCCAGATGCTATTTTCTTTGCTAAGTGAAAAAAAATTTAATGTGCCATTTACTGCATACTTAAGATGTACAATCTATTTATTGAGGCAGAGGAAGTGAGAGGAAAGATATTCTGAGGTAAAGACTGTTGAACTGGTGTTGTTAAGGTCAGCTTTCAATTTTCTGCTTGATTTTAGATGCCCTTGTGAACTTTGGTTAATCATCCGTGACCTGTGTCCCTAAAATCTACCGTGTGCCATGAAAAGAAGAGATGGATAAAAGGAACATTTTGAAACCTTTTAGGCTATCTGTCTATTCAGTGTTAGGATCACCTCTACCTGAACAACTTCTGGCAAATGTCTGTCAAGTTAATTTTTTAATGTTAGATTTCTTGCTACAATTAAAATCCATGTGTTTCATCCTGGCCTCAGCATATAAGGAGAGCTTGTTCCTTTTTCCTCTCAAGCACTTAATGAATGTTTTCATGTTTTCTCTCCAGCTTGCCTTATTCCAAGGGAATCCCAGTTCTTTCCTCCTGGGTCACATTTTTCTCCACATTACATTCTTGCTGCCTGGTCAGTGAAGCTGGATGCAGCCTTGCAGGGCTGAGTAGGGCAGGAGGATCTTTCAGGTGACATTTTTACTTGTACACACCAGTGTCATGTTTGTCTTTTCAAAAACAATGGAACATTGTTTGTGATTCCCTAATCACTTTCTTTATATCTACAACAGTTCTTTGTCCTGTGTTTGAATCAATTGTTGTTCTCACCTATGTGAATATACTTCATTTGTTCCTGCTGAATTGGGCCTCATTTTTCCTCACTACCTCTCTAACTTGCCACAATTTTTCAAATTTCCATTCTATCATTCAGTGTGTTTACAGACTGTCTGCCTAAGCTTGATTTTATTTGTAAATGCAATAAACACATTATTATCCCTTCTTCTTAATCATTCATAAAAATACTGAGCTTTTCCAGACATGGGACAGAACACTGTGATTTTCACCTGGGATAATCCTACCGTTTTGACACCAAATCATCGATAAATTACTCTTAAAATTCAGATTTCCAGATGTCTTAGCTTGCCTTTTCTCTGTAGTTTAATCTTGACCAGGTTTTCTTAGCTTACTTGTGAGAATATTATGTGAAACAGTGTCAAAAGCCACACTAAAGTCAAGATGTATGACATTTTCTTTTCCTCCTCTACCCACAAGGCTCGTTACTCTGTTTTAGAGTGGAATTAGGTGGGTTTGACATTATTTCATCTTGACAAATACATGTTGGCTGCCACTTCTCTCTTTTTTACTACCTAGGTACTTAGAAAGAGCTGGATTATTTGTTCCAGTACTTTTCCAGGAATCAAGGTAGACTGTCAGCCTGGTAATTCCCTGTCTCCTCCCTTATTCCTTCCTACAGATAGGTGGTCTGCTGGCACTTCTTCACTTTTCTGACCCTACAGATCTTGCATGAATTCTCCAAGACATTTTCTAATGCCTGTGAGATTGATTCTGCCTGTTCTTTAAGTTCTTAAGTTCTTTAAGTATCTTGGCATAAATGTCCTAATGTCCCACTGAACTGGCTATTGGAACCCTCAGTATTCTTTAATCTGATCTTCCTCTGTTGCAACCTGAGTTGCTGCTCCTTGGTTTTATCATAGTTCTAGTCATAGTTAACCTTTCCAATGAGGGCTGAAATAGAAAAGGTGCCAAATATTTCACTTTTCTGGGACTCATCTGGCAGGAGTTTGTTCTCTCCTTTGAGCAGTAAGCCACTGTTTTCCCTCAGAATTCTTTTTACTGCAAATGTGCTTACAGAAAGCTTTTTGCTTCCTTTGCAGATTTCCTCTCTTTTTGTACCTTTGCCTTTCTGAATTTTTCCCCACATATTTATGTCATTCATTCACATTTGTCTTTAGTATTTCAGTGTAGTTTTCACTTCCTGTACATTTTATTTAGCTCCAGGTCATTGAAGAACTCATGGTTTAGCCAAATTGTTTTCTGATTACACTTCCTATCCTTCCTTCATGTTGGCATGGCTTCTGATTGTGCTCTCACTGTCATTTCTTTAAAGAATTGCCAACTCTTCTGGACTCTTTTGTCACTTCAACTTGTTTCCGAGGAGATCTCACCCACTAATTTACAGTGTTTATTGAAGTCTGCCCTCTTGAAATACATTGCTTTTAGTTTTCTTCTTTTCTCTCCTTCCTTTGCTAAAGCTAGTGAATTAGTTTCATGGCAATTATAACTCAAGTTTCCTGATCCATAAATTTTGAGAACATCTGTTTGTCTCTATAGATTATAAACCCTCTAAGGAAGAAAAAAAAATATTTTATTCTGTTTTTTTAAACTTCCTTTTTTTTTTTTTTTTTTTAATGCAACACAATGCAAGAGTATTTCAGTACCAGCTGATTCCTTTAGCTTTATCTCTGAGAGACAGCATTGATAGGTCTCTGCTCTGACATCCTGCTGTAGTATCTCAGCATCTCCTCTCTTGTCAGCTTCCTTATTGGCTGCTGTAAATCAGGCTGAAGAGCACAGGCAGTTGTACTGGCAATTACATCCAAATAGCAATGTAAGTGCTGGTAGTGACAGAAGAAATAGCCGTATTGAAATATTTTATTTATATAGTAGGTCTGATGCCTGATTAGAACAAGACACAAGTGCACAGAGATGTGTGTATATTTCTTCTAAATTTGTACCCTGGATCTGAAGTGAATGAATGTGGGTTTGCAGGTCAGAAAGCAGCTGTGGTAAAGTCCAGTCAGCTCCTCAGGGGGAACATCCAGGGGAAAATGTGGAGCCTACACATACTCCAGAGACCAGACACAGCATCCTACTCTGCTGTTCAGGGAAGGGCTAATGCTCTATGCAGGAATGTAAAGAATTTCCAGATACAGATATCTGATTGAAAACCTTCAGTTAACTTCAGCTGGAAAGAGCAATAAACGTAGGTCACTTGGTCATCTGCTCTGCATTCACCTATGGATTGTCTGGATGTGGAGAAGACTCAGGAATTATCCACAACGTCATTGTTTTACAATCTTTCTGTTCAAGGCTCTTCCCTTGCACCACAATATGCTGCCCAGGGATTGAAAAAGTAGCAGGAGTGGTAAGTAGTCAACTCTGGCCACTTGTCTCATGTCTGAGTAGCTGTTCAGTGAGAAAAGGGGCTTATGATGCTGGCCAGAGAAAACATCAGTCAGACCTGCAATCCTCTACTCATTGTTTGAGTGCTGTTGGCACCATATAATAAATGGCAGCTGCTGAATCCAGCCACATGTGACACATTTTCAGCTAACTAGAGTTTGCTCAATATTATCTGACAAATTAGTCTTCTACTGGGAAATGTCTTAATATCAATTTATTAGGGGAAGCCTCTCAGGTTCATGATAATATTCCAGGAGTTAAAGAAAGGCAAGTGGGAGATATGGGCTGAAGGATGAACTTGCCATGAAAAATCATTAGTCCAGTACATATTCTTCAGGGGTGTAGGTTGTTGAGACTCAGATTTCAAATTCTAGCTTCTCTTGATTTGGTCTTTCTGCCTTTTTAATTAAAATTGTTTCCCTTTGTGTAAAACCCTTATTTATTAGATTAAGGATTTTAACTAGGGTTTACCTTATTTGTGGTTGTACTAGATCCCCTGGATTATAGACACAATCCACTACTAAGACATGTTATTTCCTTTTCTCCTCTGTGCCAGCTGTTTGTATCACCTCTGTGGTGGAGAATCCCACTGCTCCATGAGAGGAGATCAATGCAGAGCTAGAAACCTGATTTAATTCTTGCAATTTTTCTTTTGCAATTATTAATTGAATGAATTCTCACACTTTCAACAGAGAAGATTGAACCAAGCTCATAAAGAAGTGTTTTATGCGTAAAAATGATGTTAAAATTCTTGTTTCTGCTCATAGCCATGTCCGAGGGTTGTTCCTTTGGACTTATATATAGTACCCTTAAAAGGTCTTTATTTCATCCGAACTAAAAGCTTGGAGAGAGAAAAAAGCTAAAGAATTAAACTAAATAATATTTTTGCAGAAAATTTATTCCCTCCATGATCTACAACATCTTGAGAAATTCACAACGAAATTTACACTTGTAAACAAAAAAAAAAAAAAAAAGAAAACAAGCTCTGTTTTATCTGAATGCAGTAGTTCCTCAGATGCCAGGATTAGGAGATTTCTATTTCAGAAATTGCAGGAACATTAGTCTGTGGATTAGAGTTAAAATACTTTGTGGGATAGTGAGCCAGACACAATGTGTATGAATAGCTTTTCACTGACTTGCTCCAAAGTCTTGAGTATTACAAAAGCCACAATGTGACTCCAACACAAATGTTTCTGTTTAGCAACTCATACTGAGGGATCATAAGAAAAAACTGCTGTGCTCCCAGCAGTGTCTGATTCAAGTTTATGATATCATTCATTGGTAAAATGCAATCTGAGGTATTTTGTGCAACCATTGCATGTCAGAAAGTGAAGGGATCTCTTCTCTTGGCAGCATCAAAAATGCATTTCCCCCCTGTAATTCCTATAAGCAATGGAGCAGCAACATAGAGAGTGGGATTTGGCTACAGTGATTCTCAGAATAAATCTTAGACATGTAAATTTTACTCATATCTCATACCTGTTCTAATTCTATCACCTGGATGGACTAAGGCACATTTTGAAACCACACGGCATTGAGGCTTCTGTTATTGTTTAGATGTATCAGTGATGACTCTGATGATTTTCACCTTGTAGAGGATTTTTAAGTTTAAACACAAGCAAGGTAGCACCAGTTGTCTTGTGCAACAGTGAAGATGAAAGTGTATGCCATTACATTCTGCAAAGTGGAACAGATTCTGATATTTGAGTATTGGGAACAGAGATGAGAGAACAGCAGAAATATGTCTGAGGTGGTGAGCTCTGGCTACATTTTGATTTGGAGACAGAATAAAATCAGCATTGTCTCCGGAGGTAACTCCTGTACAAATTCCAACTGTACTGAGATGGGTTAAAAAATACTAAAAATAATTTTGTTTGGTTTAAGCTTATTAAAAATGTATAATATCAATTATCACATTAAAATATTATTTTCAAGCATCACAAAGCTTATTTTATTAATTTTTTTCCTGTTTTGCAAACTAAACATCAAAAGTTGATGAGATTTCCTGCAGTATTTCAGTTGTTCTGCAACTAAATTTTTTGGCAAAGGAGATGCTTAAAATTGATGCAATGCCACAGGTATACATTCCTCTAACAGTCAGTATTTTCTGCAACTTGGTCCCTGAAGTTGTTGCCCTAGTTTTTTTTTTGCTGTTGTTTGATTTTAAATAGTCTTAGAACACGTAAGTTCTAGAATGTTTCCTAATATTTAGCACCCTAAAGTGCATCAGTAAGAAGACAGTTATTTAAACTACATGATTTTACCTGAGTCACTATATTCCTTTTTTATGCAATCCTCTTCAGAAGCTGGAAGTTTATGTTGCTAGCATGTAGATGAAAACAAGCAGATGTGTAGTGAATTATTTTTGTGAGGATGATACAAAGCATTCCTGATATGTGCTCTGTTGCTGCTCCAGATTGCAATTTTGTACAATTGCAATGAAAATGCCAAAGGGACTCTTAAGCATCCTATGACTTCTTTCACAACTTCAGTTTTTTGACAAAGTCTTTTCTGATTTGGCATTCTTAGTTTCATAGAGCTGTTTCTTTTATTTATTTTCAAAGCAGATACGAATAAAATCTTATTGTTTTTTTTTACTGTGCAACTTTTTAAACGTATTTTTTCCACTGAAAACTCAAAATCCTCTGAGGAGGGCCCAGATTATGGCAACACATACATAACATTTCCTCTTTTCCCTCTTGTGAAGCTGATATCACCTAAACAACTTTGAGGAGCTGAGGAAAACCTCTGCCTCATTTAACTACAGCTATCCCAACATGCAGGTGTGTTATATCATTATATTATTAGCTCCACACGAACCACTGAGAGGATGTAAATCTGCTGCATGAATATCAAATGGGCTTCAGCTGAAACTTATGTTTATGCAGAATAAATGACTTGTATTTACAGATGCATCTCATGCAATTATGTGTGTCAGTCTGGAGAATTATGTGTGTGTGTGGCTGCTGTTGGAAGTCTTGGTGACGTACCCAAGATGAGGTCAGTAAAGATGCATGTGGTTTATATGCAACCAGAGGCCTCCTACACAAGTGCAAACAGGTGGGAGTTATTTTTATTATAGTTTTGATCAGCTTTAGATGGAGTAAACATGCTAGATTTTAAATAACTTGTTGATCTATGAGCTTGACTGTGATTATTGCCAGTCATTTCAGTGGAACAGCTATATAAATTAAATAAGTAAATACTCGGGCAGGATTTGTTGATGTTTGTTTTGAGAACACAGGTATCTACAGCTGAACAGCTCACTTCAGCCATCTCAGAGCAGAGTCTGAGTCAGCCAGTGGAGAACTGTGTTTGTTTTAGCCAAAAGATGTAATTTCCATTCAGTGAGAAGTATTTCTGCCTGATACCATTGGCTCTGCTGGTTTGGTCTCCTCTGGCTACAGGAGGTACCCAGAGAGCTGCCTCAGGTACAGATGTTTGCATGATGGGGACCTTGGGAGAGACATCCCAGGCCTTGGGTTGCTGAGCCTAATTTAAGGCAAATTTTATTTGTTGTGTAGTACCTAAGCCAGCTCACTATGAGTTTAAATAGCCATGGATGAATCTGGCTACTCAGTTGGACCTCACTAATAGACTTAATATTTGAAAACAAAAATATTTCAAGGGGTAAGAGGAAACCAGGGGTAAGACAGTGAATTGTATTCAATGAAGAGTAGTCATGGGGGTTCATTTAATTGACACAAGCAGAGACAATGTCTGCTTTTGGTGCTGATAGTAGGCTGGCATGTGTTATGGATGCGTGTGTTTGGATTGATGACCCTGATTTTGCTGTTGTGAAGAAAGTGACCTTCACTTCAATGGCTGCAGGAATTTCAATGGGAATCAGGAATGACTGCTGATACTACCTGTTACCTCTCTTGCTTCTGTTGATGTCCACAAGGATTTTTTTTGGTTTAAATCGACAATTATGATGGAAACTGCTTTTGTGGATTTTGTGGGTTCTGAAATGCTGAATTATTTCAATACATATTTAGATGGCTGTTGTGCTCAGTTGAAACCATGGCAGAGGGAGAGAATTCTATTTAAAGAGCAGAGTGAGTTCCAGATTCTCTTCTTTTTTTGACTAATCAGTGCCAAACCACAGAGCAGAATGTGAGACTGAGGCCATTCCTTGCCTAACTCACTTCCTAACCCTGAGTGAAGGAAAAAAAGCTGAATGTATCCTTGGTGAGAAAGGCATAGAGGATTTTGGCGGCTTTCCTATGGACCTGTAATAAAGGTGTGTTTTTGTGGTGTATATCAGTGAGTTAAGCAACTCTTGGGAAAGGCCTAGGCTAAACGAAGAGTGAGCAACCTACTAATTAATCAGTGCTTATTGTGAAAAAAATGGCAGAGGGGAAAGGAAAACTATGCATGAATAAATGTAATTTCAGCATTGGATCCAGAGTGCTAAGCACTGGGGTTGTGGAGGCAGACTCAGATCAGATTAACCAGGGAAAGTGCTCTTGAATGTGATAGAACAAGGCCTGGCTGCTTGCCTTGGAGGCTGGTGAGATGCAAGGGTTGATGCTCATTATTTCTCACAAACTCTCGACCTTCCACTAGTGCAGTGTGGGTCAGCTATATTGAGCTTTAGTTCATAGCAGAGCTCTCCTCTCTTTCAGAGCATCAGTGTGTTTCCATCTGGCTTCACCCACTGCTTCTGTCTGTACTGAAATGCACAGAAAATTCCAGACAGGAGATGTGAGCCTGGTTCTGCCACCTCTGCCGGCCCTGCAAGGTGGTTGGGCCAGCCTGCCTAGAGTTCCATTACACTGGGCTTAGCACATCAGGGTGGCAGAGGGGTTGTTAAGGGCTGCATCTCTTCTCCCTGATCTGCTCCTGAGTAGATGTTACTGACATGTTGTAGACTAACCCAAGCTGATCTGTCAGTGTTGCTCTATTTATTACCATAAGGTGGGTATTACCTCTGTGGGGGGAAACATTTGTGCACCACTTCAGACTAAGCTGATATCAGTGCAGTTACCTTCCCTGAGCTCCTTTCACTGAAAGAGATTTTCCCTAAGCACAGATGAAGCTGTAATTGAGTCCCCATGACCCTCTCTGCAGAAGCTGCCCTGGTTTTGGGTATGAGCCTCAAGCTGTCTCAAACTGCTGCCTAGAGTGTTTAACCCAAACAAGACCCATCAGACAGGCACTGTGTTCAGCAACCTGGAGCACATTTGAAACTGAAATCTGGGAGTGAAAGGCTTTATCCCAGCAACATCCAGTCCTTCCCTGTTGTTCACACTCACACCAAGGATGAGATGGTGGTTTATTCATCTGAGAAACAAGCCCTGTGCTTCTCTTCACTCTTCTGATTTCTTTTCCCCTTGTTTTCATAGTTTCCTTGGTTGGAATAATGAACTGAAGTAGGTTTTTCAGTGTAAACTTTATCTGGTTATTAATGATGTGGAGCAATTCAGGACCCTTAGGACTTCTGTGTTGTTGCTTTAATAAACATATTTCAAGATGATGAGGCCACTGGCACACTTTCTATGCTTTTATGGTACAATGGTCTTAAAGTAGCATGGTGCATTTTATTTATTAGCCGGCCCATTAATCACACAGGTATCAGTTGGCTTCAGGGAAATTTTTAATTAGCGATATTTAAGGTTGAGAGAAAGTGCTTCTGTGACAGACAATGAGAGCAAGCAGAAGCAGAAGGCAGGCTATCTTTGTGACTCTGTGATTAATACAGGATTTAAATAAAATATTCATGAAAGGAAATTGAAGTTATAGCTAAATCCAAATGTTGAACCTCCTTTAAAACTCAAATATAAATTCCTTGGAGATTCATTCTTTGTATTCATTAGTGGAGAGTGAATCTGATGAAGATGAGAGAAAAGGGAATTTGTTCCCTAATGTAATAATTTAGCAATATTTTAAAATGTTTTTACTAAATCTTCTTGAACCACAATTTAATGACATTTTAAAAATCTACACCCTTATTTGAAATGGCTCACAAGTCACTGAAACAAGTACAAAGGAGATATTAGGGCTGGAACTTGGGACATCCCTGGCAGAACACTCATGTGTGTGAGACAGAAAGAAAAAATTGTGTGGATGGCAACTACATCCTTCTGGCAGTGTTGGTTTAGTGGTTGCTAACACTTAAAGCCTGCATTGTCACATGAAAAATGAATGGTACTGGCTGTGCAAACATCTCCCTTGTTAGATAATTAATCAGGTGTACTTTGTTTTGATATAGCACCTCTCTGGCGTGCTCACAGCCATCTCTTGAAATTGCCCTGTAAAATGGATTGTTAAAGAAGGAAAAAAAAAAGCCAAACAAACCCTGTAGGAAATATTGCATGTGTCTCTGTCTGCACAACTGGCAAAATGGAACATCAAATTCTTCCATGTGCACAAAGCAAATTTTTCAGTCTTGGCTGCCCACATTTAGCAATTTAAATATGTAGGGAAATTAAATTTTCTGAGTTGTTGAGCTCCTTTGGCTCCATTTCTCTGTTCTCCTTACCCTTCTTCCATGCAGCACCTGTTCTCCCTAAACACAGAGCATAGGAAAGTCCTTTGGCCTTCAGATGCTACAAACTTCATGTAGACATTCCAGAAAAATGTCTTTGGTCTGGATCCCTGCTCTGGAAAGAAAAGCAGAAAGTTGGTGCCTTATTAATTGAGCTTGTTGGAAAGGAAGGAACATGAGTGGTGCAGTCAATATTGAGTCATGCTGCTCCTGGCTAGCGGCAGAAAAGGATCAGGAGTCTCCAAGGCTGCCATGAGCAGGTACCTGGCAAGGGGAAGTAACAGCCAAAAAAGCACCATCAGGGTCCTGCCTACGGTGCCTCTGGGACCAAGAAGAAGAGTTGGCTCACATCCCTTTTCTGCTGGCTTGTAGGGGAACAGGAAAAGCTACTGGTGTTACACTGGTGGTCTTGTTGAGAAAATGTGGTCCATACGCTTGCCAGCTTTCTCAGCTTTGAGAGAACCTGTTTAAGATTTCTGTGTGAGAAAAAAAAATCTGGGATTTTTCTGTGTTCTCATCAGGAGATATCCAGGCAGGTGGAGGGAGCTCATAGAGGCTTATAAATCACTTAAACCCCTTCAAACATAGACCAAATAGTTTGCACACACAGAGTCACACTAAGGCAAGTTAGGGCTCTTCTTGCTCAAGCCCAAATGTTTCTAATGCACTCTACTTTGCCTTGTGTGAAAGTGGGTCAAATTGTCTTCCCATAGCCACTGAGACCTTTTTTCCATTCTACTTTGTCTGCAGAGGAAAGGGCTTCCTTTAGTGATAAAAAATTTCAGCCTTTACCTTTCCTTTACCTTCTTAGGTGCATACACATAGAAACACGAAGTGCTTTTGTATTATTGCTGCTCACAACATCAACAGGTTGGAGAATTAAAAGCAGATGTTCACACCTCCCAGGAGTGTAATTTTAGATGCCTCCTGATCTTTGCAGGCATATTTTTTTCAATTACAGCTTCATTAATTTTCTTTGTGACTATAATGGCTACAAATAAATGATGGAGAGGTTTTCATTAGGCAAAAAAAAAAAAAAAAAAAGGCACACTGAGATTCTGAATTTAATGCTTGACACAAAGAATCAGGTTTGATGTGCTCTGGCTTTAGTCCAATTGCATTTGAATAGGATGAGCATGGTGCGTACTGTTGTCCAAGACCACAGAACTTCTTTATGACCAAAAAAATAAAGGTAATACTGCATTTTCCCAAAACTTTGTGAACTATTTCTAATTGTCTTACTTTTCTTGGAAAAATAAGACTACCATGTGGATATCCTCTTTCAAATATCTTTACCTATTCCCTGGAATAAGCTGTTAAATTTGGTAAGAAGCCCATCTGAAATGTCATGTCTATCACTGTAGAGTTCTAATTAGCATTAAGGTTCATTAGCTTAAGAATTAGCCTTAGAATTTGAGTAAGGGCAAAGCTATTCATAGGGCTCCATGCAACCTATGCCTTGAGTAGCTTTAAAAATTAATTTTCCGGCCAAACTAGAAGAAAAATCCATCACTCTTCCATGTGCAATTTAAGCTTTACCCATTCTTGTTATTAAAATATTCTTACCAAGAATTTAAGTTAGGGATTTTTCACCATTCACAAAGTAGGCAGTTGGGAAGTAGAGACCATTGGAAGAGAAGTAAAAGCCAAGCCAGGATCCCAGTGACCAACGAGAGTGTGTGTAAGTTGCTGATAGCTCTTTTGTCCCCTTGAAGAACAGTCCTCTTTCTTTGCACCCTCTGAAGTTCAGATTGTGTAAAATTCAGAATTCACTTTCTGCTCCATTGTAATATATGCTTCACATTGAAACATATTTCCCCTGCTCTAATTTTTCACAGGCCATTTGGCAATCCATCTTTCCAGGCTGTGTTGTGCAGGTGTATGATTGCATGTGAGATTCCTGCACCCATTAATCACTGCTCTGTGACCGGCTTTACTCTCTTCTTACTAAGCTCCCTTCCTCAGTTCTAGTCTGCCAATGCTCTGTAAACTGTTTACTTTTCTGGTGCAGCATTTGCTCAGCATTTTGGCAAGCTCCAACAAAATGTTCCCAATTGTTCCCTATTGACTTTTGGCCAGCAAAGGCAATAGAATTTTTTTTTTTCGTGGAATTTGATGCCCGCATGTGTTTTCCCTTGTTCGCTGTTTCAGGCAGCTCTTTTAATGCTGTTATCACCTGGTCTCACCTTGCCTCTGTTGCGACTGTAGAATGGAAAATACTGTCACACACGCCTCAACATGGTTTCCAGCTCCTGCTTCTTTGGGGTTTTTTTGTTTCCTCCTATATATCTTTTGGTTCTCAGGAGGCTCATTTAACTCTTGTACTGTTTTCAGTCAGACAGAAGACAAGGTTGCTTTTGTGGAACAATGAGAAAAAAATGTACAGATCAGAGATTAAAAAACAACAAAAAATTAGAATTTCCACTACATGTTTTTTCTTTTTTTGAAACAATGAAGTAGAACTGATGCTTTAAATATTTTCTCTACAATAGGCACACAGCCTTGTGCAAGGTTGTGCTACAAATACACTGAATAGAAATATCTAGATATCTAGAAATGCCTAAAGACCAGCCCATCTATCTGTTTTATGTTTTTATCTATATTTAGCTGACCGCGACACTTTTGTATTTGTGTATTGTATAATTTTGGCTCTTCTGCTTTGAATCTTAGCCAAAATAAGCCTGGGAAAAAAATTTAAAAAACCTGGAAACCCAAGCCCCATTGTGCAAATATTTTAGAATGTTAAACAAGGCTTATTCCTATTCAGGAGAAAAGGACTTCAACAGTTTTATTATGGCCAGTGTGTTTATTATTGTTATTCTGTGCTGGTTGCTCATCTATCCTGCTGGAGCATAAAACACACTTTGCACTCTGTGTGCTGGTAGATATCTCAACGCTTCATCTTCAGGCAGAAGAATATATTTGGGTCACTTGAGGACAGAGTGTGGGTGGTGCTTGACAGTTTTTATAAACAAATCAAAATACCTCTGCTCTCCCCAGTGCCTAGTTAGCTGTATGCTTTCCAAGTTCTCAGTGCTGAAAGTGTGGAAAGTTAGATCCTCTCCCAGCAAAGAAAGAGAGGTGAGTGTAAGTTTGATGTATTTCATCTGACTTCTGACTTCCTAATGGTCTAGCTCTTAAAATTCCCTCACCCCTACTCTATTACTGCACAGGGAAGTGCAAAATAAACATGACTTCTATCTTAAGAAGACAGCAGATAATTTGTGAGACCACAGATGACAGAGATGTTTCCAGCCTGCTTGTGCCTACACCCCTTTTTGAAGCCTTGATATTTAAATTGCACCCATTTATGCTCCCTTGTGCAGTGATGGAGTAGGTGTCAGCAGGCCCACAGGAGATTGACTGGTGATACAAAGGTACAAGGCAGAAGAAGGGAATGTAATTTTCTCCACTTTCACACCAGTTGTGAATTTGGCACCTGACAAGTTTGTCAAATGTTCTTGCTAGCTTATCCCTTTGAAAGCCACATAAGGCATCACTCTTGGAGAGAATTTCTGTCCAGCTGTGTCTGACTGGGAGTATTGCTGTCAGCCACCATGTCTTTTATATTTTCTGTGTCTCATGGACCTACCTGACTAGCAGATGGCAGTATAATGGGCATTTACCTCTTTACTTCCTATCTACTTAGGCAGGCTTCTTATGTTCTAGTGAGAGGTACATTTCACTACTCTGATATTTTTAGTGGTTGCAACTTCTTTACTCACTTAACTGTTTCAGCAGTAGTCTTGAAGATGTGTTCATTGCACATTTATAACATCACATGCCAGCAACTGCAGATATACAATAAAATTTTATAACTGGTCTCAGTGCTACTAATGAAGAACTTGCCTTATTTGATTGCCTAAGTATTTTAAGTACTTAGTTGGATAACATCTTGTTGCCTATAAAATTTGATTTAATGATAGAAAATTAAGGCCAGAAGAGGTATTTGGGGAAGGTTTTTTGTGATTAATTTTTTTGGTGCTTTGTAAAGAATGATTTTAAAGGACAAGAAAACAAGAAGATTAACACTTAAATCCATTTTCTGTATGAAAGAGCCATCACCATTTAAAAAACTTGTTAGATGTGGCCTCAGGAGTAGTAGCAGGAGCTCCCATGATAATTCTTTTCCCAGAGGCACCATGAGCTTTAGAGTCCAATTTATTCACTGATGTAAGAAACGACCCATGATCATGAGTCAGTCAAGTGAGAGAGTTGTTAAAGCACCACTTCAGAAACAGGGCAGCTACTCTCAAGCCTCCATTCCCTCCACAGAAAAATCTTCCTTTCTTAAGTAAAATGGGAATTTCTCCTTATTTTCAGGAGAAAATTTTGTTTCTTCCCTGCCTGCCCTTCCTGTTCTGAAACCATTTGTCCCACCAGTACAGCCCAGTTCACCTTAGCAGGTCCACCAGCCATCTGTGGGCTCCTGCAGCTTCAGCTGCAAGTGAGTGTTTCTGCAGCGATTAAACCAGACAGTTTGTAATGTCTCTGAAGACAAGGAGGGAATTTTTTCTTCTATTCATGGCAGGAATAGTAAGCTGTTAGAAGAGATGCAAATATCTGATATCCCTCCTTCCTAGGATGGTTCTCATTGAGGCTATATAGTTGAAATAACTCAGGACAGTTCCCCTAAGATTTTATTAATGTCAGAGAGAACTGCAAGTCTGGATTGCATTTGAGGAGAAGTCCTGGGATCTCCCAGTGTCTAGGCATGTCTTGAGGTGTTGCTGAAAGAAAATTTTCCTTTCTCATCCTTCAGAGACTTTCCCTCTCAGGAGGCTGACTCTTTGTACTGCTGAAAGGACAGTAATATTATGAAAAGCTTTGAAAGCAGGGAAGGAAAAATGTCATTGAGTCCAGTGTTACTGGAGGCAGTGGAGAAAGTTCAGTATTTTCATGTGTACACAGAGGTTGGAGATAGAACCATCCTCCCCCTCAGCATCTTTCCATGCTGACTTCAGTGGCAACTTTTTTGTTCAAAGCCTTCAGGGTTTGAACCTTGTTTAACACCTCTCTGTTGAGAAATTCTGCTGCTCAACAGTCAATGCCTAGTCAACAAATTGTGCCTGTGATTTTGCAGTAGGATAACATTGTAGATAAGACACACCTACTGGGCACTTTCAAGTTATAATATTGTGTTAGTCATTGCTTTTATGTATGTTTATATACAATATCTGCCTGAAGGTACACATTGATTTCCAACCATTGAGAACACATTTAAAATTGGCTGAGTGCTTAACCTTTGTTCACTGAAAGTATATTTTAATTTTTTTTTGCTATTAAGAATTATTAGCTCAGAAGAGTTTGATATGGCTATTATCCTCATCATTATTATTGACTTAAACTAAAATTCTTCTAGAGATTTTGTTCCTTTTGTAAAGTTGAGTTATACTTGTAATTTACCTTCTGATTTTAATAGGTGTATTCTCTTCACATGTATTGATTTAAGTGGATTCAACTGTATTTCAGGTAAAGATTTTCTGACAACTAAAACCAAAAATCTAATGTGGTGTTACTTTCCTTGTAACCAGTAATTTTGTGAATTTGTGTATTATAAAAGAAAAAAAAGAAACAAAAAGGAGATTACAGACTGAGATTCATATTGCAAGATTAAATGCTTAAATCCAGGAGACCAATTCTGACAGCCTTCTTTCCAGTAGCACCTAACCTCTGAAATGCCTAAAATCAATCAGTGTTTCCAGTTTTTGGTCTTAGTTCCCCAGGTGCCAAAACCTCACTTCACTGGCAGCATCACGGGCTGAACAGTGGAGTTTCCTGTTCCTGCCTGAACTCAGCTGTCAATTCAGAGCTGTGAAGACTGAAACTCAGACTCCTTCCCTGTCCCTGGAGATGGGGAACCCCTCAGGGGCTCCTCTGGCAGCCACGGTGTGAAGCCCAGCAGCTGTTGTGTCCCTTTGAGAGGAGGGAATGGAGGGGCAGGGATGCTGTTGTCCTCTGCCCTTTGCCTATTTTCCTCGTGGGAAATCCATCCAGGTTGTGGCAGATGGTGTGACCATCATCACCTTGCCAGGGCTCAGACTGGTGGTATTGACTTGCCAGGGGAGCACTGGAATAAGACCATTTTGTATCCCTCCTGTTAGAGCTCTGCAAAAGAGGATGGAGCTACAGAAGGGGAACCTGTTGGTGAAGGAGCCCTGATCCCTCCTTTTCCCAAGCTTATTAATTTGATAAGTGGCATTGGAACTATAGCCTAGGTCATATTCCAGTGCCCAGTTATGAGACTGTCTGAGATATAGGCTCCATTTTTAAATCCTTCCTCTGCTCAGTTTGAACTATCTGAAGTTTTCTGCACCTGTCCTAACCACAAGGATAAACAGACATTTCTCATTCAGCTTTGGAAGAGAAAGATTCATGTGTTTTACATAAAACTGAGCAGATTCAGTGACTGTGGTAGTGAAAAAATAATCTCAGTAAATGTGTAAACGTGAAAGGCAGCTTCAAATTTGTATCACTTCACCCAAAAGGACTGATGCTAGGAATGGTGAAAGTTGTGTTTCATGATGTTACCACACAATCACAGAAAAGAGATCTTAAAGTTCATCCAGGCTTGGAGAGAGAGATCTTAGAGATCATCCAGTTCCAGCCCCCTGCCATGGGCAGAGACACCTTCCACTATCCCAGGTTGCTCAGTGCCCCATCCAACCTGGCCCTGAGCACTTCCAGGGATGGGGCAGCCACAGCCTCTGTGGGCAGCCTGTTATGGGGCAGCGCTGGCTGCCCCATAACAGGCTGTCATACCTTAGCTCTTGGCAGGGAGCAAGTTTGTCTATAAATCCAGGCCTTAGTCTCCAAGGTTTTCTGGTTCTTATTCATTCAGAAATTACCTACCATTTATTTACAACTGCCTATCTGAAGACAGAGGCCAGAGCCTATTTCACTTGGAGTAATCCTATGGACTTTAATTGGTTTAAAGCAAGGAATTTTGCTGCTTTAGAAGAATATTTTTGTTCAGATAATTCTTGAGATTTATTTAGTAGACCAAAAGCCTTTCAGACTACCTACTGCCTTCAGTGGTGTTGAGATTGTCTTCACCTGAAAATCTCTGACATGCAGGTGGAGCAGACTTCTTCTGTTCTCATTTCACTAGACCAAGCTTTCTTTGCAGTCAGGCATGAAGTCACTGGTAGTGTTAAGAAAACATGTCTTATCTGATTCCTGGTCCTGAGATTTGTCTTTCCTTTTCCTCCTCATACTTGTATTCTTCAGGTCTTTATAACTCTCAAATGCAGATTGTATCAATTTGATTGTGCCACCAGGTGAAAGAAATCTAGAGTGTAAAAAAGAATTTCAAGGTTTCACAACTATGATAGAACAAGGCAATCAATTATGTCCTTCTTCAAAACAGCTCTGTCATGTTCAGATATGGATTGTTGATGTATATCAGGAACTGTGTGGCACCATGAAGGAATGCTGTGGTTCGTGCCCCACGCCTGCGCCCAGGATTGATTTGAATGGCTATTATCATGTTTCAGAATGTGGTGGCAGTAAACACAAGGAAGATGTGCTGTGTCTAAGAGCCTCCCGTGTCAAAATACACAACAACTTTGATTGAGATGTACTGACTCATGGCCATACAGGAAACATGTGAGATTTGTCAACCAGGATTACAGCGGTAAAATTATTTACACTCCCAAAATGTTCAGAGTGGTAGAGTGTTTATGTGAAGTATCATGTTAATGGAACTACTAGAAAATCAATACCAAGATTGGGAGCAGATGTTATTTAATTTTTTTTTATGGTTATACATCATAGTACATTTTTTTTATCCTGTGTGCTCACAGAAGTCCATTTTGTGTCAAGTTTATTGCAATAATTACAATGATGCTGGTGACTACAGACAGCACCATGCATTCACTTCTATTCTTTGTAGGCATATACCCTCATCTCTGATAATTCTCTACATCTTCAGTATATTTTAATATACCAGACCACATTTTGTTAATCTCCTTTTTACCGAAATCAGAATTGGAAAGAAGTTAAGGTAATGATTGAAGTAGGCTGAATTTCTTGTCCTTCCTCAGAAACCTTGGGTTTTTTATAATCTGCTAAAAGAGATAAATAATGATTTTTGTTGTGATCTATATATTTCCATTGAAGCTTTACATATCTCAACTACTAAGCAGTATTACACTCTTTTGTCTCTGGCAGCCCAAACCTGTGTGGGGTTGGGAGCTTTAAGATATTTATAAATAGTAAACAGACACCATAGGATTCAGTCCATGGTTAAAATACTATGTCAACCACTTGTAAAAATACATTCCAGTACCATATCTTTTCATGTCCATGGTTGGAGAATTTGTCCACTAACCTCTATACTCACTGAGGCTGGAGTCCTTTTATTTGGCTGGCAAATCTGATTGATTATTAAGTTCCTGCACAAAAGCAATAGTCCTCTATAAATCAGCCTGAATAATAATAACAATTACAGTAATGATTGATACATGAGCATTTATTTGTGTTCCTCTCAGTCACAGTAATGGGATTTTGATGCATAAATTTCTTCTCATTGTAACACGATTACATGGTTCAGTATGCAAAAATGCTTTTTCATTTAATCTAAAGAAGAAAAAGTCTTCCTTACATAGAGCTATGTAATGATATTGATCGTGTTATACTAGAGATCTTATGGAAATGCTCAGCATTGATCTGATAAAAAAATGCTATGGGGATTATAGATAAATACTGTTATGCATACAAACATTCCCTTGGGAACAGCTGTGATACTGCCTACAAAACCAAGATCATGTGTTCATGAAGAAGCTGCACAAGGTAAACAGTGTGGGTTTCTATTCTTCACACAGAGCAAAACACAGATAGCATATAATCAGGGAGAAAAGTTGGGAAAATTTTGCATGTTAATTTAAATGGCAGAAACTAGCAAATCAGCAATTTCACTACAGTCTGTGCTTAATGCCTTTGTCACAGATGACATATTTTTGTTTTGTGTCTGTAGGGCAATATGCTGCCTTTGTTTGTACAGTAGTAGTGAAACATGGGTAAGGTATAAACCATAGTAGTGAAGGTGCTGATCCAGCAAACAGTTAATTCCCATGCCTGTCTACTGAATTCAAAGATAGTAATCATGTAAGTATGCATGCAAACATGTTTGTGTTGGTAAGTTCTTGATTCAAGTGACTGCTGCTTAAGTTTTCACTGGAAGCCAGGAAAAACAAACACAGATTGCCTGGTATT
This sequence comes from Zonotrichia leucophrys gambelii, assembly GCF_028769735.1. Classification (NCBI taxonomy): domain Eukaryota; kingdom Metazoa; phylum Chordata; class Aves; order Passeriformes; family Passerellidae; genus Zonotrichia; species Zonotrichia leucophrys. Next base: position 143,357,406 of record NC_088171.1, read on the forward strand.
TAGCCCAGTGTTTCAGAGGTGAACTCTCTTATCCCTGGCTGGATTTATCAATCTACTGTTTTATATCTAGGGCATTCATACCAGAGCCTTTTTCCTTCAGTTTCTAACAGTCCTGCATTTTGATGCTGTTTTCAAGCAGCTAAAAAATAAACAGAAGCATCACATTTAAATGAAATCTGTATTTGTACTGAAACACTCTGCAAGTCCACTAATATATACTTATCCAATGAGATTATCATGAGACTCTTAAGAAACAACTAGTGGTGAGATATTAGACTGAGCAGATGAGCTCTGAATTCCACATAAGTTTCAAGCTGCAACAAGCTTATGTTTGACCACAGGTGTATACAGACTCTTTCCAGATGATGTACATGGCTTTTGGAAGGAAAATATGAGGCTGCAATGGAGTGTTAGCTTTCTGTTCCACTCTTCACCCATTGGGACACTTGGTGCAAAGTCTCTACTTCCCAAATTAACTCCCAGCATATCTGTATTCTACATCCTGCTAAATAGTTACTCAGAAAGCTGCTCATGCATGCCCACACACACTTATTCAAGAAGTCTTAAACCTCACTCTAAGGGCAATCTTCAAAGCAATTGCTCTTGAAATCCTGACTTTTCCCAAAGCTAGGTTAAAGATATTAGAAATTTAATCACCTTTTTTAATTTCCATTTTCAATTAGTGACACATTTTATAGTGAAAGGAACACAGAAAAGAAAAGAAGAAAGAGGGTTTTTTTGACCATCTTCACAGGGGTCTCAGGCTGAGGGAAGAGACGAGGATTTGACTCCATGTTTCAGAAGGCTTGATTTATTATTTTATGATATATATTATATTAAAACTATACTAAAAGAACAGAAGAAAGGATTTCATCAGAAGGCTAGCTAAGAATAGACAAAGAAAGAATGGTAACAAAAGCTTCTGTCTCAGACAGAGAGTTCGAGCCAGCTGACTGTGATTGGTCATTAATTAGAAACAACCAACATGAGCCAATCACAGATCCACCTGTTGCATTCCACAGCAGCAGATAACCATTGTTTACATTTTTTTCCTGAGGCATCTCAGCTTCTCAGGAGGAAAAATCCTAAGGAAAGGATTTTTCATAAAAGATGTCTACGACAGGTTTTTTCACTGTATTGTTTTTCCTGAAGGATGTGTCTCTACTAGAAAAAAACTTAAACTAAACTTTGAAACAGCCTTTTTTAATATCTCCTATAAGTGAAAACATCCCTTACCCTGGTCCAAACATTTTCTGTCTTCAACAAATGGCCCTGTTGTGGGCAGGGAGACATGGTCCACAGTGAGCAGAGTTAAGTTAGTTTTGCCTGTACTCTGAGTAGAGCAACCAAAAGCTGGATACACACAATTATATCAGTGCTGGACCTGAGCTGATTTGTTCTTCTGAAAAGTGGATTAGGTAAGGCCCAGAGCTGGGATAACCAGGTTTGAATGGCTTCTGGTTGGCTCAGAGTGTAGGAATACTTTTTGTGTGTCTCTTGGGTAACACACTATACAGACATATCCACATCTGACATGTTGCATCATGTTTAATCATCAAGTACCATGAATCTATAAAAATACTTCTAGGGAAGAAATTAAAATCAAATATTTCCTTCTGGAGAGTATTTTCAAGCTCTCTTTCACTGTGACCTGCTTGCTCACTGTGTTCCTCACGTGTAGTTGGAGGTTGACTCAGTAGGTTGAGAATAAGGGAAAGCAGACAATAGAAACTGCTTAGAAAATCTTCCTGCTTTGAAGTTTCTATTCTAAGGTAGGCTGAAGTACTACCTTTGCCTCTCTGGATTAAAGCATTTCATGAAATATCTTTACTCATGTGCCTGTGTACAATGCACACATATGACACATCTGTACCCTCAGTGGGCTGGCCCTGATCACAGAAGTGCAAATCTGGGCAGTCTGAGCATCTCCGCAGTTTCTTGCTTACAAGACAGTCCTTTGTGCCTTTCCAGACTGCTCATTGCAGGAGGTATGAAAGAAGAATCCTGTCTGCACAAGATTTATGACTGGGAGAAATCACACTCTGTCTCTTCCTGTCCACCCAAGTCTTTTGGGAAGCACCCACACAGAGTAAGTGGAGCTCTTTTCCAGTCATCTATTTAGATTGGAAGGCCTCATGATTTTCTTGGAAAGCAATCACTTATGAAGTCCCCCTGCAGAATGTTGTTGAGACCTGTGCTGTGGAAATTATTGATATAATCATATACAACCAATTTGTAAGGGCCTAGTGGGAGAAGGCATAAAGAGCCTTAGTCTGACATTTAGAATTAATGCCAGGAAAGATAGTTCTCCTCCAGAGATATATGAGAAGCCAATGTTACACACTTGCAGACATAGTAAATGTGCAGGACCTGAACAGCTAAAAGAATGGTCTAATCAAAAGCTCATTGAATGCTGTGAGAAACTTCCTACCAGTTTCAGAGTTGAAATATTGAATTTATTTTTGTCTAAAACATTGGAAGGAATTAATGACTAGAGAAGGGTTTGTAGTCTCTGCACAGAAATGTAATGGAGTCTGCCTCCCCATGTCTTTTGATACTCCATTTATGCATTTTTATTTGGGAGATCAATCTTCAGAGTGTCTATGCAACTTACTTCTTAAAGGGAATTAAAAAAAAAAGCATTTTTAATAAATGTGCCACTTTATGACGTTGGACTAATGACCACCAACTTCCATCCCAACCTGATTTCCCTTTGCTGTTCCTTATTGAACACACACTGATAAACCCAGGAAGGTCCAGAGAATTCCTGAAGCTCAGCATGGTTTGGCCTCTGCCCATCTGCTTTATGTGGTCCATCCTGTGGTGGTTGGTAGCAGAATAAGAGCTGCAGGCTACTGTTAAATAAAGCAGGTCAAGTCCTGTTCTCTGGCCCTAAGGGCAAGCAGAACAGCATCCACATGGCTCAACCCGTCTTCCCACCATCCCCAGGTAATGTAACAATTATTAGTCTGCATGAACCACACTGTTCAGTATTTAACTCAATGGTGTGGATGTGCCTGGGCTACTAACGTAGCCAGAGCTGCAGATAAGTGGAGGAACACCAGGACTGCCATTTCCACTGGAAGGGGATTTGCAAAGTGATCTTAGTCCATGAACATGCCCACCACAGGGAACTGACAGCACTGTGACAGTGTGTTTGTTTAGAATTATCTTAATTGATGCTGAAGCTATACATCGCTTCCTGTTTATACAACCTCCAATAATGTTGAAAGATCAAATACAAAAAACTAGCCTGGCAATTTTCAAAAGCTGTCAGAGAATATAACAGAAATGACTTAGATGAATGTGCATTCAACTTCCATGAAAAATAAATGTATATGTAACACATCACTCCACCATCTATGGAAAGCTGTCCATGGATGCTTTTACTTCTATGGGAAAGTGACTTCCTCTTAAATGGTCATGAAGCCTGGGAACCTCAAACAGTTATCAAAATATAAATCAAAATATAAATCAAAGTATTTGAGTTTCTTTCTTTCTCTCTTGGATCTTTTATTTGGACTTTGAGTTTGGGATGCCTTCTCTTGATATCTGTGGTAGGGGTCTGAAAATTAATTGACCCATTTCATGGACATAAAAGGTGCTTAAGATATGTATGTCCTATAACGTCTTATACAGTTAGTTAATAGTGAATTTAATAGGATTACTATAAATAACAGGGGTTTTCCCCAGGATTATATTATAACTATTATGTGTTGCTTTGTGTTTTGGTAGTACTTGGTGACTTAGTGCCTGTGTACTGGATTGTGTGCATTGTGTGGTTTTTAATCTTGAGAACTGGCCTTGTTTTTTCAGAGTGGATGAGTTCAGCCCATGGACTCAGCAAAAAAAATTTGGATACCTTTATAGGTGCTGTAGTTTGGGAATGGTGTTCTCCAATTTGGTGTTCCCCCTGAAACTACTCCAAACCATGCACTACTTGCTCATTCCCTCCTCCCTCTCTCCTGTGGTGGGGTGGAAAACAGAACAGGAGGCACAAAAGTTCAAGATCACAGGTTGTGATAAGAACAATTTACTGGAAACACCAATGAGATAAGAAAACAAACAGTTTTCTGTTAACAACAATATTAATCTGACAACAACAACATTAATAACAAATGTGTGCAAGAGAGGTAAGGAATTGATATGCTCATCACTTTGCCAAAGGAAGCCCAATAGTACCTGGCTATGCCCCCTGGCCTGGAAGGTACCCTTCTCCCTCTCCTGGAAAATGAGGTGAGGTGGTGTGGAATGACTTCCAGGTCCTGGCCATGCCCTTCCTGGCTACTGCAGACATCAACACAGTCCTGAAACAGGACAACACTTAAACATGAGGTGTGTTAGTGCATGTTGGAAAGGGCAAGAAACTGCCTGTGGAGATGTAGCTGCTGCCTCTTCATCAGCTCTGTAAACTTTCAAGACCAGAAAACTGGTGGTGTTGTTTCAATTGCAAAAAACTACTACAACTTGTGACTATTTTAACAATCATCTTTGGGAGAAAAGAGAAGGGTTTGGCCTTTCAATCAGACATCAATGTACCTGCTTAGTATGGGTGAGGTGGGGACTCCAATCTGCCAGTGCTTTCTCCCCTACCTCATTGCAAAGTCACGGATCTTCTCTAGCCCATGAGTACTGGGTGTCCATTTGTCTTCTAGCAATCAAATTATCTGTGACACATAATAGCTTTGTTTGTCAACAGTGATAGTTTTCCAGCAAAACATAATTTCATTTTCAGGTTTGGTGTTGGAATATGAGTGATTATAATCAATATATTATATCATGTTGACTGGCTGTAGACTCTTTCCACAAGGCTAAATGTTACTCTGCAGGTGCTGAACCAAGATTCAAATACCTCTTTTTCAGTGGTTCAGTCTTTTCCAGATAACTTTACTTTTGTCCTTTCATAGTCCTGTGCTTTATGTTCTCTTTAGATTTAGATCTACTAGGAGTGATGGGTACTTTTCTTACAGACGAATGAAACATGTTAAAGACATGTTCTGGGATTACTTACCTCTTCACATTGCAATTCATCATTTTGCCTTTCATTTGGATTCACTCTAAATGGTCACAGTGAAGGATAAAGAAAAAGCTTTGCCATCTGTGAGCACGATAAAAATTATCCTAAAAATGTTCAAGCACATTAAAGAGAAAAACATTTTGATCTACAGACTCAAATACCTTTTGATTTTCAGGGATTTTCACTTGATTTTTCTTGCCTAAATCAAGTGAATGCAAAGAGAGTCACAAGAGGTGATGATCTTCATACCCAGGCCAAGGTTCTGCAAAAACAAAAGTCAGCATGGCATCAATCTTATTGTTGGAGACACTCTGCAGCTTTCTGTTTGCATATTGTAGATCTCTGACTTTTAGAAGATATTATTATATTTAGATAACCTATGGATCATCAAATCAAACATTGTGTAGTCTTGGGGGAGATGTTAAAAGCTTTCAAGCGATTTTGTGCTCAGACATTTTAAAATAGATTTGTACATGTGTATTTGTGATGATGTAGGTTATTTTCAGCTACCTAACATTTCCCCAATCTTATGTCTTGGAAGGGACTGAAATTTTATTTTGATTTCTGTGTCCCCAGCTGACTGCAAACCGTAATGCTGCCATATATGTCTCAGATCTACCACTGCCAGACACTTCCATGCATGTTGATGTTTCTGGCTTAGAAAAGGGAAATGGGGAGTACCTTCAAGAGGTACAGGAGTCAGAGCTTCATTCCAGAGGGGAGAAAACCTGAAATATTTATAACATTCACACTGCAGGTAGCTAACAAGGACTGGTGGGAATTGCTTGATATCATCTTCCTCAGCATCTGAGGCTGAGTTATAATAATATACCCCCTTTTCCTCTAATTTACCCTTAAAAAAAAACCCAACAAAACAAATCCAACAAAAAAAGAAAGCACTTTTCATGTAATCTGTGTAAGTTACAGTGTATCTTCTTAAAAGCCAGTGAAGAAAAGCATCAGATGGGCCAAACATTACCTGTTGTCGTCCCTTTGCACTGCTGCATACTAATACACCTTTGCAAAATTACAAATTTGACAAACAGCTGGAAGCTGACAAATTGCCCAGGTTCCCCTCCCTCCTTTCTCCTCTCCTCATACATTCAGTGCTGCTACTTTTGATGGATGCCCAGGTTTCTAATTTTGTCCCCTCATTTCTTGTCCTTACAGGATTTCCTCTGTGTATCTTCACATTCTTGTATTACTCCAACAATTGCCATGCTCCACCTTTAACTCCTGCCCCTGATCCCTTTTCCAAGTGCTTCCCATTGATTCTACTTCTCATTTGCCTCTTTTCTGACTTGGCCAAGCACTTTTAGGTCAGCTGCTTTTTCCGCATCCCAAAGCCTGAGCATGGGAGGCTGACTTCAGCCAGCCTTACTGAAACCCTCAGTGAGCTCCAGGCACACACAGTTGCAGCCCCTTTCAAAATGAGCAGCAGGTTTTGGGTTGATGACAGCCATTGGTTCTGCACTGTCTTGGGGTGACTGACACCAATTTACACCATCTGAAGATCTGTGGTCACATCCTGCATTATTCATTGGAAAAAAATTACAGTAAAACCCTCAATATTCCAATTACTTAGAATACAGATTGACTCACTGAAGTCTCACCTTTGGAAATTAATGTGTTTTACTGCTGTCTTTTACTTTCTGTGTGTGCCCTCTTGTAATCTAGACTTTGTTATTTGACTTTGTTATCTGGTCCAGATTTCTTTATTTTTTTCTTCTCATCTGAGTTATTTTGGCTAATATTGCTGTTGGTTGATTTCAGACCATTTTTAGAAGATACACTAAGGAGGAAGGACCTTGAATACAGTTTTCAGACACCTCTGCAGTACCATGGCTTACTAAGATCACCAGGAATGTACACTTTCAGTAAAAAGAAAAAAGAGGAACAGAAGTTCAGAGAATGAGAAAACAATTTGACTTTAAATGAGAGAGGGAGTGGGAGAAAGGCTGCACATTGCCATATCTTGTAGGATGCTGGTGCTACCCAGGAGGAAGGAGGGTAGCAGAGGGTGGAGAGAGTAAATGGCACCTCCACCTTTCTTTTCTCAAATATGTGTATGAATGAAACAATTATCTGGGTTGGTGAAGAGCACAAGACTAGGTCACCTGGTTCTCATCCTCATATCCAACAACAACACTGTTTCACTTAATAGGGTGAAAATTGGCAACGCATCAGGGTGGAACACTCTGGGCTTCCCCCACATTGACTGTTTCCTCACTGAAGGCATTTCTGCCTGTTTACAAACCACCATTTATTTCTTAATGTTAAATTCCTCTTGGGAAAGGGATGGGTCCAGGGTGGCTGGATTTCAAGTACTCACTCTGGGTTATGTTTTGAGCCTTCCTGGACAACCACAGCATGTTGCTCTCAATGATACCAATTACAAATGAGGTAATGAGTGCTTTCATACAAAACAGCTGTTTTCAACTCCTTATCTGCAGAGCAAATAAGTCTTCACTTTTACATTCTAAATTTTCACTTCTGATGTTAACCTATGTTTAGACCAGCTGTATCCCTTTACACTAATAAAAATAATGTTTCAATGGTTTGAAATTTCACAGGGCAAAAAAGTACAAAAGAACAGTTGAAGTTGTCATTTTGTGAGTATTAGTTCTACAAGCAGGGCTTTCCCAAACTCCTAGAGCTCTTTCAGGCCTCTGTGGGACTGTTATGAGCTTAGCCTATCTCTGCTTTCCCATCCAAAAAAAAGTTGTAAAGCTACACCTACACATGGATCCTGGCACAGGCATCTCTGAAATACTGTTACTTTTAGGGAGAAGAGTCATCAATTAGTGAAGTCTTGAAAGGAAAAGTTTTAAAAATAAAAAAAAAAAGATAAAAAAAATAGTAAGAAATGTTTCTTTGAAACAAAAAAACCAAACATTTCATTCTGAAAATTTGACAGAAGCCTTCAACTATTTTCACTGTTTTTACATTTTCTTTTTTGGCTGAAAACAATTCAACTTAAATTTGTAATTTTTTTTTCAGCAGCTGCATTTCTATTTCTTGGCTGGAATGAGGCTCTTAAGAGCAAGATATTAAAATGTGCTTCTGGAATGAACAGAACTGTCATAAGCATGTTTGCATCTGGCTTTCAAAGAAGATTTCTGCTTTGGAGATGGAAGTTGTCAGGGTACAGTGGGGGCTGAGCCCTCCTTGGGGGCTGTGGTACCTGCAGGGCTCTCACAGCCAGGGGCCAGCCCAGTGCCCTGGCCATGAGCAGGGCAGGCAGGGGGCTGCCCCAGGCCCTGGGCACGTCCAAGGGGCTGGGACAGGCTGAGCCACACCAGAGCATCAGCCTGGTGCTGGGGCCGCAATCAGCCCATCGAGGGGAACCAGGCTCAGACACACCCCAGGGTGATCGAGCAGGTCCATGGGGAGAGAATTAACAGGAGATCAAATACCAGTGTTTCTACTGTGAAAAAAAGGTCACTAATGCTCCATATCATGAAATAGGAATGTTGCTCTAGTCCTGGCCTAATGAATCATTGACACATTTAAATGTTCTTGAAAGGCTCTGATTTAGTTGTTGACCTAAATGGGATTATAGCACTATGCAGCAAGCTTTAATTTCAGTATTGCCTATAGGCAGAAGAGAGTCCAGGAGATTTAAACAAAGGCTGACCACAATTAGAGGTAGTGTTCAACAGAAGAATGTACAAGCACACCTGTGATTCAGAGTTAGAACTCAGGCAGATAAAATACTACATGACTCTGCTTCCAATTAGTATGAAAAAGATGCGTTCTCGGCAATTCTCCTTTATGCTCATGTGAGAAAGAAGAGTTAATTTAACTACAGTTAATTTCATGCCCTCTATAATGTACCCAATTATATCATCCTAATTATTTCAAGCCCTCATATGCTTTGGTTGAGTGCCTTTTTTGGAAGAGGATATTAAATAACGATTATCCTTCTCATTAATACAATGCACGATAAAGGGAAAACAAACAAGACATGGATGAAAGGCATAAATATAATTTATATTTTTTATTCACTTTCCCCCTGATCTTTCCACAACAGCAGTAATATTAGTCATGGAGATATGAGGAGGCTAGGAAATTTTTTGTCTTGCCTTGCCATTTCATTTTTGTCTGGTTAATGTGTAAGGGTGGGGGTATTTTAGAAGCTTTAAGGGCTTTTCTGAGAGCTCAGCTATTATTAACCCATAGCACTAGGCTACAGCTGCAGAAGTTGAGACTTCAATTAGTTCTAATTCATGCTTGTTTTTTTAATTTGGACAATGAAGCATAAAAAGGTGTAAGTCATAGTAAAGGATAAGGTAGGAGGGTAATGTGCATTTCTTCTGTATTAAGACTAAAATGAGGCAAATTTAATGCTGTCTCATCCTTAAGAAGGTACACAGTACTTGGAGACAGTGTATGAGGCAGTCTTCCCACACTTTTGACCCAGTTGTCAGCCTTCAACTATTGTGATTAAGCAACACTCCATCATCTTCCCCATTCTGTGAGAGGTGGGAGTGAGGGTGACAACCCCTGTGATCAGAAGAGACACTTTAGTCTGAACTCTGTTGCACCAATGGTAGAACAGTCCCCAGTGAGACCAGATAAAGGATAAATATAAAGGATAACAATCATAGAAACTATGAATCAAAAGAATAGAGTTGTGTTGGAAGAGATCTTTGAAGATCATCTGGTTCTATTCTCTTGCCATGGACAGTGACACCTTCTGCTATAGTAGGCTGCCCAAAGCTCCATCCAGCCTTCGTGGGATAGGGCATCCACTGCTTCTTTGGGCAACTTTTTCCAGTGTCTGACCACCCTCACTGTAAAATATTTCTTCCTTATATAAAATCTAAATCTACTCTCTCAGTTTAATACTGTTGCCTCTTGTCTTGTCACTATTGGCCCCACTAAAAAGTCTGCCCCTGTCTTTCTTATAAGTTGCCTTTAGGTACTGGAAGGTGCTCTGAGGTTTCCCCAGAACCTTCACTTCTCCAGACTGAGCCCAAATCTTCTCTTCATAGGAGAGGTGCTCCAGCTCTTTGATCACCTCCATGGTCCTCCTCTGCCCTTGCTCCATCAGGTCCATGTCCTCCTTGTGCTGGGAGCCCCAGCTCTGGATGTGACACTGCAGCTGGAGTCTCCCACAGCAGAGCAGAGGGCAGAGTCACCTCCCTCCCCACACTGCTGAAGAGGCAGCCCAGGATAGGGTTGTCTTTCTGGGCTGCAGGTGCATGTTGCTGGCTCATGTCCAATTTTTCATCCACCAATATCCCTGAGTTCTTCTCTTCAGGACTGAATTTATACAATGTAAAGGTCTAGCTTGGATAAAGTACAGTTTCAGCTCATATAATTTTTATTTATGCAAACTTTGGGAAGTGCAGGAGTGTATATGCTGTACATGAAGCAATCACTGAGATGATTTCTTCATTTGGTTGTATCAAGATAAGAAGAAATGTAAAAAAAATATCCACTACCTATGTTTAATTCTCAAATCTCAAGCAACTGGATAACAGTGTTCTGTGTGGAATAGAAATGTGTAGCTGGCCTTCAGTAGCCTCCTCCTTCCCACCTGTTCTCTATATTCTTTAAGTGGGAAGATGAATAATGATTCAGCTGTTTCATGCTCTTTCAGATTCTTACTCATCAGGGAGTGCAACTGCAAGTCTCATCTAGCATGGGGTTATAAAAATGTGCAGACAGAAATACCCTGAGTCTGTATAAGCTGAGGTTTCTTCTGTCATTTGGCTCATGTAAAGATTCTTCAAATCCTCTTACAGTAAAGGGCTGTAGGGCTGATCAAACTGTGCCTGCCTGTTTTATAACAAGCAGCAAATAAGCGTTGCTGAGTCACCTTCAGTGTGAGCTCACTCTTTTTTTAATTCCTGAGAGCAGGTGTCACATGCTTTTTCTGATGCAACTGCTGGTAACTGCTCTGCTGTCACCCATTGTGTCACTTGGCATCACGGGCAGAGTCAGCTGATGATGTGAAGGAGAGAGGGTCATCATCTGATACTAAAGTGCAAACAAATTCAGATAAACATTACCTCATTGAGGACTAAGGGGGGATGGGTATAGCCCAAATAAAAAGTAGAGAGGATACAGACAACAAAGGGAAATGTCTACTGCAGGAACATTCTTTTACCCTGGACAGAGTTTTCAGCAGGTTTTGCATCAGCCAAGCACGTTCTGTACAGCTATGCAAAGGCAGAGACAAAAATAGAGTACCCTACCAGGTGTATATTTGTACAAGCCCTTCTTGGATGAAATTCACCTGAAAAGCATCCTGGAGCTGGGCTCAGACCCAAATTAGGCTATGATTCCATGTGCAGATATTCAGCATGATACACAGGCTCCAGCCACTTTTCAGCAGATCAATGCATTTCTCCTCTGCTGGCTCAAAATTCTGGCAATCAATATAGTCTGGATAAGCCTGGTGGATCAGGAGCCACATAAATGCATCTATCCCAGCCTTTCCAGGTCTATCTTCATTCAGACCATTTGGAAAATATGTAGATTCCCCCGTCTTTTATTTTGTCTGTCCTTTGTTAAATGTAGTCTAGGTACTCATGGAGAGCATGTTCTTTTCTAGTTCACTGGCTTCAGTGGGAGAATTGAATAGTAAATGACTGACAAAGCACCAAAAAATTCGGGCCAAAGTGAGCACGATGTGATTTTATGAGTTTCTCCTTCAGCAAAGTTATTCAACCAGAGAATTTTATATTAGGTCAGCATTTGGTGGGAATGCTCCCTTTTACCTAAAGGCATTTGCTGAAGAAGAGTTAAAATAAAAAGGTTTTGTCTCATAAAAAGATGAACACATGTGCATGTGTAGAGACCAGTGGTTCAAGCTCTGGAGCTCTGTGGGACCCAGCTCAATTTGCTTTGCCAACAGAGACCACTTTCAGTAGCTTGGTAAGGTCCAGTGGCCACCTTGTCTGTCCAATGTTGTACCCTAAGGTGAACACTGCAGCTCTCTAAGGACACAGCTTACAGGAGATTATGTGCTTAGGGTGGGGCTCAAAGCAGGCTGTAGGCTAAGCAGGGAACTACAGTGGGTAGCTGGGAGAGAACCAGGAGAGAGAGAGCTGCAGGGCTGGGTGGGCAGGGGCAAGATGCATGTCTCCAGGGTCCTCACTCCCAATCCAAAGCTGGGACACTACCCCAAGGGTAAATGCTTGCATTCATTTTTTTGAGATCCTAGCAAGTCCTGGGAGTTTCCTCTGAAATGGAGGCCAATTCCTTATTGTTACTCCACAGCCTTCTTTCCTCAGCCACACTTTGCAAAGTACTCAGTGGCTGAAGCACTCATCCAGGATGTCAGTGGTCAATGGTCCAGGTTCAAAGTCCCTCCTCTGACTGGGGAAATGGTGTTAATTATCCCCAGTTATCAAGCTGGGTTTAGGCTATCCTCCAGAGCTCCTACTGAAGCTGGGCAGCTGTAGCACAGGACTCAAGAGTTTCTGGGACAAAAGAGAACACCAGCAAGACTGACTACAGTCTCCTTGGAAGGGGGAGATTTGGTTATTTGTCACTGTCAGTCTAATAGATTTTCCTTTACACAGCCACTGGATATAGCACACATACTCTGCTGATGGGGCCAGATAGTAGCTTAGGTAGAGTCTGACTTCTTTGGCTGTCCTTGGAGAAAAAACAAAACATACAGTGAACACTTGCTAGACTCCACACGTATTCACATGATTATTTGCATTACATTTTAATCTTAATTTTCTTTTGTGAAAAGCAGCTTGCTGAGTCTGAAGAGGAGAAAATTCTTCAACCTCTTCTACAGGCTGTCTCAAACCAGCAGTTCTTCGCATAAATATTTTTTGCACATGTCTAATTTGCAAAGTACTTCATAACGATTTTTTTCTTAGATAAAGAGATTTTGAAGACCAAAAAATGTTGTGGGATTCCTGTGCCTAACCTAGACAAATAGATCCTCTGTCTTCTCCAAAAAATCAGGTCTTCCATCACTGTCAAATACCAGAATGCTTATGATCTACCAGTTCTATGCTTACCTATCCATTTTTGCTTCTTCTCAAACTCAAGTCAGGCCAGAACCATAAGGCAGTGCAGATTGCCATGTTATCTGCTTTCTGCCCTTCATACTGCTCAAGGGATGTTGATCTCCTTCCTCTGTCTGTGTTCATCTTTGCAGGGGTACCAACTCCATCAAACTGCACCTGAAAGATGGTTTAAAATACCAGCAGTTGTCAAAAAATGTGGGAATAATAGAAACGCTTTGTGAAGATAGGGCTGGTTTACTCTTACCTGGAGAGATTCCTTGCCTGTATTACTGTACTTTGAATCATTCTGAATATCACTGCAGAACTTCTCTTAGCAGTTCTCCTTTCCTGTTATTCTTGCTCACATCTTTTCACTGTAGTAATGGATATTTTTTGGCTGTAAGCAGTTATGCAGCATGACACTTGGCAAATGGATGTCTCTGTGTGCAATAGCTACTGTTTTTTGAAGACTCATTTGGCTCTTGTCCCCTCTGGGTGAAACAAACATATAAATATATTGCTATAAACCTCTCACCAGACTTCCATTGCAACTACTACCTTTTTGACTGACATTGCTTATGCTCGAGCTCTCATCTGAACTGAACTGTTTTGGGGAAATCTAAAGAATTTGATTTTGAGCTTCAAATTTATTGTGTGTATGTTTGCTCAGTGACAAGTTGTGCTTCTGCTACCTAGTCAATGGCATATCTGTTCTTTGTAAGAAACATGCTGTTTATGTGATATAATTATTTCCACTAACTGCTCAGAACCCAACTGATCACTCTCACAGCCATAAATGAATCTGTTTGACAACCTGTTCTCTACTCAGTGGGTAGTCTTCCACCAGCCAGCTAATTTATCATTGCATCTGCCTGGCTCTGCCAAGGAATATGCTCTAGTGCATTTATTCTTGTCTCTAAAAGCTTGTGACTGGCCATTATCTTGGGAGGAGACATTGGTAGAACAAAAAGTTTATGTTGTATGTTTCTGCCTTTGTGAAACTCTTGTTTGCAGTGACTCAAAGAGATCTCCTCTTTTTGTTATTTTCATTCTCTCTTACAATGATTGCAGAGACCCCCAGCAGCCTGGCTGGTTGGCCAAGGCTAGATGAGAATGTTTCCCAGTGCTGGTGAGAAGTGCTTAATTGATATTAACATGGATGGAGATGATCTGCTCTGCCACAGGACAGACATCATTTGGTACACTCTCCTTCCTCTAATGCTATAGTGCTCATGCAACCTTAAAGGACCATCTGTAGATCTTTGAGATTAGTGCAGGCCTGTTTATTATTTGGCTTTTCTGTTCAAGCTATTTGGCCCTATCTGTCTGGATCTGCTGAGCTAATTGCCTTGATATGTGTATGTCCAGGTTGCCTAGGTATCCCAGCAAAAAGCAGATTTTTTTAGCTCACATTTATTCCTAATTCAAAGTCCAAGAACCTGCTGAACTGAGAAGCCACCAAAATGGGGAAAATCTTTATCAATCCTGATCAATCCTGAATCAAGCTCTTCTGCCATGCTGCTAAACAGCATTTTCATCGTCTGAACTCTTCATTACAGTTTGCATTTTTTACCTCAGGATTCAGGTTCAACACCTTCCCTGACATGTCTCCCTCTACCAGTTAAAGCCAAAGCTCTGCCTTTGAATTACACAAAGGCAGCAAAGTTCACAGATGCTGGAAAAAGGTCAAAATAGAGGGTGTGACCTGCCAGTTGAGGCTATCTTTTTGATCCCCTGTAAAATATGTGTCTTTATGCTTCAGTAGAAGAATCTCCTGTGTTTTAGCCTTGTCTTGTCACATGCAGAGAAGGATTAACACTACCAGAAGGAAAATTGAAGATGTCACTCAGAAGAATGGACAGGGCAGTAACTTATCAATAAGAGTATCATCCTTTCACCTAACTGACTCCAACACAGAGACGTGTCTTGTTTCTATTAATATTTCATAGAACCAGCTGGTACTACTAGATCCAGCCAGTCCCAATGAACTTCATTTTAGCCTTTTTATTAGCTTATAAATGTGATAGGCTTGATGGATGCCATTTAATGGAACGCTTTCCACCCTGCTCCTCCCTCCCTTCCCACCCTGAAAAATCTGACATTCATAAATGGAGGAGGTCAGTGATTTGCATCCAGCTGAGTGGCTGTCTGGCTTTAATGAGATGATTTGTAATCATAAGCACTGCACTGCAGTGGTGTCTGGTACAGGGGAAGAGGAACACGTATGCATACTCCAGCTGGGAGGAGGGAGAGGTGATGGGAGGGAGGGAAAGCACATGGATTTGAAAAAGGAAGCAAGGCTGGAATGACATAAGGAGCTCCATTAAATGTAATACAATAATGCTGGCCTGGTTAGCATAAGGAGAGCCAGAGGCTGGCTGATGCAAGCCAGTGAAACTCCTGTTACTTAAGGCAGGCAGGCAGCTTGCAGGATTGCACTTATCCAGAGCTCTTTAGAGTAGCTTAAAATACTGGTTTGGTGTTGCCAGCTGTAAGTTCTCAGTGCCCTTAATGCACAGCTCTGTCCTTCCTCTCCCACTCCTTATATAAAAAAAAAAAATATCTTCCAGACCAGGAAGAAAATTCAGGGGCTAAAGAGGAAATATGTTGTGGAGATGGCATGTTCCACATCAGCTATATTTTCAGCATGTTTTCCTAAACAAGAGGATCATGTTCTTTGTGTGTATTCTTCCTCAATCTGATGCATTTTTATCCACTTACTCTTTTCATTTCAGTCACGCAAAGTAGTAGCAAATTCCTGCAAGTCTCCGGCAGGCAGGTAGGAGAGAGATGGAGACTATTAATCCATTCACTGGGGGAACGAATCAGAAGAGAATCCTTCTGGGAGAGAGAGATTTCTAATTCCCTGGCTTTGATAAAAGCTTCACTTGGCATCTGTTTCAGATCAGACAGCCACGAATCCACCACAGGCAAATCCATAGGAAGCCAGGCTGAGCTGGCTCTCCTGCACACACAACTGCTTTCTCTGGCTGACTGTGAGAATTTTACACCTCTCAAAGACTATCTTTCCCTTGTCTCCAGGGTTTCTCTCCTCTGTAGTAGCAATTCTGTGAGATCATCACACGATACTTTTTCATTCAGCTGCCCAGCTGTGGAGGACTAGATTCCTTTAACCATGTCTCCAGCTGTCTGGAGTTATTCTGCAGCAGGCCAGCTGGACCAGGGTAGTTTCTCTTACAGCTGCAATGGAGTAGCTTGGATGAGCTTTAAGGTTGTTATTTTAAAATTCATTAACTACTTTATGTTATTAAAAAAATACAAAAGAAAAAAAAAAGGGGGAAAAAAAGGCAGCAATTCTGCAAACTGTCTGGCTACAATTTGCATCCTTGTTTGGCTGCAATCTGTAGCCAAGGAGCAGACACTGACTTGAGGCAGAGGGGCTGCTGGTTTGGCCTTGCTCACAGTGTCTCCCAGTTCAGGATAATGTTGTTCAGCTCCCAGCCCTTTTTGAGGGATGGAATCTCCAGGGCAGTCTGCAGTCACATCACATCAGGAGACTTTCAGCCCTTATTCATCTCACCTTTCTCAGTCTCGACCTTGCATCCCCTTCCTCACCTGCCCCTGGAGAATGAAAATCTGTCCTTCCAGGCTACAAAGAGCTTTTCTCTCCCCTTCTCCTGAGCTCCTTCTGTAAAACATACATGCTTCATGGGCTTCCATCTCTGCAGATGTTTGTAACTCTGCAACATGGTCGTTCCCCCCTCTTCCCTGGGGAGACATTTACCCCTATGTTAAGTACAGAGGTTTAAGTTACAGGGATGTGTGGGTGGCCTTCAGAAATTGTGCCAGTAGGATTTTTCTCAACCAGATTTTCAGTTCTGATAGAAAAATAAGAAGCAACAACTCTACCCAGCATGCATAAAACAATAGTTGACCTTCCTTTGAGACAGAAAGTGTCTTCAGTGTCCTCAGCGAAAAAAACTTCCTCTATGTAAGATGGACCCTGATAATGATTCTTTTTGAGAAGAGCCCTGTCCTGGAAGCAGGTCTCCCAACTTCTCTGCACTTTCTGGCTTTCTGACTCCATCAGCAGGTCTGTGAGCCAGCAGTATCTCCCACAGCTTTTTCACAGGCTCACCAACTGCTTTGCCAGGTCCTTACAGAGAACCAATCTACTGCGCTATGTTAGCAATGCATCATCTGTCAGAAAGGAATTAGTTGTGTATAGTCTTAATGTTAAGAACATAAATAAACTGTAGATTGAAAAAAGGGGTCATGAGGAGGGAAATTAATTTTTACTGTCCCTCTAATATACCATGTCTCCTCTTTGTCTAGGGAGTATCCCACAGATGATCACCTCTCAGCCAGCAGTGCACTTTAGTGCCATCGTTCAAGCTAAGAAAAACCTTGAAACATTCACTGGGGCTGTTTTATTATTTTCCCAATCATGTTTCCTTGACTTGACTTGTCCTGTCCCTTTGATCAATAGCAGACGTCACCCAGCATGAGACATGTTTTGGATTGATTTAGAGTGCTTGTTAGTACCAACTTCTAAATCACTTTGCTGAGCTTCCTCTCTTTGATGTTGTTGGCAATGGATAAGGTCTTAGGCTGGGATTTTCAAAGGACACAACTAAAGAGTCCAGAACACTTAAAACTCTCCAGCCCCTCTTGAAAATCACAGGTAAAGAGTGCAAGAAACTTACTTGCTTTCAATGATAAGATTTTCAAGCACTTTGAGGTGCACATAACTGCCTTATGGAGTTTTCAGAGGTGCCTTTCAGAAGTTGTGTGCTTAGGCATATTTGGAAATCCTATTAGAAGCCATTCAGCATCTTTATTTGCCTAAATTCCTTTAAAGCCTGACTCAGCACGCTGTGATACTCTTCTGTGTGTGTGAGAGCAGCAGCATAAAGAGCAGGCTCTCAGTGAATGACTGATGCTGTATGAATGTGTGGAATACAAGCCAAATCCCAAATCCAAGGGCTCACATGTTAGAGTCATATAACCCAGCCACTTGTTTCTTCAGCAGTTGTCACAGCAAAGCTGTCATTTCCTAGTTCAAGAGTGTTTTATCACATCCTTATCCTTGATACACACTCCAGGAGGAGGAAGGATTCACGGAGCAAGTGGAAGTGCGATTCAGAAACTTCATCAAACTGAGCAATGAAAATGCTCCCAGCAGTGGCCTCTGTGTGTTTGGGTATGTGGAATGGATAGCTGGAGTTCCTCACATAATTTAGGTTACATTACCATTTTTCAAGAAAAAATTACAGTCTGGATTCAGTTTGCATAAATAGGAGCTTCAAAACCAAAGTCTAAAACATCTCATTTCTTTCTTACCAACTTCCAGCTGAAGGATATTTCTGATCATGAATTGTAATGGTGGAAAGTGTTGACTGATTCAATGGGAACAAGAGCGAGAGACAGACAGACACATTGACCATTTCCAAGGAGATATATCCTGTTTCCTATGAGCTTTCTTATTAAAATTATCCCAGTATATACATTCTCTATTCAAGCATGAAGTACTCATTACAAGTCCCTACATGAATAATGTACACTTAAAATGATTCCCTGTGCCATAAATATTGACCTTGGTTAATAATTGACTATGGCTTTCTCTCTCTGGTCCTCTGAACACTACTGACTGAGGGGCTGGACTCTTCCCATGCTGTTTCTTTCCTTTTACTCCTGTAATTTTCCAAGAAGATACCATGCTGATAATATCAGTATAATGATGACGCAACTTTGGACTGGAGTATACAGCAACTCCTGTACCCATCCTGGTTCTGGCTTAGTGTCCACTGTGACTTAATTGGAAAATGTGGAAAAAATATTCCCTTTCTAATTCAATCTACAATTTCTCTGCTGGTGTTTGCTGCAGTCCTTGTCCATTTTTACTTTAACATGTAGTTAACATTATTACAGTAAAATACATCCATCAGTCACTTTGTGAGACTGGTTCATGGAAAGAGTTTCAAAGAGCAGTATATGGACCAAATTTGCTGTTCAAACTGCAGTGGATCCAAGACATTCCTTGTATTTGAAGCTTCCCAGCCTTGTGTTTGATAAATCTGTACTGCTTATACTGAGCATTTGGAAGAATCTACAGATTCACAGAGGCAGAAAAGCCGAATGATTGTAAAATGTTGCCTGGCAGAGTTCAGGTTTATAATGTCAACTTCAGCCAAGACTCCAGATCTGTGTCTCTGCAGGCCCTCACTCTGCAGCTTTTAGGCTGGGCATGTAGGAAAAATGACTCTTACCTCATACACCACCATACTTTATACATCTAGAATGAGTTTTCCATAGAGCTTTGCCTGGGCTTCATACACTAAATGAAAATTGCAAGCAATGATAAAATGTGCTGAATATCCTGTCTGTGGTATTCAGGTACCAGAGAGAAAGAAGGAAAGGCTTTGACAGCAACACTATGAAAAGATTTCATTAGAGTGTTTTATCCTTTAAGTTCTGACAGAATTTTCCTCTTTTGGACATTCTGCAAATTTGTGTTACTAAAAATGCTGTGGTTGTTCCTATAGTTCCCAACATTTCCTCTGGTGACAGAGTTATAGCCACTCCATGTGGGAGCTGAGAAAACTGTGTCTCTTCTTTCACTCTCAGCCTTTGTAATTCTTAACCCAATGGCTCCTTGTTTTGAGAGAGAGAGATATGGAGGATGCTGTCCAGCAAGCAATATCTATTTATGGAGACAGTGAATACACAATGAGTTAGGAGACAGTGACCAAAATGCGCAGCATTGTTTGTGGGTCCTTGAGGACCAATAAAAATAATAGAACTGCAACTGTAAATAGCTTATTACAAACATCCAATTTCTGTGCTTGGAATTCAGGACTCTGTCCAGACCATAAAATTAATCCTCATTGCCTGCTGAACCTTGGAAGCTGGGCTCCTCTGCCAAAGGTCACTCAGTTCTCAGTGGTGGCATCAGCGCTGATTTGTTTCGGCTCTGTGCATAAACATTTGCTCTGCTTGGTTACAGGCTGGAATTGCATGAAGATCATTGGAAAACTGGGTGAAGTGCCACAGCCCCTTTATAGCTAAGGATTTCACCTCAAGGAAAGGCACATGAAAGGACCTAGCTACTAAAATTGACATTCTGTTATGGGTAATATAAGGAGAATGCCAGAAAGGTTTTGCCTTGGGCTAATACTTGAAATTATTGGTGAAGGAATGATGAGAATTCGTAATCACAGCTAAGGTTTGATGTGGTAAAATATGCTTTATGTTCAATGCTGGTTTTAATTATTACTATGCCAAGAACGACAATGTCTGTAATACATTAATACATTTTCAAGTATTTAAGATTTTCAATTATTATGTATTAATTGAGAATATTTTTAAAATGCCTAAAGGGACCAAGCTGTGTTTCAGGTTTCTTTGCATAGATTTGCACTGATGTAACATGCACAGATAAAAACTCAATTTTTACATCATCATTTAAATTTTATTTTCAAGTGTTTTCCTTCCTTTGTAGAATGAATCACACAACCTATAAACTACTTTAATATTTCTGGCAGTGGTCTCCTGACTCACAAGAGAAATGAACCAGTAACCGCCTCTTACCCCTCTCATAGGTCATTGAATAATTGCATAATCAAAGTTTTAATTTAAAGTTGTCCTGGAAGCAGTGTTTGGCTTTCTGGACATTTTCTGTATCTTTCACATTAGAATAAAACGTAGTCCCTAAGGGAATAAGAAAGATGTGGATACATCCTCCTGAACTAAAGCCCTGTGTCACTACCACTGCAAACTATTGATAAGACATTAAAATCCAAATCAAATAAAACAAAACAAACAAACAAACAAACAAAAAAAAAACCAAACAAAAAAACACCCCAAACCCAAAAAAACCCCCAAAAGTAAAAAAAAAAAGAAAAATGCAGAATCTCAGGGCTGAGCTTCAATGCTCTGCTGTTCCAGCAAAGATGATGATTCTTATCCAATCCCATCCCCTCCCTTAAAGCACAAAGCCAGCCAAAGACTCACTCAAAATTCAATGGTGGACACAAGGTCTTCAGAGATGATGCTGATGGTATGGACGTGCCTCCTGGCCTGTGAGTGGGATGCTCTAACACAAGTCCACTCACCAAATGGCCCTTACCTCCAGGCTTCTGGGACACTTCACCTCTGCCTGTGTCCAAATGGGCTGGTATTGGTACAATTGTCGCTGGTCAAAAAAGGTAGAAACCCACACAGATATGTCATGATGCCTGGGTGCTAGCAGCCTGCCTCAGGGCTGGTGACTGCCATTAAGAGTTTGGCAGTGGCGCAGAATGTACATGGAAGTTTTAATCTTCTGCTTAACCTACACCATCAACACCACCAAACAGGAAATAGGTGAAAAACTCAAAGATATTCTCATTAGTTAATTACATGAACTGCAGTTTTACACCAGAAATCAGTGCCCCCCACTGCCTGACAGACACTTGGTAGATCATTTCCAGTTGTCCCTGTACAAGGGACCAGGTGCAGCCCATCCTGGTTGCTAAAATCCCAGCCACACTGTAAGTGGGCACATCTGCTGGTGTGAGTGGACAGAGGTCTTCTGACACCCCCAGGCTCCAAGCCAGCTAACAGGGCTGCCCATTAGGACCTCCTTTTGTAACTGGAACCTAAAACATCCATCTGAGCTGCAGCTGGTACTTGTGGGAAGGACTTCCCACTCTGCTGGGCTGTGAATGAGAAGGCAGACCTGGGCTCTGGTCCTGCCAAGCTGGGCATGGAGACAAGTCCCTTTCCCTCATCCTCACCCTTCTCCCTCCCTCTCTCATCGTCTGTGAGCAGAGGAAAGCCTGTCTCATCCTGCTTGTATGTGCAGTGCCCTGCAAAAGATGGCCTTGATCGCATCTGTGGTTTACAGGCTTTATTATAGGACATGGAAACAATGGGAGTTTTATTGCCTTGAATGTATAATTTCTGTTTGAATGCTCCCTCAGCGTGGTGTTCTGACTCCAGGCTTGCTGAAAGAGGCTTGCATAGTAATTTAAAGATTGGTAATATTGCTAATGCTGTTCAGAGCAAAATTCCACATCAAAACTCTGCTTGGCTTTTGGGGCCTTTTAAACATCCAAGTTTTATCCCACTTCAATTCAGCTTCTTAGCCTCCTCTCCACAGTGGATCAAACCAAGGGCCTGAATCCAACTATACTCAGAATGAGGCTCCAGATTGTATAGCTTCAAGTCATCTTCCTATGTATGGAATTGCATGCTGTACTGCTTTGTAGTGCAGAAGTCCTTGGTCAAGTGCTTTTGTGCTCTATTATGTAGAACTGCAATAAAACCAACTTTTCCAGTTGGTTTATAATCCATGTTTATTATAGCCCCAAAAATTCATGCCCTGGAGATAAAGTTGGTAAGTCTCACTTCCCAATAGAAGTTTATCCCAAGCAGAGCTGAGAAAGACTTTCATACAAACCAAAATATAGTTGTCACCAAAGAATTCCATCCCAGTCTACAAAGGAGGCTGGAAATTCACCCTGCAGGTCTCAAAGTCAAGTTAAAATCATTCTGCCCACCTCTTGCAGATAAGAAAAAAAAAAAAAAAAACAACAAAAACCATCTCTGCTAATTACCACAGTAAGGAACTGATTTTCATAAAAGCTCAGTTCCTATTTTGGCACAGAGCTAATTGGTTAGAAGTCCTAAGAACCGTGTACACTAATTACTGGTCTCTCTCAAAAGATGTCACAATGGGAGCTGCTAGTTTGTGAACAATTGTGAAAATCTCCCCTCACATTAGCAATATTAGCAAAAGGTTTGGCATCTGGTGCTTAACTCTGGTGAGGGTCAGAATAGGAGCATTTATTGTCAAAATCAGAGGTTTCTCAGTGGAAAGCTGTGGTTGAGCTCTATGGTTTGACTCAGATGTAATAAGTATTTGGAGATTGCAGTAGGCTGACCCTGTCTAGATGCCAGATACCCACCAAAGTCTCTCTATCACTCCCCTCTGCAACTGGGGAGAGAAAATATAAGAGTTCAAGGGTTAAGATGAGAGATCACTAACTACCATCACAGGAAAACCAGGCTCAAACTGGAGATATTCATTGACTTTATTACTAACAAAATAAAAGGAGGATAATGAGAAGTAAAATAAGGCCTTTAAAACACCTTCCCCCAGTCCCTCCCTCCTTCCCACTCTGACCTCCTGCCCCAGCAGCACAAGGAGACGGGAGTGGGGTTTGCAGTCAGTTCATCACAGGTTGTTCCTGCTGGTGCTTGGGGAGAAGAGTCCTTCCCCTGCTCCATTGTGGGTTCCTCCCATGTGAGACAGTTCTCCACACACTCCTACAATGTGGGTCACTCTTCCATGGGGTGCAATCCTACAGGAATAGGCTGCTCCACTGTGGACCCCCACAAGGTCACAAGTCCTACCAGGAAACCTGCTCCAGCCTGGGCTCCTCTCTCCATTTGCCTGCAGGTCCCTGCCATGGACAGCCCATGGGATCACAGCCTCCTCCCAGGCACTCACCTGCTCTGGCATGGGTCTCCTCCAGGAGCTGCAGGTGGATCTCTGCATCCCCATGGATCTCCATGGGCTGCAGGGCACAGCTGCCTCACCACGGTCTTCACCATGGGCTGCAGGAGAGTCTCAGCCTGGAGCCCCTCCCTCTCCACTGACCTGGGTGTCTGCAGGGCTGTTCTTCTCACATGTTCTCACCCCAGTCTTCTCTGGATGCAATTATATTTGCACAATACCTTTCTTTCTTCTTCTATGTGTGTGACAGAGGTGTTTCCATCTTTTTTAACTGGCCCAGTCTTGACCAGAGGCCCATCTGTCTTGGAGCTGCCAAGGATTGGCCAGACATGAGGGAAGCTTCTGGCAGCTTCTCACAAAAGCCACCCCTGTAGCCCCCCACTACCAAAACCTGGCCACATAAACCCATTTTACCATTTCACATCACTGCTTTAACAGTAGGATACTTTCTTCTTCTATTTCCTTCTTCTCTGTTCTCGCAACCCATTTTCTTTTTAACATGGGGAAACATTTTCTTGGCACTCCATCTAGTCTTGATCAGCCAGGAAGTGTTGACAGTGTTGCACTTTCACTGCATTAAATCTGTCAACCTAATATGAGAATAAATTCAGATTTTCTGGTAAACATACCTAGAGCACACAGAAAGCAGCTCTACAAGCTACAAGCATGTAATTTCTAATGAATCTTTTGACTATGCATACTGAGTGTGTCCTCATCATCTCATAAACCAAGAATAAGAGCTGTCTTTTCCACAAGGAAACTGGCATTGCATTTGTGGGAACAAGAGGCTGTTTCCAAAGAGTGTTATAAAAAGCAGTTTATCTGAGCTGTGGTCAATGTATCATCCTTCTCTCACTTTTTGAGCCATTTTTTTGAGAATGATGAATTGTAGTCATCACCGCATTCAATTAATTTTTCCTCAGCTGGTTCTTATAGTGTGTTTGTACTAAGTGTCCTCCAACAGCTGATAAATCATCCCTGAGTGGCTGCAGATGCAGCAGCAGTGACAAACACTGGACTGACGACAGGAATGTGCCACACCATGTCTCTTGTCCCCTTTTCCCGGAAAGAATTTTTTGACCTTTGGTGGCATTTGCAAGAAGCCATTTTATACTGATGCTCCATGGCGCTATTGATCTCTGTGTAATATTAATCTTAAACAAACAGGCCATATAATTTATGTAAACTCCATAGGTAATTAAATTCCTTCCAGCAAAGGTCAGGGCAGAATATTTAAGATTTCATTTGAATAGAAATTACAGTTAGAAATGAAGGGGGAAAAAAAGGAGAGGGAAAGGGAGAAATTTGGAGCTTGCAATATCAATTATTATGGTGTAACTAGGAGGTATCAAGTTACTTCTCAAGGGCTCATCTGCACACGTAGTTTGGAAATGTTTACCTAGGAAGACACATAAATATCTTTAAGAAGTGTTCAAATAGTTCTAATGGACAGTGAATGGAAACATCACCTTTTTTTCAAACAGAACTGAGACTCTCCTTAAATGAACAGAGCACATCCTTGTAACTGATCATGACTGTAGTATCCATTCTTCCTTCACCACAATCTCAAGGCCATGGAGAGCATTATTTTTCTGTTTAACTTCCAATTTCAAAAATCTTTCAATTTTAGTGTTGAAGCTTTTCTTCTACCAGAATAATATGTGTTCATTGGGCAAGTCCAGATGCTCATATTGAATGCACAGCTTCTGAGAAAAAACATAAAAAACCCCAAACTACTTCATGACAAAATTTCATGCTGTGAATATCGTCTTGTTTTGCCTGATATGTCCCAAACTATCAGAATGTTGTGCCATGTTTGGGAAAGGCTTGCATAATTTCTACCACTTATCTGATGAAGTAGTCTCTCTCTGGACTCAACAAAGGTCTGTCACAAGGCTGAGAGAGAACCTAGGCTGGGCACAGCTGGTGAAAACCTGGGAGCAATCCAATCTATGGAGAAGATTTCAGCAAGTGTCACAGTCACTTTCTCCTCCAGCTGAGAAGAGTCTGCATTCACAGAGAAAGCTGGGGTATAAAATACTCTCAGCTACAGATCATAAGGGGTAGAGGTAGGATTTTTCAGAGTAACTCTTTATTGTATTTGTCGCCCCACTGAATGGCCTGTAAAAGCTGTTGTGAAGTGGGGTAGGGGTTGATCATCACTGAGAAATGTAGTTCTGGTCTCATCTTAGTGCCATGCATTGCCACACCCCAGTAATTTGCAGAAATTATTGTGTAAAAGTAAAAGCCCTTGTTCCCATTCAGCAAGTGGTGACCACTAGGAATTCAGAAGTAAAGAGGACCTGCAGCTGCATCTCTACACTCTGGCTGCTCACTGCTCTGAGGCAGCTGCAGCATCTGCTGCAGGTCCTGCTGCTGCAGCTCCTGCTGCAGTCCCACTCCCATCAGAGCATCTGTCTCACCAGCTTTGCAGCAGCATCTTCCATCTTGCAGCTGGCCGCCTTTTCTCTGTCAGAGGCCCATCTGCCTCCTCACTGCCTGTTTCTGTTACTGATATGATTGAAATCACACCTGCTCCTCCACTGGCTGCTGCTCCCCTTATGGCTGTAATGTCATTCACTCTTGTGCTTTCTGCTGCTGTTACTGCCATAGTGTCCAGGCATCTGACGTGGGTTTGACACAGCTACTCATAACCCCTGCTCTTGTTCTAGCATGAGGACACAAGTGTAGCTGGGCTGATGTGAGCTAAAGATTCATCTAAAGCCATGTTTCTCCCCAGTGGCCATCTCCAAGCACTAAGGGGGAAGATATAGGCTCTCTACAATAATTAGATGTGGGAAGATTGATGCTGATCTTTCCTTGCTTCTGTAGTTGGTGCAGCAGCTATAGAGTTAGCTGGGATTTGGGAGAACTAGGTTCAGATTCTGCTTCACAACCAATTTGTTCTATTACTTAGGCATAAATTTATTGTGGAGTTTTACACTTCATGTCGCCAGTGCCCATTTTCTGGTGGTTGGCTTTCACTATGAAAGGAAACCTAAGTGTCCTTTTCTTTAAGTTCCCCATGTAATGGATGAGGAAAGTTACAAGAACCTCAGGAATTTTCTCAAAAGTTGCAGCACTGAGAAAAGACTTCCCCACAGGAAATGGAAATGACATGGATGCTTTCTTTAATGCACGGTAAAACCATCCCCTGGAGGGATGCGCCTGTTCCTTTTCAAAATGAAAGAGGACTCAGTCCTTCTTTCTCAAAAAGCAGCTGACATGCAAGTGCTCACTTTCCCCTCTGGATGCAATGGCAGCTTTGAAAAAAAAAGTAACAGAAGGATGAGATTTCAGTGAGTTTTCACTGTCAGTTTGAAATGATGCCTTCCCATCTCCCCTCCATCAGAAGATTGCCTCAAAATTAATAAAGAGGTGGGTGTATGTAGGGAGTTTTCTCATCAACAAGTTCTTCATACAGTGCTTAAAAATTCAGCAGGCGACAGGAGAAAGGGATAGACCACCCTTAGGCAGTGAAGGAGAAATCTGAGCTGTGGTGATGATGATCTGAGCCATCTGCTATCGCTCCCACAAGTAGCAATGGTGATAGTTATGTAAAGCAACAGCTTCAGGTTAAAAAGTAAAGAAAAGTGAGAGAGGTCATGGACTAGCCTTGTAGCTCTGCTCTGAAGGACCATTGTTACAGGACAGGGAGGAGCATTAGGTGGTGAAGTCCTGTTGCTGGTTATTCAGTGTGATCACAGGTTTTCCCAGTAAATCTCTGCCATGCAGTAAAACTCATCTGGTTACTCACGGAAATACAGAAACAAGTTAAACTTTCTCATTTTCTTGTAAGCAATCATACTTCCAGGCCAAAAGCTTGGCTCCTCACACATGCCCCCCTCAGGTTTGTCTTCACTGATATATGCTGGCACACCCAGTATTCTTTATTGCAAACTTCAACCCAAAAGTCATACTATTGACTTACACCATGTTGGCATGTTCTGCTAGAGTAAAAAGTCACCCTGTTTGAGCCAATAAGTCCTGAGAAGAGGCTGGGCTCTTCAACTCAAGCACAACCCTTGCAAATATATTGATTTGTGTTCAGGCTCATGGGTTTGTGACACCTTATATAGCATTTAGCTTATACAAATCTATACAGGTCTGTCCTAGAATATTTGTAAGACTTCTCTGGCTCATTAGTAGTATACCTCAGTATATGTCTCCTCTCCTCTCCTCTCCTCTCCTCTCCTCTCCTCTCCTCTCCTCTCCTTCTCTCTCTCCTCTCCTCTCCTCTCCTCTCCTCTCCTCTCCTCTCCTCTCCTCTCCTCTCCTCTCCTCTCCTCTCCTCTCCTCTCCTCTCCTCTCCTCTCCTCTCCTCTCCTCTCCTCTCCTCTCCTCTCCTCTCCTCTCCTCTCCTCTCCTCTCCTCTCCTCTCCTCTCCTCTCCTCTCCTCTCCTCTCCTCTCCTCTCCTCTCCTCTCCTCTCCTCTCCTCTCCTCTCCTCTCCTCTCCTCTCCTCTCCTCTCCTCTCCTCTCCTCTCCTCTTCTAGTCCCAGCTCCCTGTAGATGTTTTGTTGTGGTGCACAGTCACACCCACTGCAGGGGATGCTGTGGGAAGTGGTGATGGGGCAGTCTGACAATGATGAGTCAGGGCAGACCCACACTTGCTGAGCTCAGGACACTCCACTATCCTCCTAGAAGGCAGCAGGCTCTGTCTGGGTGCTTACATTGCAATAACTGTGTAGCATTTGCAGAATCAGGAGTCCAATCTGCCATCAAAATGACCCACAAAAGCAGCTGGTCTCATGCCTGTCTGGTCAAACTAGACCAAACCTCTAAACCTTCTGAGGTTCGCCCGTCACTAATAATTAATCTTTGACTTTGATAAAGCTGACATTTGGTTTATAAAGGCAGACTAATAAGCTCCAAGAAGGCTCAGAAATCCTATCAAGTAATGTGTTGCATTACAAATCTTAAAAATTACTCTAAAAATTAACATAATCTATGGCTGGGCACGTTAGTATATTAATGTGATTGGAAGCGTGACCTCTTTCTGCTAACTTTCCAAGTGACCCTGGTAAATCTGTGGCATTTCTACTTATGTTAGAGTTAACTATTTTTTACAGACCTGTAAAAATATAAGATTCAGAGAATGTAGATCCAAAAAATACTGTATTTTCAGGGCTTTAAAAATTTGTGTTACAGGCTTTTGTCTTACATGACTATGTTTTGTATTTAATAAGTAGCGCAAACTTTACATGTTTTATGCAACTGGTTTTGTCTGGGCTTTTTTCTTTGGCTTTCCATTTCTGAGGCAGATGTTATCTTTATGGTTAAAGAGGTTTGGGCCTCCCTCTGTGACATTTAAAGGGATCCAAAGTTTACTAATTTTAATTTCAGTGGCTGCAGCTAGCAAGTAGTGGGAGTTACTGACCTTGAGATGACATGCATGGAAGGACAAAGTGTAATGGTGACTTTGTCACATCTCTCTGTGTCTTTGTTGAATGGCAGCTGCAATGTGCATCTATGTCTTTTAGATGTGTTATTTCCCTCCCCAGCCTTGTGGATGGACATCATCTGTATGACATGGATGATGCAGTAGAGAATAAAATGCTCAGTCATACAAGGGGGAAGAAAACAAGGAAGAGGAAGTAAATAAGATGAAATGAAAAGTAGAAAGTCAGGAAGTTTTCTGATATCTTCATGTTCCTTCAGCCTGACTCAGGGTGAAGGTTTTGCAATTCTTAATCTATTGGGAGCACAGAGCTAAAGCCAGACACAATATTAATTATAAACATTAGCCCTCACAAATTGCTAAATCTTTTTCCAGCTTTTGATGTTCCCTCTTTAATACAGTGCTGTTTCTTCCTGTTCCTTATCTACTCCTTGCCTTCTGTGAGCATGGGAGCCCATCTTTGAATTATGGGTCTTCATCAGCATAGGGTGATTGTTGCCCTCTTCACCAAGTATCCTTGGTGTCTCAGTATGCCTTTAACAGATCAAAGCAAATTTTCCTCATTCTCCATCTTCTGAAATGGCTGTTGAGTACTGTACAGTTTGTCACAGCTCCTTCTGATCTGACAGCAATTAACATACCAAGAAACATGGCACACAGACCCTAGAGAATATGTGTGAAATCTGAAAAAATATGGACTGAGGGGTAGAACAAGTACAGGGAGTAATGAAAAATGATACATTTGCAACAGAATGGAGTTATTAAGGTTCTTGTAAATAGAAATTGAATTTACTAGGTGATATTGGGTCTAAATAATGGAGAGAATGTTTTAAATATTGACAGTCTCTTCACACACAGAGAAACATTTTGGCAGGAGAAAGTCTGATCAGCCTTAACTGCATTTTTCCCAATGCACTTTTCCCCCAGATGAACTACTGAAGAGGAAAAAAGATAAATTTCCTCCCGCAGGTCTAGGCTACTCAAGCTGCAGGGAGTTGAAGGTGTGCATCTCCTTTTTAACATCTTGGCTATTCCCCAAATGTGCCTGGCTGACTTAGTGGCCATCTGTGTGAACTGACTGTGTTGTCCCTGGCTCCAGTGACCACCCAGCCTGAACTCTGCAAGGGGGGCTGCCTGCCTGTGGTTGGTTTCTTCCCCAAATAGCTCTGAAGTGTGGCTTGGTGCGTGTTCTAAGTAAAATTATGCTACTGTTCAGTTCTCCGCTTGATTAAAATGTATCTTTCAGCATTTAAGGGTGGGCAGTGACTTCCTGGGATTAGAAAGGGAAGTGAACTGGCTGGAAAGCAGCAAGGAAAGAAGTTGTTTACGAGTAGTGTGAGAGCAGAGTAGCATGTGTTGCTGAAATCTGGGGCTTGGCTGCATTACTCAACTCCAGTTACAGATCTGCTAAATGCGTTCCGAGTCCCGTTTTCTTTCCTAATAGCACACACAAGGACGCTTTTACCAGAAGAATGATTCATCTGCTGTGGTATCCCAGATAAACTTCAGGAGAGGCGGCTCCCTTGGGCTGACAGTGCATCGCTTGCCTCAGGACACATGCCCTCACAGCCTGTCCAGTTGGCTGAACACAGCCTTCTGAGGAATTGGACTTTTTCAACATGTAAGATTTCACTCAGCATAACAATTTTTATTCCCATAATAAACATTTTGAACAGATTTGAAAATCCTCTCATGGCTGTGGCAGGAGAGGCACCATCGTCCACAGGAAGTGCAAGCATTATAAACTCACAAGTACAATCACTACTTAACAGGTGTGTCTGAAACATGAGTGAGAACACTGAGGTGTCCCTGCACTAATTTATAGAAACTGAAAACTTGGTTATTTTGAAGGCATGAATGTTGCAGTGGCTGTCAACTTAATGAACAAGATAGGTTTCTTTTATCAACCTATTTTACAAAGAAATAAGGTGATAAAAGAAACCTATTGTAAGTCTTTTAATGACCAATTTTTAAAGCAGTCAAAACATTGGCTTCCTGAGGAAGCCAATAGCTGATTTTAAAAGTTGGTGGGGGTTTTTTTCTTTGTTTTTGTTTTTAATAGATATATGTGAATATGAAAATAAAGTATTGTCAACCTCCAGAGTCATTGGAGTGGACAGTAACATTCTCTTACAAGTAGAGACCAAGATTTGGAAGGTTTGGCCCAGGCTTTGATACAGACTTGTTTTCTGCCAGTAGCAATTAATGTCATTCTCTTTTCTCTGTCAGATGAGTGGGATAACATTCTCAG
Organism: Zonotrichia leucophrys gambelii; assembly: GCF_028769735.1. Classification (NCBI taxonomy): domain Eukaryota; kingdom Metazoa; phylum Chordata; class Aves; order Passeriformes; family Passerellidae; genus Zonotrichia; species Zonotrichia leucophrys. The sequence goes on from NC_088171.1 coordinate 143,388,518, forward strand.
TTGCACTGGAATCTAATCAATATTCCTATAACATCTAAAGATCCTTGGATGGGAAACAGTATCAGATTCAGATACTGAATGTATAGTTTCTGAAATTTTCTGTCTGTACACCTTTCTGGCTCATTATACATTTACATCTTAGCAAAAAGAAGGGAAGGGAAGGGAAGGAAAAGGAAAAGGAAAAGGAAAAGGAAAAGGAAAAAAGGAAAAGGAAAAGGAAAAAAGGAAAAGGAAAGGAAAAAGATTGAGTTTGAGCTTGAACTAGCTTTCCTTCTGTCTTATTTGGTCCTCACTAATGCTGTGACACACCTTCTGGCTTTTCTCCTTTTTTATTCCTCTGGATATTAAGAAAATGCTCAGTTTATTTTAACGGTCATAGAATGAGAAAATGAAATATCACTTTTTTATGTAAATTAGTTATTTTCTTATGCTGAAGAAGCAGCTTTTTTGATGGCAGTGGCTTCTGTTGTATTTATGTTCCTCCACTGATCTCATCAGGGTGCCAGATGAGCCATCCTTGCAGGGCCTGAACCAGCTGGGTCCAATATTAATGAGGAAAGGGACCTGTTAATTGTAGCAAGTGGCTCAGAGACCAGTGCTTCAAAGCCAATTCAGCCAGACGAGACTGAACCTCCCTGTGCACTGTTTTTCACATGAACTTTTATAATCTTTTGAAGAAAAATTCTATATAGAGACACAGAATTTTCAATGAAGAAGTTATTTTTGCCATTAAGGATGAGCGCTGTGACCTGCCATCTTCCTCTTGTGAGTAGAAGACTGAATGACTAACCAAGGTTATCCTATCAAGTGATGGTTTATTTTATTTTCCAGCAATCAGGTGAATTGAATCTAGACCAGAGCATGGGGAATTTCCAATTATTTGCTGTGAACCAGTCTCCTTCAGCTTGGATTTAGTGGTTTTTAACTCTCTAAGGGAAATATCTCTCTGCTAAAAGTCTACTTTGCTGTAAGTTGCAGGGCTTAAATTGACATTCTGGTGGATATTGCCATGAACTTGGTCTCTTAGGCTTGCTATTCAATACTTCTCATTTTGCTTCCTTTATTCTGAGAAATATATGATGGTCATATGAACTTTTAAACTTTTGCTCAGGCACAGTGCAGAAACTCATGGTTCTGAGATGTGCAGGCCATTTCTCCTCTCTTATGTCTGGTAGAGCACTCTCTGGTTTTGAGGAAAAAGATCTTTAGTACCAGGTAGGTCCTAGGAAAGAATTTTGGAACAAAGTCTTTTTGTTGTAAGCTAGAAAGTAATTCACTAGGAGCTGTTGTCAGCAATGCTTGCTGCAGCCCACCAAAGGGAGGGTTCTGTGAAGAAGGTCTTTGTCATCCTGGGGCTCTCCTTTAGCAGTTCCAGCTGTGAAGACAGCAGGGTGCTCATTGCTGCTAGGCACCATGGGGTATGGAAAAGGGAATATGTTCTGAGAAATTTCCAGTCTTTGTTCAAAAGCTGACCAAGTATTTTCTTCACGGACATTATTTCACAGAGAAGGAAGTAATGGATCAAATATTTCTAAGAGTAGGATGCAAGTGCACTTAAAACCTTTTTGAACAGTTTTCAAAATAATCATTAATTTAGCTTATTCTCTGGGGTTTATAAAAAATAAGATAGGAAAGGAAATAAAAATTTCAAAATATTTTTATTTTGTATGTGTTTTGCTTAAGCATGTCTGTAAATTTGGTTATCCTATTCACAAATGAAAACATTATGTGAAGGATATTGTGATCTCAGAAGAGTTTGTAAGGTACCACTAGAAGTTATTTGGACAGTTACATTTTCTGAGTTTCTTAAAATCTACAACTATTATTATCCTCAGTAAGAGTCCTTTCCTTTCCATCTGTAGCTCACTATAGTCTTTTTATAGCCTAGGTTTAATGACTGTGTCAATTCACTGGCAGTTTTCTTTGAGCTTCCTGTACAGTGCACAATATATTACTTCAGACTACTAAATATTACTTAAGAATAAAAAACTTTGTTAATGATTTTATAGTTTCTGTTAGGAACTTCTGATTGTGATCTAATAATACCCTAGTTCACAACTGTCATTTCTATCTCTGTCATCACTTGCCCTCTGGAATTTATATCTGTGCTGTATAAGTCAGTGTTCAGGATTGTAATTTTTATGTAGCCTTTTGCCCATTCTAGCCTGGATTATTTGTATACAAATAAGTATTTTTTCCCATTACATACCCACTCCCACTCAGCTTTGGACAGGAACACTTAGAACATTATCAATATTACATTTCACAATTAATCATAAGCTAGTTGAAAATGGCAGATGAAAATGTTTGGTTCCATTATGTCATCTCATTCTTGCTTCAATGGTCAACATGTCATTTATAGCTGTGGTAAAATTAGTTCAAAGCATGAAGGACTTCAACAACCCATGTTCTGTAGTTATCAAGTATTGATAAAGGACAAAGCTTTGAGCTGAAAATCTGTTACATGATGGAAACTTGTATAGCTTTCCTGAGGTTTTCAACTTTGTTGATTCCTGTTGTAGGCAGGAGGTGGGACTTACCAAAGAATTTGTGGACAGAGCAACTGCATCAAAGATTCTGCAATCTTTGCGTCAGGGCAGCATGCTTTTTCTTCACATCTGTGATGAAATTTCCATGAAAGACATTCTGATTAATGACTACAAATCTGAAAGAGATCCTGAATTACACCAAACTCCAATGTTTGGTGTAACTCAGATTCATGGACAAGGTGACATGAGACAGACATATTAAAATAAATGGAATCTTTCCTATGTTACGGCTTCCCAGCCAATTCACAGCTTTTGGAGTCAACCACATTACACCTCGCGTAGCAGATTTGCATCTGCAAAAGATCGCTTTCTGTCAAGTAACTGTGCTCTTATACAAAGTGGCCATTTCAACCTTGTTCCTTCAGTCTGTCTGCTCTGTGATCAATATCACAGTCTAGACCTGGATGACTGCAGAATCTGATTGCAGCTTAATTTCCCACAAGAGTAGCTAGACCTGCTGAAACAGCTTGAATATGCAGCACTGAATAAGCAGGCTGAGTGACAAATGCCCTCACACCATATTGGGAAGTCCAATTAGCAGAGTGCATCTTGCTGTGTTATTTTTCTCCCTATTGCATTTTGGAAGGATTAAGCTCTGGGACAGTCATTGTTAAGTAAAGGAAAATAACACTGGAATCCATTACTGAATAAATAAAAATCCATTACTGAATAAAGGAAACTGTAAAAGTGCCTGTGGTTTTTTAAAAATTCTTCAGTTTATGTTAGCATATATAAGATTAGCCTTAAATACTTGAGGATAAACTGGCCGTGTGTTAAACTCTTAACATCCACTAAGGACTTTTACCCGATTCTTTGCTATGTTTAACTGGGTCAGTGGAAAACGTTACCTTCCCTACCACTCCTTTTCACAGTCAGTCAGATGACACTGTCCCCACAGTGTGGTTGGAGATGCATCTGACCTACGAAGTTCAGAGCCTGCAGGCAAAAAGCACTGATGAGACCAGCAAGCTGGTTATTAGGTTTGACTGCATGCACTGGCTAATGAGGATGGGTAACTTCATTCTGGGTGGCATCTGCTTTTCCTAATGCCAGCAGGGTCCCTGTCTGCTCTGCCTGTGAACTGTCTCCTGCAAGGCTTCATTTTGAGGCTCATCTTAGGTCAAGCCTCAGTCAACACCAGTTGACACTAAAATGCTGGGCTGTAATTTGCAGTGCTTTAAAGATGCTTCATTGCTATATCTGTCCTTGCAGCACAAGTGCTGACTCTGGTAGAGAGTCAGAAGGCAAAACTTGAGACCAGTGATTGCATCCACTGTCAAAACTTAAGCCACTGGTATATGTGAGTCAGTGAGAGAGCTCTTGGTCTGGTTTGGCAGGTGAAGGGATCTTGTCCCTCCAGAGAGGTTTTGATGGATGAAGGGGAAGGGATCAGAAGCTTCTTTTCCCTGGACAGGCAGCCAGTAAGGGAAGGCGAGAGCAGAAGTGTGCCAGGGGATGTGCTCAAATGACTCACCTCTGTTAGGCAATGCCTTAGCTCCCTTCAGCAGCAAATTCAAGCCAAAGTAACCTCAGGGTATATTTCTGCAGAAGATTGGGCTGCAAGCTTATCCCACTATGGGCACTCTTGGCTGAACTAATTTCTAGGACTCAGCTTTCAGTTCTTGTGCCAGATACCCCTGCTGAAGGTAACAAAGAACCTTCATATTACTTTACTTTTTATGCTGAGACCTAACTTATTCAGCTGTGGAGGTGTCCGTGAAAACAAGAGCAAATAAAGAAAATGGATGTGGGGAAGGAAGGGAAGCATCGAAGACAAAGGGCTTAGGTACCTCCCAACTGGGGATCACTCATACAATGGGCCATTAAAATTTAGCTGAGTCGAGTGTATTGTTTTTAATTTGCATTCCCATAACATACTCTGTTATGGAGGGTGTATGCAGCAAATGCATATTAATGATGCTGCACATTTGCATATTATAGATCCATAATACCAAGGGTGTAGTAAAAATCTTTATTAAAAGTGGTGACTATGCAGCAGTCAATTTTCTCTGTATCTCAACCATTTTAATGCTTTTTGTTACACACACACACACACACACACACACTCTCTCTCTCTCTCTCTCTACAACTGATAGCTATACTACATTAACGGACTAATGACCTGCAAAATTCCATTTATAAAAGATGAAGAAATGTTAGATTTATATGGGGAATCATCAAATTATCCCTTCTTCTGGAAGATTTCCAGTTCTTTGTTCCTTTGTTCTAAAATTTTTAAACAATAACCTGACAAATAAAATGTTGTTAAAACATGTAGTTTTAATCCACTTCAGATTTAGTGCCAGGAGAAGATTACCCTGAATTTAGTTTTCAGGATAATTTGTATGGCTGAGATACATATTTCTGCAACTCAGCATTTTAACATGAAAAGTAGCCCCACCTGGGCTAGCTGTGAATTTAGTTAGCAGTCCTTAACTAAGGAAAACTTTAATGTTTACTTCAGCATATCTGAGCAGACATACCCTTTTCTGGATTACACTGAACAAAATATGGCAAGTTTGCCTCCCATCACTACTGTTCATAGATGTTGCTACTGATCCAAGAGAACTTAGAAATGTAGTAAAAAAGGGAGTATCCTGGTTAGTTACACTACAATATCAGCAAAAGTCTTGGTTGTCATATCTCTGTCTTGGTGAATGAATGTTTTTTATGTAAGAGTTGAAATTGTGGGCGAGATTCATAGAACCGTAGACCAGCTTGGGTTGGAAAGGACCTTAAAGATCATTTAGTTCCAAACCCCTGCCATGGGATAGATTCCACTAGACCAGGTTTCTTTGAGCTTCACTAAAAGCCTTTGAAGATCTCTGTAAAGGCTAAAGGTCAGGGACAGGCAAACATTTCCACTCCATCTTGAATGGGGTTTTGTGAGCTGAGGAATCACTTGTATCTGTTTCTCACTGGAACAGAATCATGGCAAAAATGGGAAAAGTGGACTCCAAGCCTATTGGGCAAAGGATGGATTTTGGGAGGTCTGGCTGATTGCAAGAGGCTTTTCTCTCAGAGGGCCCCACACAGTTTTCTGTCAGCTGGTTTTTATATGGACATGCTATGAAAATTGAATGGTGCCTGGAACAATACTGAGCCTGGAAATGGAATGTTTAACTCACTCTCTCCCCTCTTTTTCTAAAGAAGGTGTCACCTCTGATAACCAGAAGGAGCAGGAGATGTGTGGCTCCACGAGGCCAGTGGATCCTTGTCTCACTGTGGCTCCCTGCCCTCCCCTCTGCTGCAGTGCAGTAGGTACCTCACAGGAACTCTGCCTCTGCTTTGCTGCACAGAGATTAAAAGCCCAAAAAGCCCAAGCTGTCTTCAACTGTGTTCACAGGTCTTACCATTGCCTACAGTGTGTGCTGGAGCATATCCTAATTTATAGAAACTAAATGCTCTTTGCAAACCTAAAAAGGCTAAAGTAGTGTGCTGCTCAATGCCTATATATCTTCAGTGATACTTTCTTTAAGAACAACAAATCAGACATTTGAGAAAAGAATTTTTCTTTTTTCAGATACCGTCTGACTTTACGAGTAAGATTTATATTTTCAGCTTATGCATATATCCTCATCCCTTGCTTATTATAGGATAACAAGTGAAACACTATAGGCTAAAAGCAGGTAAGGTTCTAAATTTTAAGTAAATATATCTTCCCTACTTTGCATTTGCATTTATTTTTTAAAAATCTACAGGAGAGTTGCTGCAAATCTTTCAGATTTAATTTTAATCTGAAAAACAAAGAAAATGAAGAAAACCAGTGAAACCTAAAAATTGTGTTATCCTTGGTGAGTAAGGATATCTCCCCTGTGTCCTGTGTGCCTGCAGCAGTTGTCCATGACTTTTCATTCCTTGGGATACCTGCAGGTATATTCAATGTATTATAGAGATGTCAGAGTAGAATTGTGTCAGTGAATTCTGTCCATCTATCTGCCCTGCATAAGGTTTATGTGAGGGTTAGGGTTTAAATGTCAGAGCAGTGACCAAAAAGTCATCCTAGATATATGTGAATTTACAGTTGAGTGATGTGAGGACTGAAATAACAAAATGCACCTTGGTTTAAATTTTATTTTCACCCCAAAATATTCTTCTATTGCTGTAATCCAGCTGATTTTTTGTCAGTGAAACTAATTGGGGAAGAAGAAATATTATGAGTGGCTGGAAAAAAAATGGGGATAACGGGTATAGTTTTTCAGGGAAATTTAGAGGACGCAGTATGTTCTTAGCCTTCCTGAAAGTCTGGTGGAAGCACATACTTTATATCCTGACTTAGTTTTATTCAGTCCCATAGGGATTCTTCATGAACAAAAAGTGGAAGCAAAAAGAGAAGAGTCAAGACCTCATTATTTTTTCCTTAGTCACTCAAAGGACCAGTTGCCCCATCCTGGTCCCTTTAGGCTGAAGGGAGTTTTACCAGTGACGTTAACGGGAACAGGATCTGGCCCAGTAGCTGGCTATTTTGGAATCACTTCTGTCGCCCTTACTGCATTGTTGCCCAGAGTACAGAACATCCTTGCCTTCTGTTTTTCACTCCTTACTATTTCCTTAGAATACTCAGGCAGAGAGTGACTGTAAATGCTTAACCTTTTTCAATGGCAGCCGTTCAACTGAGTTTGGCTGCCTCCCTCTATTTCCTTGTGGACACTGATTTAAGAATCCATCCAAAACATTTGTTCAGAAGGATATGACTAACATGAGAATCTGTCACTGTGTAAACACAGCGACCAAAAACTATTTGGCAGTGGTTTGGATCTGCTGGCTAATAACTGGCTATTTGCATTTGATTTAGCAGCACCAGTTGTGATGATCTAATGTCGCTTAGGTTTTTTTTTTTTTTTTGTGGATAGCTCATCAGATTTTTTTTTTCATTTTAAAATGATTCAGCATAATAATATGAGAGATAAAGAACATATAAAGAAAAGTACATATTTCGGTAAGTAATATAAAATTTCTCTTAGGACCACATTAGGAATGATGTGCTGAGCTCACACCAGAAGAGCAACGCCTACATTTACTGGAAATATTGCAGAAAGAGTGAGTGAAGTCATTGAAAACAAATTGCCATTCCCTTCCTAAATAGGCTTGGGCTGGAAAATGGTCCTCTGGGTTGTGACCAGATTTAGCCTTAACAGCCAGTTTCCCCCAGAGAAACTGAGTAAATTCTCTTGGGAAACCAATCTGAAAAATATGGATGAGAATTTTTGAAAAGAGGAGTGATACAAGAATATAACACAGTCAAAAATATATCAAAAGCCATAAACTATTTTCCATTGTTTGGGCAGTTTCAGAAGAGCACATTCATCTATTAATGCTTTTATCACTGCAGCAGGTATAAAGTTACACTGATCCAACTGTGTCAAAAGTTATGTGAACAACATCTATATAAGTCCTTGACTGAAATACACATTATTCACTATCAAGGAAGTTATAAAGACTGTGAAAACCTTATGATACAGATCCAAGTACATATTGATAAGCTTGAAGGGCATATGACTTTATTAACTTGTGTACCTTCTCCTGGCATTGTTTTCACAGTGTTGCAAAAGAGAAGGAAAATATTGTGCAATAGTTGGCATGAACAAATTTGCTTTTGATTCTCCTACTACTAAAACACTTCTACTACTAAAGAGCTTATGAACATGTTTGAGGACAAGATCTTTTCCTGCTCACTCAAGCAGTACCCAGTTATTTTATTTGCAAAAAGGAGAAAAATTCTCATTTCCCCCCACACACATGCCTCAGATCACCCCAACAGATTTGAGGAGATATGGAAAGTCCAATAATGTGGTCTGAGAACCACAGGAATGATAGACTTTTCCATGAGCTTTCTAAATCTAATAATGGCAAAGATGATTCGGTGCACAGAACCATCACCATGGATAGTCCTCCTGGTGCTCACTACCTTCAGCTTTTCACATTTGTAATAATTTATTTTGTTCTTTGATAGCTGATGAAAAAAAATTCTGTGACATACACTTTCAGCTTAGTTTAGATCTCACCCTGGCACTTTCACTTCTGTGCAGGACATTTATTCTTCTAAGTCTTTCATTTCACAATGAAGAGGATTTTAGCTAGAAAGCTGTGAGATGCTATGATAGAATCATAGAAATTAGGAGTCATCAAATTCATCCTTGTGCCTTAGGGGAGGAGAAAGTAAAGAGATATCAGAAGACCAGAAATTAGCAATACTATGCCAGACAAATGTTTATTGTTACCAGCCAAGTAACTGCAGATGGGAGCAGTATATATGTTTTGTTTGTTGGTTGGTTTTGTTTTTGTTTTTTATTTTCTTTCTGACAATTCACTCTTCACTCAAAAATTAAAATCTGCTATATATTTTTTTCTATTATTTTAAAAAAATATTTTAGTTCAGTCTATAATCCTTGCTTCCTGCATGGATCACCAAGAGCACAGCTGTAGCTTCTGGGCTCAGCTGCCACTTACAATGTGTAGAGCCTTCTACATCCAAGAAATAATGACAGGCCTCTGTTTTGGAGACTTCAATATTTCTAAAATTAACAGGAGTGGAGTAGGGAGAAAGGGAGAAGAGGAATACAGCACATTCATACCCTAATGTGAAGCTTATTTTTCCTTGAAATCCCTCTCTCTCTGTCTTTCCTTGGTGGAGCTGGTCAAATCATCTAGTGGCAATGAGTCTGTTTTGCCAATGTCACCTTTTTATTATTTCTCCACTCACTGTGATGACAATAAAAGACTGCTTCAGAAAGAAAAATATTCTCAAGATCTTGCCCTGCAGTGCTCTGAAAATGTGATTAACTTTCCATAGATATAGACAGCTCCAAACTCATTCAAAGCAAGGGCCTTGAGACTAGCTGGTAGATTTTGGATGTTTTCCAAGGCAAAAGTGAAACAGAAGCATCTGGATGTTCTGCATGCACATTGCAGTGGCAGTGGGCTGTCATTCCCAGAGGCTGGACATGCATTTCATCCTGTCCTTAATAGCACTTCCCAAAGAAGTGGCTTTATCTCTCCCACCTCTTTCCTCTTCCCAAGCTGAGCAGTGAATGTTCTTACCCTCCCATCTCTGCTGCTCCCAGGCATTGCAGACAAAAGGCACAGCACTTCCACCGTGGTAGTTAACCTGGTTAGAGCAGGCTGAGGACTGCCTCTGAGAGCTTCTCCACCAATAAATCAGATGGGTGGTAAAGAATTCCAGTTTGGATGCAGTGATGAACAGCTGTGGGGAGTAAATGTCTCAGCTGGAACAGCTGGAGCTGGAAGAGGATGTGTGACTATGTCCTGAGACAGCCAGTCAGTCTCAGACAGCTACGTAACAGGAGCAACTGAGCTGTGCTCATACAATTTCCAGGCACTTAAACAAAAGTATTACCCCAAAACCTGCCTCAGTCACCATTAAAATACTAGAGCATCTTGCCATCTGTTCCCCAATTAGAAAACAAGCATGTCTAATTAACATCTCTTTATTTTCTGGTCTCAGATACCCAGAAAAAGAGTAAAAGAAGCCTTAGAAGCCAATTGTAGAGAGATCTAAATACACTGTTGCTAATACAAAATTACTCCCTTAAAAAAATATATATAAAAAGCTTAGAATTTCACAAGATCTAGTCACAGTGCTAAGAAGAACTGCTCTAGTAAATTGTAATGGGTAAAAATAAATCCAGATGAGTATTTTTCAGAAAAATTCAAGAAACAAAATAATCAAGAACCCCATGTGCAAAAAACTACACCTGTAGAGGGTGAAGGGTCCTTACTATATTCTGTTACCAATTTATCTCAAGCTTCAGATGAAAGTATCTTGAATAAGTGTAACATCTGATAAACATTTACCTCATTTAATATATTAATATTTGTGAGGGACTTTTTTTTATTGCAGGCCATGTGTATGATTTCCAAAAAAAGCAATAGGCTACTATGCTTCCAGTTCTATATTGTAGACTTTCTGAAGTCCGAAATATTTCTCAAACTCCCTCAATTGCTATAGGCAGAGGCTGTAAGCCAGCTGGTAACATCAGGCTGATACATCCCATTAGGGAGGCTTGCTTTCCAGCTGCCAATAATTTTTCATATCTTTAATGAACTGGTGTTTAATACTCTACATTAGGTGCCTGTTTCAAATGTTTTTTGTTTGGTTGTTTTTTTCCTAAAGAGAAGCTATTTTCATGAATGAAGTTGGGGGGAAAAACCCAACAAAACAAACCAAACAAACCAGAGGTGGTTTGGTTTGGTTTTGTTGTAGTTAAAGGAAAAAAAAAAGAAAGAAAAAAGGTGGAGAAGTTGTTTCTTGAATTTTCTAATGCTTCATGGTTCAGAGTAAGGTTTTGACTTTTAGAAACACTTAACACTTGTTTTGTGGCCAGGCTTCGGCAGTGCCCACAAGAGCAGCCCACATTTTCATTCAATGCATTTGTTTATGTGTCAGTCTGCTATAAAGCAAATCTCTGCAAAACCCTCTGAAAAAGCTTCTGGTTCTCCTTCTGAGCTCTTCATAGAAAGGATGACAATCATCTACCACTATCAGTTTCTGCTTTAAGCCTAGTGGCAGAGGCAGATCTCAGATTTCCAACTCCCCAGTGATTTGTGTGGGTGTCCCACAAATTTGCACCATTTCTCTGTGCAATAGAGAAATGTCTATTTCTCTAGACAAAGTCTATCCTTTTTCCTCATTTGATAATTTAAAGACATGGAAAATGATATTTTTAGGAAATACACAAAGGGAATATAGATGCAATTTCAAGGCATGTAATAAAAAATTGAGATTTAAGGGTTCTTAGTGATCTTAATTCAACCCTATTATGCATATTGATACAATAATAGAAAAAGTCTTTACACCTCATTTTTTTTTTGTGCCAAAGATTGTGTCATATTCATGATATAAAATGTATATGCTCAGGACCATATAGCAAAAGAAGAATTCTTAGAGGAGATACAGGTCAAAGGACTGGGACATGGAATAAGGAGGAGACATACAAAATATTAACCACCTGATCAGGGAAGAAGTTTCAAGAGATGGAAAGATATAAACAGAAGGAAAATAGGCATTGTGTGCAAAAGACACATACCACTGTGCACAGACATATCTCTCTGCTCCTCTTCTTGATTCTCTCTGCATGGGAGGTGATTTTACAGCAGATGTAATTGCTGTTTCCTGGTGACTCAGGCATTGACTCTCCCACACCACATTTGCAGACACAAGCCCTTCAACTCAGCATTCACTTTCTGTTTCAGAAGGCACTTCAAATGAAAATTTACATTCAGAAGCATGATGAAACAAATAGGGACAGTTTTCTTTAGCAATATTTGTGTAAAATATAGCCACAGGGACAGAAAAATTACCTTGATAATGAAATAATGTCTGAGATGGATTATATCACACAGTTCTCTCCCTTTGGCAATGTTTTACAGATGCTCCCTTGAAAACCAGTCAGAATTTACATCCTCTATATGCATTCATATACACATATTATATTCAATTGTCTGTCTTTAACACAAAATATATTTTTTAAACCTGTAAAATTATGGATATAATTTTGCATCTGCACTTAGCTGGTGTAATTTAGGTCCCCAGAACAGGTAGCAAGACTGCACCTTAAATTACTGAGATATAAGATACATTAGGTGAAAAAATACCTCATTGATGTCATAGCATATATTTAATATACTATAGAAAGCAGAGCTTACTCTCCTGTATCATTTGATACCAGGAGAAAGAGAAATATCATTCTTGCTCATAAAATTTCAGCAATGCTGCATTCTCTGTGTCCCAGCCCTACAAGGTCACAAAATTTGTACCTCTTGCCTCTTATGGTTCTTTCTAATAATTAAATCTCTTCATGACTTAAAGCAGGAACTTCTAAGAACCACACTGTGCTTTGTGTTCCCCTAATGGAAAGGAGATATCAGGAGCAAAAGAAACGTAATTGAAGCACTCTGCTTTCCTGATTGTTCTTGGGCACCAGAGTAGCCCTTTGTGTGTGTGGATAACCAGGCAGAGCATTCCTGAGGCTGCTGTAATTTATGCAAGGTATTGGACTGACATCTGGCTGTCTACAGACTCCAGGGAAAGATATAAGTGGCTTAAAGCCAGTTTTGCCTGTTCTAATGATGAGAGCAGCTCAGAAAAATCAGAAATTCTGGCACTTAACCATACAAATTATAATAATAATATTTTGGGGCAGAGGAAAAAATATATGCCAGGCTGAGCAAATGCGGCCCAGTAGTGATGCACAAACAAAACCCCATCTGCTGGAGACTTTGCAAGCCTTTAAGACATAGACTTTGGGGTTCACAGATTTTTAATAAAATACTTAGATCATAAGGGCAAGATTGGGGACTGATAATTCAACTGTGAGTTGTATTTTGATTTCTTTTTAAAGCCTGGCACTTCCAAATAATAACAGTAAGGTTTCTGTTTTTCTTCACAAATCTGCTTTACTTTACTGTTTGATTATAAAACAGGAATGAAAAGGGACTGGTGGGATAGTCCTGTACTCTTACGTCCATCTTTCTGTGTGCTGACATTTCAGGACAAACTGTATTTCCAGAAAACTGCAACAAGAAACATTGCAGTTAGAATATGCTGATTTTTGATGTTCACTAAATGCACAGAAGGTATGTTGTATGGAATTCCTTCCATCTCAAAACCTTCTTTTTTGGCCATTGACACATGCCACTAACATAACTTACACATATTTTGTGGTTTTGCTCTGTGAAGGAAGTATTAAGCTTTGAGACACTGTAATAAATTTGTTTGGTTTTGATAGAGATTGGCTGTCTGAATGCTACCATTTTTATCAGCTATAAATCGCTCCACCAGCTGTGGGACGAACAACCTTTCATAGTCAATTTTGACTTAAACTCCATAAATCATTTGCAATGATTCCTTCAAGAGATGCCATTCTTTGTCCTGTGTAAATTTGTCTGAAAATTCATTTTCTAATGAATTTAATCATTCTCACTCTGAAGAGTGTTCACAAATAATGCCCTGCAAATACTTGAAATTGTAGGCAGCCTGGTTACCAGCTTACCCGTGTGGTGTTTTTTGTCGTGTCTATATGATGGCCAGATCCAGCAGTGCAAAGCAAGCCTGTGTTTGAAATGCAATGTTAATGCCACTGTCAGAGCTTTTTGGGCTGGCCCAAAATGTGGATCCTGGTTATCCTGTGCTAACAATCCACTCAGGAATAGAGACAACATGGTGACAACACTTTGTGATTTCAGCTTGGGGCTCATTGACCCTTTCTGGGGACAGAGGGAACCACACTGGGTTTCTGCCTTGTGGGAAACTATATAATCACTGAGACAGTAATGTGAGCTCCATTTTTCTGAAAGGGACCCAACTGCACAATGATTGAGTGGTCAAGACTACAACAAGGTCGTGATAAGGGCTAGACTTAATCTAAATTCTAATCCAGTATTGGAAAACTGTGGTCTCCTTTAACTTAAACAAAAGTTATTAAAAATATCCTTTCAAATAATACTGGTGAGACTGAGCCAGGTTTTGCTGCCATTCAGTTTAATATTTCCTAATCTTTCTATTTTCTCCTTTCTGTAGTGTCTGTCATAGACTTTTCCTATCCTGGGGTTATAATAATTGAGCAGTTAGCAGAATTATCAATATCAGAGTTAACCTCTTTTCTGTAGTAAAATGGCATTGTGTTAATCTCCCTAAAAGAGAGCCACCTCCCTCAGAGTGTCTGAGGATGGAGTTTACTTAGATAAACTAAACACCATCTCAGGCCTCAATGGTCCTCTGAGGACTTTTGAGGCATACTGCCCATATCATTTAGAGGTGAAATGGAGAAATGTTCTTGGACAGAAAAAAGAGGGAATTTCTCTTATCTAATTTTCTTAATTCTTTCTGAAACTGAAAGGAAACCAAAGCTTTCCCCTGAAATTAAACTCTGAAAAATTTCTGTGTTCTAATCCAGACACTGCGAGTTACCAGGTACCAACCTGAGACATAACATCAGTGAGTGTTACTTGCCCTGCTCTCAGCTAACCCCAGAGAGAAGTTTTCCTCACTGTGCAGGAGGCACGGATAAGTCTCTTAAGATAGATAAATTAGATAAAATACTTGAATCCAATCTTCCACCTCTTTGTTGTGCTACTGGTAGGTTTAATCTCAGTCTCCTGACTCCTGGATCAGTACAGTTCACTCTTCTGTCTGTAGTGAAAGACTCTCCCTGATAGACTTGTCCTGGAACTGTGCTGTCCTCACAATTTGTAGAGATGATAAAGCCTGATTTTAACAATTCTGCTCTGCCCTTCTACACCTTTAAGTGGCACAGAGAGTTACTGATCCCAGCCTGCTTCCACAGAACTGACATTGTTGGGTCTGGGATTGGGCTTTTTTGTATGACATTAGAAAAGGAGCCCCTTGCCTCTGCTCTGCTGAGAGGTGTAAAAACATCATCATCATTCTTAGAACAAATACTTATTTTTTCCCCTGAGCCTGCTTGGATAACCTTGTACTGAGTAGTTTACCACAGCTTTTCATGTGGATGTCACTCTCACAAAAACAAGGGTGGAATAGGAAAACTATTATTTACACACCTATTTACATCAATCTCTCCCCATGAGAAGACAG
The DNA here is from genome assembly GCF_028769735.1 of Zonotrichia leucophrys gambelii. Lineage (NCBI taxonomy): Eukaryota > Metazoa > Chordata > Aves > Passeriformes > Passerellidae > Zonotrichia > Zonotrichia leucophrys. Next base: position 143,403,641 of record NC_088171.1, read on the forward strand.
GACTTTTCCTGCCCAGTATCTCAGCCAGTGCTCAGAAGACTGGCATTATGCCTGCCATTGTTGAAGGGTTAACCTGACTATGAGAATCATCCTTCATGTCACACAGCACTGCTAAATATATCTGTTATTTGAGCTCATTAGATTTGCCAAATGTCTAGATGTTTCCCTGACTCCTAGCTCTACAACATGCCTTTGTCAGGGTGACTCTTTGATTCATGAAGGCTTTTTAGCTACGTCAGTGTTTTTCATTATTTACTGACCATCAGGCTTTTCTCTTTTTAAAATTTTGCTCCCTTCTTTCCCCCACATCATTGTCCTAGAGAAAAAAATCCAGTTTTATCCAAAACCAAAATTACAAAGAGATGAATAAAATGACACAACAGTGGCTGGTTGCACAGTTTTTAAGGAGCAGGATTCTTTACAGACCCACACAATGGCAGTGACATAAAGAAAAGCCAAGTGGGTTCCTTTGTGGGTGGTGGGGTGACTTTTTTCAGAATAAGAAAAACAGCTGTGAAGTTTTCCAAAGTCACTGTCAGAACTATGTTTGCACAAAGCGGTAAGAGAGAGAAAAAGAGACCAACAGGGAAAACATGCAAAGACACCACTTAAAGAACGGGTGTTTCATGACAGGTCAGAACAGAGTAACCCAGCAGAAAAAGAACTGTGACAAGGCAAAACACTAACATAGAAAGTGTTCAATGTTTTTCCAATCACAGCCATTGTTCTGCTTAACTGATACTGGCAAACAACCCTGCTTTTTTTTTTTTAGGTATAGAGGATCAATGAAAAATTAATGGTGCCACTGGATACACTGTGATGCACAAAATAACTTATATTAAATTCTCAGAATGGCTGTAACTCCTGCTTCCCTTATTGTTGGAATCAGGAGTTCCCTATTCTTCTTTTCTCTGTAAAGTAGAATAAAAACTTGAATCCAATCTGAATGTCAGCACTTGAGGTCATTGTGAGCTGAAAGAACCAAGGGCACACCCAGTGTTAAAAGAAACATATTGATTTGGTCTCTGAATATTTCTTTTTGTCCAGCATGATGCACATGCTAAGCAAATCAGGAATGACTAATGGGGTTAAATGTGATCATCACCATATCAAATATCAGCTCAGAGTTGCCCTTTCTGCACTAATCAGATTTCACAGTATTAGGAGTAGAATTTGTTTTAATTTTGTCTTTATCCCTTGAGATACATACCTGAGTTAGACATGACAGTTGGAGCCACGAGGTTGAATCCTGTGTCTCACAATCAAAATGTGGTGCTTTAGCCACAGCTTAAGCTAAAATGAGGTAGCTGTAAGTACCAGCTACTTAATGTCTATGAATCTATCATTATATCCAGAGAAATGAGAAGCTAAATACTTCCTAATTTCTTGTTGACAAGATTGATCAGTTAGAAACTAACTACATGCACTGAGCAAAATGCAGCCAAGAGAGAAATGGACCTGAGCTATAAACCAGCTCACAGCTCTGGCTTTTGGGCTGACCCATGAATAGAACAAAAATTTAAGCAGACAAGCATGACATAATAATTACCATTTTCCAGGCATGGACTATTAGCAGCTCACAGTCAGCAGCAGCCCAGAGTCTCCCTGCTGGTCTGTACTTAACTGAGGTTTCCCCACTACCATCCCAGCCAGCACATATGAGGAGGACAGGATAAGGAAACAGGGGCCAGCTTAGCAGCCAAGAGACTGTGCAAGCATATGCCAGATTTCTGAAGATAGAGGACATGATGTGTACTTGGCACACATTTTCATCCCTGCCTCTTACTGGTCCCAGCTGCTGATGCAGTTGTTCCTTAATGCTGAAAACGAGGATGCAAAAGGGCAGCTCAAATTCACTGCTGTTTTGACCATGCAGTTCTGAGCACACATCAGCTCTCTCCTCTCTGACAAAGAGAGGAGAATACTGTGCTGCTGCAAGTTTGGCAGGGCAATAGTTAATCCTATGGTGGCAATTTCTCTAAAGTCAGTTGATTTCTGCTACGTCTGAAATGCTATTTTAGTGCTTTAAACTTCAGGCGAACTTCCAGCACAGACACTCCTATATCCCAGAAGGCTGATTTAAGTGCATATATGTTTAAAGGCTGGAGAAATGGCATTTAGTTCACTGTGCCCTGGATGTATTGCATAAAGGATCAGGAATTTTATCCTCAAAACTGCTGCTGCTCTTCACCCATAAGCAAACTTTTTTGACATTGTTGAGTTTATCTTAGTCTAACAAATTTCTTACTTTCTGGAGAAATGACCAAAATGCACAGAATTTAGCACAGGCTATAGATGTATGGAGTACTACTCAGTCTTCCCTCAGCCCATTCTCAAGATCTCATCCAATTTAAAAAATAACTAGAGTATGTTCAAAAAAGCCTAGGTGACCCTGAGACCTAAATTAAATTAACTCCCAACAGCCATCTAGGTTCATGGCTGGCTCAGACTTCCACTGCAATATAAATTCTTAAAATTTTTAATTACAACTGAGAAGCAGGATCCTAAGTCACTTTATTTCTTCTGAATATTTTATCTGGGAACTGATGAACAACATCTAAACTGTCAGTCTCCACATATATCCTTAAATGGGATCACACTTAAATAACATTTTTTTTCATAAAAACAAAAAGAACTGACAGATCAATTCAACAAGGGAAACATGGGAAACAAAGGAAAAAACCCCAGATACATCTCTTCTGAGTGGTGAATAAAGACTGACATCAAAGATCTCTAAGGATTCCCAAATCTGCTGGCATTATACAGAAGGATGCAGTAGCTGGTGTCACAGTCTCTGGAATCCAGCTGCCTTCTGGCAAGATTGGTTTAAAATTGCTATTGGAAATTTTTTCTCTGTGATCAATATCTCTTTGCTGCTCACTTGCTTCCTGGCATGTTGAGCTTAGCTTGATGATACTCAAGGAACTTTCTGTCATGCAGGTGGGAATTTTGTGTTGTGCCTCTATGAGAATGATGCAGCACTTGGGTGTATGAAGTTTCTCCCCAGAGCCAGAACCATCAGTTTCTGGGAAAAAGCAGCATGGAGCTGTCAGCTCTCCTGAAAAATATTTTATCACTGGCCAAACTTGATAGTAGAAACCAAAGTACTTTATTCCTTTTAATGTTGATTACAGTGTAACATGCATTTTATATCTCTCCCTCTCTGTAGGACTTCTTTAGCATAAATCAGCATAAGACTGCTGAAGATAAAGGGATGCAGCCTCCCACTACTACATATTAATGTCACAGAATAACAAATTAACACATTGACTTACTACAGTGTTTTTAGAGATGGAATTCCTGTCTACAGGAGCTTGGAAATGAGGTACCTTCTGACAGCTGGGACATAAGAGAAACTTCTAAAGTTCCCATTCATTGCATGTATGTGCTCTAGTTCTGGGTTGTAATTAACCAAAAGCACTTATGCCATATTTAGAAAAGTTTATGCGTCTGTTTCTCTAATGTACACCAAAGATGGTTCTTTCCATGATACTTTGGTTTTAAATGCAAATAAAGAAATAGTGGAGCCACAAAAGGACAACATACAATTTTTATTCCTAAAGAATCTATGGTGTTTGATAAATGGGTAATTAGAAATATTTTCTTATCCTGGAGAGCTATAGGGCCTAACTGGAAAAGAAAACACGATTTTCTTCATTGTGAAGTGACATACAGAAAATGTGACTCTTCCAGTCAAAATCTGGGACAGAGACAGGCACAGAACCGACTTAAGGAGAGTCCTCCTTGTGAATTTCTTTCATGTGGCATTTCTCTCCAACCAGTTTTCAGGAGATGTATATGACTGTTTAATCTCCTTTTTCATTGTCTGTTTCTGGCAAAACTCCATCTTGCTGCCTATTTCTTCAACAAGAGCATGAGGATGGCCACACTCCATGAGGATGGGACAAGGCTGAGGCCCATCCACAGGGAATGCTGGTAGAGAGGTGGCTCTTTATCAGATGTATCAGATGTAATATTATGCTCTTTTATGAAATGTGATGGATTTCAATGAGGAATAGCTGTTCTGTGCATGGAACACTAACCCTAATCTGCAGAATTTTTTGGGGACTAGATGGAAGAAAGTTAGTGCCTGGATGTTCTATGCAGAAATAAATGTCAGAGTGGCTAAAAAGGGGAGGGAAGTGAGGAAAGAAGAGAAAAAAAAAGTTTGCATTTTTGAAAGGAGCTATTTTGGGAACTGTTTTGGCACATTTCCCAGTTTCCTGTCCTGGGTATGTGGCAGTCAGTTTAATTAGTTTTTCTCTGTACAACTTCTGAAACACTGCAATTGTGATTTGTGCCCGATAGGTCATTAATTTTCTTCCTGCCCATTTTAATGCACAGCCTCCTCAGAGCTGGCAAAAACAAGCTCTGGCACATGACTCATATTGATTGATGGTCGTCTTTCATCTGACATAATAGGTGAGAAAAAAAAAGGACATGGACACAGGAAATGCTATAGGAATTTCTGAGTGAAAGACAATTAAAATGATAGTGGAAAGATTATCCTTCAGTATTGCTTTAACCATCAGCAAAGCCTCATTTCCTCATTGTGGCAGATGTTCTACACTACCATATTTTGTCTCAAAAAGAGCTTAGCTTCCATCATCATCAGAATTTGGATGCCATTTCCCACTAAAATCAATTTTCAAAAATCACATCAGTAGGTGTAGTGTGTACTAATGACTTTGAGAATTTGAGTCATACAGTCTAAAAGATCAAAGCAGGCAAAGGGCTGGGTGGGCTGCCCTGAGAAGTGGACTGGTTTGTTCTTCATAAAGGAAGCTTGTGGGCTAGAACAAGCAGCTTTTCAAGTCCTACTAGAAAATTACATATTTTTTTAATTTTTCCTTTGGAGAGAGAAATAGCTACATCTTTACTGGCTGCTCAGGCCATCTCTGTGGTGAGTAAAATTAAAAACCTCTATAAGGTTCCCAGCTGATCTGGCTGGATTTTGCCCCAAGACTTAAGGTTCATGCACTGCATATGAAACAACACCAGGATTGTAAGAGGGCTTATAAGTTCATGAGACACATCTTTAAATGTCTTAGAAATGAGGCATCAGTGGTGAAGCTTAAACTCTGAGTCAAGGTTTCCCAGCCAGATGAATCCACTTCTTTTCCCAGTTCAGCCTCCCTTGGATCTGTACAGCTGGGAGTTCTATTGCAGGCTGTTATTGCCAATACAATGTGTGCTGATTCTCAGGTTGCCCTTATTTTCCCTTCTTACAGCTCGTTCCTGTGAGATCTTGCTTATCTAGAGTCATTTACTGCAGGCAGCTGTGAGCCATCCAAGTCCTGCTAATGGCAAGCAAGAAGTTGCATTCCTTGGTCATATAAAACCAATGAAAAATGTAAAATAATTAAATTTATCCTTAGACACCAACATATTTATTCTCCTAGCTGAGGCCTGCTTTATAAAAACAGCATGGAAACAAATTCTCATTATGCTGATGGAAGGCAGAATCTGTTTCCCATGTAAGCCATGTGGAAGCCCCTTGCTTTTGATGCCATATGTTTTCATGATCACAGTGATTTGCTTTGGTTTGCTTTCATTTACCTCCTAGAAATATGAGAGTCAGGGGAAATGGTAGGTGCTGTATTTGCTTCTGCTTTGTTGATAGCTCTGTATATTATTCAAAACCATGTATTTATTCCCAGAGGAGAAATATCATTAAGGTATTTTTAATGTTGATAACATATCACTCCTTAGAGTTAGGTGAGTTATTTGCTTACTTTTTATTATTACATAAGAAGCCAGTTATTTGGATTATTATATGCTTGGGAAACTCTCAGTTACATTTTTAAAATCAAATTTGTCAGTAGATTAACATAGTTGTGCACTTTTTATCTCTGGGACAGAGACTCCTTTAGCTTCCCCATAGAGTTTTCTGCTGAGGACATGGATCACACCAGGATATTCAGTCCTATTGGGGTGGTGAAGAAAGAGAAAATCTGACTGCTTTCAAGGACCCAAGAATAAAACTTAGCTGGATGGACCATAATTTTATCCAGGTATAAACTGATATGTATCAGTTCCACAAACAGAACTCTTTGTGACTTATTTGAAAGAAAATTATAATTATATAACAATGAGACATATTTATTTAATAACCTAAGTCTGGGCAACAAAAGGGCTTCAAGTCCATCTCAGCTCATTACTTTGTTGTCTGAGCAATGGCATTTTGACACCTTTACAGCAACCTTGGAGAAAGGAAACAGCTCATTGCTCTTTTTATAGGTGAAAAACTGAGGCAGAAAAAGAGACTGGGGTCATGTTCATGGTCACCAATGGGAAAAGATTCAGCAGAACTTAGAGTGGAAGCCAAATCCTAGCACCATAGCAAGGATGCTGTCTTACCCATCAGAGCAGCTGACCTTTGAAATACCCTTCAGATTAGGATTTGCCCTTGCTCAGCTGCAATCTGTGCAGCTCTGGGTTTTGAGCCAATCTGCAAAACTAAAATTTCCTTGTATCCAGGTTTTTATTTGAGTTTGCCCATTCTCTGCCCAAACCCTATCAGTTTCAAGAGAAACCTCTCTGCCTAAACTATTCTCTCCTTGACTTGAAGTGAACACTTTGCCTGCCAGACATTGATCTTTGATCGGTATTTCCTTGCCAGCCCTTCAAAACCGCTGCTGTCACCGTGGCATCTTATTTCCATATTGTGTCTGAGAGCGACAGCAATTATTTCCCACTGGAACTGACTTCAATGTCACCACACTGATTATTCAGCAAAGGTTACTATAAGGAAAGTATTGGTCTTCCTTTTCCACTGCAGCAGGAAAATGCCAGATCTTAGCAGCGCAGTGCCTTGGGGATGGCTGCATTAGTTTTCCAATGAAAGGCTCTGCACAAGTCGAACCTCCCCTCCCCCATGCCTCCTTCCCACCCCTCTCTTCCTAAAACACACACTGAGGTTTAGTATAAAGTTAATTCTATAACCCAGGGTGCTTTTTTTTTTTTTTTTAATGCTACTGACCTTCCATTTCCTTGTCAGTCGACACCAAGCAATTCCCCAGATGGAGAGAAAGATTTCCACTTTGAATATCCCTGAAACACATTTAGAGCCAAAGGCTTTATCATGGGAATAAAAGCACTGAGGTTCTCACAGCTGGGAAGATTTATACAGCTGAGCCTTACCAGCTTAAATGCCTACAGACAGAAACAGCTGAGCTATGTATTATTTCTTTTCCTCCAACTTGCAAGGGAGATGAAAAGCGCAGAGGCAGCCGGCAGATAGCTGTGACTGACAAGGGAGGGGCAGAGCTGTCTGCCCATAGCTGCTGCAGTGGCATTTTTATCAAATAATTTCAACTCCAGAGGTGAGGGGGCTGGGGCTGACACGACTGCCCCAGCCAAGGGGAGCTGCCCTTTGAGTTACAGCACTCCACACCGTGCCAGGGAGCCTTAAACTCAGTCAGGGCGGCAGGGAGCTGATGCCTGCCAATGAGCCCCGGGGGAAAGGTGCTCAGAGGAAGATGCACTGAGCTGAGTGCTCTGCACAGCAGAATTGCTGTTTGTAGTCTGTGTAAAAACAGAAGCCAAGCTGCCTCTGCTCTTATCACCATAACAGCAGCAATATTTTGTTCTTCAAAATTAAGGGCAGACCTTAAAGAGTTGACAAAACAGTCATTCAATGGCCATGCTTACCCTGGAGAAAAACAGGAAGGGAGATTCCCAGAGGTCAGGTTGCTGTCCATCCACACATGCTTACCTGACTGAAGTGACCTGAAGGCTCCTCTGGCCAAAGGTGGGCAGAGCAGCCCTGAGTTCAGCAGCCACAACAACATGAGCAGGTCTGTGCCCCTGAGCATCCATCTTCTGCCTCTAACATGATTCTTTTGCCCTGAATCTGCACTGCCTCTGCTGTCAGCTGTCCTTCATGTCACCTAAACCCTGGAGATGTGAGCTCCACTCTCTAATGTGCATGGCACCATCACATCTCTCATAGCCCTCAGCCTTGACTCTAATCCAGCCACACACAGGTGCCTTCCTGCCAGAGAGGGGAAGAGGTGTAAGAACAGGTAGAGCTCAACCTGTATGGGATCCTGTGTCCACCCCACTGGGAAGATAAGAGACCTTCCAAGTCCATGTACCCATGCTGTGCTCCTTGTCGCTCTTGATTTGCCCACCTGTTCAGCCTGTGGTCCAACAGTGCATTATGCATTATGTACTCCTACTTCCCAGATAAGCTTGAAATCTATCACCACTTCAAGAAAATGTTGACTGTGACCCTGGGGCCATCTTTTCCTTATTATAAAATTACTTAGATTTTAGGATGCCAGTGAGTTGCTTTCAAAATGGTGAGAATGGTCCCTGGGCTTGTAAATCATTGGAAAGAGAGAGCTGCATTTTCTAAATGCTGCTAGTAAAATGCAGCATGGAAGGGGAAAAAGAATGCAACAAACCTGGATATTGATTAGAAATATCTTTTAGCAATGGGGAAGAAAATGGGATATCCTAAAATTAAAGAGTCTGTAAAACAATTTAAAAGATTGTATTGTCAGTAATGATGCATCTGGTGAGTGAAGTGCTCAGAAATGATCAATGTCTCTGCTTGTCCAGCCTGAGGGACTTGATAGGGGGTCTAATTTACAATACCAGTGAAAAATCGACCCTTTGAAGACCAGGTTACTGTGAATACTCAAAAATCACTCATTCTGCAAAACTTATGTCATCACGCCTGTCTGTCAATATCCAATTGTTGTCCTATTCTTAAGTGTAATTTTTCTTGGGATATGGACTTTGAACAAATGTCTAACAGCTGTTACTCACGTTACTTAACAGAAGAGCCACCCCTCAGGGTCAAAACAAAAGTCCATTTACCTTAATAACCCATTGCTCACAATGATTGTAAATAAGAAAAGAATGGGGTCATCGGGACTAGACACTAGATTTAAAGGCTTTTCATCAATTCATATCTTGTGAATTTATATAGAGCATAGAGATAGATGCTTTATGTTTGCCTGTACCCTTCTGGTAGCTCTCTGCTTAAATTTGGACTGCCCTTGAGCACTGGAGGGATGTTTTATTCGGTATTGCACTCAGCATTTCCCAGACCTTTACCATGACTGAGTAAAGCTAAAGTACAAACCTTGGCTGTGCAGATATGATTTCTTTCTATACTGTTTGATATGTGTACTAGATCTGCCATTTTTCCCTCTCCTTCAGTCTTATGAGACTTTACTATAACTGCCCAGTTTTTTCTAGGTTTCATTACATTGCTTAATTTTCAGTCTTTGCCATAGATCTTTTCACTCTCTTTCTACTGTTTTTTATGTGCTTTAAGAGCATGGATCTCTGTGGATTTCCACTGTGAGCTCCCTTCAGTTATATGAATTTAACATTTATCCTAAAGTTTTCCTTTCCGTCTTTTAAGTTTATTCAAGTTGCGATGATGATTTGTTCCTTTGTTCTGTGAAAATTTACTTTTTTTTCTAAGACAGTACTCATGGGCCTCATGAAAAGCTTTCTAAAATAAACTCCATTATTTTAGCTGAAGCACCTTTTCCACTATGAGCTTGGTGGCTCTGTTCACCCACATCTACTAATTCAACTTTTCTTGTTGTTTCTACTGATTTGACTGTGAATTGTGACAAAATTTATCCCTGAACCCTTTTTAAAGGTGACTGTCACATTTCTCATCTTTCTTAACATTGACAACAAAGCTTATTTATGCAAAATGAAACATACTGCAGCTCAGTAATTTCACAACTGAATTCCTGAAAATTCATGAATGAATGAATGAATGAATGAGTGAATGAATGCTGTCAAGACCCAGGGTCTCATCTCTTCTATTTTATTCAGTTGTCCTAAAAATTCTTCCAGCAAAGCCTCGATATCAGACTGTCCCTCAGATTTGCATTCAGAAAAATATCTCATGTATGAGAAAATCTTTTCTACACAGGGCAGTGGCACAATTATCTGCAATGGTCACAGCTTCAAGTGTTCAGTCTGTGAGTCATTGGTAGCATCCAGATGTTTTGGAGGACAACATGGTTTAAAGATAGTAAAAACCACAGGATAATGCAGAGTAATTTTTTGTTGTCATATGCATGTGATGGCCTAGAGAAGAGTCTTGTTCCTTCCTTTTTCCCCTCAGTCATGACATCTGACTAATGTTTTCATTCGCAAACTGTTCTCAGGGCCCTCAGGCTCCAGTGACCTCCATTTCACTGCAAGGACAAGCCCTGTCCTTGACCTTTCCTGCAGTCACCAGTAGGCAGATTTTACACCATGGAGGCACAGGCAGAGTGCAGATAACTGGTGGCTATCCAGCAATCCCAGTTTTGGAAATTGGCACACTCCAAACAGTGATAGCCAGGAAAATGAGAACATCTGTCCTCTCCCTCTAATTTTTTCAAATGTTTCAATAGAATCAAGGTACATCTGAAGGGAGCCATAAGAGAGACTGTTTAGGGATGAGGAAGAAGAACAGCTCTCATAGCTGCAACCTGGGCAGGGCAAAGTGGTGACACACTTTAGGCTTGGGGGTGGAAAGAGCCAACAATGCAGTGAAAAGAGGGAGGGAAGGGAAAGCTACAGATTTACAATTCCTCCTTTGGATGAAAAATTGGAAAACTCAACTCTGCTCTATGTTTTTCTGCATTTTTTAATGTCTTGTGAGAGACTGAAGCTCCCAGTGCAACACATTCTCACTCCTGAAAACATTTCCCTCTGTCTTCAGAAATTCCAGCCCCAGACACACAAGATGTATTCCACTGAAGAATACCATCATGTAGATGCCAGGTGTATTTTTGTACTCTCTTTGGAGAGTTTTGCTGCCTTGCAAACTCCAGCTGCATATCCTTGGCTAGTCAAGCTTTGCTGATTTGCACCAGCCCAGAGTCTAGCCTGAGACTCAAAAGTGCTCTGTGCTAATCCTGTGTGACCTCCAGTGGTCTCTTTGGCTTTGTGGATGTCTTTCCCTGCCTCTGCAGACACTAAATAAGGAGGCAGAAAAATGACAAAACTAAACTAAGGATAAGTATGAATGAAAAGCCTATGCTTGTAAAAAAAATAAAATTCAGAAACTTGCTGTCTCAGCTATAGACTTCAAAGGGTAATGACACTTTTAGTGATCATAAAATGTGATTTCTATTAAGCATTTGGAAAGTCTTTGTAAAGACAAGTGAATTAAGTTCTGGAAGCATTGAAAACTATAAGAAATCTTAATTAATATTCACAGGATTTGGGAAATGTAGTTTTGTTTATGAATAACGAACCATATCTATAATTATATGGTATTCATAAATGATGCAGATGCAGGGAAAAATTTTAAGGTTCTGAGTCTTTGAAATTAACTTAATGAAATTAACTTAAAACTGCTGATAATTATAATTTGCTCAGAAAAAATACACAATTCTGGAGCACTTTGCACTTTGTGTCTATGGGTGCAGCAGGAACTATATATATATATATACACACCCTGTTCTTGTTTCTGTGTGATACCTGATCTATGGTTTTGCTTTAATTGTAGATATAGTGGAGATCCTCACTCAAGCTTTCTGCCTGCCTCCTATTTTTCAAAGAAAGAATCTTCTCCAGAGATAAATGACATTTTATCTTACACTTCTCTTTAGAGTGTTGGAGATGGGTGAGTGAAAGATGGAAGTCCTGACTTCAGGTTGCCAGTAATTCCAAGAGGATTACTTCTTCACTTTGTAGTGAGGATACAGAAACCAAAAATTCTTAGGGTCTTCCAATACCTTCACAAACCTTCAGCAGGGCCAGAAGCCAAATTTGGCTGCACTAGCAGAATCCACTGCTGTGTGGAGGACCAGCAGGGTGAGAATGGAGGATGGCACTACTGATGGCTGACTTGGGAAGGCACTGCAGTGTGACCACTCAGCTCCAAAGCTGGCTGCACTGGCTCTGCTCTAGGGCACATTATGGACCATATTCTGCCCATTCTGACCATGGGCAGGCCTCATGGACATCCAGAGATCAGCTGAGATTTATCAGATGCATTGCCTGTGCTGGTGATGTTGATGTGAGAACCTCAAGCATCACTCCTTGGCATCACAGAGCTAATGAGGATCACCCTGTGATAGTCTGGAGCTGAAAATTTCAGCAATAGTAAGATAGAGCAAGGAGTGGGAAAACACACAGAAATGTTTGCTCAGATTGAGACTATAGGAAATAAGTGCTTGTGATTTTTTTTTAATATAGAATTGTTGGCAGCTGCACATTTTGGTTTTACTTAGTGCTGTAAGGGGATTCTGTCTGAATCCCTTATAGGTCTGAAGCTTAATGTTAAAGTCTCTTGACTCCAGGACATACGACAAAGAATGTCATTGTTTATTCTTTGATGTTCTAAAGTGTCTTATTCTTCAGGGATCTCAACATGCTGTACACATATTAATTAAAGTCCATAGTACTCCTAAATCAGTTGCTATTATTCCCAGTTGATTGATGGAGAAGCTGAGATGGAGAGAGATTATACAGTGCATTTTCTAATGTGGGAGTATGTGAAATTAGACCCATGAAATTCATGGCTCAGCAATTAAAGGGAAGCAATATGATATTTTTCACATATACTGAAAAACCTCTATGTTCCACTGAAACAACACTAAAAATTTGGGTTTTGAGACCTTGGTTTTACAGTACTTAGAAAACTGCAAGGTCTTTTTGAGGTGCAGGAACACTGGTCTGTGTGGCCTCTTCAGCAGGTACCTCCATGACACCTCCAGTTTAGCTCTAAATCCAAATATGCCCATGATGCATAGTTATTTGTATTTACTTTTTTCAACTGAAGATATTTAAAAAGAAAACAAAGCCCAAAACAGTACAGTCAAAGCTGAACCTGTGAAGTCAGCAGGTACCATCAGGCAAAGCATGAACCCAAACCAGCTACCACAAGAATAAAAAATGGCACAGGTGGGCACAGTAAAGTGAGTGGCATATCTTCATATTTGATAGTGGAAGAAATTAACAGGATAGATTTTGGTCTCACTCCATCCATAGTACCTAAGAAGCATTTTTAAAAGCTTCAATGAAGATTGATGACCAGTTTTTGTCTGTTTATTTCTACACAGGAGAACTTTTCTTAAATGAGTAAGAACAACCTTCTCAAAGGCAGAATTAATCCCATTCTCTGAAGAAACAAGCTTTAGGAATTCCATCTTCCTCTCCATCAGATGTATGCACAGATGCCACCTCCTCCTTTTCTCTGATTCCCCTCTCAGGTGAGAGAGATACCTGGCTGATAGATCACAGTGTAACTCAGACCATCTGAAATCAAAGTAAATTTTGAAATAAACTATATTTGAGCTCATTGCTATTTTTCATTTTTCTTTCTCATTGGACTCTAGCATTCCTGCCTTGTAGCATCCCAGACTTGGGCCCTTCAGGATGGTCCTGGCGTCCTCAGTCTGAGGTTTTGCAAGGGATTTGGATCAACACAGAATGGAGTTGGTCCAGCTCTCAGCCCAAAGTTTCACAGGTTTTGCTCAAATAGTTTGGGAAGATGCATCTCCCAAAGCAAGTTGTATGCTACAGACTTTGGAGCCAGTGGACCTCTATTTGCAACCAGGGCATTTTGATGGCTCAGAGGCAGCAGAATGAGACTTGCTACTGGCTGCTTTCTGATTTTAAAAACATAGCTCCCACTATAAGTGAGAATACTCAGAATAAGCTGATAATTTAGAATAAACTGGCACAGAGAAACATTCAGGATCTGAAAAGAGATCTGACTCATATTTACAATTCCTATTGCAGTCAGCTGAACAAATAAAAAAAAAATCTGTTTAAGCTTAATAAACAGGATATAACTTGTTAAGCTTTAAAAAATACCTAAGCAAACCAGTCTTTTGAATTCTATTTCTGTCTTAGCTACTGTCTTGCTCTGTGACCTTGGCATGCAATTTCCCTCCCTTGTCTCTCTGTTCTGCCTCCCACCACTTTTCTGTCTTGCCTATTTATGTTTTCTTTTGCTCTCAGTATTCAAGTTTATTTGTTCTGTCAATTGAATCCATTCCATTATTCAGGGAAGAGTGTACTCTAAAGCATTTTGTCATCCAAAACATTCCCTAGAATATCAAAATTGAAAGTAATGGAAAGTAAATAAACACTCACAAGCCATTATTTCCACATGGAGCTAGAACCTTATTATACCTGGCTGCCTGACAAGTCTGTCAGTCAGTAACACTTATTTCTCCTCACAGTTGGCTGTGCCACAATGCTCCTCTGAGTTCATTTTTCCAAAGCCCTAAACGGATGTATATCCTCTACAGTGCCTCATATTCACATTAAAGCTTCACTTTTAAAATGACCAGAAAGTCCTCAGATGGTCCCAGTGTGCATCCTGTGTGCAGCAGTCTGAGATATTTGCATTTGTAAAGCCAGAAATCCCAGCACAGGGCAGGGGGGCACATAAACAAATTGTTCCTATAGGACATGTTTGAGAGGAGAGTCTGAAATGTTACCTCTGTAGCTCAGACTTTCCACCTCTAATATTTTGTGATTCACAGTCCAAAGCTGTTTCCTAAACATGTAGTATTAAGTGATCAGGCTGAGTAGCAAGGAAATGAATCACTTTCTCCTTTTGAAAAGCAGCTGCCCTGTGGGGGGAAGAAGAGGTCATGGCTGTCTCCTGCATTGTTCAGGGCTCACACACAGGGAGATCTGCATTCTGCTCACTTCAGCCTGACATTTTTAGGGTTAGGTCCTGAGCAGCAGGATATTCCTACTCACCATCCCTGTGAAAGCAGTGGTGTGCAAAAAAAAAGGGCAAAATTCAAAGAAGCAAAGAGAGAATGACAGAGGACATCCCTGTGACATAGAGCTGAGTGCTTTGTTTTGGGGCAAAAATGGTGCATTCTGTTCTGTGCTGCTAAAACATCTCAAGTGCTGTGTAGGAAGACACCATTCATAAAGAGACCTGAATTGTTTCTCTTTCCTTAAAGGTTTTTTAACTGCTCAAACCTAAACTTTACTTTTTACTGTTATTTCTAGTTTTGTTAGTTTTCAGGGCAGGGAGGGAAAGGCTACATGTTTTTAGGTGTTTTTTTTTTTTTTAAATAAGTAGTTCTAAAATCAAAGCTTGTGTTTTTGTCTCAGTAGCAGGTTCTCAATATGTCTGAGCATCCCTGCCTCATTAGTGACCCCTTTAGCTCTCAGTTCCTGAATACATGCAAAGCTAACACTTGCAATAGAGCACCCAGCAAGAGCAAGACATAACAATCTGGTTTCTACTGACAAAAACATGTTTCCATGATACCACAGAAGTGATCAGCTAGGATTTTATGGTGTCAGCATCATAGTTTTATCTACAATGTATTTTAGGTTTCTTATTTTTTCAGTGCCTGATAATCTAGTACATTCAGCTACTGCTTCTGCAAGTGGCTGTGGCAGATCAGGATAGTGAGTTCTGTCAAGGCATAGAACACAGTCAATCAGGCACAGGAGATGAAAGCCTGTAGATAGGCCCAAAAATTCTCATTCCCATGTGAGATCTTTAGAGTTTAAGGATTTTAGATGCCTGATGGGGTATGGTCAGTATGAGAGGACCCAGCCCAGCTTTCTCATGCTCAGATATCAGACTTGGCTTGTTTCAAGCTAAGCTGGGTGCAGAGCACACCAGGTAGTCTGGTTGCTACTCTGCTTAGAATGAGGTAAATAAATTAGCTATAGCTTGTATCTGAATTAAGACTGGTTGGGTTTTGTTGTTGCTGGTGGTGGTGGTTTTTTGGGTTTTTTAATGTGAAAATGTTAAGGATTTCACTGTTGAGAGTTTGTGATGTGGAGAGAGGCAGGGGTACCATTCATGGATGAAATATTCATCAGCTTGGGAAGGATATTGGGAAAAATATTCAGAGTACAGTGCTTTTGCAGTCATGTTCCCCAAACTACTTTCTGCTTTCATGAAATCTCCTGACACCTTTCCATGAACCTGAGATGGGTTTCTGTTGGGTGGACAGAGCAAAAATGAAGGACTTTTATTTCAGGGAGGTTTCTTAGCAATTGCCACTCCCGAGGTTTTCAAGTTGTTGTGGACTGGACTGCTAAGGTAGAAGGAATATCCACAAGTATGTACAACGAAAATTTCATCCACCAAAAAGTAATTAATTATTTAGTTACTCTAGTTTTGTCCATGGCTCCATCAGGAGATCTGGTAACCAAGATCACTACCCTTGTTTGTTATACCATAGAAGGACAGCAGAAACCCATCCATCTAGTGTAAGCTGCTACTCTAGTATTTTAGCTTATTTTAACAAATATTTTCCCATGCCAAGGAATGAAGACTGCAATATTTTATACAATGGAGCAGTTCTTTACAAGAATGATTTAGGTTTGACAGATAGGACACCTCTAGCTCTCAGCTCAGTGACATGATCTGCATTAATCCATCATGACAAAGATGTAAATCCTCAGACTTACAACGTTAATAGTGAGGACTAAATCCTCTGCAACAAATCTGGAGAGAAGTAAAAATCAACATCAAGAGCAGAGTCTGAAAAAAAGGCTCAGGGGAGACCTTATTGCTTTCCACAACTACCTGAAGGAGATAGCCAGGAGACAGCCAGGTGGGGGTTTGTCTCTTTGCCCAACGAGTGAGTGAGAGGACAAAATGAAATGGTCTCAAGTTGCACCACGGGAGGTTTATATCAGGGAAAGTTTCTTCATGGAAAGGGTTTTCAATAATTGAAACAGGCTGCCCAGGGACATGGTGGAGACACCATCCCTGCAGGTGTTTAAAAGATGTGCAGGTGTGGCACCTGGGGACATGGTTCAGTGCTGGTTTAATGGTTTGACTCGATGACATTAAGGGTCTTTCCCAGCCTCTGGTTCTGTGCTTCTATTATTTTGGCCATGTCAAATTACACCAGCGTGCATCTCTGGATGTATCTCTGTATTGCTTTCTTGTACCTTGTAACCTGCATTCCTGAAAATCCTTGCCCATGCACTGGTTAGGCTGGTGGGATGGATGTAGCTGATAGCTGTTAGTTCCTGCCATATGGATCACAACTGGAGGTTCTGCAACTTGATAATGGCCTTCTTTAGCGACAGTCTGCCTGAAAAGATTAAGAAATGGAATCTTTCTGTATTTGCCATGCTAAGCTTTGTGTTGGCAAACACTTGCTAACATATGTCACCAGCTTTGAAAAGGCATGGTTTATTTATATGTTAATTACTGCAACACTTTGGGGAAAATATTTGTTGATATAAGAGCTGTGTAAAGAATCAAGTGTTGAGAGGCATTGCCATTCAAAACTTAATGATTTAAAGCCAATAAAAGTCAAGAAAAGTCTACAATATGAAGGGCCTCTCCTTGCTTATGTCTCAGTCCAGTCCCACAGAGATCATAATCAATTTTACAGAATCACAGAATTGCTGGGGTTGGAAGGGACCTCTGCGGATCACCCAGTGCAACCCCTCTGCCCAGGCAGGGTCACCTAGAGCAGGTTACACAGGAATGCATCCAGATGGAATTTGAGTGTATCCAGAGAGGAAGACTCCATGACCTCTGTGACCTTTTCCAGGACTCTGTCACCTTCAACATAAAGATTTTTCTCATATTGGGATGGATCTTATTGTGTTTTATATTATGGTTATTTCTCCTCATCTTGTCTGTGGATACCACTAAAAAAGGTGCCACCACCCTCTTGGCACCTGCCTTTGAGATATTTATATGCATTAATGGGATCCCTCTCACAGGCTAAACAGTCCCAGCTCCTGCAGTTTCTCCTTGTAAGAAAAAAGCTCCATTCCCTCAATCACCTTTGTGGCCTCCACTGAACCCTTTCCAGTAGCTCCTTGTCTTTCTTGTACTGAGGGGCCCACAGCTGGACACAGCGCTGCAGATGTGGCCTCACTAGGGCCAAGCAGAGGAGCAGGATCTCTTCCCTGGACCTGCTGGTCACTCTCTTCCCAATGCACCCCAGGACACCCCTGGCCCTCCTGGCTGCAAGGGCACAGTGCTGGCTGGCAGATAACTTGTCACCCACCGAGGCTCCCATGTCCTTCTTTGCAGAGCTGCTCTCTATTGGGTCAGCCCCCAGCCTGCACTGATACTTGGGGTTATCCCTCCCTGGCTGCAGGACCCAGTATAGATCCCTGGAGAATGTCACTGGCCACCAGATAAATTCTACTCTTGTGATCACAACTCTCTGAGCTCTGCCATTCAGCCAGGTCTTCATCTACCCCACTGTCCATTCATCTAATCCACCTTTCCTGAGCTTATCTACAAGGATGTTATGGGAGACAGTGTCAAAAACCTTGCTGAAGTTGAGGTAGACAACACTCCTGACAATATTTCAAGACAATTTCTGTCAGTTGTGAGTCAGCCTTTAACTGTATCTCATGCAAATTTTCATTAATCACACACTCCCTTCCCTGAATTGGAGTCCTGCTTTGAGACACTGCACTACATCTGAAGTCAGAAGACAGAGGTCACTTCTGGGTGACAGCAGGGAGTGGAGGGCGTGCAAATGTGGCTGGGAGCAATGTCAGTAGTAAAGCACATCTCATCTTTCCTCAGACCCAGGGCCTCATCTGGACACAGAGAGGGGCTGGCTTGAAGGTGTCATTCCTTCTGTGAAAGAGGAGCCTGAGGCCTTCACAGCTATGATCATTAATAGTACCTTAACACTGTTTGCAAAAAAAAGTCTGGCATTTCTGCTGTCTGCAGAAGTCTCTGGGCAACTTGTGAAACTTGCTGCTCTGAAGTCTCCTTATTAGCTGTTGATAGCAACTTTTCCCTTCAGACCAGCCACATCCCACACTCCTTGTAGAAATGTGGGTAATGACATATCAGACTCTCCACAGCCAAATTTCTAGGTCATAAAGTACTTCACAGGGAAAATTGTTCTGTCAATTTATTGAATTTTCATAGCATTGCCATTAGCAATACTATTTACCTTGAGGCCAAACAACAAAAGAAATGATTCTCTGGGATCCACTTGGCTGTAACAAACACCAGGTTGTTTGTAAAGTAGCTTACAAACTCCTGGGTTTGTGTGTGAATAGTATTACAGGGTTGTGATGATCAAAACTGAGACATGCATTTTTTCTGCATCGATGACCCAAAAGCTGCTGGGCACCACACCCTTCCCGTGGGCAGAAATTTGCTTCTTATGCAACCAACATTGCTATCCAGTTCTTCAAAACTACAAAATATTGAGACCTGAGAATCCCAGAGGTTCCCAGCTACCAAAAATACATATTTTGCTATGTGTCCTATTAACTCTAGGGATTAGAGTAAAACATGGGCAAGATAAGAAATAACAATACAATCTTTAGCAGGTATCTCCTATATCTGTGCATGTGAAGCAATGGAGATGATTAGCGAACATAAATGAGAAACATATCACATGATACCATCTGATAAATGTTTCAGATATCAGGTATGTTTATTATATCTTCTAGAAAATATATAAAAGGAGGTGGATGGCAGGGTAGGAAGGGCCAAAGGATGAACTTTCAAAGCCCTTTTAGCCACTTGTCTCTCCATTCTCAATAAAAGCACTATAAAGGTTGCTATTAAGTATTCCTTTCAGGTCAGAGACACAATGGCTCAGATGTTCTAGAAGGGATGTCATTGCTCTGCTGAGATCAGATTAAGGGCAGAAAAGTACACAGCTCAAGGCTGATATGTTTGGCTTCATTCCCTGCTGTAGAGTATCAAAAACTCAGTGGCTTGTGTTTTTATGGCAGTGATTTCTGCACAACAGTCAAATAATTTCAAATCACAACCACTAGTAAACTAAAACAATAAACTTTGTAATTCAGAGACTGCTTCTTCCTGGTAACAGTGGATGATCCTGTGAATAGAGGGATCATCATGGATTTTCATTTACATTGCTGCTACAATCTTGTATAGAGATTTTTGCGGTGCCTGAATTGTGGGGAAGAGGAAGATTATGTTTAATACACAATTCACAGTGAAAAAATAGGAAACAGAAGTTTTGAAACCCTGAGAGAGAAAAGGTGCTTGCATCTGGAAATATATCCAACCTTCAGATCAGCACCACTGTCCAGAAAAATAAACCACTCAGTTCTGGACATAGCAGTCAGAGAAGGACTCTGCCTTGATGTGGTTTAGCCCTTGATCATTATCTGTGCAGTTTAAACAGGGGGCAATCCTATGTTCATAAACAAAACTATCCTATGACCTGTACAATCTTCTCAGAAGTCACAGAAAAGGAGTCTTCAGGAAACCACACAGGTTTAATAGACAAGTCACTAAGTGTCAATATTCTTAGCTCCGCCCAAAAAATAAGCCTTTTATGATGATGTTTGCAGCTTACCCCACATCCTGTTTAAGACAGAACACCTGTGCAAAATAGGTGGTTTTATTTTTAACCACCTAGCTCCGATTAACCTGTTACTGCTATTATTTCTGCCACCTGCAGTGCTTTGGTTGTTGCCTAAAAAAGCATCTAGTAGTGAGCAAGGCCTCAGGGGTCTGTGTGTCAGGTGTTTCAAATGTGTTGGGTTTCTGGGTTGGGTACTGCCCTTGGTGTTGCATGTACAGCTGTTCATGACGTGTTCCTGTTTTCAGGAGCAGCCCTTTCTGTATCCCCTGTTCAGGACGGACATTCAAAGGCGCCACATCCCAGTGCAGAGACTGATTTTCCTTCTGGGAAAGAAGTAGAGGGAAATAAAAGTTTAGCAGTACAACTTCATAATATGCCATCTCCCTTCTAGCAGCTGTCAGTAGTTGAAAGCTGAGGAGACACTGTAGAAGATGAAAGCTACAACTGCTGGGTACATTCCCCATACACATTCCATTGCCCCAAGAAAACAAAGAATGGTTTTTTTTGACTGGTCATAAAACTCTCAAGTGTTCCATAATCAAACAGTGCCCAGAAGTTTCCCTTGGACAGTTTAACTCAAATTTTCAACAGATTAAATGGCTGGGCTCTACAGGGTCTACATGGCAAATTCATTTTTCAAAAGTCCGTGCTATCAATTCCACGAGTGATTTCTCATCTTTTCTTTACATTAACAAGCAAGTAACCTCTTCCTCCAGTCTGCCCCTCCTGTTCTTGAGTTGAGACTGACACAGCAAAGCTTCACACCAGCACTACATGACGATATTTTCTCTCTTTTTTACCTGCTGATATTATTTCCAAAAATCCTTGAGAAGAAATAGCAGCGGTAAAAACCACTGTACTTCAGCCTTCCCAAACATGGGCTCCATCAAGATTTGTGTATCTGGAGCTGAATTTCTTCTTTTGACAGATTCAAAGCAGAAGGGTTGATGTCTATGAGTTGAGAAGTATTTGAAGAAAGAACAGCATAGCATCTGTGGGAGTGCTGGTGCCCCCTGTGCAGTGGGGCTTGGACTGGATATAAAAGCTCTGGGAACAAGGACAGAGGACTCTGTAGCCTTTTATTTTCTTATCCACTGTAATAATACTTTTTCCTGGCTTGCTTTACAAGGCTCTTTTGTCCATTAAAATTCCCAGAGAGCATGTAGTTCATGTTTGTCCACGTTTGGTGTTTGAGGAGTAATGGGAAGACAACATGTGCAGGCACAGTTGGCACACGTACAGAAACAGCTTTTTGGTACCAGTTGCTTCACAAGGAAGGTGGTCTTGGTCATCAAATGAACCAGTCTGAACAGCACTGAAGAGACACTGCTGGTCAGTTATGAAAACGCAACAGAGAGTGAGAGAAGAGCAACGGGATGTGAAAAACTGAACTTACGGTAAAGCTGAGGTTTTTCAGCTGATTGGGATGTTAAACGAAGTTACTTCCTCAGTCAAAATGAGGACACACCCAGGCTGAGAACAAAACAAACTTGTTTTGATTACCGCTCTGCTCCTTTCACTTTTCAGACACTCCAGCCTGCCTCCATTGTCCCAGTTAGGGTTGTGTCCTTGCCTGGAGAGACAGGACTTTTTTTGGCAGTGGTTTCTACTATCTGGCTGGCTTCATAAGGAGCAAAGATGCTATCAGTAAACTGCAATAAGATCTCTGCATAAGCTCTCTCACGTTATAAGGTGGCAGTGTACAGGACTCTTCTCAGTTTTCTTTTTTTTATTGGCAGAGTTATTACCTATATGAAACCAACTTTTTTTTTTTTTTTTAAGATTTCTCCATGAAAGGCACAGGAACAAACACCAGACAATGCCCTGTGATGACCTTTCTAGTTGCTATTGTATAACTATGTCCTGAAAATATTTCTCTGGCAAAAATCCTTTTCTCTCTTCAAATAATTTGGAAGCAAATTGTGCCCAGGGTCACACACAACTTTGGAGATTATATTTTTCAAGCAACTTTTCCTCCTTTGTACCCTTGGGCACAGTCTGAAGAATATCCCACTTAAAGACAGGTGATTTACCTAAAGAATCTGGATTCTCAGCTCCAACTCATGTGTTAGATACTTTTGAAAATGTCACCAGAATCTGCACAGCATGAGCCATGATGCCTGTCATGCCCTGCAGATGTTGCAGTGCACACTTGGAGGAAGTCCTTGGATCATTTTAAAGTCCAATGACACCATAGAACAGGGGTGAATGACTGAAGGCCTCCCTCTGTGTCTGAGCCTTACAAATATTTCTGTGGATTATTTTGGAAGATTTGGGAGATTCATTATGCTGATATTCTATATATTTATATTTAAAATTCTATCTATATATAGGTATGCATATATATTAACAAGGGATAATACTTTAAAATGTCCAACTCTTAACTTCTGGAATTGACTTGATCAGCATTCTGTATGAAGTCTGGTCATCCACTCTAACTTTCAGAAGCTGGCAAAGCTTGGCAAAACTTCTACTATCATCTTCTAGAACATGGAAGTTGATTCTCTGCTTTACGTTCAGTTTGTGTTTGGGCATTGAAGAAAAATGAAGAGGCAGCTTGGTTTATTTAAACAAAGTATATCAGGTAGGCCTAATTGAGTTTTCCCCTTGACTTGAATCATTCTCTCCACTTTGTGGACTGGAAGCATAAGATTTATGCAGAACCTGTGATTTGTATATACATTCTTTTTGCCTTGAGTTTTCTGATACTGCCTCCCCTTACTCTCTTAACACAATGATTTTTGAAGAGTTTCATTGTAGGAGTAGAATTGAAACCAGTATAGAAGGATGAACTAAACCAAGCACACTTCTTTGTGGCACATTGAAGAACTATTCCTTAATGGAAAGCAGATGGGGTTTTTTCCTCAACAATAAAAAATTCCCCATGGGACACCAGCTACCGGCTTTTAATATCATGACTCATCTGTCTAGTGTAAGTGCTTCAAGAGCAAAATGACTATAGGTTTGCACTCCTAATTAAATTCTTACAGCTCTCTCAAATTTTCTTTTCTCTTGTGAACCTTGCACGTATGCAGGACATGAGGCTTTGCATAGGTGCAGGTTCACTTGACACCTGTGTGGTTTTTACTGGCACTTGCAAATGGCAAAATCCTGAGGGACCTCTCGTGCCTTGCTCTTGAATTCAACACTTGTGAGTCCTGAGCTTAATCCAAATTGAAAATTGTATAGGCTGGATTCCTGGCAGTATAATGTTGATATTTCTTTATTGACCCCTGCAGAGAAGTGCTGATTTCCATCAGCTGAGGATATGTGGAGGTTGGAGGGTGCCCATCTGTTCAGCAGCCAGCACGGGCTGTTCTCATCAGTGATCCCTGCCTACAGTGTTTGAATTCTGACCCATCCATCAGTGTCCCCAGGAAGATAAGTCTGACAGAGGATAGGTTCAGTGACTGCAGACTGTTTGTTTTAATATAGTTTTGTTTTCTTTGCTTGGCTCTTTTTGAGACAATTTGAGTTTAAATTACCTCTCATCTTCCAGGTCAGCCATGAGCGATAGAAGTATTCCAGTAAAGCAAAGGGAAGAAGATTACATGCTGGCTTCCTTCTCCAGGCTTCTAGGGGGAAGAAATTTAAGGTTTTAATTTCCAGACCTGCTTACAGGATGCTCATAATTTTTACAAACCACAAGTTTTGACTGTCTTTCTAGTTTCTCCTTCTACTCAGAAAAAAAGATGAACATTAAAGCAAAGCTGAAGAATGTAATCAAAATGGGATTTATCTCCTGAGATGTCTTTAAACGTCCTTGTTGTATTTAAATAAAGTAGAAATTATCTTCGTTATTTGTGCCAAGCTGTATCATTTCTTTGGTGCATCCTGTCCTATGAAATGGGAAGTGGTTTTGCAGACTTCCTTATATAGGACCTCTGTTAAAAATAGTTTGGGGTATTTTTTTCTTCTTTAACTGTGATAAGAAAATCTAGACTATGTTTACATTCTTCAGCTCTCTGCCTTTTTATCTTAAAGTGAAGCTCTGTTTTTCTTTGAAAGGGAAAAATGTCATCCTTAGATGAGAATAGCATCGTGCTAAGACATCTGATCAGACAATATTTTAGTGCCGGTAAATCGAGCAAAAGTATGAGCTCTGCACTTGGCAAAAAAAGGATTCATAGCTCATGAGCTGCAGCTGAAGAAAAACTTACCATGGCACAATAGGATCAATTAAAACACAAAGATTCTGGCAGAAAATCAGGATGCTGCAAAATAAGCAGTGGATCTTATATCTCAGGACTAGACGCAAAGGAAATGGTCAAAGCAGGAGAGCTGTGAAGAAGTGGGGTAAACACCTTCAGTGAAGGAGAAGTAGGACATGGTATTTCCTCATGTGCAGCTTAAAGCATTTTTATTAGCATAGCCTAATTATTGCAGATTTGGGAAATTAACAAGGACAGAATAATTATAAGGGAAGATTCTCACGTGGAGCTGCTTCTTTAGGAGTCAAAGCTGCCAATTGATTGTAAGCCCCACATGGAGAATCTCCTCACTGGAGGAGAGCTCTGAAATTATGCAAAGCTAGCAGAGCTCTGATATCAACAGCAAATTCACTGTCTAGCTAACCTGCCTCCAGTCCCCAGCAGGAATAACTTCCCTATAGCAAGTAGGTTATAGCAGCTGTCTAAGCCATATCTGGAGCTTTGGATTCCATAAGCAAAGCCCTGACTGACTCTCCTGCATCTCAGGGATGAGCTTGGCCTGAGCTCCTCAGGAGGCAGAGTGAACAGTGGCTCATCCAGATACAAGAATAAGAGTTGTTCAGGCAGAGACAATTCCTACTTATCTTACTAAGAAATAGTTAGGGATGTGTGGGAATTCAGCACATCACTCCGGATGTCCAGAGTTGCCGGGAACACTCTTGGGGGGCTTGGAAGACCTGGAATGTTGCCAGAAGCACCTGGTGGCTCGACTTTGATCTCTATCTAGTGGTTTGCCACCTGTGTATGAGGACATGAGAGGCACTCGGGTTTGAATGGTGCAGGAATGTTATATTTACAGGGTGAAAATATAGATTTTAGGGTTTTGGTAGAGGGGGGTTATGGAGACAAGATGGAGGAATCAGGGCATGTCTCATCCTTCTTCTTCATGTCATCCATTTTCTGTGATGATTTTGGCACTTGGGGATTGATTAAGAGTAGAAGTGTGCTGTCTAACACAGGTGATAGGTATTGGGACATAAAAGTAAATATGATATACATAGTTTGTAGTATATAAAGATGCTGCCACCTCAGTAGCGGTCAGAGTGCCTTTAGCTGCCTTGCTGTTCAGACCTGGGCTGGACAGAAAGAAAAACTTTGTAGATAAGAAATAATAAACAACCTGAAGATTGAAAACTGAAGAGTCCAGTCTCATCCTTCAAAACTCGAGCTGCTCAGAACCATCCCACGCATCTCAGGACAGAGACAAACAACAGCACCTGAGAGGGATGAAATGAAAGCACCTCATTCCTATCACACAGTTACCTCCAGAAAATGTCTGAGATGAGGAGAAAGAAACAGAATAGTAACTATGAAGAAAAATTTGGAGGGACAGAGATTGGTGCAGGTAATGCAGAGGACAGGCTATGGAGAAATATGAAGAAGTGCTTTGGCTATGGATCAGAGGCAGCACTGTGGGCAATGTGCATGAGTGTGTGGTAATTAACTGCAATGAGAGTATCAATCTTATGCACAAGGACCCCTGCAGAAAGGATTGACAAGTGAAGAATATAAGGGAAACAAGAATGGCGGAGTATTCAGGGAGAAAAACCAAAGGACCTAAACCCACACAGCAATGGGAATTGGAAATGTAGGAAAAATGCAAGAAGTGACTCAGAAAAAGAAACTATGAGCACTAAATAAGTAAGACAGAGGTATATGACTAGCAGATTATGGTTCTGTTCATGCACATTATTTCTCAGCATGTGCTTCCTTGCTGTCAGCTGTCCCATATCACAGAGAATTTTGGGTCACCATGATGAGGAAAATAGATGGAAGATGATAACACAAAGGTAGAGCAGATAAGATTTGAGGCAAGGTGCCCAAGTCACTGTTGCCACTTCACAAAGGCACTAAAAAACCCTAAACATGTAGGGAAGAGAACCAAGTCAGTGACACTTGAAATATTTGTGAAATTCAGCATGGTATCACATTTTTCAAACTTATATGTCAAAGACTCAAGAAAATTCTGATACTAGTATTAATCTTAAGCCCCAAAACAGTGAAGAATACAATGGAAAATTGTGTAGGAAAAAGAGTGGAAGATATGTTATGTTACTTTCAGGATTAATATTTCTATGTTCTTTGGGCATGAGGGAGAAAAGAAAACTGCAGCAAGATCACAGTGAGGGAAAGAGGAGGTTTTACTCTCTTTTCCTATTCCTTCAGAAGAATAATGGTCGTTAGCAAATCCCAAGATGAGCTTTTGCCCTGAAGAATGAAAATGAAGATAATGGAAATTTCTCTTTTTCTTTCATTCCCCTATTCCTTTTGGACCCAACTGAAGGGATTTCAAATCTGGAAACATGTTTCTCTTTTCTTCCATTTCCCCATTCCTTTTGGAACCAGCTGAAGGAATTCCACATCTGGAAACATGAAGCGGAGCCATGATGTCTGTGGTGCTGAGACACTCTTTGCTGTATAGAAAGCACTTTTGCTGCATAACAGCACAACTTTACTCCAAATTCAAGACTGAGGGATCAAACAAGAGTTTCACCACATTTGACCTGGGATCAAGGTGCAGGAAAAAATTTAGGTACTATGATAAAACTTGGACCCTGTGCATCTTGAACTACGAGCACCAATTTAGTTCCTCTGTGACTATCTTGTCTCCATGAAAAGAAGATAATATCAAAAATCAAAATATCAAAAACTTCCTCTGTATTTAATAGCAAAGATAAGGTTGCAATTATTTATTTGCATCTCCCTGATGCAGTGGATTTTTGAGAAAGTCCACTTTCCAGCTTGCTTAATTCCCTTCCCAGTTCAGCCCTGAACCAGCAGATTGTCAGCTTTGCCATGCAGAGGTCCTGAGGAAGTTTATGAGTACATAAAAAAAGCAGGATATTTATTAACTTCTGACTCATAAACAAACAAGGCTTACTCTGAAACTGTAAAAGTGTAAATATAGAAGTGATGGTTCAGGTATTTCCATGGTTTTATGACATATTAAAATAAGGATCTTCTTTTCCTTCTTGCTAGAATTGAGTTCAATTGCAGATAAACTAAACTGTGAGTTGAGTAATTTCTTTTCATTGGCCTCATATGTATGTCAAAACCATCTCTCTTCTGCTTTACTGTCAGGTATATGTTGAATGTTGGAGGCATTTTAGTCCTGTATAAATTTGGGGTTCTATGTTATAACCAGACCTCATCAGGCAACATACAGAAATCCCAACAGGAACAAAACCAGAAAATATTTCAGGAGCAGAGGGAGAGGCAGGCCCTGAACTGAAACCCAGCATTTCAAAATCGTCTTCATGAACTGCAAGAGAAACGCAGATAAGGCAGCAGCAAAACTGCTGAAGCACAGGAGACTGACTTTAGCTAGCTCAGTGTTGTGACTCTTTTGTTGACCACTGGAGAATATTTTAGGAAAAGATGTAAGGAATTTGGTTAAGAGGCAAGGTGACCCTTCCCTGACAGTCAGCATCTTGGGATCTGTCTCCCAATAATCAACTTTAATGACCCACACTGGGCCTCCCTTTTATGTATCTGCCAAATCCCTTGTCAGACCATTCAGTGCATTGTTACATTTGCTGCCTGATCAATTTAGGAGGTGCCATCTAGGTATGAAAAGGTATTTTTTCCATTAGAAAAACACAATGACAGTGCTCCATTTCAGCTAGATAAGAAGCTACAATGCAGGCTGGCATGGTTTCAGAGGTGTGTATTACTTGGTAGTTCACTGATGTAAATGCCAGAGGCCTGGATTCAATACAAAGTATTACCCATTTTCTTCTTACACTCTCTTACCTTTCTGAGACAAATCAGTTGTTTCCTTGCAGTAGTTATAATCCTAAAAAAAGCTGCCAGACCACAGACTCTGAAAAATACAAACCCTTTAGAATTGTATGTGATGGGTTTTTTTCTTACTCTGTTTTTCCCCCCTATAGTTAAAATATAGTAACTTTATCTATTCTCCTTCTAGATATATTTATTTTATCTGTAATAGGAGGTTAAGCAAAACTTGGTTTGTCAAGACTACAACTGCTTTGAAGACTCAATGGCAGCAGAACAGAAAATCCTTATCTTGTTTGCCTTTGCCAGTAAAGGGTTTGTTTAGTCATGCTAGCTAGTGCTTTTATGCAAGTCTTGGGACCATTTACAGAGCAGTCAGAAAACATGTCTCTTTCCAAACAGTTTCCCAATGTGGTGACGTATCCTAGCCATTATTTGTGTTCCTTTTAGGATTCTCTTAGGTTAAACCAGATGCTACACTTGCTTTAAGTAATCCGGGGCTTATGATCAGAACAATAATCCCCTAACCTTCCCTAGCTTGTATCCTGTTTGTCTTCCTGTTGCCCTCTCTGTAAAATCATCTTCAGACATACTTGAGACTAATTGTACCTGCAGTACCAGTGCCATGCCTAACACATCCTTGCACCTGACCTCATCTGTGCACAAATAGGTACCTCTCACATCTGCCCATCAAAGGACCATCACCATAAGATGGAGTTTCATGACCCAAACAAGGATGAATATATATTATTTGGTGCATTAGAGCTGGTCTCTAAAATATAACATACAGAATCACAGAATGGCTGGAGTTGGAAGGGATATCTGGAGATCATCTCGTCTACCTTCCCTGCTAAAGCAGGTTCACCTGAGCAAGTTCAGCAGGATCTTATTCAGGTATGTTTTGAATATCCCTGGAAAAGGAGACTTCATAACCTCTCTGGGCAGTGCTCTGTCCCCTTCATGGTAAGGTTTTTCCTCAGTCAGATGGAGTTTCCTGTGTTTCAATTGAACCTATTGCTCCTTTTTCTGCCACTGGGCATCATTGAGGAGAGTCTGGCCCTATCCTCCTGACGCCCAGCCCTAAGATATTTGTATGCATGGATGAGGTTCCCTCTCAATTGTTCCCCTACCAGCTGAACAGGTCCAGCTCTTCAACCTTTCTTTTTGGTAAGAGAGATGCTCCACTCCACTAATTGTGCTGCAGTCTTCTAATTGTCTTTGTAATCCTCTAGTGGACCCTCTTCAGTATTTTCTTGTCTTGTCTTGTCTTTCTTGAACTGTGGGGTCCAGAGGTGGGCACAGCACTTGAGGGCTCAGCAGGGCTGAGCAGAGGGGCAGGGTCACCTCCCTGACCTGCTGGCAGTGCTCCTCCTAATGCACCCAGGATCCCATTGAGTGCCACAAGGGCACTGCTGGCTCAGGGACAGCTTCTTGCCCACCAGGACCCCCAGGTCCTTCTCCACTGAGCTGCCTCTGGTGCCTGGGGTTATTCTTGCCCAGGTGCAGGACCCTGAACTTGTCTTTGTTGACCTCCAACTGGACTCTGCACCACTGACCACAAACCTCTGAGCTCTGCCTTTCTGCCAGTTCTCCGTCCACCTCACTGTCCACTCATCCTGAGCTTGCCTATGACACCTTCTACCAAAGTAAGGAACATAACTTACTACCCTTCATCATTATAGAGTAGGCTGTTGTGTACAATTGCTTTCATCTGCAAGGAAAAACTGGACCTAAGAGTTTGGTTTTAAGTCTGTGAATCAGTGATAACAATGCCACCGGTATAAGCAGGCTACAGACTTGGAAAGGAATTTAGAATATACAGAGAGGCAACTGCTACTTGGGCAGTTTCTATTCCTACAAACACAAAACATAACAATTGTGCTAGCTATGAAATAAAACAAAGCCCACTTAACCTGGCTGTGAGATGATCTGACAGTCGGTGTTTTTCAAAGTGTGAAAGCAAAAAGCTTTCTTTGAACGAGAAGTCACTGGAGATAACCTTTCTCCTTTCTCCTGCTACAGCCTGGACCTCTGATCCCAGAACTGGAGCCTGGGTCCTGGTGGTGGAAAGTCCTTGACTGGTGGCAGCAAAGAGAAAATCATCACCTGTTCAGCCACAAAAACACACACAGGCCTGAAGCACTCTTTGTTAAACAAGATCAGTTAATAGTTGCCCAGCAGAGCTTCAAAGCTTCACAGCACTGTTAATGAAGGCTTTGTAGATGCTGTGTGCCCACCAAAGCTTTGGATTTTGGGGTTAGTATTTAATGCAAGAAACCCAACACTGCTTGGACTTACCCAGTTTTCATAAAAAGGAATGGAATTGCTAGGAAATGAGCACAAGTTTAAACCACCAGATCTGATCACAAATTGGTTTACACTATTTAAAATTACTTCAAATTAAAAGAGAGGGTAGTTTAAATTAGAGCTTAGGAAGAAACTCTTTATTGTGGGAGTGATGAGACCCTGAACAGCCTGCCCAGAGAAGTTGTGGATGCTCCATCCCTGGCAGTGTTCAAGGCCTGGTCTAGTGCAAGGTGTCCCTGCCCATGGCAGGGGGTGGAACTAGAGGATCCTATAGATCCCTTCCAACCCAGATCATTCTGTGATTCTATTATGCTACAAATTCATTTAATCAGTAGAGCAGATATCCTGGTTTTCAGGTACAAGAAGTTGAGGTTGGAGACAAGGTTGTGACTAAATTTGATTTTTGAATGGAATTAGGCCTCTGTGATGGAATTATATGGGTCCCTCAGCCCTAAATATGTGTTTTCCTCCAGAACCAAGTTGATACCTAACCCATCCACATGCTAAAATGTATTGAAGGGAAGGTTTGTTTTACAAAACAGTTTTGACAACTCTTTTCAGAGAATGCAGCACAGCAAGTTTAAAAAAACAAAACTTATAATTTTTCAGTAACATTGCAAACTTTTTAGCTCAAAAAGTGAAATATGTAAGATTAAAGTGATTTTATTTTGTATTTCAGTGGAGGGGTTCTAGCTCAGAAGCTATTTTCTAGAAGTAAAAAAAAAAAAAAAAAAAAAAAAAAGAAAGAATAAAAACCCCACAGAATATTTTAAAGCTTAGCTCATGCTATTAAACATTTTTTGCTAGCATTTTCTTAACAGTATAATGTATATAGCCTTATTTTTTTCTGCATAGACATATGTATGTAGGTATGATTCTATATGAGCATTGAAAACCTAATTTCCTTCTGTTTCTGCCTTTCATTTTTGTAAGGGTGAGCTGAAGTATCTTTCTGTAATTCCAGTTTAATCAAATGGTGCTGACACTATGAGACTTATGAATGACATTGGCTTATGAACAATCTTCATCTGGTCCCTGTCTTCTTTTTGCTTGCCATGGGGTCCCTCTGCCATGTAGTCACACATTGGGTACCCAAAGAGGGTACACCCATGACACAGCAATGCAGGGCAGATACCCACATTACCCCTAGACAGGGTATCAGAAGGCTGTGATGGCCAGACAAGTGAGGATATGAGCACTGCTGAACCTGCTTTTGAGATTTTTCCATCCCCAGTTCTGTGATGAGGGGGTTTGTGCAGAGCTATCAGACATGAATGAGCTGTAGGCACCTTGCTGCCTTCCAGCTCTGCAGAGGCTCCTCAGCCTTCAGCAGAGGGGTAACAGAGAGCAGTTGAGCAGGGAGTAACACCTTAGGATGCTGCAGACATTGCTTTGTTTGCAAGACTCAGGGATACCCAGGCTCTCTTGCCTTTTCAGAGCCAGCTTGAGCCCCGACCAGCATTGCATTTTGTCTCTTGCAGCAATATTGGTGATACTTAGTAGAGAATACTATTCATGTGTGTTCTCATTAAGCCCACCTAATTTAAGCCTGTATCCTTTTACCCCTGTTGAAACCCAGAACCATCATTTTTCTTCAGGATACTGGAATTTCTTGAACTAGAAGGTTATCTGATGGTGTCCTTCAGAAAGACTCTCCAAAATTGCATCCTTTATCCTGAGTCCCCCTGCAGTGCCAGAATTTTTTCAGCATAGTAAAAATATTTCATTCATCAGGAGCTTAGTCATCTGATTCTTGGTGCTGATGCTGCCTTTTGGAACAATGGCTGGCTGCCACTCTGTCTGCTGCTGTAGGAGAGCTGTGCTCAGTAATCTTTGTGTTTCTTTCTCTCTCTCTTTTTAATATCCTTGGCTTTATCATGGGAATTGATTTTTCTAAAATGTCCACCTGGTATATTTTCTCTTCATTAGAAATGGATATGAGGTGTTAATTTGTGCCAATGTCACTGACTTCAGATGATAATGAGTTCAGAAAGGAAGGGAAATCAAAGTGAATAACACCATGCCTAGAGGAGCAAAACTGTGTGGGGAAAATACATGTCTGGGCTAAGTAGCTGGAGGGCACACTACCCCTTCTAACTGTGCCTTTATGTATCTGCCTTTATCCTCCCCTGAAATGACTGGCATGACCAAAGGACCCTGGGGAAAAAGACAGAGAGAACAAGGAGAGTCCCACAAAGCTGCATCATGCATTAGCTGTGAATTAAACAAAGTCAGGGAGCACAGCTCTGACCAGCTTTACTCCATCCTCTCTGTCCCTTTGGGGAAGCCTCAGATCACACATGTCAGCTACCAGGGACACAGCAAGAGGTAAGATGAGCTGCTTGTGCGCGTGGAGAGTGATGTAGACACAAATGTAGAGTACACTGATCAAACCCCACATGATGGGAATACATGGTGTGGAGCATCCCTGGGTCTGCATTTTTCTCACCCAGCTCCAATGATATCATACTCATTCCACTTTCATGTGCATAGGAAAAAAGTAGTCCAAAGAGTTTTTGCATGACTTTTTTCTCCCTGGATTTTTTTATACTTGGAAGGGAAAGCAGAAATATTATAATAATGAAATAATATAATAATGAAAGATGTTGGGTAGGAAAGGATTTCATGAAGGCTTCTTGATCAGGTTATTAATAGCAGCATTGTTGCTACACCACAGAATCATTTGGACTGGAAAAGACCATTGAGGCCAAACTTTGGCCAATCACTGCCTTGTCAAATGGACCGTAGCACTGAGTTTTTCCTTGAACACCTCTAGAGATGGCAAAACCATCACCTTCCTGGCAGCCCATTCCATTGCCTTATAACTCCTTCCATGAAGAAATTCCTCCTGCTCTCCAACCTGAACCTCCCCTGGTGCAGATCGAGTCTTTTGTCTTCTTGTCCTGGGACCAAAGCAGCACAGATTGCATTTACTGCCCTTAGCCTTGTACAAATTGCATTTATTGCACAGCAAATCTACAGTTTCTTTTTTTTCCCTCCTGGAAAGTGAGCTTTAGAAACACTTGTGCACCTTGGGCACAGGACAGCATGGCACACACAACATGGCAAACTTTCAGCAAATTATCATCAAAGCTATTAAATGCCAATCAACTTAGCTGAAATTATACTGGGTCAGCTTAGTGGCCTGTTGACAATGTCTCTCATTACTGAGCTGATACTGCAATACTACAACTGGGCAAAATGCACTGTTATTGGTTTTTTTCTCCGATTTTTTTTTTCTCTGTTAAAATTAATGAAGGCCAGAACTTGAAGAACTGAAACCCAAACATGGGCTCTCTTGTCTGTAGTTCGGTTCCCCAGATTGGCCTGATTTTCAAAGATATTGAAATATCTTTATTCAACAAAGAGCAACAATCCCACTGAAGCTGATTAATATTTTGAATATTTTGTCTAGATTTGTGGGTTAAACGATTAACGGAGATATGCAAATCACTGATGATCCAAGATAAATGCTTTATTTCTGCTGACACTCCCGACAAGAGATGTCACTGTGGAAAGGAAATGAGTCAGGAGAAATGAATTTCTGAACAGTGTGAATACATTCCTGGCAAGACCATTCCAGGAAAATTAAACAGAGTAGCAGATCAAATACGCAGGCAGATGAACTGCAGTAGCAAAACCCGTCGCACAAAGAGAGTTTTTCCCTCTGATGTGATGACCTGTGTGGTTCTCACAAAGACCTTTACAACAGAGTGGATAGCTTCCTGAGGCTTGCTCAGAGCAAAGCAAAGGGAATAATACTGACATTTCATGCTTGTGGGGTGCTTGTGTTCACTCACTTTTAATGCAGAAACTGATTTGTGACTCTTCCCCTGTATGACAGGAAAAAATCTACCTGAAAGTGGTAAAACTATTATTCATCCAAATTCCATCAGGTTGTTATTTGCTTATGCAACCTTAAAGAACAACTTTAAAAACTTTTGTATACTGTCATTACCAGGTTGGATGACATAATGAAAAATCAGGTTTGTGACAATCTGTGATCATCAAGGATAGGACAGAAGGCTTGCATGCCCTGAAGTCTGTGGGAAATCTGGCATTGAAATTAGAGACACTAATAATTCAACACTGATCTTCCCTTCAGAAATGTTGTCTACATATTACTTTGTCCAACATTTCTCTGTGTGTCTCCTACACATATTTAAATCACTATGGCCACTGTTTTCCATGCAGGGATTATGCCTGAGCAAGACACTTGCTTATGTACCCATTTAGATGTCACCTACATTAAGCCATCTTCTGGCTTTTGTTCCCAGAACTTCATATTTTTAAGTTTTATCCAAAATTGCTTTTTATATTGACTTTTAATTTAATACCTTCAGCAGCCCACACATTAGAAGGGACCACATATCACTGGTATGATGAAAAGAATTTTCAAGAAAGGACAATTATTTTAAGCAATACCAACAACCTGATCTAGTTTCTCCAGCTAGGATGCTTTTCAAGTGATGACATGACTATGGGTCAAATTTGAATTCAGTAGTCCTAGAGTAAATCTGAAAAGAGGGAGGAGTGTTTGGTCTACACTCTGAGTTACTGATACGAGGCCCCAAAGTCAACAGAGTTGAAGGAGCAGAACCAAATATCCCCCTCTGGTTTAGTGACATTACCCTGGATTTATGTCAGTAGAGATGAGAGCAGACACTCATTTAGCAGAATATTGCCAAGAGGAAAGATCATGGTGAGCTGCTAATATTTGTTGCTGGAAACAATCCAGGAATGATGAAGAAGCCATATTTTTGCAAAGATTTTAACCGTTCTCTAGGCACACTATGTGGGTCAAGGTACTAGGAAATAATGAAAGTCAAATGGGTCCTAGACCTTTCTAATCCTGTCTGATCCAGTGATTCTCCAATTTTGGTCATTTCATTTGAGTGTCTTAATCAATTTCAGGCCAGCAATGAAGGCAGGTATAAGAATGCCTTAAAATCCATCTAGGCTCCAGCTTAAATAAAAAAAATATAAATATATTCACTTTTTTCAGCTTTTTGCAAATGATTGTCAGAATTTCACACAGAAACTCAACTGTTAACAACCCAGTCTGGGAAGGTGCTGAAGGCAGGATGGAGGTGAAAGCCATCAGCTGCCAAGGTACAGTAACACAATGGCTCTGAGTGCAACGCTGTGACACAGTCTGCTCTAGGAGACACTCAGAGTTCTGTCACAAACTGGTTTTACTAAGAAAACAGCTTGTGGGCTGAGAAATCAGCACAGAAAGGAAGTCAGGTTTTTTCTCTCAGAACTCATACAGGCTCGTGCAATTTTATAAACAACATGCTTTTTTTTAGCAGCTTGCAATTTAAGACAAATGCATCCCAAAAACTGTTTCCTGGTTTCCTTTCACTGTCAAATGTAGATCTTCCTTCTAGTGCAGACAATCAGAAAATATTATGAACCTTCACAGGAACTTGGAAATATCTGATGATGATCTCATATGATGGCTCAGATGCTCACTATCAGTCTAAACAAAATAACTTCTGGGGGAAAAAAAGGTATGTAAGAGTGGGTGTATATGTATATGAGTGCTTATGCATGTGAATTTTCTTTCTGCCTCTCCAGTGAAAGAGGAAAACCTAACTTATTTTCTTGACATATTAAGATCTGGTAAACTAAGAGTGAATTCTGTTACTATTTGGTTAAATTAATGCAACAAGGTTCAGGGGAATGATCCAACTTTTTCCAGGTTATGGATGGATATATGTTTTTAATTTCATGACTATTTATGGTTTTGCCAGTAATAGCAGATGAGTTCTATTTCAGACTGACTGTGAGAGTGCTTTGAGGAATCTACACAGCTGATTAGCAGTCACAAACCCACAGTTCATATCCTAAGGAAAACACTGCAGTAATATTGTGCATTCTGCATGCTCACCTCTTTGAGAAGTCAGTGAAATTTAGATGCCTGATCTGATAAACAATACCAAAGTAAAGACCTTAAATTCCTATTCCAGAAACTAGTTCAAGTTAATCACTAACAAATATTCCCCTTGAAGTCTTTGGTTATGAATTTGTCAGATGAAGCCTAAGACATTGACCCTTTTGTCAAGGTGAACCTAATCAACCCAGATAATTTTTTGTTTATCTGATGGAATGCAGGAATGGAGCTCTAATGACAATCTTCTCTAATTCAAACTGCTGTGTAAATATCATAAAAACATACATTAAAAAGATGGCCTGGTTCCAGGCATGAAAATATTGCCCTTTGTGATTAATCAAATGAAGAGGGTGATTATAGTGCCAGTGTTAAGAAAAAAATGTTTAAAAAATCAACCAGCAACAAGAGGTTATACTACTGTTTATTTTCAGTAATTTGTATTTGTTTATTTTCAGTATTTGTTTTAGCTGGGTTAACATGCTCTGGAAACCTTTAGGATCTTGAAGACTGGTGTCTATCTATGACTTGGATCTTTGAGCCTTTCATCCCATGTCTTAGAAATATTTCCTGGCATAATATTTACCTCTTAGAATACAGCCTTATCAAATAAGGGATGGTAAAATAGAAGATAATCCAAATAAGAGAATAAATTCAACAGCAGATAACAATTAAGATATTTGCTTCTTATATTATTTCTTTTCCTTTGACTCATTCCTATGTACTTTTTAACTATCTTTTTTCCCAAACAAAGTTACTGACAGCACACATTGTAGATGACATGAAATCCCCTGCCAGAAATTACCTTATCTTTTGATATTCACGCCATAAGTTTGTGTCTGAGATAGTTATCCTATTGTAATGAAATCCAATAGAGACAACAGAGTTGAGAGTGTGATTGATCTGATCAAAAGCTTCTGCCTTCTCTAGGATAAGGAGTATACCTTAAAGTTTTCTGAGTTTACAGGCCTTTCCTCTATTGATTATGAAGAAAGCTCATGGCCAGAAGTTTAGATATAAGAGTCCACACTGCAGTGAGATGCATCTTCTCTCTCCTGACTTTAGAATGACTTAATAGACATATTTACTGGGGTTTCTGATCTTCCATTTCTTTTTTATTTTTTTTAAGACAATGAAAAAGAACTTAGAATCCTCTGGTAAGACAATTGTTGTTCTGTATCCACAGAAGTACCACAGTGCGTCACTAACCTTGCATCATCATTCAGAGAACAAACACTGGACATGACTTAAAATTTTCCTGTAAATCTGTTGTGAATGTGAAAAAAAATTACTTGTGTTAGTTTTGTATGTTTCTCTTTTTCAGTCTGTCTGAGGAGACAGATTGCTTCAGTTCACCTTTAGCATGACACAGATGCCTCACCTA
Organism: Zonotrichia leucophrys gambelii; assembly: GCF_028769735.1. Classification (NCBI taxonomy): domain Eukaryota; kingdom Metazoa; phylum Chordata; class Aves; order Passeriformes; family Passerellidae; genus Zonotrichia; species Zonotrichia leucophrys. The sequence continues at coordinate 143,441,435 of NC_088171.1, forward strand.
GAAAAACAAGATTCTTATGTTCACTTGTCATCTCTTGATAATGTCTGCAGGAAGCTTAAAGCTTTCCCTGGTTGCTTTTTGTCTCTTTTTTGGACTATTTTTAAAGACATTCCAAGGTTTTGCTGGACAGCTCCTTTTCCAAAGGGTAGCAGTAGCAGAGGCAACAGGAAACCAAAGAACATCCTGGTTAGTCTGATGAACCCTTTGTTAAAATGACATGTGGGTTTTTAGTGTAGTCTACCATGATTTGAAGAAGACCAGAGAGGTACACTATGTCAACCATCTGATGGTTAGTGCTACCTTTTCCTTCCACGTTCTGTATTCTTTTGCCTTCATGGGTTTAACCTAGTTACTTTGGGAGGAGATTGTCAACATTTTATCCAGACTGAGATGAATATCTGTTTCTTGAGACTGAATTCAGTTATTTACATGTAGTCCTACTCATTTGTAAATGCCTATGAGATATCTTTAACCTCAGCACTGAGGCTTGACTTTACATATGTAAATAACAATATTTTACTAGTTGGAATGGCAAGGTTTTTATAGATAATGATGCCTCTGTTATGGTGGAAAGATTGTCAGACTAGATGTGAGATAATATTTGAACTTTGAAGAAGGGGACATAATGTAGACAAGTATTCTCAGGCATGATATAGCTGTGTCACATGTTTTCAATATGAAACTTCACCACAGGTTGTAAATGCAAACAAGGCTGGGGAAAGCCAAAATTGCCTCCTTCTGAGAATTATGAAATGACATTTTAGGAAAAGACAGTTCTGTTCCACTATTAAGTGTTTTCTGGATATTGGATATGACAATGTCAAAAGAATTTTCCAAAATGGATAGGTTTATACTCTGAATGATCTTAAGTTACATATATTTTAATAGCACAGCAAGCAGATGAAACTGTGTCTCTGACATGAGTACGCCATCCACAGTAGGCCAGATCTGGTGGAAAGATCTGGAGGCCAAATCAGAATATGTCTCTAATTGTTATTTTTATGTACCCACTCTGTGAGTGTTGTTGCTGCTTACTTTCCCAGTTCAGCTATTCCCCCTCATCTCACAAAAACATCATGTCTGTGTGCACTGATGGACAGCACCAAGGAAATGGCTCTCACAACCACCAAAGCAGGTGGTTTTCTGCCACTCAAATAGGGTCTGAGAAATCATGGTGAAAAAATAGAGGAACTGCATTCAACAAGGACTGCACATCTATTTCTGTGGGAGATATTAGGTATATCAGGTGTGGAAAAAAAGATCACTCAGGTAGATCTGCTGATGTAAGTGTGGCGTGACTAAAAAGGAATGTACCTTCTGTGTCTCTTGAAAAGCCTATCAGTGCAATCCAAGAGCCATATTGGCTAATAAGTTATGATCCTGGTTAATGGTTATTGAAATGGTTAATCTTTTGTTACCTCCCTTATCAACAACATTTTTCCAAAATGATGTGATAATATCCTTTTTGCCTATTTAGGGAAGCCTTGCACAAATAAGGCTTCCTTTTTTAAGGAAGTTGATAGACTGCTGGTAAGAATGCTAAACAAATGAATTTAAAATTAGTTTAAAGATTTTTAAAATTAGCGAGTATTTAATGTCTTCTGTGAGAAGATATTGAATATATATACATTTTAGCTTATGTGTCTACTTAAAACACTCCCTAGAAAACAAAAAATAATTTTAAAAAATGACCAGCTGATCATTACTATTTGATTTCTTATTTTTAGGAAGGTATCAGCTGAAGGCATCTATTCTTCTAACCAGTCACCAGGACAGCTTCACTGCGATAACAAAACAGTTTTTAATCTTTAGTAAAACTAAGTGTTATGGGCAATTAAGTAGCAGAAAGATAGTGAAAAAATAATATAAAATATGATTCTGAAATGAAATCCACAAAAGCTTTAAGAACACAGCAGTCCTGATGCTTTTTGATGTGAAATATATAACAACCTCATTTTTAAGTGCTACTCAGGTGACTGGGGTAGTAAAAAGTGAACCAGACTCATACATTGCTTCTAGTAGCATTTTTGTGGTTTTGGAAGACAAAGAGACACCTCTCTTGACAACCATAAGAAATCTAAATCTGTCCTCCTTTCCCAAGTTTTTCTTTACAGCGACATTTTAGCTCTTAGCAATGTCTGCTGATGGGGACATTTCATCCAGAAAATTCAATTGCCTACTCCTGCTGCTGCTATGGTTACAGATAATGGCATAACTTCTTGTTCTGGTAGAGACAATGGGTTGTTATGATGGGTCAAAGCAAAAAGTTTCAAAGTTAGAAAGACTTCTCAGAAGGACAGGTGGTTGAGTGGCACTTAAAGCAAAATCCTGTATCTTTTCTCTAGAAGTTGAAAGAGTAAGGTTTTCTTTTTCCCTTCTCTGACAGTTTTAAAATTGCATGTGTCTTGTTAAAACATGGCTATGTGTATATGTATTCTTCTAATTATTATTCCAGAATACAGAACACAACAATATTAGTAGGCAGAGATGAAATCAGGTTTAGAGGATGATTAGATCCAATCCCACGCAAAGGCTTCCAGCAGACTAAACACAAAGATTTGTGTTTTTCCCAAAGCTGTGCTTGTTAAATCCATCTCCTTTGCCTATGCTCATCACAGCTCATTGACTCCCTGGGAATGCCTCTGTCACCCCACAAGGTCCAGTGCTTTCAAGGAGGTCAGATGATTTTATGTATATGCAATTTTTGCATGGTCCTGTCACTTATATTTCAGTAGTTTATTTGGGGTTTTCCAGGAAGTTCTCTTGAAAATCTCCACCACAATAATGTTGCTGTCTAACCCTTTCTATTGATAGGGTGATGCAGGAGAAAAGTACAGGAGAAATGTGTCTTTTGGAGCTCAACTGCTTTTGTAATATTGCTTGTAATTCTCAGGGGTTTTTTGCCCCTTGCACAGCCTGACAATAGGAAGGATACAGCCTGGCTATAGTGCTCCCCAAGCCTTCATTTTCAGCAGCTCTCTAGTAATTTTGCCAAGACACAGGGATCAAAAACCCTGGGCCAGAATCTCCTCTTATTTACACTGGCATACATTTGAAGATCAAGCCAGCAGAGTCAACACAGTTTCACAACAGTGAAAGTGATATGAGATCAGAGTTTGATGAGGTGCTTTTGGTTGTCTTTCAAGGAATTCAGAGGTATTCAAACACATTTCAGCCTAGGCATTTGCTGAGTATTTCTGCATATTTATGTTAGCCATGGGGATTTTCTCATCCTGTTCTCTGACACTGGCCACCTCTGCTCAGGTGCTTCATTGTTTAGGCAGCATTAGTGCCAAAACATGAGCTTTTAATGAGATAATGGAAAGCTGTAGAATTAGTAGTTAAATTCAACAGTGCTAAGTGCATCTGCTGTTATTGTTGTAATGTTCTCACAAAATTTAGTGATGCTTTCCCATTCAAATTGTGAGGAATGTTTAAACTGGTTCCTGGAATGGACTTTTCATGGCATACTGCTAAGGGCATGCATTTTATGCCCCAGGGTGCTTCATAAGAGCGGGAATGAACATGCAGAATTTTCTGGGGCAACTTGGAGGGCAGCATGGGGAAGAAAAAGCTACACTTGTTCAATGCCATTCCAGCAGAGTTCCCTCCCACAAACTGTCTGGACTCACAGGCACACCCAGGCTTTGTTCTGAAGGGAACTCATTTCTTCACAGCAAAATAAATTCCAAGAACAAATAACAGTTATGATATTTATGAAGCAGGCAGGGATAGTCAAAGAACCAAGATACACAACTGATACTCAGGTTATCTCAGACCATGAGCATAACTGGATTAGGTTTCACCTATTCTATTGGCCAGTGTGTTGTGAAAAAGGATCTGGACAACTTGCAAAGGGTTGGAGTCAACAATAGGAGCCTGCATGGGGTCACACGACTGGCTTTGCTCCCCATTTGGTTCCATGGACCAGCATTTGGTTAGAACTAAGGCTTCTTTTTTCCATTGTCCTGCATGGTGCTGACAATGAATAGGCTCCTGGGGTTGTGGCTTAAGGGGATTATTAGGCAAAAGAAAAACATGCCTCATACAAAAATCCAGCACTAAAATTTATGAAAGTTTCAAAGAGTGACGAAGAGAAGGTGTTGGGCTTTGATTATGGGTTTTCTCAATGTACAAGGCAGAAGATGGAGACCAAATTCAGGTGGAAGTTTCAGCTCCCTCAAAGCAAACATAGCAGGGTCAGACCAATGCTGGTTTTAATTGCTTGAACCAGAAGGAAAAGAAGACAACAGGGAAGGGGCCCCATATTGTAGCACATTATGTTCTGCTCCTGCTTTTTCTCAAATCCACATGTTGCTGTGGCTATGGTAAAAATGGTTCTTGAGTGGCTGGTATGATTTAACTGCATACACAGCTTTACCAACGTTGCCAAAAATGCTCATTTTTACGTAGACTCTTCCTGCCCATTACAGAGTCAATTCTTTGCATGATCTTGTGGCATCAGAAACAGAAGGATCTGGGTTTTCATGACATTATTCACTTCTCTGTGGGAGCATATGATTGTAAAGTCTGCAAATAAGCTTGCCTGGGGACAAAGGTTTTTTTATTAAGATTTTCTAAGAGGCTCAACAACCTTCAGCATTGCTGAGACTTCTGTTGTGTGTTGACTCATACAGAAAAGCCAGGATGACATTATTTGCTTTCTTCAATTTTAATTATTCCTCTCTTTTTCAGCCCAGTGCTCTGCTAGGTCATGGATGACAGTATGTGTTTCAACATCTTTTGAGAGAAAGAAGGGGAAGAGCTCTGAAGGTAGCTTGCTGCATTTGCAATCATATATGCAGCTCATGACCCTGGCCAAGTAAAAATTGAAATGTAAGGAAGCCCTGATAGATGGCTCTTTATTTCTCCTTTTTTTTCCAGTAAAAAACATTCTGTCTATGATGTTGATTGAACGTCTAAAATGCTGTGCTTCCTTCCTGTCTTTATAATTAGCTTCTTATTTAATGTGTTTGTACTTTTATTTTTCTTTTAATATTTGTACACACTTGTCATTGTAAGAGTGATAAAAATTTGCATTTGGTTTTAAGATCCTATTAGCACTTTACTTGAGTAACAAAGAATCGTGACACTTAAACATAATTTCTGGAAATATTTACTCAGTTATTCTCTTTTGGGTGCAGTTGTTTATTTTGTGAGAGTAGCCTGCAAAGAGACCACAGATAAACTGTCAGCTCTGACTGAGTTTCAGTTGGAAACTTCAGCTTTTCAAGTGGAACTCAATGAGCATGAGCTGCTGCATCTTCAAATCAAGATAATATTCATATTGATTTCTTGGAAAGTAAACTCTTTGATATTACATTGTATATTTTGTAGCTTCTGTGTTGTAGAACGAGATTTTACCCTTTCTGCATTTATGTGTTTAGTGCAGGCCATTTACTGAAATATTTATTTCTAACTCAGAATCATGAATATCTTCACTCTTCTTCAGCTTTTGGATACACTACTGTGGTGGATTGACCTGGCCTGGCCACCAAAGCTGGATGGGAAAGAGAAAATATAAAAGAAAGCTCATGGGTTGAACAGGGAAAGATCATTGATCAGTTAACACCATGGGCAAAAAAGACACAAATTTATTATCAATCGAATCAGAGTGGGATAATGAGAAATTAAAATAAATCTTTTAACACCTTCCCCTCATCCCTCCCATTTTCCTGGTCACAACTTCACCCCTCATTTTCTCTCCCTCCTCTCTCTAGTGGTGCAGGGGGATGGGTTGTGGGGGCTGTGGCCAGTTCATCACATGTGATGTCTGTCACTCTTTCCTCCTCGGGGAAGGGCTCCTCACACCTGCTCCAGCATGGGATCCTTCCCATGTGAGACAGTCCCTCACAAACTTCTCCAATGTGGGTCTCCTTCCCATGGGCCACAGTAATTCATGAACTGCTCCAGCCAGGATCTTCCACAGAGTCACAGGTTCTGCCAGCAAACCTGCTTCAGTGTGGGCACCTCTTTCCATGGGGTCACAGTCTCCTTTGGGCACTACCTGCTCAGCACTGGCTCTGTGAAATGTCAGGGAAGCTTCTGCCAGGTCCTCACAGAAATCACTTTCTACCATAACCATGCCAGACAAACTCCATGGCAAAGCTCCTGCTCTAGCAGAAGAGATTTATTCAGCAACTGAATAAACTTCTTAATATGATTTCAACTTTCCTGTGCAGCTATCTGGGAAAGTAATGGGGAACAGGCACCACATACTCTATTAGTAGCTTTTGTACATCTACAGGGAAAATAAAAATTAAAAGAAGTTTTTTATAATTAATTTTTGCATGCCATATGTGTGCTCATGAGTGCATCAAAGTAATTGCACAGGAGCTGTGATTTGTTTTGTGCTCAATGTGACCAATTCTGTGCCAGCAAGTGATTGTGCTTGTGACTGCCCATTTGGCGTGTGCAATAAGGTGTTTGCACTTCTGCATGTGTATTTGGGAGAATACAAACCAGGACCTCACTGTTCACAACAGAACAAATGAAGCATGGCAGTGAGTCATGGAGAAGACTGGCTTTGCATGCAAATTCCTTGAATCAGTAGAAGTGCTGGTTTCTAGGATGAAAGCATCTTGTTTCTCTGATTAATTCTTTATACATTATTTTAAAACTTGCTTATTAGCTGTAATTTGTCTTTTCTAAGCTTGGTAAACAGATATTTTAGCCCTCAAGACCTACAGAGGAACAAGTTTTCTTTTTATTTGCATTTTCAAGTGTTCAGTTGTCACAGCCAGCCATTATGCAGAACTGATTCCAGTGACTAATTTGACTTGACATTTTGATGCCTGTTTCTTTCAGAGTTCCATGTTCTTTGGCTGAGCTTGACCTGGGCCATGTCATTCAGCAAGACATACCTCCATTTTTTAACTACTACTCTACTAAAGAATTATATTCAACCTGTCTGTCTATTTTGCTTAAATATATCTACCCATAGCTCTCCCAGATTTTCTTTATGTCAGCAAGGTCAAACTCATTCCCTTCTAATTATACACAGTACCTATTCAAATCTTTGCTATTTGAGCATGTCAGTTGTTGAAGTAATTACATTAGTGTGAATGTCAAAGAAAACTTAAGAAAAGGAAGGAATACAAATAATTTAAACCTTTAAGAGGAAAAGAAATTTATTCTTTCTGTCACTTTGTGTACTAAGTCCACTCAGACAGTATAGTTTCAGGTGCTAAAGAGTCTGGGGACTGAGCTTGAATTTAGGTTTGAAAGGCTCATATTCTTCACTATTCTTTCTTATTAATGTTTAGATGAAAGCCATAAGCTTTTGACCAATTTCATTACCTTAAGGGGAGGATCTGGATGTCTGAAGAAGAAGAAATATTCAGCCTTGCTAACTGAAGTTACTGTTTTAAGATTGCTTAGAACTCCCCAGAAAAGAAGCAGTGAACTAATGCATATGAAGTGAACAGTTGCCAGACTCTATTGATGAAAACATAGTGAAATCCAATAAATTTTCCATTTGTATTGCATCTCTGCCTTCTGGAAGAAATGCATTGAGAAATTTGTTATGATTCTCAGTTCAAGTTAAAATCTCTTCATGCTCTTTGCTTTTTGAGTAAAGACTCTCTGTTCTATACTTTATGGTACAGGTCTTTACTGGTAGAAATCCCCTCATTTAGCAGTGGAAAAAGCTTAGACATCCTGATTTTCTTATGTGTTTGTGGTTTAGCATCCTTTTCTTCTGGTGTGTGTAGCTCCTCCTCTTAGAAAAGCACAAGGAGCAAGGAGGGAAGTCTTGTGCACACAGGGAGCATTTTATTTTAGTGGTGTTTTGACTGATATATTTTCACATATCTTGTGACTTGGGTTTTCTTTGGGTAGAGACAGTCAATGTAGTATTTGGCACTTAAAAGATTATGCAAATTATCTTGCAGATGCTAGTCTGCAAAGAACCCTAAACCAAATTTCCCAGAGATGACCACCTTCTGCTGCTGTCCTGCCCAAGTATCCCAGTGGTTGTCTAATCTCTGCAGGGAGACCTGGAGGCCAGCTGAGCTTTCTCACCTGATTTTGATCACCTCAGAAGGAGAGGAAAATATCTCTATTTTTCTGGTTGATTTTGCCCGAAGCAGAGTTAAATGTTCAGAGTGTATTTAATCAATTTTGACAGTGGTGTATTCTGCAGTTGTGGCTATATGTGGGGGCCACAGCAAGAGAGCACCACTGCTAAACACTGTGTTTTTGTGCTTTGATTTTTGCAGTCAGTTACACTTCACAGAAATTGAGTAACAATGAAGTCATCATCTTTGCTGCAGGTCAGTGAAACAAAAAATCTAGGTTTCAACCCTGATGAAGAGAAACTCTTTTCTCCAGTTGGAATAGAATGGACTGGATTACTGGATTCTACTCATCCTGTAATATTACATCTGAATCTCTTCTGCATCATGAAGGGAAGGTAAGATATATGATTATATCAACAAATACATTACACTTAAGTTTTTTGTTTTTTTTTTTTTTTAAACTGGCTAATTTACTCCTGATCAGATTTCAAAGCCATCCATGCACCAGACTGAAATTTTTCAGTTATGCATTTATTTGTGCAGGAATACCAATCAGGTATTTGCAGGACTTGCAAATTGCTTCTGAAATCATCACTTTAGCTGAAGAAAAAAAATCCCAAAACTAAATAAATCTTTCTCACTCTTAAGATAAAACTGATTTTTATTGTAAAACTCTCCATTATAAAATTGTCCTATTTTAACAACAAAACTCTCATAGACTGCATATTTCAGGTTTAAAAATATGTTTCTCTCTTTTAACTTAAAATTATTCAGGAATGAGATTGTTTTGTCTAGGCAAAAAAAAAAAAAATCACCAAAACAACTTTTCTTCAGTTCCTTCCAAACTTTTTCTTCAAACCATTTTTTTTCAGTACTTTTTCATTTTCCAAGTTTCTCCAGCTTCTCATGAAAAAAAAAATATTCACATATCATTTTTAGGTTAATCAGTTTGGTTTGAAAATTCCATTATCTTCTATGAAAATTTTCCTTTCATTATGAAACCAAATGAAACAAAGTTATGCAGACTGAGGTTTTATTCACACAAACTGGAATGAGAAGAAAAAAACCAGAAGTGAACTGAACTGGAAGAAAAGTCATAGTGGACATAGGCATAAAACTTGCACTGAAATAAAGAAAATAAGGCCTTGAAAAAGATTTAAGACAAATCTTATCAAACTGGACTGATCTTTATAATAAGCACACTCAGTCTTGTGATCTAATAACTCATTTCACATTTGGGGAAGTTGGGATTGATATTTTGCAACAGGCTCCAATGTCATGCTTGGGTAATTGTTTTGATTTGTTGCAATTTGGAGGACCGTGATCTAGACTGGGCTGTTGAGACCAGCATAAACAGCTTCAGAGCTATCAAATCTGGAAATTCCCCTTCAACAAAAACCATCCAAAGTTCAGGAACTCACTATTGCATACAAATTGGGTCAGTTTGTTATGAGAGAGCTCTAAAAGAGATTATATCATTTCCTGACTTTAAAACCACAAATTTGAGGGTTTTTATAATAGCAGAGTTGATCAGTTTCGGAGTGTTTCAGCATTTTGGCATGCCCATAACATGAGGATGCATCATCAACACTAATAAAAGAGCCAGGCTTGATGAAATTTGACCTTCTAGAAACTCCCATTGAGAAGCAAAGCATTCAGTTCTTAGTACTTGCATTTTATCTAGCAAGGGGGTTTTAGAGTCGGGATTGATTGCTCATACCAGGGCAAGAATTCTTCTTCCTCATTGAAAAAAAAATAAAATCAGGTTTGCAAGTGAAGAGCTAACTTACGTGTTTTAAAGTTGTGTCTGCAGAGAAGATAAATTCCGATTCATCAAATCTAAAAAAATGCCAAACACAAAGTTACAGATGTAAGACTTAAAAAAGTCCATTACATCTGAATGTCAAATCTTTCTGATTTGTTTTGGATATATGTCTGCAATCTTTACTATATTGGTTTTTATTTCTAAATTGGTGCCTTTAAGTATAATTCTTTTAATAGTCAAAATAAAGCAAAATTATAGTTAGTATATTAGAATGCAGAAATTTTTACCTGCAATTCTAAGAGAATGTGGTTGGGTGCATGATCTACAGCCTGCTTTTAATGTTCAATTTGTTTATTAATCTAAAGTATTCTAATTCTCAAACATATTAATTTCACAATAATTCACAATTTGATTTCAAACCAATTGGGAAAACTAGTCCAAATAGATTCAATTACATAAATTAAAAGATATGTCCATACTTTTGCTTGCTTTTGTTTATATGATGAATCTCAAGCCAAACTCTTCACATCTGCAGGCATGTAGTTATAAAATTCCATATTCTAGATATCTATGTCTATTAATGTTTATGCAAAACAACATGTACCTTTTCTTATACAAATGATCTATAATTGTATTATAAATTTTTAGCATGCAAATTTTTTTTCCAAACAATTGATCCCAATGGGATAAAAAATATTAACCTTAATTTATTTCCTTATGCCTGATGTATTTTACTATATAATCAGATTGTTTTTCTTTAAATTAATGTTGTCTCCATACTGGTTTTCTCTATTTGAAGGTATTAATGAATAAATTTAAACTCTGAATCACAGGTGTTTAAATTGGCTGAGGGAATAAATGTGTAACTACATTCATAAATACATATCAAAGCAGTCAAAGGCTTAGCTCTATATTATACCTTGATGTGTGTGCACAATTTCCATTACTGTTATTGGGAGATAATGTGGGTGTTGTGAGGTCAGAATATATTGCAGGCAGTAGTATCCTGTGACGTTTTTTTTCCTACTAGTCCCATTTTCCCTTCTTTGTATGCTCTTTGCTACAGTAACATAGCATTTGAGTTAGAATTTTAGGAACTTTGAAGAAAGCAATTGCAGAATTGTTTGTCACAACAAAACAATTTTGCAAGTTTCACACTTGTATTGAAAAACCAAAGACCAAAGTACAAAGTATGCTTAGTTAGATGTTGATACCTAAATTGCAAATATCCATGTTTAAGCAGATGAAGCCCTTCTGAATTTCTGTTTTATGATTAGGACCACATACAATGACAGCAATAAAAGAAAAGGACATGGTTACTAATGGGGCAGCACAGGGACATTTGCACCCTGATGGTGGTGCAGAAAGATGTACATGTGGCAGAGAAAACCAGTTGTCCTTTAGGCAGGCTCAGATCTGACAGGTGAAAGCAAAAAACCATCATGTTGGAAATGTTTTCTCAGGATGTTTAAAACTTATTATGAAAAGTTAAATAAAAGTTCCTCTATATTGCTATTATCAATTTTTGTTACCACTCCAAAAATCCCATTTTTTTCTGCCTTTACCCTAATTCCACTTCTCTGGGTTTTTATCCCAGCTAGTGCCAGGAGTCATCAAAGAATTTGCAGGTTCACAACCTTTATCTGTATAAGAACCAGAGCCACGGCAATTCCTTAATTTTCCTTAATCTAGTGCTTTCCATACTTTTAATGCCATTTGGTTGTGCCTTCAGTTCTCTTGAGAGAAAAGGATGGAGAATGCATAAAACTCAGAAAGATGTTCCTCTCACAACGAAAAAATCAGTGCAGAACATCCCACAGCCCAATTTCAAGAAGTGAGTTGTGCTCCCATTCCTGCTGGGATGTGTGTATAGCACGGTGCCTAATGAAGTGCTAAGTAGCTCTGCTTAGCCAAGGAAAAGGGCATTATTATTCTTCCTTGTGAAACAGATTAGATGAAATTATTTAGAAGAAACATCTGAATAAAACAAAACAAAGCAAAACAAAACACACACACAGAGCAAAAAAAAAAAAAAAAAAGAAAAAAAAGAAGAAAAAGTAAAATAAAGGAACATAAAATTCAACTACCTCACAAGCAGTAAGAGCCTCTCTAATACTAGATGTGTATCACTGGTGGGTACATTCACTGTTCCCTAATGTGTCCCAGTTATCAGTAGCAGGCAAGAGAACATACACTTGGAGAGGGTGGATCCAGGTGCCAGGCAGCCACCACCTGCAGACTGTAAAGTTTTGGGTTAGCCTAAATGCATATTTTTTCTTTTGACTTCTAATCAGCTTCAGATGACACACACATTTATTTAATTATTTTTCAAGGTGAAAACTTTTCCTATCAATTGATAATTATTTGTCTCTAATTGGAAAAGGAAGAAAATGTAAGTGGAGTTAAACACACCCTCTAACACCAGAAAGGATCTCTGATATTGAAATACTGAAGCACTTGATCTGTGTACTGCACAAAGCAAAATGCAAATGCATGAATTAAAGTCACATTGGTTCTAATGATGTTCAAGGCTGTGGTTAAAAACACTCTGTTATGATGTAGTACTGAGGAATTTTATTTGTTAAAAGCACAATATAAGTATTACTGATCTTATTTAGTACTGATCTCTACACATCTATTAGATACAATAAACAAAGAATTAGAAGTACAGAGAAAAATAATAAAGATAATGGTAGAAGTATTTCAGCATTGTTTTGCATGCTGTAACAAACTGCAATGTGTGCAAGCAACAGTGGGATAAGTCTTGGTACAACAGGATGATACAATTTACTTGGAAAATCTGCCAGGGGAAGGTGGCATTCTCATAGAAAAGTATAGATTTGGAGGAACCAATTAGAGGTTTAAACCAGAAAAAAAAATGCCCATACAATTTCTTGTATCTATGTCTTGCTTTGGCCATTTTGTTGTGCTCTTGGGGAATTAAGTGCATTTTACTTATAATAGATAAACCTTCTGGGGTTTTTTTTAGCCTATGTTTCCTTATGACATCTTGATCTACTAACTGTGGCATCAATCTCTAGGGCAACAGATGCAAACAAGTTACAGTAATCTCTTGTCTACAGTACTGTCATATTTCATTTTGAAAACCATATGAAAATACTTCCTACAGAAAAACAGTCCTTGCATTCCCTTATTTGTGAATTGCATGCCAGAGTGCTCCAATTAGACATCAAGTGAAGAACATGTCCAAGAGATAATGTGTTTATTTATACCCAATATCTCAACATTGTTCAATTTGAAGTACCACAAATTCTTAGTATGTTCTCAGCTGGAGACAGGTGTTATGCATGGTTCATTGTGTAGACTTGGACCAGATCACCTTGAACAAGCTGAAAGGATTATTCAAGGCTTTTATTTATGTAAATAACAATTTTTTGGTCCACTCTCCAAAGCATAAGTAAATAAATAACTTCAGTAGAGGATGTGATGCCTTTGTTTGGATTGTGGTATAGAATGTCTGTAAAAGTATTGTTATCATAAAAATAAATTATTTCAAAGTCTTCAAGTCTGTACCAACCAACACTGATTCCATCAATGTCACATTTTCTTCTCCTCCTTTAGAAAGACTGTTTCTTGCATGGGCTCCAGCCCTGCCCTATAGAAAAATTGTCTCAGCAAGACCTAATTTCCATGGATTTTTTTGCGACCCCCACTTGATGACCCAACCTACTTCTTTGAGTTGGTCCATGGTCCTGAAGAAGGGAAATAATTACTGAAGTGCTGTTATGCCTTCGGCGAAGGCTCCACTAAAGTATGATACAATAGTTAGAAGAAACTTTATTAAGACCATGATAATGACTAAAATGCATTCCATATTTACTGATGTGGATTTTCTCAGCTGAGCTATGGAGAAAAAGACCATCAAAATAAATAAAGTCAACAGTGTTTCTGCTGGGGAAATTGGTGCCATACAACAACAAAAAAATCTCCACTGCTGTGTGCTATGTGATATTCTGTTGGATGCTTTTACCCAAACAATGGCAAAATATGCTCATCCTCTCTTGCAAATCTGTCCAAAGTTTGGACTCACTTTGCAAGAAGGTAGGTTTTTCAATGTAAGCATGTCTACAAAATTGAAGAAAGTCATTTAGCCAAATTTTGTGGTTGAGCAGGAAATGGGAAAGAAAGAGCCTGAAACCATTCAAAAGAAATTTAAGAGAGACTTGGTTAAGAGTCTAATTTGTCCATTGTATATGTGCACATACCTTGCAACATATTTATTTTGAAGCAAGGTGGTTAAAATTTTACGTTAAAGCCCTTGTTTTATGATATGCACTTAACTGCATTGCATTTCTCACTTGCTATTTCTAAGTTTTGAGTGCATGACTTTGAAATGTCAGGGTTCTTTCAAAAGGGTGTCTGTGCATGAAGGAGAAAGAGACTAATTTCCTAAGGTTTTAATAAAGGAAAAAGGAGAAAAACAAAACAAAACTTCCATCAGGTAGTAACTGAGAGGCATGCACAGGTGCCCTTTCAGGCCCAGCAACCTTTGCATCCACTGCAGAGACGTCTTGTCTCTGGAGTTAGTTTTGTGACTCCTGGGTGGTGTTCTCATACTTTCTGCTGAGCAGCCCTAGCAGATACAAAAATGCACATTTTCCCAGTGGAGTTGCACAAAATGCTTGCTGAGAGATTTGAGAACTGTGAAGCTTCAGATACCTCTGTTCCATTTTGTCCAATTGCTACCTGTCCTACTATACAATGCCACACCTCACTTCCAAACTCTTGGTGAGCTGAATTTTCTTGGATAACACTGGGCTGTATCCTCCTTCAGAGAACCTGGGCTTAGCAGAGGAAACAGTGAGTTCACACAAAGAGTGAGAAAGAAAGAAAGAGGCACTTCCTGGCCTTGAGAGCTGGCAGCAGGCAGGAAAACACAACCAGTGCGGAAGGAATTTCTAAGCATGCAGCTGCCAACTGCCTCAGCTCTTGTCTGAGTATGGACAAACTCAGGGGCCTTTCAAAAGGCTACAACTAAGCGACAGAAATGGCATGCAAAGTATCCTTAGTCCTGACTTCACTTCCTACCTGTTACATTTTGAGTCTCTACCACACAAAAACACATATTCAGTGTTATCCCAAAAAACAGTTGTTTTATTTGTCTGAAATGGGCAACCACTGTTACCTGAGTGTCTTTGTGAAAAATGGATGAGGTGTTTTGAGAGACAGTGTCTTTAAAAATTCAGTCTAAGACAGATAACAAGTCTGGAAAATTTTAGCCTGAGTGCTTACAGTTTGACAGAATTTTAAGCAACTGAAAATAAAAATTTATTAGGAGTGTTGGGTAACTTCAAATTTAGGCAGTGTTGCCACCTCTATTAGCAATATATGTGAAAATTCAACAGCTAGCTACAGAAAATGACACTCATGTATTAGAGTGTTGGTCTATTAACATGCATATGGAGAAAGAGAGAAAATAAAATGCTTCTTTCCCTACTTTTCTAATGAGACAGAATCATATGTTAGAAAGAAAAACAGGCATACTTAAGAAATTAAATTGAACAGAAATAGGAACAACTCTGGGTTTATACATTCCCTTGACAAATCTCTCAAGTTTTTATGACTGTATAATCCAGCTCCTGTCACAGTTTTCTGCCATG
The DNA here is from genome assembly GCF_028769735.1 of Zonotrichia leucophrys gambelii. Lineage (NCBI taxonomy): Eukaryota > Metazoa > Chordata > Aves > Passeriformes > Passerellidae > Zonotrichia > Zonotrichia leucophrys. The sequence goes on from NC_088171.1 coordinate 143,456,839, forward strand.
GCATCTTTCAGATGATTGGTTTTGTGCATAGTTATTAGTCTGATGCTGCTAATCTCTCATTTCTGAAGGAATAAACTCAAGTGCTTCTAGCTGAATTCTTATGCTTTCTTTTAAAAGGATGTAATTCAGGTGTCTTAATGGGAAAGTGGATGATCCATATTTAAAGACAATGTTTGATGTTTTGTGCATGCCAGGTGGTCTAGAAATTGGGCAGTATATGGGCAGCGTTTTCCAGTTGTATCTGGAAGATGAGTGATAATATTCAACTGTAGTTAATTAGGAAAAAAAATTGATGGAATTTCCTTCACTATTTGTAGGGTAAAAAGTAATGCATATACACCAACTCAGTTTCCCCATCTGTGGAGAGGGTGCCTCATCCCCACAGGGCACAGGTTTGTACCACAGAAGGATTAACCCTCCTGTGGAGCTGCTTATTTTTTCCTCTTAATGTATAGAGAGAATGATCTAAATGATTTGTGCACACCAGGCATGCAACATGGCTACACCTAATGGAGATGAAATTCACTTGGGTTGTAATAATTGTCCCCCTTCCTGCAGAGATGAAGCTTATATAGACCTGAATGTTTTGATGTCTTCACAGTGATCTCATCAATTATTAGCAGCTTGGGTTTATTTTATCCTGACTTAAGACCGAATTCTGAACAGATGCAAAAATAGTAAACTTGGTCTCCAACTATGCAGGATACAGGTGAACCCTGGTTCCGAGTCTTCTCTTTAGCATTTTGTGCTTTTTATCACAAGACATTCCTCACTTACCTACTAGCATTAGCATAGCTCTACAAAATTTTCAAATCTTGCTTGTAGACTTTATCTGAGCCTTCAGCCAGAAAAAGAAAATATGAGTAAAAAGTGTGCCTTTTAGAGTAAAATGTTACTTTAAAATGTGTTCTTAACATTGACCTGGAGCAACCAAAACATAGTAAATATGTGAGCATTCCTACTCATTCTGGTTTATCAACTTTCTTTTTGCTTGTTTCTTGACTTTGGAAACTAATTCTACTCATTAGTTCCTGTCAACAGTAAAGAATCATAAGTATTTTTGCTTTCATCACACAAGAAACTCTACAGCTTCTCTTCTTTTCAATCTCCTTCTGTAACCTATTCTGGTTTTGGATATCAAAAGACTAAACATCTGTTCCCCTATTGATACCAGCCTTATGTCCCAAGTCACATTTTTTTTCCATTGCCTCTTTTAGATTTTCTCCTAGTATTGAATAGCACAGGAGCTTCTACCACAAGAAAGTCATGAACCTTAGGTGAGACCTCTGGGTTTAGCTGCAGTTCGAGGGATTATGGCCCCTTTAGACAGAAAGTGGCACTACCTCTAGAGAGAGTCTTGGTGAATCAGCCTCCAAACTTCCTGCAGTCTATGTCCTGTCTTTTGTTCTCCAGAGGACACAAGACCTGTGACTGCCTTCCTTACATCTCAGTTAAGCAAACTTAAGTCCAGAGGTTGATGAACAGATGTTGTCTCTGCTCACCTCTCACCATGTGATCTCTGAAACCCATCCTGAGAAATATCTCTTTGTTCCTCAGAAGAAAGGCATTCTCCCTACTTGTCCTAGGCTGTTCAAAACATGCCAGCAAAGAGGGAAGGGTTTCTTCTCCCTTCTTTCCTTGGAGTTATGCAAAGACCAGAAGCGTTTACGGTCTCAGTTTCCCAGTGATCCTTCCCACCTTACTTTCCCGCAGAGATCTCTTTGTCCACTACTTGTCTTGTCATATGTCAAATGAGAAAGAAGAGCTGTCTGTGCCTGATTCATTCTTTGAAGTATCTGCCACAGCAGTGTAATAAATAACCAGAAACTTTGTGTCCTTAAAATGAGAAATCAATCCACAGAGGCAACTTTTAGATATTTCTAGAATAAGAATCCAAGGAGAAGGAAGATTAAGTGAAGAAGTGAAGAACTTGGCTGTCACCTTGCCTCATGTTTGTTAATTGAACACAGCTGTAAGAAGAGGCAGCATTCAGCTTCAGGGTTCTTTCTGTGGGGAAAGCCAAGGTGAATTCCCTGATTTGCTACAGAAGCTCTCTTCTTTCAGTTGGATTATTGATTTCTTTGACATATTTTAAACATCTCTTTCTAGCTTCTGCTTTTTTCCTTTCCAGACTCTGCCTGCCCTCCTCTGGTCTTTCCACACCTTCACAGGCAAGGAATTGAAATGTTGAAATATTTGATAGCCAGAAAATATTATAAGAAGAAAGAAAGAAGGTGTGAATAAAATAGAACTGGTTAAGGTAGTTACGCTGAATATGATGCCTTGCCTTTACCTTAGTACAAGTAATGTGAGAAGTTTTTACCAAATGTAGGATCACTGGCCTATAGTCCAGGTAGAGTTTTTTCTCACACCTTGTTCAGGCACCTCAAGAGTCTCATGACAAATGATTGTGTCTGTGTGGGCAAAATGTTTATTCCAGGAAAGAACAGTGAAGTGACGCACACTTCTTGGGTCACAGTAAAGGATCTACTAAAATATATATCATCCTGTCTTTTTAGATTACCTTTTTCAATTTTAAGATGCATATGAAAATTTAGGATTCAGAAGTTTGTAGAAAAATAAAAATCAAACAAGATTGTTAGCATGAAATAATGAAAGAGACTTGTTATTTGGTTGTGATGTTTTCTCCTTCTCTTCAAAGTTACAGATAATTTCAAACTTCTGCTGGCAGTACACAGGGAAAATATCTTCTCAAGTTTGTCAATACATTTATTAATGTTTTGTTCCTGTTCTTCCTGACCATGTGATGTAGCTGGGCAGGTATAGAGCAAGAGAGAAAGAATGAAGATATTCACAACAATGGGGCAGTGCTGGAAAGTTCCTATATGACTTGTGATGACAAATGATGTTTCAAAGTAATCACTATCTGGAATGGACTAATACACACCAGAAAAGACAACATATCCTAGTGATTTTTGTAACTCTTTCTTAAATTTTAAACACATTTACTTATTCTTTTCATGCTATTCCTAAATATTCACAAGGATCAGTGATATTCAGGGAGTTTGTACTGAGCAGCTGGCAATCTTTCATGACTGATCTGATTCCCCGTGTCCTCCTCACAAGTGCAATCTTCACCAATCCCCAGAAATACCTCCTTTTACAGGGAAAAATGTAAAAGCAGCACTGTGGAAACATTTTGCAGGTAGTCTTTGCAGTGCAGTTAAGTACAGTGCAGTGTGGCTGAAAACACAGCCCCCTTGATGCCACTAGAAACCTTCACGGAGCCGTAGAGTGGTTTGTGTTGGAAGGGACCTCAAAGATCAGCCAGTTCCAGCCATGAGCAGGGACACCTTCCACTAGGCCAGGTTGCTCAGAGCCCCATCCAGCCTGGCCATAAACCCTTCCAGGGATGGGGCACCCACCATGTCGCAGGGCAACCTGTTCCAGTGCCTTGCCACTCTCACAGTAAAGAATTTATTCCTAATGTCTCATCTAACTTTACCCTCCATATTATTTCAATTTAAAACTCTTACCCCTAGTTCTACTACCACACTCTCTGGTAAAAGTTCCCTTTCCACCTTTCCTGTACACCTTCTTCTAGTACTGGATGGTCACTATAGGATCTCTGGAGCCTTCACTTCTCTAGTCTGAATGCCCCCATCTCTCTCAGTCTGTGCTCAAAGCAGAGGTGCTCCAGTCTCTCATCAACTTTATTGTCCTCCTCTGAACCCACTCAAGCAGGTCCATGATCTCCTTGAGATGGCATGGAACCACAAAGTGGTACCTGGGAGTCCAACTTGATACTTAACTAAGAAACTATGTGAAGAAATTAAATAAAATTCTGAGTCTTCAGTAGCTGTAATACATTTCATCTCTGGCTGGCATGCAGACACCTCAATACAAGGTATTTTCTTCAACTGAGTCCTTCTCTGAAGGGCAAGTTTAATAAAATCAAATCATGTTGCAGCAAAAGTTCCAGCTTTGCCAGTATCTGAGGTTAATAATTTATTAAAACATCCTTTAGAAAATTTCTAGACCAAAATAATTTGTCCTAAACCCTCCAACATATTACTTAAATGGTTTCTCTCATTTAAAGTACTGTGAACTTCCTAAGGCAATTTCTTTGTTTTTTTGCTTCCACGTTTAAAATTTCACAATGATGTGGTCATAAATTAAACATCTACAAGTATTTCCAATGTTTCCTGATTAAACTCTGTTATTTTTAGCTGCATATAAAGGTATGAAACCAGCTTAAGCCCTCTTCTAGATACTGTAAAAACTACAATGAATGCCAGTCTCTAACTAGATAGTTTTTAATTTGAGGCATATTCTGTTGGTGATGAGCACGAGTAAATTTCCCATTAGTCTGTATGAATCACTAATTTATACTGTAACATCTTAATTTCACATCAATTAATTGTGTTTATTGGTTTAAGATATTCATGTGGCAAAAGGTTTTGAGAAAGATGAGTAATCAAACTGTTTTGAAAAGCAGCTGGTTTTTCACAGTTGACAGGAAGTTCTACTTTTTGTGTGAAAGGGATTACAAAAATTTCTGCAGTCATACAGGAAGAAAAAGTCCCCAGTATTTTTAAATCATGTCTATTGAACTGAGTGCTATATCCGTGAGATTCTGCAGCCTGTCTACTCAATTCATTCACAAAAAATAATAATAAAAATAATAGGCATTGAGAGGGAGGGGGAAATACAGAGGGAATTAGAAATAGTGGGTTTTCCTGGCAATTGGTTATCAAAGGCCCCTGTTGCTGAAATAAATGGCAACTTTGCAATTGTATCTTCTCTCTGTCAGCAAATAAGTGAGAAGGAAATACAGTGTGCGGTTGATCAAACAGGGGAAGACTGTATAGGTGAAAACATACCTAAAACTGGCTTATTGGCTGAGTAGTTGAGACTTACTCCCCGTATGCTCATGCCTGGTACTGAAATCACAGAGAGTTACTATTGCAGGAGACCAAGAGAACTAGGCTGTAGAATCATGGAATCATGGAATGGTTTGGGTTGGAAGGGACCTTAAAAATCATCTTGTTCCAACCCCCTGTCATGGGCAGGGACACTTTCCACTGGAAAATCAGGAAATGCTTCTTACTGCAATGGACATTCACATCAGTTTAGAGAGAGTTTCCAAAGTGCTTTCATTGGCTCATGTTTAACAGTCATTCTTTACTTACCTCTCTAAGTATTCCCCTCTATGAGACTAGAAACTGCTCTAAGAATGAAACTGGCCCCTTTTTGATGTCTCAAGTGCCCACCTAGAGCACACAGGGAACATCTGGATCATCTGCTTTGCCATTTGTGTGTACTCCACTTTCATGCTATTTTCCTTCTACCAAAAATTCTGTCTTTTCATTTGTTCTTCCTACTGATTTCCTCCCTGAAGGCTCAGTTTTGCATCCAGTGAAGCCAGTATGAATGCTATATGAGAAAGTTTAAGCCTTGGGACTGTGATTTCACAAGGTACTTACACGCATGCCTGGCTTAGCACACGAGAACCTTCTCACTGAAAGCAGCCGAAAGATTGCTACTGGCCTAATTGGGAACAAAAGCCATCTATGAACCATTAAGCAGCTGCTGAATTCCACTGCAGCGGTGGCTGTATTTAAATGATAGGCTAGGTGTGAGCTCTGTGAACAGTTTATGATGTGCTTGGGATCCTTAAGAATGAAAGCACCTCTATGCCAGCTGCACCCAGCCATGGAATTTACCCGTCTAGACAATGTATCTGTGGGTCCACAGACACCAAGAAGCTTGTAAAAAGCAAAAAGGTATTTTGCAGAACAAATTGAAAACTATATCTGCCCAAATTTGAGGGTAATCTGTGAAAAATATTTCTCAAGACTTTCCAGAAGAAATGGAAATTATTTTATACGTCTCTCTATCACGTGCCAGAACAGGATTTTAAAGCACTTCCTGGTACACTACACACATATCCAGGTGTGCACACACGTTTACATACAGGATATTGCACACAGACTCTTCAGTCTAGCAGGGCAAGACTAGGAATGATATTTCTGAGTTTGCTCTGATCTCTGTCTTCTGATGTTCCAGAAAGTAAACTCTCACCAGCAGTTAACAATAAACACTCAAGAAAAGCATAAATTATTTGTGTTATAAATGCCAGAATATTAGCAAAGCCTGATGAATTCATCCACAGACACAGTCCTATTTTGTTACTCCAATGTAATATTTGGTACTCCTGTAGGAGGTGTTTGGTGTGTAGGTGAGTGTGATATAGTCATAGGTACATTGTGCAGCCCATAGGGAAATGGCTGTGACTTATGTGAGAGACAGTAAATGTGGTGATAAATAGGAAAAGATAACGCTTGTCTTTGTAGGTCGGTGTGATCCTCTCACTGCCCTTTATAGTAAGGTGAATTTATGGTGCATTTAAAGCTGTGAGATGCACACCCCTCCATTTCCTTCATCTTCTACCGACTGTAAAGCATCATAATCCATGGGATGCCAGGGAAAATATCTATGCCCTAGCTTATAGTTCAGTGAAGAACTCTGTTGTGATTGCACTGCCTTTTACCCTACAGGAAACAACCTGTGACAGTGCCAGTGGAGCATCCTGGTCATCTTCCAGCTCAGGATGCCCCAAGTGAGAGGCTGAGACTCATGTCATATCCCCAAGCACAGGCAATACACCAGCTGTACATATCCCTTGCTAGAGTACTCAATAGGAGGATGGTTTTTGGGATAATTTTAAATGGTTTTGGTGTAAATGCAGTATGGGATAGTGGCCATTTAAATCCTACTTTGTGCCTTCCCCCACACTAGGCTCTGGGTTAAGTGATTCAGAAATGCTGTTGTAGTGTTTGTTATTGCTGCTGCTTACCCACAAACTCCTAAAGAGTTGTAGCCTAAACCAGCCATTCAACAGCCTCTGCCTTACTGATTGAAGACTGTTCATGCAATGCACACAAAAATAGTGTTGAACATCTGATAAATATAGGCTGCCGTGTGTTTAGGGGATCACACAGGACAGTGTGTCCATAAATAGGCTATTTTTCTTAGAAATTTAACACTCTGTGGGTTTTTTATCTAAGATCTGTGCACCATGTCTGGAAAGCAAACCTTCTTCTTTTAAAGTTGTATTTGAGGTTTGCAGGTAATTTATTTTAAATCAGCACAGGAAAACAGCTATTTTTTTTTGTTTTTTAGTTTAGGCTTTTCACTCTAAACTTTTAACATAATACTTTCAGCCCTGCTTGGCTACATAATTTGGCGCCTGTGAACACCTCTGGCCAATCTCTTTAAGAATACCTTCCTGTTTGTGCCTATGGTTACACAATTCCCACGACAACTGTGTAAGCAGCCTGAAGAGTTACTGCTCTTGAAGGGTTTCCTATGAGGTGAAACTTCCAACAGTGCTAAAAGACATGCAGAAGCAGCAATTTCAGAAGCATCACACAAGTGCTCAGGCAGACTTATTGGAAAGAAGAGATTCTTCTGCATTATCTTGAAATGTAATGAAACTCTCCTTTTAAGGGTTGCACTTTGACACAATAGACTGAAACCTCTCATTGGTCCCAGAGTTTATATGTGGAAATTACTAAAGGGCTGCTTGCAGTTTGCAAGTGAGAGCTGGAGAAGAGCAGAAAGATCACTGCCCTTAAAGAAGAGTATCACTTCTGCAGAATGGTTAGAACAAGGAAAGCCATCTGCAACCACTTTTGTTTTGTTATTGGGAACAGCAGCAGTCATCATCTGGGGGAGGTTGTGGCCTCAACTCCAAAACACAGCACTGTCTGATATGGTCTTGGACTTGAAGCTGCTCATAAAATATCATGTGCTTTAGAGTTTAGGAAGTGTTCAAGGATATTTGCCAAAAATTTGGACAGAAAGGCATTGTCTTACTGCTTGTTGACTTTAAAGGGCACATCTAATATTTGCCTCCTGGGTAAAGAAAGGGCTAATAATGAAAGGTTCATTGGATTACAATTTTATAATTTAGAAGGGATAGGTGTTAAAGACACAATATTTGCATGTGGGGATGAGAAGACAAGATACTATAAATTCAGAACAGTTCCAGGTGTCTGGGCAAAGCACAAGTGAAGCCTTAGAGCGATGCTGATGAAGATAGCTGAGCAGTTGAATTCCTCTGCTGCTTCAGGAATACCAGGAGAAATAATAGAGCATCCTTCCAGTCACCTAAAGTGCTTTGAGAAACACAATTGCTCCTTTCCCCATTTTCCCAATATACCACCTAGTTAATTCTCCCTATGGCCTCTTCAGCCGCCTTTCTGAATTGTCACATTTGAGATTGTATTTCTGAATCGTCACAATTGAGAGCATTTGATTAAGTTGAATTGTCACTCCTGAAAATCTGTTGTTTCTTTGGCTGGCCCTGAAATTCTCAAGCTGCCTCTGATCCCTGTTTTACAAGATTTTAGGCAGAATATTTTATTTCTGCATCATGTCATGTATTCTTATTTTTAGCTTGTTCAGGCAATTCCTAAACTGTTTGTTTCTAGTTTAACTAATTTCTTAATAGCTGCATCTGTTGGGCTGGGGCTCAGTTCAGGAAAAACAATGGCTGGATTTTATTGTTTATGAATTCCCTAAGTGCATGGCTCTGCAAAGATAACTAGACAGAAAGTCACAATTTCAAAACACTATTGCTAGATGACTTAGGCTCTATTCCAAAAATAATTAGGCACTTAGAAAGCTGGTTTTCTATGAAAATCAAGACTGTGCAGGAGACCTTTGACTGGAGATCTCAGGCTTGGAAAATAAACCTATGAATATTTGGAATTTTACTCCTGACTGTGATTCAGTAAAGGGCATCTTGTAACCCACTCATTACAAGTAGTCCCATTAAACTCTGTTTACCTCACCATGAGTGAACTGGGTTATGACCTCAGTGGGGACAGCAGCAGTGAGTAATTGAAACAGATGGACGGGATGTTAAAAGAGGCAATATTATAATTGTATATGACTATTATCTCAGGCTCTCCTTTTGTTCCTGTATCATCAGCCTGGTAAATATTATTGCTGTTTCAAGTAACTAGTAGAAGATAAGTTGGCTTGGTGTGCTTGGCTACATTTTTCATTTGCTTATCACTTTGTTAAACGGTAGTTGCTTGGACTAAAATTGTTTAGTCTTTGTGGATAATTTTGTTTGCTTTTTATTTTATTTTGGATTCTTTGAAAATGTGATGTGGAGGAGGTTTGTGAGGTATGAGGATGGGGACAATGCTTTTTTATTCACCCTAGAAGTGTTTTGCTGGGAAGCTGTTTTGAAGGGAGGCTTTGGGCCTTACAGGCTTTAAAGCAGGGAATAAAATTTTGGCAAAGGGTGGGATTGCTATGCAGGATCTTTTGCTGTCTGTGTAAAAAACATGGCCAAATCATGAGTGTATGAAAAGAATCACTTTCCACAAGCTGAAATCTTGTTTAAGATCAGGGGAAACAGTTCCCTGTCTTGACAGAGCAGGCTCCAATCCCAACAGTGAACACGGACACCCATTACCAGAGCTGCAAGGTGGGGCAAACTTCTTTAGAACTATTCTTCCTTGTTTCTTGTTCCCTGGGACCATGGTGGCAGTAGTCACTGAAAATTAGAAAATATTTAGTTACTGAAAATTAGTAAAGTTCCCTCTGTTGATGCCACCACTAGGACTGTGTCCAGCTGAACCAAGGGTATGAGCAGAGGTGAGAACAAGCTGTCCAGTACCTCTGTCAGGGGGAATATATGGATATCACTAGAAAGTCTCAAATGTCAAAATATTGTAACTGCATTGGAGACTCATCCAGAAATCAATCTACTTGCCCAAATTAGTGTCACACTTTGGATCAAAATCCCCAAATTAATTTTTGCTATAATATTTAATTTTCTATGCTACTCTCTGAAGAGTGAAAGAAGAAAATGGATGTTTCACTCTTCAGAACTTCAGGGAAAACCTGTTCTGCCGCATTTTCTTCTCTTAGCTGGAGTTTTGCCAGCTCATCAAAGCTAATATCCCTCCTTCTGCAAATAAATGCCAAGGGATCTTTAATTAGCTAAAATGACCAGCAGTCAGGACCTTGATTTCTCGCTTAATCTGAAAATAGCACAGTGTCCCTTAGCACTCTGCTAGAACACTGGCAGAGTACCAACAGAGAGAAAATAGTGCCATTTACTTAATCATACTCTTCCTGCAGTTCCCCCTACATTTCTAGTTGAGTTCATCTCAACAGCTGGAGAAGGGCATTGTAGTTACTGCAGCTTGTGGTAAGGGAATTCATGCTTTCTTTGGTAATTGTTTGTAGGGCTGTTTCAGATCTTTTGGATTAGTTCACTGGAACGTTAATACAGCAAACTCTAGTGGTCACTATGGTGCAGTGGAAAAGAGTGAAAAAGGCAGGCCCAACCTCTCCTCTGCTATGATTTATCCACAGGTGAAACTTGGGTTCCACCCCTTCTACTCATTCTGCACCACAGAATGCTGTTGTTAGCACAACCCTTTAACACCTGCACCAACAGAGAACAAAGGCTGAGCAAGATGTTTGCAGGAATCTCAGTGAGCTGTTCCAAAATCTTTGAAATCTCTGCAAGTAGTCATAGGATCACTGCAATAGCAACCTGGATGAGTGTGCCTGCAGCAAAACTCCCTTCCCACAGCTCCCAGGAAGAGATGGGAAAGCTCTAATATTGTGGATTGGCTCATCCTTGCCTCAGGTGTTAAGTCAAAATCAACAGAATGTAACAACTCCAAAGTATGCTTTGACATATCTCTCATCTTCAGGTACTCATCAGTGGATCACAATAACACAGAAAATGCCGAGATGAGCACTTAAAATGGCAAATTTCTGTGTCCTGCAGGACAGACATCCCAGTGTCAGTGAAGGCAGTAGAGTGGATGCAGCAGGGAGCAGAATGTTGTGGTGGAATTGGACACAATGGGAACATGCTGCCAAGGGCCAACTTCCTGGCTTTGCACAAAGACTTGTGACCCATTTTTGCAGAGATCTGTTTGGTTTTGATTTTAACTGGCAGTGCTGAAGTGGAAACAAAAAGAAAAAGAGAAGAAAAAAGATGGCCATAATAAATAATGAAAGCCAAATATTCTGGTATAAATAAGTATAATCCTGCCTAAATTAACAGAGACTGGCTTAATTCAGATGTAGACATCTACATAGATGTCAAGTAGTTCTGTCCTTACCTATAACTCATCTCTTGGAAGAAACAATAAGCTTTCATGTCACTGTTAATTAGAGTCTTAATGTGATGACTCCACAGTTGCCTTTTAGTTCCTTATATTTCTGGGCTGGACAGTGCAAGACACATCCATTCCATGGAAGACAGGGTTTGGGGAGGGTGGGGGCTGGTGCAATTTCCTCCTGTTTTGCTGCTCAGCTGCTTGTCCTGCTCTCCTCAGCACTGCAGTGCAGGGCCTGTTTTCCATGGCTTCTGACGCATGGCTTGCAGCACAGGTGTGACCAACCACACATTTAAATTTCCTAATGCTTCTACTCCACACTTCTTCAATTTCTTCCCATGGAATCCCACTATTAACAGTGAAGTTTTTCCAAGGGTAGAAGCCTCAAAGCACCACTGTGAGTAAAAAAAGAAAATATTTTTATGCCCAGTTTACAGACAGGGAAGTAGATGTTCTTTAATTACTTCCTCTGCATCATTGTAAAACTAGACTTACATGAAGAATGAGTTAGAATGGGAACACAGAGGTTTTCTCTTCCAGCCCTGTATTTATTTCCATGTTTCTCTTTCTTTCAAGAGACTCTACATTATAATTAAATTAACAACAAATATGGTTAAAGTAAGTGGTTCAGTTAGAGTTTTCTGGAACATTATATATAGAGACTGCTTTCAAGCAAGAGTGGATTTTTTCTTTCTCTTTCCTTTTTTTTTTTTTTCTGCTGTAAGCCTCTATTTCCTGCTTTCTTTGAAAAATTGCACTACGAATTATCAAGAGGTCACATATTCTAGCATTCAGCAGGAGCTGCCAAACCTGCAGTAAATATTCTCTTTAAAGTAACATCTTGCGTTTTTCACTTCACACATGGCCCCGGAGCTTATAGGTCATGCACAAATACAATGGTGGTCTTTCATGACCACAAGAGTTTCTAAATTTCTGTGTTTTGCATCCTCTCCATCTGTGGGACTGATTCTGGTCTCATAACTTTTCAAAGAATGACTCTGGCATATTCAGAATTTTGCTTTTCACACCCTTCTCCCCACAAATGTGAAATTAATTGGTTTACAGCTCTTTGCAGGACTGCATGTAATTCAGTTTAGGGCATTACTAATGCTCTTAGAGGTCTTTTACAAGCTAAATTATTCTATGATTCTGCATCTGCTCTAGGTCATACCAAGTGTCCATCTAGCCCATTGACCCCTGCTAGCAATGCCCATGCAAGGAACTATAGAGAAGAGTAAGAAAAGAAAAAATATACCAAGTGTCTGCAACCTCCCAGCTTCTGGGACAAGTGAATAATTGTATAATATTCTGATGTGAACTGCACAGCACCCAGAACCATAGGTATGGCAAGATAAGGTTATTAAGAAAGGATTTGAGGTAGTTTTGATGAGTATAAAAATCAGGTTTCAATTCCTACTGGACATGGAAGTGATTGATTGGATAAGAGTAAAAAATGGAATTTGCAAAAGCTCAGGACCTTCGTTTCCACGAGGTTTTGTGGCTACAGAAATTCATGGCTACAGGAATTGAAGACCAGAATTACAAGAAAGAACATCTGTGCAGATTAAGAACTACAGGTTTTTTACCCAATATTGATACTTAATTAATGATACTTAATATTGATGCTTAAATCTTATAATGTTTGTTCTCCCCAAAAGACTGAATGAAGATTTGTAATTTTTTTTAACTTCCAGTTATTAATGTCAACAATACACTTAAATGATAATTAAGTCACTGCAAACTCCTTTTGGTTCAAAGATTTCTAGCACCCATTATTCTGAGTGCTAATAACTATAAGCATTGATTATCTACATGCTACCTGAGCACTGAAAGGTCCCTCACAGGCCAGTGCTGATCCTGATGTCTGATCTGTAGCTGCTTGCAGGACTTTTAAGGATATGACTGGTGACATTTACAAATAAGAAAGCACATGGACACCAGCAGATTAGTACCCTGGTCTCTTGCTTTGAGGTTTGGTATCAAAAGAACTGAAACTTTTTAAATGCAAGTGAAACCAAGTCTTACTTGGTACCTCCAAGCATCAAAGTTTGATCTATTTTTATGCCTTTTTTCTTCAATATCTAGTGCTTCATACACAGGAACAGTTTGCATGGTGTTACTGCAAATTCAAACCCACTTATCAGATCAAACTGTACATCTGCTATGCAAGTGTGATAATGATAAGATCATGAAAATCCCATTTAAGGTTTTTCAAACCATGTTCTTGGTTTCCCATGTAGTATTCCATATATCCACAGTGGGCCTTTCTTGCATTCACTCTAGCAAAGACATTGTCCATAGCACAAGATTGCTCCAAGGCCTCAAGTGAGATCAAGGAATGTAATTATTGGAGAAAAAATTCATAAAAGTTATGTATTAAAGTTGTTCATGGCTGGTGAAACTCTAGGTATCTATTTTTAAACGAAATAACACAGTAAATACATTTCCCATGTAATGTTATCAAAAATCTGGCCACTGACTTCCTACAAGTCTCTCAGGAGATAAGGCTATTAATCTAGTAATCGGATTTCTTTGTATTATTTGATTTCCTTTACATCTCTCTACATAAAAGCAAGTATTTCAGAAGGGATGTCCTTTATCTGAAAACTTTGAGTTGAGAAGAAATCATTGTTTCGTGGTTAAGGTATAAGATTTTCAGCACCAGTACTGTTCAAAAGTGTCCACTACTTTTCTTCTGAATTTGTTCAATATCAGTTTCTCTTGAAGTGGATCTACAAAGACTTCTTTGGACCCAAGTTTTCTCTCTACAAGAAATTCCTGGTTGGAATTTCATTCTTTGTTTAAATAGTCTCTCTATGTTCTTACTCAAACCAGTCTGTCACCACTCTCTTTCATCGCAACACAAATTGCTTCTGTAGCATCATATCTACCTCTGTTCTTTCTGTAGGAAGCCAAAAGATGATGACAAAGGCTTATCAACATCCCTTAAAGACAAGAGGAATTGTCGTTGTTCCTTCCCTGTCTTTCTAACACAAGTGGTCTTCTGAGTTGCTCAAGCTCCCCATAATTGCTGAGCAGGTCACATTTACAATAACCCTTAAGTGAAAAATTGTACTTAGTGGCTTGGGTTTTCAGATCCAATCTTTTGTCCAAGGACAATTGGAATAAGTGGTACAGACTGCAATTTTCTTCTCTTTGTTTTGGAGGGAACAGCGCTCACTTTTAAATCTTCAGTTCATTCTTATTCAAAAGGGGTGTACAGCAGCCCTTAAATACATAATACCAGCATAAACAGGTCCCTGGAGCCATCACAATGGCCAACAATGTAGATGTATAGCCAAACACCTGCTAATGGCTTAAGTTCTACTAAATGAAGAAAAAAGAATTTTGGAAGCCTAAACTTACAACTCGCTTTCAAACCAGTGGGATAACAGTCTCTAAAAGAGAGCCAAAATTAAGGAAAATCTTTTGAGTTTAGATTTATTCAGTATGGTATTTTCCTAGCTAGGTCAGCCATTTCAATCCTTTTAAAATGTTCCACCTTTCTCCTCTCATGTATTGGTCAAATAAAGCCTCATGAAACAATTCTGAGCTTGCAAACTGATCAAAGAAGCTGATATTGATTTTTTTCTGGTAAAAACAGTCAGCCTATAAGATGCCAAACTGGCTATAATTTCAATGTAGCTTGAACAGTTTTGCTTGTTTAGGGAATAGAAGTTGAGTTTTATATTTGACCTTCAATGAATTTCAGGTGAATATTTTACAGTTTTGATGAATATTGAACATTTTTGCTAGCAGTAGTGCCTGAAAGGTATTAATTTATAACTCCATACCATGCTGGCTCTTTACAGCATATCAATTTTATGAATGCCAGAGTAGACTCTGTGGGATCTTTAACATCTCTGATGTATGATGTGGAATAATGGCATGATGCTGAGTAATCTGACTGACAACCTGAGACAGTCAATCAGTCAGGTGCATGTATATGTCTGTATTTTTTCCTTTAACTCATCTTGGCTTCAATCTGCCTCAATTCATTGTGAGGGAGTTCTGCTTTTCAGCTTAAATAAAGCTTGGTTAAGATCAAGTGAATAAAATTCCATCATTAAAAATGGAGGAATAGATTGTTCACATATAGGAAAAATGTGCATGGATTTTAGGGAACTGTTTTGGTTCAAATTCCACAATAAAACCCATGTATTGAAAATAAGTTACTTGATTTTCAGAATTGTGATGCTTTGCTTACTTAATTTAAACAAAATGTTGATTAGAATAAACTTGGTGATAGCAAGCAGTTTCAAACTGTGGTGAAACAAAATTCTGCATTGACTTCATTTGACATGAAATTAATTTCTTTTACAAACCTGTTCTTCGTAATTTTTTTTTCATTCAAACCCAAATTATCAGAATTTTTCAAAACAAAAGTGAAATAAACCCTGAGGTATTCCCTCAATTGTAACATTGAAAAAATTACTGTGAACCAAACAACACAGAGGTTTATGTCAGGTTGCTGCAAGAGAAATAGATTTAATGTGCAATGCATAGTAGTATGTGGATATTTGCAAGCAAGGAAACAATTAACTCACCAAATGCAAATGCTTAATGAGGGTTTTTTAAAAGCCCATTGTCATAATATTTATGACATGAACTGATTTTGTTTACAGATTATTTAAGAATAATTTTCAGTATTTTTAAAAGCATTCACTGATGCTTTTTTTTTTTTGTTTTGTTTTGTTTTGAAGAATAATAGGGTTCCTTATGCTACAGATTCCAGAAGAAAGGGATTAGATCTATTAAATGGGCTAGTGTGGAGTATTTTAATACTAAATAGGGGCCTTCTCTTATATTAAGTGTCTTCTGTATACAGGATTCCATGTTGAAACATTTATGACATTTCTTCTTGTTGTTTTGAAGTCAAGAACAACAGCACCTATACAGAGATGATTAATCCCAGCATATCCAGAGAACTTCAGCCAGTTGTTTCTGTTCAGTAGAGAGTTAATGGAGAGAAAGAAAGGATTGTCTCTGGAAGACAGGGTTAAAAGTCTGGAAGAAGTGTAGACAGAGAACTGCTCAGAGTCACCAACAGCAAATGGCCAGGAGTGCATCCCCACTGCATTTTCCTGTGACTCATGACTCACACTGAGCCCCTGCAGCCCCTGTCCCCTGTTCTGAGGTTAAATAACCTTCCCAGCAATGCCCCCACTGTGCTAAAGGGGTGACACCAGTGCCCACTTTCTCTCATGGTAGCTCAACAACTACTAAAAGTAGGAGACCTTTTGTGTGCAGGCATGTTGATGTGTAACTTCAGCACCCTGGGCTGGCCTTCACCACCAAGCTGTTGGATATTTGGGAGAATCAGAGGAAGCAGAATTACCTTCCACATCTCTTGTTGAGATTGATTACTCAGATATTCATGGACAAGATTTGAAGCAAATGAGAATTTGGCAGGGGCTGGGGAGGAAATAGTAGTTAGAGAACAGCTGAGAATAGGCAAACATGGCATTCTGATACCTGGAAAATTATGCATCCAACCTATTTGATAAAAGACAGGTATTGTGGGGGGGAGAGGATATTGTGTCCGAGACTGTTGACTGAAAATCTTGGTCCTGTGGAGCAAGGTTAACTCCTTGCAATGGTAAAATGGAGATATAGGATGGAAGGATTCCAAACCAGAATGAGGCTAGAGAATGGAAACTAAAGAATAGACTTTGCTAGAATAATTAAAGCTGGAAGAAAAATACAATGATCATCTAGTTCAACTACCTGGCTTCTTCAGGAATGACTAGGAGTTAAAACATATTGCTATCTACATTACCCAAATGTCTCTTAAACACTGGCAGGCTTGGAGCATCAATTATCTCTCCAGGAACCCTGTTTCAGTGTTTGATCACCCTCTTGGTAATGATATCTTGACCCCAGGGAGAAGAATTCAGCACTTCCCTCTCCCCTTCCCCTCCTCAGGAAGCTTTAGAGAGCACGAGGTCACCCTCAGCCTCCTCCAAACCAGACAAGCCCAGAGCCCAAAGGTGCTCCTCACAGACATCCTTCCAGCCCTCTCACTGGCTTTGTTGTCCACCTTGGGATGCATTCAGGGACCTTCACATCCTTCTTCAGTGGCACCCAAGGGTGAGAAAAGTGGGATAATCTTCTCTTTTTCCTGGGTGGTTGTGCTGGGTTCGGTGCACCCCAGGATGGTGTTAGGGCCCACTGCTGGCTCTTGGAGAGCTGCTGCCCAGCCAGCACCATCAAATCCCTCTCTGCAGCGCTGATCTCAGCCACTGCTCTCCCAATTCTTTCTTGTGCCCACTGTTGCTGCACCCCAGATTCAAAGTATGGCTTTTGGCCTTGTTGAATTTGTTTCCATTAATCATTGCTCAATGCTCAAACCTCCCATCACCCTCTCCAAGGGGGACCACCTCCCAGTTTGGTATCATCAGCCAGCTTGCTGGTGTTGCATTCAATTACCCCTTTGGATTTTCTACACCCTCTTCCTGCACTGAAGAATGTATTCCTTTATTATGCCTTAGCCTGTTGTGATCAGTAGAGTAATTCTGATTTATATGCAGGAGAGGAATTGTTAACATTAACCATGTAATGGTTCATGTAATATCTGGGACAATTTACGAATCATTTACTAAATGAAAGTAGAGTACAGCTAGATTGACTTGGAACATATCTGTACCCTCCTATTTCAGGTAAATAAGTTTTGGCATCTGGTTTGCTGGACTTGTGACATCTTGGAGAAACACCAATCTCTTAATTTTAGCTCAACAGTGCCTTCCCTTTGGAAGAATCCTTTCCTTTGCCTTTAGTACAAATGACTTCTCTTTCTTCTTTCGGTACATTTGGATGAGAATTTGAGACAGGAATTTTCTTCCTCCGTTACACTTTTTCCGTAGCTACTTTGCACCTAATGGTGTTCTGGTCTGAGGAAACAAAGATTTAAGAAGAGACATGAGAGGAACATGACAACTATTAATTTCTTTTGCGCTAGGAAAGAGTTTCTTCTTCTCAAGATCTTCAAAACAAACAGAAAGTCAATCCATTGAGAAACGCGACATAATAAAATCCAGATCTCTCCCCTACTTTCCTCAGTATAAATAATACTATATTCTACAGAATAACAGTCCAGATCTTAATATTGGCAGAAAGGGCCCCCCAAACAGGAAATGCATGTTTCACTTGCTCTGTTCAGGCACTTTAACATACAAAGATGCTCAAAGTCTGAACTGATGAGTTTCTTTGGCAGTGATTATCCCACAACAGTATTTCATTAAGCAGTATGGGGGATTTCCTCTTTACTTCCGCTCCAGGCTTACTCACAGATACCACAGATGCAGATCTCTCAAATGACAGCCTTTTTTCCCCCTTCCTAAACCTCCAAGAATTTAAAGATTCCTTTTAGAATAATAAATTTCCCTTTTATTGTGACTCAGACTTATTCAGTCCAATCCAGCCTGTGCAAACACACATGCAGCTTTAAATTAGCATTTGTGAACAAGCTGGGTTTCTTTGGCTGTTTGCTGAGACTTGGCAGTTCAGTTCTTTGAGGAAAAAAGAAAGAGAGATTCACGTCTATTTATGGCTTGATTTTCAGACATGCTGAGTACCTCCTGTGGACTTTGAGAGCTGTTCCTCTGGAAATCAGGTCACTGATGTGATGCTGGAAGGAGAAAGCACAAGGAAAAAGAAGGGCTCTGATTTTCAAACACAAATGTTAATGTGGTTTGGGGAAGAGAATAAAATGGATAAATAAACCTGTTTTAAAATGTCTTGTTTGGAACTATGACTGAGCTCCATATTTCAGACTGAGTTCACAACTGAAAAATGCCTGTGTGCACAAAAGCACTGGCGGGCACCTATTTTGTAGCATAAGCAGAATGATTGCTTCTACCCACAGCCAACTTGCTAATAAATCACTGAAAGCTTTCCCAGTGCAAGTCCAGCCCTGGCTGGAGAGGTTCTTGCTCTCCTGCCTATCTCAGGTGCTGTCACTGCCTCCAGACAGAGGTTCCTGTCCTCTCAGCACAGCACGGAGCAGTTCCTCAATGGAAACAAGCACTAAGTTATTCAGTCTTACTAGAGCAGCTAATAATTTTTTAAAATTATGTCCTTCACTAAAATGCAGTGGGCAGTACACATGGGACCTGCTCAGATGTGAGATCTGACCAGGGTGGCATTTTTCACCATGGGTAATAGGTAATAATTGTCTCTCAGTTTTTTTTAAAGACTCTTTTTAACTCAGATTTTTTTCTCTATGACACCCAAAATTAAATTACAGTGGTACAGAGAGTAGTTGTTATAAATCCAAACTGCTAAAGAATTTTAAAAAGAAGTGTTTTCCAAAAGTTATGATAGTCAGTTTAGAAAGCAAACCTAGAATTTAGGTCCCATGTACAGTACATATAATTGTATTACAACAATGCACTGGTCCATTTCTTATAAAGCATTAAAAATGTTGCATATGCATTGCCGGCTTTTATTCCCTCACGATCTGCTAAGACCGTGTTAAAGGTGGGATTTCCAAAGGTACTTAGGTGCCTAAAGTGAGAATTTCTAAGGACATTATAATTTTATATAAGTTGTTCTAAAAAACTTCAATTAAAAATTAATAAACAAATGTAAACCAGCTTATATTTTTGGGACATATAACATTTTTTAGCTTTTTTATGTTCAGAAGGTATTAATAAAATATACATTTTTATACATTTTCAATACAACTTAGTGTAGACATATTCCTGCAAAATAAGCCCAGTGATTTCTGTTCTTTATTAACTCTCAGACACTCCTCAGTGTCAATGAGAATCATGTATTCAGATTCCTCCAACAGCTCTAAATTCTGCAGTAAATATTTAAATTCTGTGACTGCTTTTGTACGTCAAGACCCCTTAATTGGGATTGGAATAACTGCTATCAAGTAAAAAAATATTGGGGGGAAAAAAAAAGAGACTGAGTAAATTTGTTGGTTTGGGTCTCCCTGAAGGACAGAACCAGTCTAATAATTTAATTGCCAATAGATGCCAGTAGGATAAAATACCTTGTGAATTGTTTTTTTATTGATTAAAAGAAAAAGCAACACATTCCCCCTCCATCCCCCCACCCCACAACAAGCAAACAAAAAAAAAGGGTTTTTAATGCCAGCTGTCTGCAAATATGAAATATTTAGGATTTGGAATAAAATCTCAAGTGGGTAAAACTGCTTCTGAATGTCTGACCTGCATTCTAGTCCTGTCAGGTGGGTTTGAAACAAATTCCATTAAATAAGGGATGAATGGAAGAGTAACCCTTACATTTCTATCACCTACCACATAGCATCTTCCACAGCATTTTTTATCTAGGATAATAAAAACAGTGTGGAGATGTCTTGTGGAAGTTGTTTGCAAAGTTCTTTAAACAACATTATGAGAACTAGGAAACCTGTTCATGACAGAAGAGGAGTGAGAAAAAATGAACACTGTCACACTGAAAAGTAATTTATATTGCAAGATTAAATAATCCAGCTGAAATGTTCAAAAGCAACAAATTTCAAAGCAGAAATTTCAGTAATTTCAATCTGAATTGGATATACAACTTTAAAAATAGAGTCTTTGTGTATCCAGGAAACTTGAAAGATTGGTGTTTAAACCTGCTCCATTTCTTTTGTGCAAGAGCATCCCTCAGTAGGTTGGACTGGTCCCTGCCCAGAGAGCTCTCACAGTACACAGCTGTGCAGAGATCAGAGAGGGGCAACAGCAGCAGGGATTTACTAGGCATGATATCTTACAGATGTAGGACTCCAAACAAGAAGTAAAATAAAGGTAATTGGGGGAAAATGAGTATTGTTTATGTTTAAAAAGACACCAATATCTTGATCTTTAGGCAATAAATCAGCTCTTTAGCTACTGGTACATTTTAAACCATAAGTTATTTACATCTGTTTGTTGGCTAAAATAAGCCAAACTCTGCATTTCTTCTGGCTTCTGTCATTGTTTCTTTCCAGGAAGACTTTTGGCTGACTGGGTGACTGATTAGTAAAAATGAAAATGCAAGATGCATGTAATGACAGGGTTAGAAGGGCTGGGCTTTCCTCCTGGTTTTACTCTGAGAGTCTATGTGATTTTGGACAACTCATTGCAGCTTCCAGGGCTTTGTTTCTCTTGAAGACAAAATTCCAGATGTTTTTCTTGAAATAATTCCAGGCATACAACACCTGCAAACACTGAACTTCCAAGAAAATTCCTCTTTGTTACTCAGTTTCAGACAAAACTCCAGACAAGCTGAAAACCTCTCTCAGCCCAGTCCATATTGTATAACTAGAAAACAGTTTCATTCCACTTTATTTCTCAATATGAAGAAAATCATAATTCCTAGAAATGTTGTTCTCATATCATATTTAGAAATATGGCCAAATAAAGAATATAATTCAAACATGAAGGCTGAAAAATGGCCTGTGATTATTTAAGACAACATCATATCTCCATGTTTGAAAGTCTCTGTCTAGGCCTAAAACAGGCTGCTAAAATTATGATCTCTTTCCAAAAGGTCCAACACTTTGTCACATTTCTTGAAATCTTTTCTGCTTGTGAAATCATTTGTTATTGGTGATGGCTTTTTATTATTAAATGTTGAAGACCTCAAGAAAGAACTCCTGTCAGGTTCAAGAGGCTGGATGTTACCATACAGAAGGGAGAATTCTCCTTCTTATGGTATATATTTTTAATATTTCTCCACCTCTCAGGACCTGTTTCTGACCTGCTTGAAATTTTCTCTTCTTTCTTCAGCAGAGATGGCATCCTGCATCTTAAATGTGACTGTCATATTATCACTGCTGTGCTCATACTAACTCTCAAACATCTTTATATATCTGCTCTTGAAAATTCAAATCTACAAAGCCATCTGCAAGAAATCAATCAAACCAAACCTGATTTTACACTTGCTTTCTTCAGGCAAGATCTGATTTTGTGCTGTTTCTTTTTCTTGTCCATGCTCACTGCAAAGGAGTTGCATTAGGTGACCTTTGAAGGTCCCTTCCAACCCAAATTATTCAATAACTCTTGGGGAGTTTAAAATGGCATGGTATTTTTGCAGGCTTAATAGTTGTAGTTTGTAGACAAATCTTCAGCAAAGCAGTCTGCCTGACCCTGAGCAGTGAAACATGATGTTAAACCCAACAGTTTGGGCAGGTGCTTGAGGAAGGATTAAAGAGCTCTTCCTGAATCCTTCCAGGTTGGTGCTCCTAAGTCAGTTTGGGAAAACCCAAAAAAACCAAAACTTTCACTGAATGGACTCAGTGCCCAGCCAAGCTTGGCAGAGCACAGCTACCAGTTATGGCAAGCAGTGCCCATCATTACAGGTGTCAATGGTTTTTCTCCACACATCCTGATCATGGGTGAAATAATTAACCTTATTACTATTTGCATTGAGATTCCTGAGTTCCCTTAATGCTCACTGAAAAGCATGGAGATAGTTCCAATTTATATTAGTTTCTGAATACTCGGGCAGACTTTTTTGCCCCAATTACAATCTTCTCAGCTAGAAGTTTACTATAAAAGACCCTGGGACAGAACAGTACTACTGACACAGAAAATCTAAGTAATTTGTTCAGGTCAAGACATAGGAAAGAAAATTGCAATTAAAAATTAAAAAAAAAATCCCAAAACTTTTAAATGCAGCAGGATCTTAAAACAGGAGTGAGAGAAAGAAAGAAAATCAGAGCAGGAAGTTTTGAGGATTTGATTGCTCTTTTTTTTTTTTTGTAATTATATATCTAAAGCCATGATTTGAGTTACTTTTCTGCTAGAAGGTAACAAACAGAACCATTTACACATTCATTTTGTTGGTTTGCTCATTTTCTCACTAATTTTTCAGTGCAGACCCTTCTTCTGAATGGCTCCCACAGTTTGAACTACTTATCTGCAGGTGGTAAAACATTTGCTGCTTTGAGATACAGAGTGATATTGCCCACTCTCTCCACCCACATGTCTATGGGCTCTGAAAACCAGACAGCCAACAAAACAGGTTTGTATGTATGTCTGCAGCCTCCTCAGGCCCACAGTACTCTACAGAAAAAGGAAGGGTGCACTGACCTTCTTTGAGTGAGCAGTGATGTAATGGTGCTGGTTAATGGAGTCTCAGGGGTATCACGACTGCAGGACTTTCCATTACAGTTCCTTTTCTGGGTCTTCTCCAAGAAACAAATCCAAATATAATCACCTCATGTGCTGCAATGGAAACAGTCCCAGAGTATCACTCCAGTGTTTCAAATCAGGCAAGCCTAGAAAATTAGCGAAATTATGCTGTGTGTTTTAATACTGATTGCCTGTAGTACTTTTCTACATCTTTCACTGTCTTGCAAGAGTTCATGGTGTTTTTAAGAAAGTACTGAGTTGTTGGAGAGTAAAAGGGAAAAAAATGCACATAAAATTTTGCAAAATAAAAGGAGAGAAATGGTAGAACTAACAGATTTTATGAGGTTCCATTACACTGTTCCAGTTTCCTGTTACTGCAGGCAGTAAGAACTCGTATAATCCCCTTCACAAATTGAGAGAACTCCACCCTCAATCTCCTTCGATTACTTTGTACTTATTTTGGAAAACTGTTCAAGAACCTCACTCCTGTTAATATTAGAATCTTTACTGTTAGGGACCTGACATTGCTCAAAACCAGATTAATTTTTGCCTCTGGTTTCCAACTGATTTTCCATATTTTACTAAAACAGTTCATTGTCTTCATGTAATCTCTTTTTTCTTTCTATTTTTCACCTTTAAGTGTTCTTATTTATTCTTTTTCCACACTTCATGTCATTAACAAATTTTACTAGTCTCTTACTATTACATTTTTGTCATGATTTCTGATAAAAATATTTAGTAAGAGGTATTTCAAAACTATTTCTAGAGGAACTCCCAATTTAACATAATTCATGGGTTTAGAGTTTTCAAATAGCTCCTTACTGGATGTAGGATTCATTAATTAATTTACATGTTTTCCAGTTTCATTTATGACTTCCCATTTATAAACTTGAAAGCCATATAAATTTAATCTGCCAAAATTTCTTAATCTAAAAATCATTCCCCATTAAAAGATATGAAGCTATTCTGGCTCAATCTGTCTTTGGTAAATTGAAGCAACATCTTTTGCATAATTTTAAGTATTTATTATACAACACTGCCTAGTAAAGATCAAACTAACTTTAAAAATATTCTCTTACTCGTTTAATATTTTCTCACAAAATTGCTCTTGGGAGAAGAACTTTAAAGAAGAAAAGTGGTTTTTGTCAGTGATGCCTAACAGCTGGTAGCAGAATGGATAGAGGGCCTCATCCACAGCATGTATAAGTCAGCTGGAGTCTGTCCACTGACTTAACAATCTGCAGGTCACTCTTACAGTAGTCTAGAAAATCACCACTTCTTTTTAATTTTATTATCAGCAGAAGCATTGTGGTCCAGTTCCTGAGAGAGATGAGGAATACACAGAGAATTATAAGACAGATTTCTTTTTGCTGGCTATTTAGTAACTAATTTTCCTATCATTAGTTCTGAAATTTTCAATATTTTTATGGAATACATTACACTCATATGTTAATAAACGATCTAGTTTCCATCTTTAACTTTCAAGACTGTAATTTTGGAAAATATTGCTTCTGGTCAGTATAAATCAAGAACAAGACAATTGCTGTGGAATTATGACAAAATTCTTATGGAGCAGTGACAGCAATACCAATGCATCTTTAACAAAAGATAGCTATATATTATTAAAGAAATGTTCAGTAGCTAATGCAATTATTTGGGCTCAGAAATAGTGTTATATCATTGACTCATAAAAACACTGGCATTTGGTCATATTCAAGGTATTTAGGTATGCTTATAGGCAGTGTTTAGATCAGGCATGTTTCCTTCATGGTTGAGCTCAGGAATTTTGTGTGTTCCCTTAGTCAGTTAACGCACGGCATTACAACAGCCCATGGTCAGATATTCCCTGAATCCTCAGCACAGTGAATGAGTGCACTTTTGAAATAATTTCAAATTCACCACATCATTCTAGTTACAGAAGGAAAATATAATATAGATTTTAGCCTTCCAGGCTGAGAGGAGGGAAGTGGAAATCAGGCACCAGTTCTTTAGAGAAATACAAGCTCTTATTCTCTGGTGTATTCATTACCCCTGTGTTCATTCCATCAGGGATAAAACTTTTGCTTTTCCACCTCCTCAGATTCTTTGAACACCAATACAGGATCTTTTTCCCAGCTACTGGAAAGTTCACACTCTTGGAAAAGTACCCTAAAAACAGTAAAATCGGTGAGACACCTCTGAGCATGGACAGCAGCAAATCCCAGGAGGAAAGTGCAATCCCTCTGTACTATAAATTGGCAGTGCAGGCGCTGCTTGGTTCAACCCTTGTGTCTCTATTTTCTGTACCTGGCATGGTTTCCAGCAGGATTGCTGCTGGTCCATGTGCTAGCTCCCAGAATTCAGCAACGAGGTCAGTTATGTCCTCCTCTTTCACAGTCTGCCAAGACCTCAGTGTCTAAGTTTACCTGGGATAAACTTTGCCTTCAGGCTACAATCTGTTTTTTTAGAGGTTTAAATATTTCAGTGACTGCTTTTAAGAAATGCTGAATAGAACAAGGCAGATTTTTCTGGAATGAAAAGGCAAATGAAATGCAGATAATATTTCTGAAGTCCTAGATGTTTCCATCCTTCCTCAGATCTGGCTACGGAGCAACAAGTGAAGAGCCAGTTTGTTAATTATCATTGCACTGACCTCAATATTTTGTTTTAAATCAGGAGGGAAAGGGTCAAAAAAGGTTAAAGAGCAAAGTCATCCATATAGAGATGATATAATCATGTGTTGTAATGCTTTTGACAAACATTTCAGTAATTATGGGAATCATAAATAAGGATTTGCACTCCATATCCTCTGAAATTGGGAAGAGGAGTAAATCCAAAGTAACAGGAGATGGTGGTGTCATGATTAAGCCAGGGGAAATATTCTGGTTTGGATTAAACAACATTCAATAGAAAAATACATTTTTCTGTTGGATTGTCAATACCCTCTAGAATCCATTTCCTGTTCAACTACACTCTCTCATACTGATTTATACATTGCTATGTTGTTTTTTTATATAAAATGTAGGGGAAAGTCCTCTGGAAAATATCAGAAGAGGGGTAATGGAAGAAAGGTTTTGCTTTTGTACTTTGAGACAGCATTTCTAAACTGCAAGGCCCTCAAGCTTAGCTACAGAAATACAGACCTCAGTCAAATAAAAATAAATACTGTGCACAGGAAGAAATTTAGGAAAAGTTTAATGGATAGATCAGAAGTCTGAAATCACAATTTACATTTCTTTCCAGCAGACAATATTTTAATGTTTGATCTCCAATGTCAGCTTTGCTTTCATTTTTTTTTCTAAATTTGGAGCTCTACCAGTTTATGAGATAAAAAGGTGGAAATCAGACAACCCAGTTTTCAAATTTACCTCTGAGACTGGCTAGAAAGGATTAATTAAAAATAAAAAGGAAAAAAGAAAAAAAAAAGTAAGAGAAAAAGAAGGAAAGTGAGCTGGTATTGCACTGTCAGATTCTTCATTCAAATCAGTCAAATGTTTACAGTCTGACCACTTGAGCTCAGCCTGTTGCTTATTGGAGTTATCTCTTTGATTGATTTACTTCACAAGCTGAAAAGCTGTATGGATGAAATGTTGTGGTTCCAAGTAAAAGAAGAGAGAAATTCCACTGTGGAAGTGTCACACACCCTCAAAGCTGTGTCTAAACCAATCCCTGTGGTACTGCCCTTTATGGTTGCACGTGAGCCCCACCACACACAAATCCCTGTTTACCTCTCAGTCTATGTGATTTCAGGATATTGTCTGCATTCATCTGCCTGTCACAGACATCCTTTGGCACCCAGTCCCACTCCCAAACAGATCAAGTGCCACTATGAGCACAATAAGTTATTTTTCAGTCCCACTATTCCTATTGTTCCATGAAACTCCCTCCCCTGACAATAAGAATCTTGCAGCCAGTTTCCAGCCTTGAGTCATGCATGGTAGGTTTTTCACTCATTCAGCCTTATGCTGACATGTTTCTAAAGCTTTAATAATCGATTCTCTTCATGGAATATACCCTGATGCATAAAGAGTCAGGAATGACATCCCTTCTCAGTGTTAATTTTGACATACGAAGCCAGCCAGCACTTCCAGACTCCTATTACAAGTGAAACTCTGTCTCCCTCTCAATAATGGTTTCCATGAACATGTCCTATATTTCTGTTAAAAAACCCCTCTGGATTTATACATGAGTCCAGGATTTCTGTCTCACTTAAATCCACTGTGTATTAACTCCAGTCAGACTGGGTCCAAAAATATTAAGTCTTTCAGCAGGACATGCTCAGCTCAGTTTTATATCTACTTGGTACAGCACTTCCCAGAAGTGTTACCCCTGAATATTGTGGTTCTAGAGATGTCAGACTTACTGCTCAGATAATAAATATGTGATGTGCATGTGTTCAGCAAGCCTGAAGAGATGCAAAACATTAAATTTAGTGCCTGCAGATATTTCACTGCTCTTGAGCATATCTGAGAAATGTGGGGAGGAACAGAGCAGTTCTCCCTGCTGTAGCAGCACCCTTTACCTGTTTCCAACAGGAATGAGCAGAGCTGATAAGTGACTGAGCACATTAACTATATGCACTACACTTGCAGCATCTCACCTAATTACAATTTTGATTTACCTTTTACTTGGTCAAATCTCCGTGCTGTCAGAGAGTTCTTTGCCTTGCAATTATAGATAAAAAAATTATAAATAAAAATTATCTATAAAAATTATAGATAAAATATGGTAACTGAACTGCTTTTAAATTTGTGTTTTAAATTGTCATTTTGTTCCAGTGGGACAAAATTCTCAGAAAATGAAAATTTTTCATGATGTGGATGAAAAAAAGACAAGTGACAGTAGCTTTTCAAAAGTCTTGTTTGTAGTATCATCTGTATTTGTCAGCTGGATGATTTTACAGAAGTAAATTTTACCAGATCAAATAGAAAGAGACTTTTTTTGTACACAATGACTTCTTTGACCTTCAAAAGCACTCTGTAGTGGTCAACTCATCTTCTTCTGGAAACAAATTGAGGTAAGAAAGAAACCTTTTGGAGTGTTGAATTTGAGACTCCATAGATGAGAAAGGGTAGAAAGGTGGGTCACACAGGATACGACCCAGAAGCTCTTGTTCAACTGTGTGTGCCTTTTGGTGAGTCAACTACAAAAGTTTTGGTTTTAAAGGCTACTGCTACTATGATTTACTGCAAAAGAGCATTATTGGTTGTAATGTCTCACTTTAGCAATGCCTCACTCCATCCAGCTAAACTGGGCTTAAGTCACTATAGCCTTAAGCACTCTTGAATGATTTCAGTAAATGCGGTTTTAATGTAGATATAAGGATTGGAAAACAGCAAATCAGTGCCAGAGCTGGAAAATAACCCAGGACTACTGGCCCTCAAGTCTATGCTCTAATTAATGCAAGCATTTCCTCTCTTATCCAGCAGTTACGATTGTAAGTGATACAAAAAGAAAGTGAGGAGTTTATGTGGGTATTTTACTAACCTGCATCTTGTAAACATTAGCTACAATTGGACTTTTAGTATAAATTCCAGATTTCAGTATAAATTCCAGAGCACTGCTCTCAGGCAGATACTTCTCTGATTCATTGGTGTTTTTTGGGTTTTCCTGGCTTTGTATTAAGGGAATTACATCTCACTGAGTTGTGTAAGAAGGACTGAGAGCTGTTCCTTGGCTAAAGAAATGCTCACACAAAGGTAGTCAGTGCCAGTAAAGCTGCCTGAAGTCTGCCAACTAACCAACAGCACTTTTCTTCCACCTTTTATTTTCTTTTTTTATTCCCCCTTGGCTGTGAATAGCCCTTTATTGTCTCCAATTCAGTCCTCCTGGCAGGAAGGGTTTTCTTGAGGATAACAACATAGCCAGGGTGTCTGAGCCTCTGTTGGGCTTTTCCCAAACAGCCTAAATCAGTGTTTCCAAACTGTTTTCATTCTGTAACTCCCCATCTTCAAGGGGAGGTATAAGCCTCCATGTAATAAGTTTAAGCCTCCCAAGAAGATGCCCACCATGGTCTAATTGACAAGCTCTTCAGGAGACCTCTGGGGGTACAAGCTGAAATTACCTGTCCAGATTCAAGGTCTTATATGTGAACTTACACCCAGCTAGAGCATTTTCAGTCAAAGGTTGAAATGAGAGAAATATTTCCAGTGATAACTTTTTATTTAAAAGTCTGTCCTCCATTAATGGTGTTTCCACTACATTAAACCATCTGCTTTGTCAACTTATTTACTAACACATTTCTGAGTTCAGAAATTTCCAATTGTATCAACCCTTTCATTTCTGAAAACACTCGTCACCTTCTGAGCTGTTGAATTTGTGTGAAGAAGGGTGGGAAAAAAATGAGATACAGTTCAAATTATAGCTAGTGGAAAAGCCTTTCCTTTCTTAGGTTATGCACCTGTGTGAGAAATATTGAGGGAATTTTCCTGTTTTCTGGGTATGATCAGCTGTCACACAACCAGGGCAGCATCAGTTACTCACCACAAACCTTTCACTTCTGCACCCAGGTGGAAGTGTGAAATGGTATTACTTTATGTACACACACAGTTCTGCCTTTTGTGGCTGAACAAATAGCTCTGGTGTTTTTCTAACGTTTTCTTCCATCAAAAGTTCAGATGAGTAACAAGTGATTTCTGTCACGGGGAATATAGTGGTGAGGACATCACTGTTTCAGAGAAGTCACAAGTTATGAAAGGAGAGGACTTTATAGCCAAGAGTAAGAGGGGCAGAGTCGTAAACTCTTCAGGTTGGAGATTTTCTGGGATCTCAATCACATGTTCTAAGGTGATAAGATAATTCAGGAAAGTTTCAGGTGTTCCTGAAAACTAGAGAAAAGTCCTACAAAACAGGTCTATAAAGGTGGCTTATTGTACAGACTGAGTTATTTTCAAATGATCACTAATTGTTTCTGTTCCTATGTGTACAGATCTAGAAACCTAATTTAAGTCACTGCTTTTTAAATATGATAGCTTGGAATACAAATAATTGTCTTTTTGAAAAGTAACTGTCCGTTGTACTGCCATGTCAGGATGCTAGTACAAGATTAATTATGTATTCAGGAGCTGAGAAAATCAAATTTGTCTCAACTGGCACTGTTTTTCATTTCTTTTCTCATGAAGTCAGAGGTTTGGCTTCCTTTCTGTAGAAAGCGACCCAAAAAGAAGTGGGAAGTTGTTTTCTACTTTAGACATGACTTCCCAAGCAAAGGAATCCATCTTCATTACATTACACATACACATTATAAATAGAGCTTATTCTGACTTGTAGGGGATGCACTGGTCTGAAATCACTCAGTAGCTAGTGAAAAATATCAGAATGATCAATATTTCCAACAAAGGACACATACCAAAACACTCAAATAGTCACCAAAAAGCAGTCAGGGAAATAATTTAAGGTTTTCCATATTTACATCTACAGTCTTATAAGTTTTTGAAATATCCATTACATGAATGGTCAAAGCTCCTCAGTGTGACATGGTGCAATTTATCTGATTCTAGACCAGCAAAAGAAAGAATTTGCTTTGTCTGATACACATAAATTCTTCTACTGGCTGCCAGTTAGCTTTCAACCACATGGTCATCCAAGCCTTATAAAACATTAATGAATTTTAGAGAAATTGAAATAATTTTTGTTTTTGCAGCCTCACCTTGCCCTTTTTATTCATTTCTCTGAACTTGTTCACACCAGGATCAATATTCACAGTTCTTTGCAATGCCATATTTGCAAAGCAAATCTCCACAGTGAACCCATACAGACCCTAGGAGACTCAGCCACAAGCCCTCAGAGATCCCTTCAGAAAAAATGAGGGCAAAAACATCCAGGGATCCACATCCGCAGTGAAATCCTGAAGAAAACAGGTATTTCTTAAAATGACTGAGAGGGTGCTCACCAAAGCCATGGGGATGATCTAAAAGCCTGAGAAAGAAAGGTCTGCACAGGTTCTGTTTGTATATGCAGACATCCTCCTCTGAGTCCTGTGCACATCAATGCTGTTACATATTTCCAGAGCCATTCTCTTAATCAATTTCACTGAACAAAGAGTGAAATTATTGCCATGTACAGCGCTGACAGTCTTCAGTTGTGCATGTGTAACTTGGCAAAATTTACAAAGATTTTCACAGTGTAAGAACAAAGTTGCAGGAATCAACCAAACCTTGCTTGATTGTTAGGAGCTGAGGGCAGAATTAGATGATGCCAGGATGCCTTTATGCTGCCCACTGATATCTATCTAGTTGAATGCTACTTATGAAGAAATTAAAATCTTCTGTAAATGCTAATGTGATAAGGAGTGATGAACAGAAAAGCTGTTCAGGAAAAGGTCCTTCTGGTGTGGAAGGAGGCATAAAAGGGGTGAGGGGATACTGTGATGGTTAGCAGAGGAAGTGAAGTGTAATGTGCCCTCTCTGAGAGTCATTGTAAGTCTTAGAACTGAGAAAGGGATTCTTTGAGTGCAGAAAGGAGGAAGAAGAGTTAATTAAAGCGTTCATGTACAGAATGAACATTTTCGCTGACAGGAAGACTGAAAAACCTCATAACCAAAAAGTAGAAACTCCTTTACTTTCTTTTTTTTTCCCTTTTACTTTTTTCTTTTCTTTTTCTTTTATCTCTGCTCAGTGTCTCTGTGCAAAACTTGTGAAGCAGAGATGTTTTAAGTTATTTTTTGTGGGAGGCAACAGGAAGGAAATTGAGAAGGATTTATGTACAATGCTTTGTCGCTTTCAGAAGCAATAGGAAGTTTGTTTATTTGAGTGCTGTTGGCCAGAGAAGAAAACTGAAACCCTAATCTCAGAAGAAGATAAATCATTACCTATTTCAACACCATGACTTTTTTAGATTTTCCTGGGGTCCAGTTATTTTTTGTTTCCGCGGACAAGGATTACTGACTAACTCAGTCTCACAGAAAGTGGATTTCCATCTCTCAGAGGAAACATAGGCAAAGATCACACCCTTGCAGAATGGCTGTGCTAAGCTGCTTGTCTCCAGAAGACCTTCATGCTTTAAGCAGTGGATATGTTCCTTGCTACTGACTGGAGAGTGAAAGTGAAATACAAGTATTACAAATTACCTGAGCTGATGAAGTATTAGAATTACTCACTCAGCCAACCAAACGTGTCCTTCTGCTCTAAACACTAAGTTCCAAATAAGGACTCCATTGTAAAAACATTGATTTAGTTTCTCACTAAAACAGACTTATATTTGGTCTTTTCTATGTTCTCTTAGTTCCCCAATAGACAGATGTGAGTGGCAGTGGTAAAAAATGCTCTTCCATATCATGTAGATTGTTATTGGAAATCAATTCAGGTTGTTGTAAGCCTCTCTCAGCCTAGGCTTGTTTCTAACCTCACAAAAAATAGCTTATCCTTACAGCACACCATGCAGGGGTAGATTTGGTTATTCTTTGGTCAGATACATACTGAAGTAAAACAGCATTTTACTGGCATGGAGATGGTAAATTTCAGGTATAGATTGTTATTGAAGACTACTAGCAAATGATCAGAAACTTTGGCACATCCATTCCCCTTTTCTCACCCTTTTCCCAACATAACATTTTTCCTTGAAAGATACCTCTCCCCTGCCCAGTGAATCCTAAAGCTTCTGGCTTCATCATACAAGCAATTGTTTCTCACAAAAGACCTTTTCTTCATCCTAAAATTAGCCAGGCTTGTGAGGGGGAGGGAGAAACCTTTATTTGTAGGAAATAATTCATTCTTCTTCTATGGATGATAATAAAGTGTTGAGGTTTGGGGTAGGAATTATCAGGACATTTTTTTCCCAGCACTAGTTCCATTGTCAACATCACCCAGTGCTGAAGCTGATTATAGAAGGGGATGGAATTTCTGATGTATTTTCAACCTACTCCATCAATAAAAATTCAGCCAATTCTTTCCCCTAACTTTCCAGCCACCTCTAACACCCTCACAGCTTCTGTAAGTTTGTGTTTTAACCATGCTGGGTGGAGGAAGCAACTGCACTAGGTTTTCCTGTTTTAAGCACATTTGAAACCAGTTAATTTTAAAGCAAAGAAACCACAATTGTAAAACCAAAACCATGTTCAATTTGAGAACGACACTACTTACGGGTCAATTCCAAGAATGTTTTCACTTTGTGCTACCTGACTGGTGTATAACATTTGGTCAGTTATACTTAGGTTTCCAGAGAATAAGAATTGTCTGCTTTCTTTTATAACTGACAGCAAATTTCAAATGAAAGGAAAAATAAATAACAGATCAAAAATTAAACACAATACGTCAGTAGTAGCTGAGCATTCATTGATAAAATCAAATGACTATCAGAACCTTTTTTGTTCAATGCTATCTGTTTTACTTATTCTGGTTGATTTAAATTGCATTTACAAAAAGATGTCTGTTTCAAAGGAATTTCCATAAATGGTGACTTCCTGCAATAATGAGTTTTAACACATCTCTGAAGCCCAGGGCCGTGCAAAATGTTGATTTTGGAGCTAAAACCAGGAAATGCTACTCTGATTTCTGTATTATGACCAACTTACCTGATTCAGAAAAAAACTGCTTAATGATTTGTCATCACAACTTCTTTTAATAGAATATCCCGTGTTCAATTACATTTCATGTTCAGTTCTGAAATCCAAGAGAATGTTATCACAGGCAGCTGGTCTTAAAAACATTCCTCTGTCGTTAACTTCTGATTCTTATGTGTCGTCAGCAACAGTTTGTCACCCATTCCATTTTGGCTACTGATACACATCAAGAACCAAATGAAAACAGAACAGTTGAGATACTGAGCAATCTTGAGTGGTGGCCAACACAGAAAGTAAAAAAGCTCGGGGTTTTATTTTTTAAATGGACTCTTAAACTTCTTTGAATTCTTCAAATTCATATTAATTCACAGGAAGATGAAGAAATGCTACAGTATTATGACCATGATAAGATTTTTTGTATTTCTGCTGAAACGGTTTATCTGCTCTTAGTTTTGCACATACACAAATTGTCATATCAACTAGGAATAGCAGGCTCACTTAAGAATACCTTTTTTTGTGTGTGAATAAAATATATGCTGTGATTCAGGCTGGTAGGAATAAGGGGGTTGAAAGTTTTCTGTGAAAGACTGAAAGTAAAAGTGAAGACACTATGAGAAGGTCTATATATGGACAATATGATAAAATCTCTATACATGGTGCAATTGCTGCAGCAGAGTAATTTTTTTTCCTTTTTACAGATACCATGGTCACACTAACACACAGAGGGAAGAGCTAATGTGTCTAAATATATTATTTTAACTAACTACTCACAAACACCATACAGGCCTCTGATGGACTCGCAATATCTGCAGTGCATGCATGACCTTTTTTAGCAACAGTAGTTGCATCTGGGCAACAAATTGTAGTGAGCACACGTTAAATCTGCCTTACAACCCTGGAAAACCCAGGATGCATTCCATGTGTAAATATGCTGGTGGGAAAGGATTCCCTTGTACATGCAACAAGTGGGAACATGTAAGATGTTGATGAAGCCTTAAATTTGGGTGCTTACCATTATGTGACAGGGAGACTGATTCAAGAACTTAGCAACTGCAGAGAAATTATTCAATCTTGGGGCATGCATTCAGCAAAGACAGTGGAAGTCCTAACCTACTCCTCGATTTTTGCTGTTCGTACACCCATAGCAAGCCCATGCCCTGAAAAGTTGTAAATAATGTATGAAATTCTCCTGTACTATTATAGCCCCAAAAGAGCAGAAAATGCCCTAATAATTTCTTTATCACCCATCTGAGCAATAACAATGCAGCTCATGACTTACCACAATATGATGTTACATATTAACTTCTGTGCACCCTATGTAAATTAATTTTTTTGTAGTGCAAAAGCCCTGGCTCTTACATTTACTCCTGATATCAAGTTGTGCTTGATCACCATAGAGTGACTTGGGAAGGGTCTTAGGATTATCTAGTTCCACCTCCTCTGCCATGAGCAGGGACAACTTCCATTAGATCTGATTTCTCAAAGCCCCATCCAGCCTGGCCTTGAGCACTTCCAGTGGTGGGGCATCCACAAGTTTTCTAGGCAACCTGTTCCTATATCAACCTCACACAAACGTACCTCTTTGTAATATTTAATTGAAACCTACTCTCTTTCAGTTTGAAGCCACTCCCCCTTGTCCTATCACCACAAGCCCTTGTGAAAAGTCTCTCTCCATCTTTCCTGTAGGCTTCCTTCAGGTACTGGTAGGCCACAATTGGGTCACCCCAAAAGGCTTCTCATCTCCAGGCTGAGCAATCCCAATGCTCTCAGTCTTTCTTCATAGGAGGGGTGCTCTGTTGCCGGGCTTGCAAGGGTTCCTCAGGGGTGAAGAGATAGACAAGAATCTTGACTCCATGATCAGAAGGCTGGATTTATTGTTTTATAATATAAGTTACGTTAAGACTATACTAAAAGGAATAGAGAGAAAAGTTCAGAAGCTGCTAAGCTAAGAATAGAACAGCAATCAATCAGCAAAGGAGCTCTCTCTGATTCTGTCCCAGAGAAATCTTGTCTTTGATTGGCCCTTAATTGTACACAAGCAATATGGACCAATCACAGGTGCACCAGTTGCATTCCGCAGCAGCAGATAACCAGTGTTTACATTCTTTCTCTGGGGCCTCAGCTCCCCAGAAGAAGGAAAAATCCTAAAGAAAGGATTTTTCACAAAAGATGTCTGTGACAGTGCTCCATCCCCCTAATCATCTTGAAAAGGCAGAGCCACCTACTGTGCAGTTTGTAGACAAAATATGTCACTGTTATATTCCTGGACTATGATTTTTCATGTGTGATTTGTATTCTTCCAAGTACTAACAAATTTTTGGGAACTGAGACTTTATTCACTTTTTTCCTCTAGTGATTGATCCTTTGAGAGCCAGAAAGTTTAAGGACCTCAATTAATCCTAGCAAAGAGAAGAATTGGGAACAGGACCTTCCCCCCCAGATTAGGGGGGTGGTTATTCTATCACAGTGCTAGTAGAAACTCTTTAAAGTGTTATATTCTTATTACTATAGCATAAAACTTGAAAAAAACTGTTCTCCTTACACAGAAAGCTGGTAAAATATTTGGGTGAGTTTTTTGTTTGTTTCTTTGTTTGTTTTTGTTTTTGTGTGTGGGGTTTGTTTGTTTGTTTTTGTTTCTTTTTTTTCTAAATAATGTAGCACATAAAAAGCTTAAATAAGCACAATAAACTTCCATACTTTCTTTTCAGGTAGATTTCTTCAGTGGGCTCATGGCATCACCCAAACCCACTAAACACAGGTACAGAATGGGTGTGGAAGTGGAAAAACCCACATGTATGGTGGTGTATATATTTGTGTATATATATTGCAGGTATTTGGTGAGTTTCTGGTCAGTTTGAGGAGAAACCAAGCACAAGGTTCCACCAGTGACTAGGAGGCTCTTGAAAACAGGACACCATGGTATGATGTATTTCCCAACCTCAGCTCAGTCCTTGACCAGTTGGATTCCATGGTACACTTCCAGCTGGCTAACAAGCACAAGAGAGGTGGTGGTGGTGCTGTGTAAATGCATTAATTCCTAATTCTGGTGGGAGCAGAAGGTAAGAGTCAACTCAGTCCCTCTGAGGCTTGACAACTGCTGCAGGTAGCCTGGGACAGGAAAAGACAGAGGCAGTTGCTTGGCAGGACAAATGAACTGATCAGCATTGATTTCCCTCTGCTGCTTTTAAAGAAAATGTTTCAGATTTTGTGCAAAGGCTCCCACAGCAGCCAGAGCAATCTCTCTCTGTACACACCACACACACACACATGTGTGCAGGGAGCTATATAGGAAATACAGCCTGAGACACTATTTTTGTCTGTGAAAGGAAGTGTTTGAATTGGAAGAAGATTCTTCCAAGGAGAAAACATCAGGGACACATTTATACATAGAAGTAGGAATTTCTCTCTGAACTTCATATAGGAACGAGTCTGAGAGGCAGATTTTATAAACAGACCCTTCTGGATCTCTGAAGAGAGGATTTGAAAAGTCAAACACATCCAAGACATGCCTATAAAAGTAAAAATTACACTGCCCAGAGCCTTTTAAGCCACAGACTTATTTCAAACAACAGAATTCTATAGCTCTTAGTCTTTGTCTCTCTCTCTCTCTCTCTCTCTCTCTCTCTCTCTCTGTGTAGACGTATATTGGCAAAACTAACCCCTGAGTAAAGATGCTGTTAGTTCAGAGATTTTATCCATTACAGCTGTAAGACCCATGGCTGAAACTTGTTGATCCTTTCTGCTGAGCAATAAGACAGGCAAGTCAGATGCCCAGAGACAAAAAATCTTCCCCTCGTTTAGCTAAAAGAATGAACTGATTTGGCCAGGAATTATTTGCCTGTCATTTAAGAAACAGTTTGGGTAACTATTCTTCTATTATCAGAGTAAATTGAATTAATTAATCTGAAAATGAAACAATTCCTCTGAAAGTTAAAAGATTTATATCCAGAATGAGCAGTTTTTGTAATCTGCATTGTATAGACACTATGAAAGACAAAGGATGCTGGAAGAGTCTGCCTAAAATGAGAGCAGGAAACCTCAGGACTCATGAGTTATTCCCAGTCACTTTCAGAAAGGTTTATTTTCACAGTTCCTTCTACACAAACTGCTTTGCTCTTCTAGCACAGTGAGAACTAGAGATGTCTGCAGGCAAACACAGTCAGCATTGGAGATTTGTCCCCCTGCAACTGCTGAATCAGATCCCTTTAACTAGTCAGCCTTGAAACTTTTAGTGCACATTACATTTTTATTCTGCAAGGCACCTGGAGAGTCTGCCCATGAGTGGTAGGCTGCTGTGTCCTTACAGCTTCAGCAGTTCAAAGGGGGAGTTGTGAGCCAACCAAACACCATGTTTGCAGTTCTTCAGGAGGAACAAAACCACTTTACTTTTTCTTCCTCACTACCGGTCTTTCAAAGAAAAGCAACATTTGCAAGTGTTCCAACAGTTTCATTAACTGCTGCCTCTCCTCTATAGACAGCAAGGGTTAAGGATGCATGGCCACGGCCACTTGTCAATTTTGGCATGCTGGAGCCAACAGCTGGTGGAGGCAGTTAATTAGTCCTTTGCCCTGCTCAAAGTTCAGCCTTGATTGGCAGGGAAAAGCAGGCTGCACCAGCCTGCTTCCCTCTTTCAATTAACAAAGGCCTGTGCCATCAGATTACCTTGGCAACACGCCATGGCATCCCCGCCTGAGCTTTGCCATGGCAACAGGAAAGCTAACCTTGCCAAGGCAGCATCTGGTCTATGGGTGGCAGATTACCTGCCAAACAGATTTACTAGCTGCAAAGTGCTGCTGACTGCCCTGAGAAAAGGAAGGAAGCAGGAAAATCTTGTGACAAAAAGATGATTATCCATTTTAATTTTCCTTTCCAAACAAAGGTTTACAGAGGTCCAATTGCTGATGTGTGGGTAAGGGATGTCTTTATTCTTTCTGGGCATGAAAACCATTAAATAAATTGGGCTTTATCTTAGCCACAAGGTCTTCTGGGCAATACAGAAGCAGAACTCTTTGTTGAGGACTAATGTCTATTATGCAGTAACCAGGCTGGTCTTGACAGAGCACTGCTGGTTTTTCATTTTGTTTTATCACATCCAGTTCGTTGTGTTGACACCAGAGATACCAAATAATTGTAGGTCCAAGTGCTCATAAACTAAATGGAAACTCAGCTCTGAATGTCAGAATCACATCAAGTTCCAGTGGCCTGTAAACTCAAGGACAGCTGGCACTGGATTTGTAAGCAGTGTGAGACTTTTCCAATGGACTATCTAAACTCAGTAGAGTTTGAAGGTTCTGGATTCATAGAGGGCAGGGCAACAGACTGTAGGCAGTGCAGGACTGGCTCTCTCTCTATCAAATGACTCTTGAAAGACTGTCATGTTACAAAGGAAAGCCAGAAAACCAGTGGGCAAATCCCAGCCATTCCTCTGTTTTGGGAGACAATTCCTGACTCTAACCCAGTCAGTCCATTAACACCAAGCTGCTGTGAAAAAAACACACTAATTAGACTCTCAAGTGGTACATGAATGGAAATTTGGAAATATGGAAATACAATATGACTGCCACTATGCAGCAAGGAGTGAAAGAACAAAGTTTTTTTCCCAGTCCCTCCTTGGTCATTGGCCCACATCTGACATTTCTGTGAAGCAACAAATGTGATTGAGCAAAATAATTTCTGTCCTCTTTCAGCTCTTCTTACAAACCTAAGCATCTTCTCATAAACTTACTCACTCCAGGATGTCCCTATCCCAGTTACTGCCTCTGTGAAATTTAAACACTGGACCCTGAGATTAGTTTAGCTGGGCAGAGCGTGGTGCTAATCATGCCAAGGTTGTGGCTTGTGGGTTCAATCCCTGTCTGGGTCATTCACTTAGGAGTGAATGGATTCGATGTTCCTTCAGTGTCCATTTAGCTCAGGATATCCTGTGAAGGAAGAAGTGCAAAGAGTGATGGTAGCTGCAAATGGAGCAAGCAGAGAGTGAACTTGCTGCAGCAGGGGGAAAGTTTTCTTCAGATTGGAAGGGGAGGGTGGTCACCAGTGCTTCACACACTCACCAAAAAACACCAAAGCATTCTTTTAGTTGTCAGGGGTCTAGATTCTTCTTCTTTAGGTGTGAGTTTCTAAGACATAAGGGATAAGGTTGGGAGAGCATGCATGCACATGTCTCTCAGTGTTACACAGAACTATGTGTGCTGGGAGAGAAAAATCAATACCTAGATGTGGACAAAATAAATTGGACAGCTAGGACATGTTTGAAAGGCTCTTGGCAGAAAGATAGCCTCACAGATCAGAATACAAATAACTCGAAAGTTCATAATTTAGTATTTTTGTATGAAAGTAATGGACAGCACCACTCTTCACAGAGAGGTGAAGATTCTGAGAACTGAGTGACCTCCTCAGAAGTTTCACCAGAGTGCTCTCTTTCAGCTCTCTAGGCTGTGCTCTCTTTCAGCTCTGTGTACTATTAATTTTATTCTCTTCCATCCATGCTGGTTCTCCTGTTCCTAATGCAAACATTATTTCAGTATAGATCAGAGACAAGCCAAATCCTGCAGTTCCTTTGTAGATGACACAAGGAGAGGCTCCATATTGACTTGCTGCTGCACCAGCTGAGGCAAACATTGATGTTGAGATCGTGTGAGAGATCAGGCTGGGGTTGGGGAGGACTAGCAAAGGGAAACAGAGGGGCTTCAATGTCCCTTTGAGGGATCAGTGGCTCCACAACCTGAGGGAACAGCAGTATGCATCAAGAATAGGAAAATACAGCCCCCCAAGGAGAGCTGGGCCTCCTAGGGTGGAGTGTGGGGTTTCCACGAGTCCTTCTCACTGCACACTTTGGGATATGCTGAGGGATGATGTGGCCTCCTTGATGACCCCAGACCCCAGAGAGCCTCTGGCACGGCCAGCCAGACCACTGACATTGTGATTGTGTCTCTAAGTGAACATTCTCCCCTCAGTCAGGGACATTTTTCACCTTTAATTGTATCAGCTGCTCCCAAATAGAAGTGAGCTGACTGTGGCTTGTACATGAAGTTACAAGCTTGGCAGAGGTTTCATCCTTCCCTTCACCACCCTGATATATCCCTCAACCTGATGTCTTGAGTTTTCCCTGCTAAGATGAAGAAAGTAAAGAATTCTTCCAAAGAAAGGTTCCTGTCATTTTATATCTTACTTGGCAAAAATCAGGAAACAGCCACACTGATGAAAAACCTTTTGTTTCCAGCCTCTGGGATGTTCCTTACTCCTTTCCAGACCCCAGACTTTACCATGTCAGTGTTTCTGTAGGCAAAAGGCATCTGAGCATGTAATTTCTTTCCTCTCTTCAGCAGTGGTCAAAAAGAAACTCAGTAAAGGAAAAAAAAAAGCAATAATTTCCCCCCTGTCTTTTAGCTAATGGGTGTTACACTACAAACTGGTGGTTGTAAAGTTATAAAACACCTTGAGGGTGCTGAGCAGACCCACTGAAATTTTTTACCTTTGCTCAAAGTGTTATTGATCCCAGAAATTGTGGGTGCCCTATGCAAGGTGGGATGCCTGGGAAGCAAGGTGGGAAGTGCCTACACCCAAACACAACACACTGGTCCTTATTTTGGAAAGAAAATTATAATGGTAGTGGTTAAATCAGAACTGAGTTCTTTCTGGATCACTCAGATTCAGGCACTCAGGAGCAGGGGCTAATCCATAACTTGTTGTGGTCTTTAAGAGAAGAGCTCTATTCATTTCTGTAGCTCTGGGCTTGTGCCCTGAGAGTCAAATTCCACCACATGCATAAGTTCTGTAAAACACTAATCAATAAGTCATCATGTGAACTCTTAGTTCAGTGTCGGGTTGTAAAAATTACACAGGTTGCAAAAATAAAAATTACAAAGATAGTTTTGTGTCTTGCAGATATGTGTGTTGTTTCCTTGCAAGATGGAGAGACTCTTGGTTTAGCCCTAATATGATAGCTTTGCTATGAAAGAGGAAGAGAGAAAGGAACTACAACTGCATATCTGTATTTTGCTTGCTTCTCTGTGGGACCTACTTGTACCCATAGCAATTTTGAGACAAAATAAGAGAAGGAAGCACACTCTCTGTCATTTCTCTGTGATCAGAAGAATTGTGTATTGAATATGTGTTTCCGAGGAGTGGAACTCATCTGAAAATGTCACCTCATATATACTGCTGGGCCACCCTAAGAAATCCTAATAAATCCTTCTGGCTTAATTGCTAAGCTCTCTGGGGTGTGGAGGTGTGGACAAAAGCAGCATGCTAAGTGGTCTTCAGGATGTCAGCAAGTCTAAGAAGTTGAAACCAAGTATTTGTTATCACAGAAGCATTTTTATTGGAGGCTTGAATGTG
Source organism: Zonotrichia leucophrys gambelii (assembly GCF_028769735.1). Lineage (NCBI taxonomy): Eukaryota > Metazoa > Chordata > Aves > Passeriformes > Passerellidae > Zonotrichia > Zonotrichia leucophrys. Next base: position 143,498,853 of record NC_088171.1, read on the forward strand.
TTATACTTTATAAGAAAGGCTTTACTGGAATACTGGAATTATTTCATTATTTATGGGGTTGAAGAATCACCACACTGGAGTCAGCAGGAAGTCACAAGAGAAATTTTTTACTAACATAGGAAATGTTTTCATATGTGGAATTGAACCTTTCATACAGCCTGAGACAACTATTATTCTTCAAATGGTGTTACTGCGTCTTATGTGTTTGAAAGAATTTGATGATCAAGCCATTTCCCCATGCTGAAAACTGAGTCAGCAACCCAAAGGGTTGTCTCATGTTAGGATCTCAGATTAAGTAATTCTCTTTTATAATGCAGGTGGTTTTTTGCAAGAGGATATCCTGGACACCATCCCCACTGCTGACAAAGTTTAATTCAGAAGTAGGTCAAATCCAGATGGTGAGTCAGGAAATGCTAATGTGTTTTAATTATTAGGCTATTTTTAAAAGGTTCAGCATGTTATTTAGCCAGGAAGTGAAGTGGAGCAGAAAGTAAAATCCAGGCTAGATGATTCCTTCTTCTTAAGATAGGGAGATGAGTTATGCATCATTGACACTATTAATGAAAAATAAATTGTGACCATTCTAGGTCTAAAAGCGGAGTCTGAACACAGAGCATCTACCCCAGAAAGCAGCACTTGTTTACTTATGTCATGTTTCCTGAATCGCAACAAGTAACAGAAATTTTCAGTCAGTCCTTCAGTTATGGGTTCTATGTCCTCCTTCCTCCCATTATTAGGACACTGAAAATAGCAGTTATTTTAACCTTCAGGGAGTCCTTGGGAATATTTTCCTTCTGACTGAGACTGTATGAGTAGAAAAACTTGAATTTTTCAGGGCATTTACTCATTTCTGGTAATAGGTAAAATGATGTAAATGAGCATCAGGTACCCTTACCTCAGAGCTCTCTTGTGTATTACAAGCTCTAAACAAAATCATCCTGAGGCTGAGATTAGGCAGCAATTCCTTTAGTGATTGATGCTGAGATATTTTGCACAAAAATATGTAGATGGATTTGAAAGTCTGGAGCAACAGACCTAGATTTACTGGGTATCAACTGCAACTCCTGATTATGGTTTATTTCTATCTAGTGTATTTTTATCTAGGGTCTGGTTCTAGGCTCTGCTATGTTTATCTTGAGTGTGATCTTGAGCAAATCATCTCCATTCTCTGCCCATGATGTGTAGCATAAAGAAAAAAATACCCTATGCCTCACAGCTCTCTTTTAATGTTTATATGTGTAGCATCTGGCTGTAGAATTCTACTCCTGTTTGATACTCCTCAGTGCTACTATAAAAATAGGAATATTTATTTTCTGAAAATAAAAACAAAATAAAATAAAATAAAATAAAATAAAATAAGTCCTTGCTCTTTTCTCAGCATGCTACTTGTGAATCCAAACAAAGTACAACCATTACTGATTTTTCCACATAAATAGAAACTTCCATTCAAGTTAAATCTTTATGTAGTTATCAAGTAAGGAGAACAACATAAACCAAGTGTAATACAAACAGTAGAACAGGTGCAATGAATAATTCAACCATCCCAGGTTTCCTGTCTTCTGCCTCCCTCCTACCCCTGGCATAATTACAGAATTTCTCTTAGGCTGAAAAAATGCTTGTCTTGCAGTTGCAAGCATATCATGTTGGATTTCGGTTTTATTTTTAGTCAAGTGGATTTGCTGTCTCTTGTCAGTTTATTGTGTTGTGTTAGCAGGGACATTTAAACAGAACAGGGTTTTGCTGGATCTCCAGTGGGCTCTTGCATATAAAATCAAAGTTCTTTTGCTTGCTTCATGTTCTCATTCATTCAGTGTCTCAGAGCCTGCCAGCTCTGTGGGCAAGCAGCCAGTTCTGCATTAACTACAGGGTTTTGTGTTGGCTGCCAGTCACAAAGGGTGGTGATAAATGGATTCAGCAGCACCTATTAGGATTAACTGAAGGCTTAAATTCATTTTGAACCCTCTTACTGCCAAAATTAATTATACTAAAATTAATTATGCTATGTTATCCACTGAAGAACAGGCCAAGGTGAGGAAAATACCTACCTTCATGTTTACTGCAGCCTGGAGCTGATGTAACCAGGGGAATCTAGAGAACAGAATCCATCATGCTCACTAGACTCACAAAGCTTTTTGTACTGCCTACTTTCAGCTGTCTTCAGGTTTTGTTCTCAGAGACCTTGCTCTACATGCTGGCTACACTGATTCAGGTCTATCAGAACAGCACCTGTGTGGTGATCTGCAAAACAGCTTGGGCAGTAGGAGTATCCTCATATTTTAGCAAAATTAGCAGTTCAGTTGGAATTCCAGACACTGTATGGGATGTATTTCATGATATGGCATTTGGAAGAAGTATGTTAATAGAAAATCCAGTGACTTGATTGTTTTGCAAACCAATGAGGTTCTGTCTAACTGACCTCCTGTTTGCAGTAATTTAGTCTGGCCTTGTGTTGAAGGGAAGCTGCTGAAAAACAGTTTAATATCAGATGGAAGCCCTGAAACCCTCTACTGTCAAAGCAGCAGGCACAGAGCCCACCATGGAGGCACAGGGATGGTGAATTAAATTAAGTTCTGCCATGTCCATCCAGTGTCATAGCTTCCACTTAAGAACAACACAATTGGATTAGAGCTCCCTTTGAAATTAGGCATTGGTGTGAGTTGTATTGGTGGAATCTGTTCTAGCTACACAACAAGAAGCAGGTTTAACACTAATAAAATGACAACAAATTCACAATGTCTCAGTCTATGACTTCCTATATTTTGTGCTCTCTTCTGTAGTCTTATAGGGTGTGAGGCCCATCTACAACATAAAAACAATCACATTTCCTTGATCAGAAATCCTCTCAATGAAGGGGGGAATATGGTTTAACGATGGAGGAAAGAAAGGATGACATGTAAAAAAAGCCATTTTATAGAAATATTGATTAAAAAGTAATGAAATATCACTCTTTCCTGTTGCTCCACAGTCTAATCCAGGCAAGGAATTTGTGTATTTTGACTGTTTCAGGTAAGGACCTGATTGATATAGCCTTTCCACAGGTTCACCTAGAGTGCTTATTGTAACAAAAATATTAGCTCTTAAAAACTCCACTCAGTAGTTTGCATTCAGGGCTATCTTACTTCAGTCATTTCAGATCAAACACTGCTCTGCTCATTTTGGTTCAGGTCATAAAGAATTCTGTCCTTGTCTTACTACTGTCTGCTTGCCCTTAACTTGCAGAGTAAATCTTGCTTGTCTCTCCTGTAGAAAAACATGGTTATTGGTAGATATTAAGACGTATTTGCCTTTTGAAAGGTAAATTATTCTGCTTTTCCAACTAGTTGTGTATTTCTTGGAATGTTACTAAAGAGCATGTTTTCACTGAGGATTTTTTTTTTTTTTGTTATAAAGGTAGATTTAGTATTACCCATAGAATCAAAGCTAGTTTGATTTCTTTTTTTTCTTCTTTCAAGTAACTATATGTTTTACTGAGAGAGAAAACATTCCAGATGGGCAAAATACCGGTAAACCAGCTTCAGGCCAGGAGCTTGAAACATGTATCAGAAACATTAAAGTCAAAACTATATTAACTATGGGTTCCCTCTCTCTTCAGCAAGGAGACCTACATGCCTTTGGAACTATTCAGTCCAATTATTATTTGAATCTTTATAGGGATTGTATGGTGGACTTAGTTAAATTCTTAGTTTATGTGTGACCTCCTTACCGGAATTCTCCAGAATAACTCCTGAATCACTTCAATGCTCAGAGTCTTGGAAGAAATTCTTATAATCAGTAGGCCTATATTGGACATTATTGGAATTCTCCTTTGTCATCTTCTCTCTCTTTTTCATTACTCTAGTGACCATTTTTCATGTCCTTCTTGATATTCATTTATTTGTGCAGAACCTGAAAGCAGAATACAGATCTGGGTGCCCCATCAGGTCTTACTCACAAGCACATTTTCAAGTTCTTGTGACATTTGACTTTTTCCATCCATCTGCAAGTTTTCTGAAGTTCATTTACAGATTTCAGTTAGAGACTAGAATGTCTTGACAGGGTGGTTTGAATGTGAAGTTGTACAGTATCTTGGTAGCTTGGGTTTTTTAGTTCCAGATGAGAAGGTCAAGATGGCAGCTTCTGAAAAAGAAAACAGGAATTAGTCGCCTGCTGTGCCAAAGATTCCAGGGAAGATGACCACCCAAAACTGTGCAGCATAGAGTATAGGAGTGAATTACATGGCCCAAAAGAAGACACTAAATATCAATATTACATGGCCCAAAAGAAGACACTAAATATCAATAGGACTGGGATTCCTAGGTGATATTTCTTGATGCAATGAGTGTAATTCTTTGAAGTGTCGTTGCTGCAAAACCCCAGCATTTAAACGAGGCTGCAGGGTCACCACATAAACATCCTGGAATCTGACCCAGTTCAGAACAAAGAAACCCTCTGCAATATTAGCAGGATCTAATTGAACCTCTTGGCTGTTAAGCAGAGCAATTAACGATGCAACCAGCAATCATGCCTGATATTCAGTTAACAGCAAAATAAACATGATAAAATATGTCTGCAACATTTTGAGTCAAAACCTCATAGAGAATTACCATGTGCTCTTACATCTTCCTCTGTGCAAGTAGTGCGTCGTTAGCAAAGTATTATCCATGTGTTTTACACCACTGCCTAATTGCAGGGAAGGCAGTTAAGAAGATCAAAGAGCTCTATTAACAACAGATAACTACAGAACAAATATGATTAAAGTAATTACAGAAGGAAGTAATCTGCTAATTCTTAATGATTCTGAGGACTCAGAAAGGGGCTCTCAAAGTGATTCTCCTCACTGGAAATCAGGGTGTTATTGCAATGGACTGATACGATATTTTGGGTTTCAAAGTGTGAGCCATTTTCTATATGTGTTTTCTCTTATGCCTTCCCTTAAACTTCATAGTCATCTGTGACATGATTCAGAAGTGGAAACATCCTTACCACAACAGTTACCAATCTCTCTTTTCTTCCCCTCCTTTCCCCCGTCTTTCGGTGCCTGGCAAAATTTTCCAGACCTCTTCTGATTTCTAATCAGAACTTACCTTTGCATTCTAGAGAGCCTCTGGAAACACATGTATGCAATTTTCCTCACACTTCCTTTCCCCACGCATCCTTTCTATCTTATCAACTCGGACTAGAGATGATTTTTCACTCCTTCCATTCTTCCCCCTCTCACTCTACCTTAAAACCTCCTCCCTTTCTTACCTCACCTTACCCTCAGACATCCTACCAGCATTGACAATAATAAGCCTTTTCTTTTTGTTCTTATTCAGTAGACAGCTGAGCAGTTAATATAGAATTAAAGGGAGATACATATATGTTTATATATACTGTTAGGGGGTTTGGAAGTCTTCCTAAGAACAGAACCTTTTAAGTGTGCACCTTCTGTACTTCCTTTCTTTTCTTCCTTCCCCAGACATTGCTTCTCTTTTGCCCTTTCCTGTCTTCACTGGCACTAAAATATGCTTGACTTTGGTGTCATCAAGCACTGAAGTTCAAGAACCTCTTTGACATTACACAGCTTCTAATGGTGTCTGAAGCTCCACTGTATCTCTTTGCTGTTTACATTAAGGATCACAACTAGAACCAATGGAAAATCTCATTGAACCTCTCATGCTCTGAAACCAGCACATTTTGCTCAGCTGCAATCAACACACTTGATTACATTCAAAACTCATGTTGAACCATCAGAGATGAGCCATGCACACAGAGAGATTATATTTCTGTAAATTTATCTAATCCTTGCTTTCCAACCTCCTTTGCTTTTTATTCTCTCCTCTTCAGATGCTGCTGAAAATTTTCATTTCCTAGTATCTTGAATCACCAAAGTATTTTGCGGGGGGGCGTACATGGCCCGAAGTTTGAAGTCCAGCTAGCTGAGGGCGAAAGGCCGACGCCCCTCTGCAATTCCTGGCCAGCACCCCTCGGCGTCTGATGGCCTCGGGCTGCGCTGGCTGCGGACTGGCTTACACCGCTGGTATTGGCGAGGAACGGAGCTGACCACTTCACCGGGGGTTAAACGTCGGTTTATTGAAGGTGTTGCGGGATCCAACGTGGGGAACCAACCGGGAAAGTGGCCCCAAATAGGGGGTGAAACAGGATTATAAAGGAGGGGGGGTGGGTACAGGTGGAACCAATCGGGAAAGGTGAGGGGATGAAGTTCACAAAACTGACACTCCATGGAAACCAATACTCAAAAAGTACGGGAGGGGTCCTGGGACCCCAGCCAACCACCACCTCCAGAGAAACGAAAGTTCTGGAAAACCAGGAGGAGTGGGGGGCTGATTGACTGAGCCCAGGGAGGAGAAAAGATTTACTAAAAAGGGAAAAAGGGGTAGGAGAAATTATATAACTTGGGTGACAGACACAGGGGTAACCATGGTAACCTAACAGACATCAGGGCTGTGGCGGGAAAAACTGGGGGGACAAAACCATTTTACACATAATAGGGGGAAACAATACATAAATTGGGGGAATAACACAAGAAACTTAACAACACACTACAACAGTATTTATTCTCCAGGCCTGAGATCTTGTCTCTGCTACAGGCAACAGACCAATGCTATCCCAGTGCAAACACTGCCTTTGTCAAGACTAATGTCAGAAAGCTAAAACTAACAGAGGCTAGATTCCTATATTTGTATTAGCACTCAGTAAATAACCTATTTTTTCCAAAACTGCTTACATGCCCAGCAAGTCCAGCTCCTCTGAAAAAAAACATCGTCAATTGTGATGTATGCCCAGAAACCAACAGTAAGGAATCTATTCTGTTGAAAAGGCAGTATAAAAAAAAGTCATGTCATGCCTAAGCTTGTCTATCTAAGAGCAGAAATACATAGGGAAGGAGTAACTGGTCCAGCATGAATTACCATCCTCCCATGACATATTGCTGAGTGCTCTGTGCCTAGTAATGATGGCCATGTCAATGAAAAATACCCTTATCTTTGTTAAGGAAAATTTAAAATGTTGATTTTTGCTTTCAATTTTGGTAGATTTTACTTTACTGTTGATTGACTCACTTTTTTTCTTTTTTTATGTAAGATCCTCTTGGAGGTAATTCAGTGTCTTTTGGAAATCAAATTATTTAAATTTTATAAATATAACAGTGTACTGTGTCTGTTTCTTAATTTCTGAGGTATCCAGCTTTGTTACATTGTCTGATCTTTGCAGTTAGAGCTTTCTCCCTCTTCTAGTAACACAGACATTGCATTGTCTTCTCCACTTAAAGGTGGACAGCAAGGTAAAATATACACTTCTCATAGTCACAGACAAACAAAACATATTCCTGAGACAATACTATCTCCTGATTTTCACCCCAGGTGACTGATAACTACACACTCCTTACTGCCTTTTAGATGAACTATTGCTGTCAGAGCACCTGCTTGAAGACCCAGGACTGCAGGAGTACATTTCTAAAGGGATGGGAGGATAAGAGTTTCCAAGAAAGGACAATTGCCAGGATAATCCCTAATTGATTAGCTGATGTGCAATTTTGTCATATTCACCCTGTGCCTTCAGGGCTTTTGATCTGCAGGATGCTCTGGGAGAAAGTTTCTCATTAGAGAGTCACTTCATTAGGAAGTTTTGCTATATGTAGGCTGGGCTGTGCAGGATGAAGTGTTTTACAGTAGTAGGCAAGGTTCTTTATTGAGAGCTAATGAACTTGTACAAAAAAAACCAGTCTGTGCAACTGGGTGAGGAAAGCCTGCCCATTGCTCATGTGGGGTATATTTACCAGGATGTTTCAGGCTCTGAATCAGGCCATTAACTTGATTGTGCCTCAGAGTATCTGAAGTCAAAGCCTTTGTCCTCCAAAATCCAAATGGAAAGGGAGAAGTTCTTCCAGAGGGCAATTCAAAGCACTTGCTTTGGTTACCTGTGAGCTGTTGGTGCAAGCAGGGTGAACTTTTTTCCTCCACCAATATGGATTTTGCAAAGTTTAGTGAACGTGTCTGTAGATTTTAACAAAGATGGCAGGAAGAAGCTCAGCTGTCTGGTAGGAGGTAGGACCACACCTGCCTGACCAATTTTCTTAGAGATGAGTGTCCTCCTCCATGTGCTGTGTGAGGAACATGAATAGCTCCTGTTACCAGAGGACATTAGGACTACTGTGCTTACAGAAGCATAGAGTTCCTGAGGTGGGAAGAGATCCATTAGGATCATTGATCCATTAAGATAAAATTCCTGCAGGGCTGCCTTAGATTTTTCTTCCATTTTCTGTTTGATAGCCAAGTTAGTACTACTGTCAATTGACTAAATCTTACGGCACTAAACAGATAATTATACTTTTGCTAGATCAGGTTCTTAAAATCTGTGTGCAGTGTCCCAGGCAGTTTGTGGGCTTTCTTAGGAAAGTGGATGAACTTGAGTGGGAGGGAGAAAGAGCCTAGAAGAGGGAAAATGGGAAGTCTTGACTATACATTTCACTCCTATTTTCTAATAAAACTAACAAGCAAGTAAGCTTTAGGAATAAAATTACTGCAGATATTTCCTGACTACTTAACTCTCTACTTCATCTTTCTACTGAAAGGCTGACATTTCTTTCCAGGATGCTTTTAAGGTAGTTGCTCAATTACGCTTAGAAAAGACAGATTGCTACTGAGCTGATTAGTCTGTGGCTTTCTTCCCTACTTTTTCTCCACAATGGTGAATATTGTTAACTTTGCTTATAATTTTACTTTTTGTTTTTTTCAGAATACATGTTCTCACATTCCTCATGCCATGCAGTAGGAAAACTGTGCACTCCATTTCCATTCCATCATGTGTTGTGCTCCAGCTGTTTTTCTGTGCAAAGCTGTGAAGTGTGGGCAGTGATCGACAGGAGATGTTTTAACTGAGATTTTGAGAGCTTTTATTCTTGCTTAATTTGAACTAAGTGGAAGCTGATAGATCAACCAAGCCTGAAGATCCCATTGCCAAATAAAATATATACAAAGCTTGAAGTTAATAGCTATTTTTATAGAACATGTTGCTACTAAAAGAAATAGACGATCCTTTCAGCTAATTCTCTAACCTTTATTTTAGGCATGTGGATAAGATTCCTCATTTTAAAACAATGTTTAGCCTTCAACAAATTTCCTTCATGCCATTGGGACTTGATAGGTGCTTAGCATGCAGAATGAGCAGGTGATTTATTCAGATGCTTGAAACTATAATCCTGTAAAGATTTATTGTTTCAAAATCAAGTTTAAGACTTCATTGTGCATTCTGAAGCTTAGTTTTTAAGTTCTTGCTTTCAGTGTATTGGTGTTTTGATTAACCAATGGGTTTAACTTACCTTTACTGCCAGTGTGCAACATTTAATGCATATAAGATAGTCCCTAATAAATAACTGCAATTTTATTAGCTGAATAGTTAGAAGGACATGACTGATAAGTAAGATGTCACATAAATCAGTACCAAAAATGACCAGCTCTGGAGCCAAACATAGCAAAGCCTTAAATCTCCGCATCTTCTATAGATTTATTTATAAATCAATACACAAATCACAGCTGGGAAGTTAGATTCAAGAGTAATTAACTTTAGATCAAACTGTCTTGATACACTGTAAAAGAGCCAGAACTTTGTGAACATAATTAACTTGCACATTGTTTTGTATTCTACCAAAGCATGAGCTAGTTTGAAGAAAGGTTTCTTCATGCAAGAAATTGTCACTTATATTCACCACTTCTTGTGGTGAAGTAACACAAGAATTGAGAGTAACTGCACAATGAACATAGAAATGTGACCATATCTATAAACAGTTACACAGTAATATTATTTATTTTTGTACTAGAAATTTTTTCCTTCACTTTCATATGTGTGTTTCTGAATGTCACTAATAAAACAGAAATTCTTAGTACAGAAATTATCTTTTCTGTGGCTGTTCTTCCCTAGTTGATCTCTTTCATTCACACCTTCCCCCACTTAAAAACTGAACACCTATGTAAATGCCTATGTATATATTTTTTAAGTGGTATACAAAGGGGAAATTGAAGTTTTTTACATGCCAGAATCCAACTGCCTTAGTGGAAAAGTGAAACAGGTAAAATCAAATTAAACCTAGTCTGATTATTATCTTTAAAAAGTAGGAAAATATTCTTGTAAGCTAGTGGAGAAATACTGAGATAAAGCAAACACAGTAAGTATTGTGATTACCCAGAATTTCAAAAGAAGTAAATATGTAGATGAATATCTCAAAGTGAACCCATTTTTGCCTTTCCTATCATCACACACAAAAGCTTAGGCAAAAGAAGATATGTTGAAAGGTATGCCTACATTTTACATTCTGGAATTATCTTTTAATGCAGTTAATACAATCATATTACCAGAGTTGAAGTCTTCATTTCACTTTCTACTGGTTGTACTTCAAAATTTACTTTGAGCTTTTTGTGCTTTGCAGCTCTTCGTGACAACTAAAGTGCTTCCTCCTAGTTGTACAATCCTGTTTTCTTAAGGAAAAACCCCAACCAAACAACAACAATAACAAAAAATCCCACAAACAAATAAAATCCTACACCTCCAAATTCCAACAGAAGTCAACTTCAAGATTTTAAAGAGTAACATGTTTTCTAGCATAAAGGTTTTGTATTGTTTGGTAAGGAAATGCACAAAGGGCAGTTGTGTGCTTGCAGTACTCACAAGAACAAGCCAAGCTACTGTGAGTATCCCTCAGTTCTTTCTGGAATTGAGAGAAAATGTGCTAAATTTATTTTCTCTGTGATTAACTATTACCATTTCCTTCATGCAGTTCATGAAGCATTCTCACACAAAAAAGGCCTTGCATTTGCTCTCAGCACAGAGCACATCTCAAAATAACAGAATATTAATGAGTGAGTGAATCCATGTAGGAGAACATCACCCACTGCTGTTTCCCCTAAGAGATGTCTGATACATTTCCTGTCTGCTCCAGAGCTAAAAGGGAAAAGCAGTTTAGGACCTGCTGGAATTGTAAATGTAACTCAACTGGTTAGAAACTCCAAGGTAGGGGCCAACAAGTGCAGCAGGCAGAGAAATTAAGTATCTTGAATTGCTTCCTCTATCAAGTTCTGGGGAATTACCTCAGTACCTATGGAAAGGATTTAAATTGGAACTCAAGGCAGAAAAAATGATTTTCCAATAATCATATGGTTTCCTTTCTAAGGTACAGAGATTTTGTTCTGAGGCATGCTTAATGAAATTGAACAGTTTGGGCCATCTCCCCAAAGGTGAACATTCATTCACACATCAGGACTTGAGGCTGTTCAGTGAGGTCTGTCATAATGCACTTGTGGATCTGGGACAGGCATCCTGGATGGCAAATTTGTAGTTTAGTTTATCATTCATGAATTTTTGTTCTTCAAGTGGAAGGTGAAGTAGCTGTAAGGGCTGCATAAAAAGAGTCTTATGGTGTCTCTATTTGTTGTGTATCCTTACTTGTTCTTCCTGAGACATTTACCACATTAAGAGTTAAAAAGCACTCTAGATAAATGCCAATGAGCAGTGGGAATTTCTGAGAGGAGTGACAAACTTGAGAGAGCGTGACCCTTGAGCTCGGGTGATGTGGAGTGCTCAGAATTTTAAGTTTAAATAGTCAGGGTTATTTTTCAGTAATGTTCCATTTTCCAGAGAAGTAAATTCCTATAAATAGATTCACAGACTTTGGCTCATAAAGAACTTTCTCCCTGTTGCATCATCCCAGTACTTGGATGTGAGCACTTAAATCTTCAGGAAGGCAATAAGTACATTTTATATTTCAGAAAGACAGTGTTGAATGCTTTTGGAAAGACAACATTAAACATTCTAAATCAAAGCTGGGGACCTGCTACTCTATGCTGAAGACAAGAGAGCAAGACTGGTAGCTCTCAATGTTAAAGTTAGTTTCGGTGGAGGAAATATCTCCTGGTCAATAAGATGGTAGGAAAAATGCAGGATACAAATGGGGCAATGGCATTATACTGTAGAGAGAAGAGAAAATAAAAGAAATGAAGAAATGTTTCAGTATTCAGTCCAGAGGGCATAGTCAGAACATGTCCTCCCCAGGAGTTAACAGAGCTTCTGAATTGTGTCCTGTTGCATCAGAACGTGCTGAAGATTTTCTGCTGAAACATGTGAGTGGTGCATGGATGGAAGTGGGCTCATGGGACTGAGTTCACATCCTGCTAATGAAGGACTGACATCACTGGAGTAAAAATAAATATATTCACCACATGTTTTTCCATGACTGAGAATGTAATGTAGTTTTGTGACAATTATTATCCAAGACTTACCCACAGCATGGCAAATGGTGATCTGCAGATGCATGAAGCATAATGAGCATTAGACTTCTGGAACTCTATTCATTAATTTTTTGTTAAGTTCATTGATGTTTCAGCATAATAATCTTCCAGCTTCCTGTGACAAATCTTAGCCCACTTTAGAAGACTGAAATGTCTCCTGAAGACCACTTTTTCAAAAGCTTCAAATAGTGTTCAGCCTTTTTATTGCTAAGGGAAGACCAATATAACATGGAATATTGAGAAGCAGAAGCATTCAGGTCCAACAAATGCTTTAACAAAAACACTCCTGAAAGGTGAATGGACAGTGGTTCAGATGGTAGGAAGTTATGGATTATCATTCAAATTCCATTTTTCTGTTGCTACAATAGTTGGAAGAAACTATTGACAGAAAGGAAACAACAGTCTTGGGAAGTTAATGCTTAATTTAAATTGATGACCTTGTCTTCACCTGACAACAGTATATGCCTCTGACTACTTAATAGAGAATTTTAGAACTCTTCATCTTTGTATCAGTTGAGGCAGGGAAAAAAAAGTACAAGTGGGCAGTAATCTCATCCTAACAGTTACTGTTGTAGAGCTTCTGGCATTAGATTTCCCCAGATGGAGATCAATTATTTTCCCCTTGAAGCCTCAAGATTGCTATAGGTGAACAATGGATGATGATGTTAAAAGTAATCTTTGTTTAAACAGTCTCTAGGAAGACTAAGAGACACAAATAACTGGTAAAAAATGGAATTGCACTTTAAAAAATGTAGACTAGGAGAAAAATTGTAGCTGTCCTAGGAAATCTACATGCTGGTTTGGCTGTCTTCATATTCTAGATGAACCTTATACATCCAAGAAACTTCAGTTTCTTCCACAAGACACACACCATTTTTAGGCTTGTTTTCACTTGTGCATTAGTTAAAGAAATATTGAAATTATAATTTAACTTATCAATCCTTTTGTTTTCTGTTTGCATGCTCAGATATGTAGATGAACTGTGCAAATAATAGACTCTTCCATTCTCCAACTGCATTAACAATTGTTTTTGTTACTGGTAAACATTTTCCACTGTCAAACAATAAAGAATATTAATTTCTCAAAACTTTGTTTATTGTTTTTATGACAATTTTGGTCATTTAGTTCACTGTTCAAATAATATTTTGATACTTCCTCTATTTTCTAAATTATTGAGGCTAAACAATTAACTCTCCATTTTCTTTGCAAAGCAGCAGGTCAGCCCCAAAAACTGCCTTGAAATGGATGTATATAAATCATATCTTTAGCCTATATGATGCTTATTTCTTTACCCAGACTACACAACGATCGTGTCACCCAAAACAAAACATGCCAAAATTTGCTGCTAATTTTTGTTGCTTTCAAACTGCATTTTGCAGCACCCACTCACTGAAAATAGAGCTAGTTAGAGTTAGTAATAGGATGTGAAATTCAGCCTGGGTGAAACAATGAGTTTCCGTTTTCCTGGTCTTCTCTCCACTGGCAGGTCTTACTCTGGGGTATCCCGGGAATGCTGCTGTGGGACATTTTTAGCCTTTTGCCAGCTGAATGATAATTGTTTCCTATCTCTTAGTCTTGAGTTCCTCGCATCCCTCCTCCTCCCCCATGCCCTGGATTGAAGCTCTGAGCTTCCTGTGAGGTCCCTGCAACAGCCCCAAGGGCCTCTTCTGCTACCATATGTATGTAATCACAAACTGAGAACTTTTCTGCTTCTTAAAACACAGGGCTGCCATGTGAGATAACTATCTATAGATAGCAGCCTCACACTGAAAAGCCTTCAGATCCACCACTGATTTTTTAAAATTGTCCTTTCATGCCTTTTTTTTCCTTTTTCTTTTTTTTTCTGTCACACACATTGATATTAACATAATGAATGAGCAACATTAATTAATTAATTAATTTATTACATCAGGTCACAGTTCCACCTTAAGAACTTAGCAGTGTGCCAGACCTTCTCCACAATAAGAAACACACAACAATGCATAACCAAAAACAATTTAACTGCCCAGCTGCAAGCCAGGAGAAGCCACTTAAACTGGTGGGCAGAATCTAAATTATTTTAAGTCTATTTTATTCATAGTCACCTGAATTTGTGTGAATGCATTTGCAGTACAAGGACCTCAGAGCTCCAAGGGTTCTGATCCAAAAGCACTGGAATTCTGGGACCAACTCAACAGCATGTGGCTATTTTTAAGGGCCTTCTGGAACCCTGCATCCAAATGCGAGGGTGTTTCTCTTGCTCATGAAGCAGTTGCAGATTCACCATGGTTAGTAAGCTGATGCTGGAAAATGGACAGAAAAAAATAATATTAAGCTTCCACTAATTCAAGCTAACACAAAAAACAAAAACCCACACAAGCAAACAAAAACAAACAAACAAAAGCTGAAATAAAACCTATGATAATTTATTTGCTTCATGGAAAGCTGAAACTCACTGCAATGGGGTTGTAGCCCCAGAGGAGCATCTCTTCAACTGGGATGGGACCCCCACTGGGTAGCTCTGCCTGCAAGCTATGCCACAATAAACACAGTCCTTGCATGAAACAGATGCATTTTTTTTTCATACATTAGTTAAAATCAGTCATCTCAAATGAACTGAGAGGAAGAAATTAATTTAAATTCTGGCCAAACAATGCCAGTGTTTAACCTATATATAGACCTGGGTTTTATTCTATAATTTCTTCTCTTAGTTAAGTGGTATGTCAAGATAATAACAACAGCAATAATTACAATAATCCTCTTTCCCAAAATTGTTGCCATTTTATGAAATAACAGTAGTTTGCTTCCAACTTTTAAATGTGTCAATGTAATGCAGCCAGTTTAAGTAAATCTATGGCCTATTCATTCTAATGAACACAGAGTAGGTTGCTTCGAATAAAAAATATAATCTACATTTTATATAAACAAATGCTAAGAATGTTACATCCACTATCCCCCTAATCTAGGAACATTTCAGGATTTCATCTTGGAAAAAAAGAATGTAGTTGAAAGGACAGCATTGTTCCCAGCCAATGGAGACGACAGCATTAATTAATCCCTGAGCCAGCACAGGTTGCCTTTGTGAGAATCCCCTGACTTGGCTTGAGCCAGATTTCAAATTGCCTCAGCTTCCCCTTCTTCATTCAAATTCTTGTAACCTGGAGTAAGGAGGGTGAGGGGTTGGTGGTGTTTGGTTTTGTTTGTTTGCTTCCCCTACAAAGTGAGTGACTCTCAATTAAAAACATGCATCAGTTCACATTTTAAAGCATGCTCAATACTCCCACTGTGACTCCTCCTAAGAAAAAAAATCTTGCTCAAAGCAGGCAAAATAATGTCTTCCCCACCAACTGCAGCAGACTTTTGTTGCAAATTTAACCTTAAGTATATTTACACTTTCATCCTTTTCACGACATGATTTCATTAAGCATTTAAGTGGTTTTTTCATTATTTAAAGCACTAGACATGGATTGGTTTTTTTTGATGGTTTAGCCTCCCTCTTCCTACCCAGCCCAGGGGAAAAGTAATTTTTTGCTTTGCATATATTTTTTCTCTTCTTTATATTTATGTCAACATTCCCCTTTAACAACTTTGAAAACTCAAGCTCTTTTTGGAGTTACTTCCATCTGTGTAACTGAGCAATGAAATTATTCACAAGCACTGGTAATTAACAAATTTCATGTGTACAGATATTTCTTCCACTGGTAACAGTCATTTAGTGTTGGAATTATGCAGTGAACGCAAATGAGATCTAAGGCCAAATTTTGTTTCTGAATAATTTGATTTATTTATAAACCAGATGGCAAAGTTTTACTTTAACTGGTTAGTTGTTTAGTGTACAGATAGAATTGACTTATTTTCTCTGGGAGGCTTTTGACAGGAACTTTGATTTCCATAAGTTTAGGCTTCCCTTTAAATTGGAAACTGAAGGAAAGGACCAATTTTTTTTGCCAATCCACACAGAGAATTTAGTGTCCTTAATGATATATAAAATGTGGGGACTTCATTAATTCTCTCTGGAAATATTGACACAAAGTTATTAATAGTGCTGGTAATAGTACTGCTAATTCAAAATATTATGAACAACAGGTATCTTTTGTTAAAAAGATGCTTCCAGTTAAAGAGAACATTATTTAATAGGAAATGCCAATATCTGGAAAAGGATTTTTATATATGTATATGTCATTTCATTCAGTCCTCTGAAGGAGAAGTCACTGAAGGAGCACATTCCCACTTGAAGAGCATTAACTCCCAGCTTGTTGTCACTAAACTGATCTTTCCTTATCTTCTATTTAGCAGGAGAAATTCCTCTCCCAGTTGGAACTGCCAGGTTTTTCTCAGAAATCCTCCTTGCAGAGGAGATTCTGAAAGCCTAAATTCCACAGAGTGTTTTGTCTTGCTAATGACTTCAGAGCACAATTGGCTGCCCAACTGTGCATCTTTGTACTTGGGCTGGTTTGGGACTGATTTGTCCACAGGGGGAAACAGCTACAATTATGTCTGAGGGAATCCTCCCTCAGAGCATGTGGGGGACATGAGCACCACTGCCCTAGCAGCCCCTGGTGTTCTCTCTGCAAAAGGCAATAGCTAAAGAAGGGGGTTGACAATGGGATGAAAGGTTTTCCCTGAAGTCATTAAACTGTGAGGAAATGGTGAGGGTCATGAATTGTTACATAAAAGGAATTAATGAGCATGAGGTGGGAGGTAAAGGTATTAATGGGAATCTGACACCTAAATTATAAAGCAGTCAAACTCCCATACTAGAAAAGGGTATGTGCATTTTCAGAGCAGATTTATATTTTGATGATCAGATACTTCATTTCAGTGTATATTCAAATATTTCACATTGGCTTAACCATACAGCTGTTAAAACTGTGAATAAACCAATTTATTCACTCTATTTGTCTGTAAATGTCTGTCCTAATTGATTTCCTCAGGAAGAGAAAGGTCAGAGGAGCACCCTGAACCCGAAAGGCCCTTGTACTCAGATCAGGGGTACAAAGCAGAAATTTGAGTGACTCCAGTGATACAGCAGTGAGGGAAGAAAGGGAACACAAGTAGATAGGGGTGATACTCTAGACTTCAAATGCAGAACTAGAAAATAACGTGTATCAATGGTACCCACTACACCTCAGGTCAGCCAAGAAACTTCTAGTTTATCTTCATGGGGATGTGAAGACTTGAGGAATAAGCTGACTTCACAGCTACTGGGAACCCCTGTCCTGCTACAAATCCTTGTCCTGTAGTAAAGCTCAAAACTGGCAGAAAGCCCCAGAAAATGTGTAATTGTACCAGGTACTGTTAGTGTAGGAGAGAGAACCTTGCCCTGTGTGGAAAATTTGGGGTCAGCAGCAGGGAGAAGTCTGAACTAGCAGAGTTGTTGTGTTCTCCTTGCTCCCTAGCACTGGAGCAGCATCTCTCAGGTACAGAGGGTAGAAGGTATAAGCAGAACTCAGTTTTCCCTTCCTTTTGCCTGTCCAGCATGTAAAATTTGATCTTCAAATTCATGTTCTTCTTGAAGTAATTTTTAAACTCCCGTGATATTTTCCTAACCAGCAGCAAAATACCCAGGATATAAATATAAAATCTCCCAGAACTGCCCACAGTTTGTTAGCACCAGTTGGGGTACATCACAGGCATTGATGATTTTAGCAGGACTTGCTAATTTGTTCCTGTCAAGTATTGGTGCTGGAAAGGGCTCATTTGCACAGAGGACTCCCCTTAGCTGCAGGCCAAAAAAGCTATTGAATACAGAGCATATTTATTGTTGTGACTTGAAATAAGATTAGTGAGAAAGGATATTTATTTTAATTTCTTCCAGGTGCTGTAAAGCCTTGTTTTTTTTGTTTTGTTTTTTCTTTTTCTCTTTGCTAATTTAAGAAAAGCATGTGGTTCAGGAATTAAAGACCTAATTAAGCTGCATGTCAAAATCAACAAAATACCAACACAAGTGATTCCTTCTGACAAAAGAGCCTTTCAGATTGAGCTTTAACCTTGTTTAAGCATCAAATGACAGGTCTTCTGAGAAACAGCTTGTCTTAAAATCAGTCCAGCAGTGACAGCTCCAGCCCTTGAAGATCATCAATCTGCTTCTCCCCACACAACTAATAGCAGCTATACCATGTATAGCTAATAAAAATCATGTCAAGGAACTTGGAACCATTCTCACTGGTAGGTGAGCTGTATCACACAATGAACAAGAGATGCAATCAGTCAGAGGGCTTAAAATATACTGTGTAAAGTCTGAATAATAGCTGTGGCAACTTGTAGCATAGGAGCGGACAACAAAGAAATTCTGTGCAATATGTCTTAAGAAACCTTGGAAACGGGGAGAAAAAGATGTTTTCCTATCTCAGGTCTCCAGAGGAATTTTCATGTTGGCCATCTTCCTAAAAGCCTGCAGTGAATCCCTGGTAAACCATGAGGTAGGCAATAAGAACTGCCATGTGCTCTGTGATGGAGACAGGTATGGTTGGTCAGAATCCTTGTGATGAAGCACTGAAAATGAAATATTGTCCCAGAATACTGCAAAACATATCACAAAACAAGAACTATTCTGGAAGCACAGAAAGGGATTCGCTTGTCCGTGGAACTGAAGAGAGGAAAAAGTGAATGGATAATCTGTTGGTGCTGGGACCGTGTTACATCAAAGCTACCTGGGACAGCGCTGTGATCAAGGAAAGGGAGGAAGTGTGGTCCAAAGGAAGTGTGGTCCAGAGAGCTTCCTCCAGGGTGTGGCTGGAGCCATGGCACAGCCCCATGGCAATGCTGCAGAGAGCACAGGGCGTGGGATCCCACTCAACTCTTCACAAAACTCACGTGGAGGATCTCAGGGTTATGGTGAGCGAGCGGTGCCATACTCAGCCTCAAGGATTTGCAGTACAGCAATTCACTTCTTTTGTTTGAACAATGCTTCAGAACACATGAAATATTTCTTTTTCTGTGCGGAATAAGTAAAGTTTTTAATTGATGGTTATCTTTCACATCTTGACCCACAATGAGATGCAAAGGTACTATATCAGAACCCAATACTGCAGATTTCATAGTTTTTGACATTTCTGGAAGCCGTGTCCTTTAAATTATAACATGACATATATTATAATTTAATAATTATAATAGATCCATAAAATTGACTGTTTCTATAATAGTTTTTTAATATCTGTTCCCATTATAAGAATATTTGAACTTAATTTTTCTAACCTATCAATGTATGTAGCAAAACTCTTTTTTGTCTCTTCTTTAATGACAGATGCTGAAAAATGGATTGCCCAGTTTTATCACACAGTTAACATTTTTTTGCTTACCTTCCTAAATGAATGCTTTGAGCTAAAAATTAAGATTTTGTTCTACCTTTAACCAAAACACTGGACTAAATCTTGTATTTTTTGCTCAGAAACCTCTAGTTTACTTACTAGAAAATAGAGTGCAAAGAAAATATAGGATGGAGAAAAATTATATAGTGGAGCAAATATTCCTAAAACATTAAACAATGCATTTTTAAAACTAAAGTATGTCACTAGAAGATCACTGTGATGAAATTCAGGTTTTTGATGGATAAAACTTCATTTACAAAGCGGGAAGTTTATTTAAGAATATCCTCACACACAGAATTTGCATGGCAGAGATGTTAACTGACAATTAATGGTACTGAAATATGATTGAATTATAGGAAGGTTGAATTGGGACTCAAAATTATTACAAATTGGAATTACAAATACTGCTAGAACACAGGACCAAAAAATGGAATCAATCTGGATATTAATCCCAACTCATGGTGAAACAGTAATTGGTTTACTATCACATTCTACAGCTAATTTATTGGATACTTGTGGCTGAAGGACATCACAGCAATAATTATAGTTAATCAAATAGCCTTAATGGTGACTTGTGCAGTAGGCTATTAAAATTTTATATCAAAATAAGGCTTGTAAGAACATTCTCTTCACACCTCAGCCAATTGTTTGTTCTAGGAGATAAAACATGGTGGTTCTGATTCAGCCTTTAGTAATATACAAAAATACTTTCAAACAGAAATTAAGTTACTACATATTAGGAAAACAGCTGATAAATTAAATTATTTTAAAGAATGCTGATGCTAAAACTAGGGAGAAGGTATTAATCTGTTTTACTGCATATAAATTAGGGTCAACTCTGTCAACTGAAATACAGAGCAGTGTAAGAACTCACCTTCATCTGAGTCCCTAAGTGCAACAAGAAAGCTTTCCCCAGGCAGCAAGATACTCAGCATTCAGCTTTACAACATGCTGAGTTTTCTTCACAGGCCTTACTAAGTAGGATTTGTACTCTCCTTACAACCTTGAAGAACAAAAGGGAGAAAGGAGAATTGTGGTTACTTTTATATTCAATTTTATTCATAAAAGAATGAATTTATCTCAGTATTGGATTTTTGTTCTTTTTTTTTACATTTTATTCCAATGATTCTTTTCAGATGTTAGGGAATCACCGTAGTTTTCCTCTGCTGCCTTTTTTTTTTATCCCTTAAATATTCTACTTCTTATTCATCAAGAAGTGATGACGGTGTAAAACCTGTGAATTTTTTGTTTTATTTATCAGTTTCACACTCTTCGACAATGACCTACTGTATGGGCTTTTTTTAATCAGTCAGTGGTAGAAAATTTGAAAAGTCTAGTTTCCAGGGAAAAAGAAAACCAGCTGGTATAGAACACCTGCTTTTTCCTTCAGAAAAGGAGCCTCTATATTTTTCATTCCAGGATGTTCAGAACTAGTATATAACAGAGTCAAAGCAAGGTCAAACTTTGATATGACGAACTAATTTTTTCAGCGTTAGACTTTACATTATGCTTCCGTTTCTTTCTACTGTTTCCCACACCTCTTATCTTAGTCTAATTTCTTTTTTCCTTTCTTCACTATGAAACTTGATTTCAGTGGGATTCCTGGTGACTCTCTTGTAGAGGTGAATTTTGAAATCCCTTCTCCCATTTCCTACAAAAAAAAAAATGTCTTTGGTTTCCACTGCTCCCAAGGATGGAGAACAGGGAAAGGTTGGATGGAGTGCTCACCTGAGGGTACACTTCAATGCATGCACATATTTATTGTCATGACATTAGTTCCATTATCTAAAAATTATTTAGCTGACATAATTAATTTCTTAGATAAAATGAAGCAGTTGTCTACACCTTTGTGATATTGACAAATTAATTTTCTAAGAAATGCAAATATCTTGAAATAAGCACCCGAGGGGTTCTTTGCTGGAAATTCTTGATTTGGTGCCAATTTTCTGTCTTCTGATACCGTTCCCTTATACTCATAGTTTCTTGCAGATCTTCCACTGACAAACTCAGGAGCTCTTTCACCCAATTCTGTAGAATAAGGCTTACATGTGGCAATGCAAAAATGTGCTTATTTCACTACTTTGACTATTGTTCAAGCATTCCTGTCCATGTGCACTAGAATTGCTTAGTCAAATTTTCTACTGGCTTAGTAGAACTTAGGTAAATAGGGTCACTCAGTGCCCAATGCTGATAGGAAATTTTTTCTCTCCTTATATAACATTGATTTTTACCAAGGTGACAACTATGGCCATTCTCAACATATTAGGAACTGCGTTGATTAAGAATTTAGAGTATTTTCCTCATAGATCCTTCAAGTTCTGTCTTAGTGACTCCAAAACTACATGAATATATATATATTTATGTAGGCATGTGTATATATATATATACACACACATATGTATATATTTGTGGAACTATATACATGTATGTATATAAATGTATAATGTATATACATATTATAGATGTATAATATACATATGCATATTTGTGGAACGCTATATATACTACATGCTGTTAATATTTTAAAAAACCCTAATTTATTAAATCAAATTCTAATAAATGGCTAACAAATTTTGACTGAGGAGAAAGTGTTAGAGATTCAGATCCTTGAATCAGGATATAATACTACTGCGTTTTGTTATGCTGAAGAATCATTTTTGTGATCTTGGACAAGGCAATGATAAGCACCCAGAGTCATGGGGTGTGTCATCTCTGTGTTTTATGACTATGGACCCTAGTCACCTATGCTTACTAGGCTTTTACAAATATAAAGGAAAAACAAGTTTGGAAAAGGAATCTCATAAAAAAATGATTTCCACTACCAAGAGTGGGTCCAGAATTTTATACTGAGATGTCAGTCTGTGTGCAACAAGCATTGGATGAGCTGAGAGGAAACAAGCCATCATTGCTTGTGAACATGCACTGTTCCCAGCTGGATCTCAGTTCCAGCCAACCTGGCAATTATTTCTAGGTGAACATACATGTCTTTATATTACACACTTTAAAAAAATTTAAAAATCTGCTTATGGATCTCAACAGAACAATGTTTGGAACAAGAATCAAAAGAATTAATCAAATGTCAAAGGGATGAAAGCTGAAAATATGAGAAATTGACATTTAAAACCAAATCTGTGTAAGCTCTCTCAAATCTCATGCAAAAGTCTGATTATCTCATGCAAATTGTTGATTACTGGAAAACTATTTATTCTGTATTGTTTTCTATCAATATACAACTGAAGTCCATATTGTGCTTCTGAAGTAAAAAACTTTCTACAAGTGTAATTAAAATGAGTTAAATTGGAATATAATGTCATTTTGTTTGACCACTTTGACTTTCTTGCAGAAATTCTGCAAACCTGGATGCTAGCTGAAAAAGTACGGAAGGCATGAGTGGAGAAAACCCCCAGCTGTGACATCATTCCTCACCTTCCTCTGAGACCCCAGGAATGAGAAAGACCTGAAAGAATGGCTGTTTTCTACTGCCTCATACTTTGGAAATCAATATGAAAGCCATGCTGTACAGAGTGATCCAACTCACAGCAGTGTGGAAAGAAAGTATTAGGGAGAGAAACCTGAGGCAGATATTTCTATGGTCAAGCTGTTCTGGAGGTCTCTGTGAAGAGACACAGGAGAGGACAACACTGTCAATGCTGGTAAGGATTTAAGATTGAGGAGTGAAACATCAGAATTGCTTTCTTCACGAAGTAACCCAGCCTGACTAGCGAAAAGACACTTGTGAAACAAGATGAGACTTAAAAAAGTATATTCTAGGGTACACACATTCAGATAGACCCAATAAAACTGTGTCCAGTTTATTCTTCATTTCTTATTTGAGAATTTTTTAAATTTTAAGCTGACATAAGTAAATTTTGTTTTGGTTAAGGCAACAGCAATGTTCACTCTTCTTTTTACACATATCGTTACCTTATACATATCTGACAAGGAAATAAGTACTAAAAACCCACCCCTTACATGAGATATGTCAACCTATTGCATGTTTGATGAGTTATGTAATATCATCAACTGTTATGGAATAAATGTGCTATTAATAAACCCCTGAATGGAATATACCAGTGGGGCTGATGTTGCCTGTGTTTAACAGAGGTTGCTGTAGAGCTCTTGAACATGCCACCTTCTTTGAAGAATTGTTTCATGTCCTTGCATCAAACAGATCCTGGACTAACTTCACAGAAGTTGGCCTTAAGGTTGCTGGTCTTCATTCACAGCGCACTAAACCTCCCCTGGGAACAGGCAGAAATTTCCAATAGCAGCACAGTTCACGTATTATCAAACACTAAGAGTAGGACTTTGATGTTCAGCTTTTTAAAAGCTCTCAGAAGTATTTTTCTTCATTATCACCCCAGTTGAGTGAGCTTTATTCTCCCCTTTCAGAGAAATGTTTAAGCACATGAGGAATCTATCTTCCCAATGCTATTAATTAAAAGATGACATTATTTTCTGTGACTATTTTTTATTTACAGTACTTAATTGATTAGGATTCTTGACAAACAAGATTCAGGAGGGAGTTAAAAATAAAAGGAAGGTAATTTTGGAAGTTTTGCCACACATTTTTCCCCTTTTTGGATATCTGCACACTTAGGTTTCAGCACAGTAGCAGGAAATAATGTGCTTCTTGCAAGTGCCTGTTTTTATTAATTTTTATTTGCCTGTCAGTGCAGAAAGTCTCCTCTGGGAAAAGCCAGAAATTTCAAACAGCAATGAGGGCCCGCATACTCTCAACAAGAATCTGAAGATGAGAACAGCCAGTTTCTCACTGAGAAAGAACATTTTTCAGATTAACTCATACATTATTTCATCTGGGGAAATGGAGAGTTGAGATGATACAACAGTTTCTTTGTTTCACAACTTTTATGAAACTTTATGAAACATATCTCAAATGCCCTGCCATCAGTCTTGGACCAGAAACAGTTTCTAAAAAAGCAGCAAGAATCCTGTATGAAGGACAAACTGACCTCAGGCTACACTAGAACAATGTGTCTCAAACAGCAAACTAGATTTCATGAGTCAAGAAAAAATGGAATTTTGCACTTTGTGAGATGTGTGTTAGTTGTTAGTTGAGGGACTGAAATTGTTTGCAGGTTAAAATTGTTGAGAACTAAATGAAAGATAAAATTCTACTTTTTTTTTTTTTTTTTTTTTTTTTTTTACTGCAATGATTTCTGTCTGCACAATGGAGGGCTCCAGGTCTGTGTGGGAAAAGGTCTAAAGGCATCATCAACTCCTGATGGGTAACCAGGTAGGAAAAAAGATGGGTCTAACACTCAAGTGATCTTGAACAAAGCCTTCTCATATACTTCAGTGAATCATGGCAAGACCTTAATCTAAAATGACTCTACATAATGTATCAGGACCCATTTGCAGAAAGCAAGTGGTGGCTCAGTGGATGGAGTGCAGGCCTAGAGGAACAGGGCTTGTCACTGGTGACTTCTATATCCAGCACAGTCAGGAAGTCAGGATAACAGAGGAATGTCACCCTCTCCCTAAATGCAAGCTGTACTGGAGGTACACTCTAACACTAGCAAGCTGCCCTCCCTTCTTGTGCCTCATCTGCAGACCAAGATAAGGCTATTTTAATTCTTTCTCAAATGTTGGGAAAACTAATGAGTTACACACACACACAAAAAAAAACACCCTAAAGGATCAGTAGATTTACTAATTGTTTGTGTTTACTTATTTATTTTCTGAGATCTCTCAGTCAGGACAGGAGGAAGGGAAATATTGTAGAAAGCACAGTAAGCCATTTAGAATTGATCTTGTTAAAAGACATTATCTTGAATGATTTTGTATCCCTTTAGTGAGGATATACTCTGTTTTGGAATGTGATGTTTCCAAAAGGTAGTTAGGTGACGTTCATCTTTCACCTGCTCATCTGGTCAAATCTCTATAAGAAGCTCAGTTTAAAGCATCCACTCACTTCTTTCTAGAGGAGCTTTCTTGCTCTCCCAAGGATGAAACTTAATGGTATTTTCCCCCACTCCAAAGGCTTTGAACAAGAAAACATCTTTGTTGCCTTAGGAGTTGACCTCTCTGTCTTATTTCAGTACTGGGGACAGAATATTTGTGCAGCATTCAAAATAGCACCTATCTCTTGTTTTACCAGTTGTGAGTCCCTACTTAGAAGAGACATCTTTGTGTTGGGCACAGAGGGGTGCCCAATGGTGTGATCTGCATCAGGGAAGCAGGGGAAGGTACAGTTCTTCCACTAAGATGTGCTAAGATGCTCACTGAGGTCAGATGCTGTTTTCCTCAGGACTCACAAGTGGCCTTTTCTGGAAATATCAAAGCAAGCTTTTCTGTGAGTTCACACAGATGATGAAGAATTTGTCCCTAGTTAATTTAAAAGTCTCTTCCCAGTTGACAGATGACAGAGCACTGTTCTGTAATTGTGACTTTCACACTTTGTGGTGTGCTTTGAAACCCAGCATCTATGATCCCAAAGGATCTCAAAGTGCTCTGCAGTCATGGGCAGAGGAGTTTAGTTGCCTTTGAAGAACTGCACTGATGCAGTCTGTAGACTAAAGGCCCATTATTCTTTGATCTCCAGCTGCTAGAAAACTTTGTTTACTTTGATAAGTGATCATAGACTTGCCTGATGGGCTTCATAGAGATATATTTTAAAATGGCAACAAAGTGCATTGGCAATTAAAGTGCATTAATCTCTTTTGGACTCAGGTGCTGTTTCCTTAATTGAATACTTTTGCTTCATTTTTTAATGGACAGGGAAGTCCCAGGTCTATCCTAACACTGAAGTGGCACTTCAAGACAAAATGGAAATCAAGAAAAAGCAGATGTGTTTACATGGAAAAATTGTGTTTGTGGTAGAGTCTTCTTTCAGGCAATTTGGAAACAAAATTACAAATTTTCATGTGAATCATGACTTTTATTTTGCCTTTACCATTTCAGTTGTTTTTGTTAAGGTTTTTACTATTGCCTTTTGACTATTCATTTTTACTTTTGGAATGGCTCAAGTAAAAAAAAAAAGTTTTGAAAAGAAAAAAAACACCCACAAAAAAAACCACTCTAGTGAAATAAAAACAAAAAAAAATTATAAAAAGAGAAACAAACATTGCCCCTTCCAATTCCCAGCCATTGCTATTTAAAATTAACATGGTTTGGCAACTGCCATTCAATGACCAGCATTTTGAATTTGTTTTCTTCTTTTGAAATATTTGCTTCTTGATATTTTATTGTGAAGGAGCCACCATAGATATTTCATAAATGCATAGAATCATAGAGTAGTTTGGGTCAGAAGGTACCATTAAAGACAGTTTAAATGTTCAGTTTGACTGCCCTGGTTAGGTACATCTTTATTAGATTAGGTTGCTTAAAGCCACATCCAACCTAACCTTGAATGCTGCCAGGTATCCACAATTTCTCTTGGCAACATGTGCCAATGTTTCAACACTTGTCACTGAAAAAATTTCTTCTTTATGTACAATCTAAATCTACCCTCTTAGGTTTAAACCATTGCCCCTCGTCCTATCATTACAGGTGCTATTAAATAAAGCTCTGTCTATCTTTCTCATAAGTACTGAAAGGCTGCAATGAGGTTCCCCTGGAGCCTTCTCTGCAGGCTGAAAAATCTCAACTCTCTCAGCCTCTCCTCATAGCTGAGATGTTCCAGCTTTCTGATGGTTTCCATGACCCTCTTCTGGGTCTGCCCGAGCATGTCTTTCTTGTACTGGGGACCCCAGCATTGGACACTTTACTCCTGATGGGGCCTCACCAGAGCAGAGTAAAGGGGAGAACCACCTCTCTTGACCTGCTGAGAACCTTCTTTAGATACAGACCTGGACATTGCTGGCTTTCTGGAATGCAAACACACACACTGCTGATCTACATATCTACATCCATTCTTCACCCACCAGTACTCCCAAGACTTCTCAGGGTTGTTCTCACTCATTCCCCAGTATGTCCTGATATTGGGGATTGTCCTGATCAAGGTGCAGGGTCTTGTATTTTGGCTTGGAGAACTTCCTTGTGGTTCACATGGTCCCACTCCTCCAGCCCCCCAAAGTCCTCTGGAAGGGATTCCTTCTCTTAGGCAAATCCACCACTTATCTTCATGTTATCCACAAACTTGCTAAGGGTTCACCTGATCTCATTACCTATATAGTTAACAAAGATATTAAATTCTATTTCTTTCAGTACAGACCCCTGGGGGACATCACTTGTTACTGGTCTCCACTTCAACATTGAGCCTTTAACTCCAGCTCTTTGGACACAACCATCCAACCATCTCCTTATCCATCAAGTTGTTCACCCATCAGATCTTTATCTCTCTGACTGGGAGGCAGGACTGTAGTAGAGGACTGTGTCAAAGGCCTAAATGAAGTCCAGGTAGATGACAGTAGCAGCTTTTCCCTTGTCTGCTGATGCAGTCATTTCACCATAGAAGGCTTTTGATGTGTTTCAATATGTCTTATATTTTTACCATGCTGTTCATGATCATTGTCTTTTACAAGCAGCATCTAGTGAGTCATTACAACAAGCCTGTTTTTTGAGAAAGTATTATTTTACATGCTTCATAGAAAGAAAACAGCCTGAAAGATTGAACCAAGGCCTTTTATTGTAAGAATTTGGTTATCTGCAAAATGAATTGTCTTCTTCCCTATCTTTCTTATTAATCTCTCATTCTGACAGGCTTGTAGGTACAAGTCTGCAATATGAACCTGTGAATTTTTCACTAATTCCAGAACTGATCTTTTTTTCATTATCATCTGAGTGTAATTGCTGGAGCCAACCACTTTCTCACTTATTCATTTGCCACACATTCACACTCTCTTATTAATTTCATACATCCCATGAGACACAAGCTTAATTTATCAGGTTTAGTGGCTTTGCCCTTGCTTTCACAATGTTGAAAGTCAAAAGCCTCACCCAGGTCTCAGGGTCATCCCCCTTTTTCTTTCTGGATTATACATGTGTACACTCTGCAGTGACTCTCCTGGATAGTGGCTGAATAACGTGGCAAGACTCCAGTGTACAGAAGTGCAGCAGACTGTGCTGATCTGCTGTTTGATAATGAGCTGTGTGGTCATTCTGTGGTAGTCCAGATTGATGTAAATACTTCTAGAAGGAGCTATATCTTATTTGGTAAGAGAATTATAGGAGATAGCTCTGTTTGGGCTCAATGCCCAGCACTGCTGCTCTCAGAGTAAACATTTGACTATTCTCTGCTTCCAGTCCACAACCAAAATAGGACAGCCTTGTCTAAAATTAACTAAAGAGGCTCTTTCATCTTAAGAACATTTAGATTTGGTATTTCAAGTAAATGTTTTTTAAAAAGTAATTCTGTTTTACTGCAGCAGTTTCTTGGAATCTGGGCTGGATGCCCTTGGCCAGATCCACATAGAATCTTCATAAGTGGGAAATGAACTTTATCTCCATTTGTCCTTCTTTTTTTTTTTCCTTTAATTTTAAAATACATTGACTCAAGAATTGCATTTCAAGCTATGTCACATGTCTTCCTGAGGGTTTGTGTGTCTATTAATAGGTAGGATCTAACATCTTCCCACATCAAGCCTGTTGTGGAGACAGAATTGGAAGGATGTAAAGCAGAAAACCAAAAATTTCAGCATCAATTAATTTCAGGTTCTAATGTGTGTTTTTCAAAGTCTCTTTCCAAACGACAAGTTCACTTTCCTTAGAAAATCACAGTTTCTTGTCATAAGGACTTCAGAAAGACAGTCTCTGTAAACTCATCTATACTTTTCAAAATTCTTTTACTTGAGAAAGAAAAAAACTGCAATGCTTATTTAAAATACTTGATGACCTGACTCTTGTACCAGTGAAAGCAGTAGTAAGTACTGTCTCAATTCCTATGGAAGAAGGATCAGGTTCCTAGATAGCTACATAAATATTTACCAGGCTGGGAGGAGCCTGGTAACACCTCCAAAATAAAGGTTGCAATACAGCCTTCATTTATAACTTCCTGTTCTCACATGTTAATAACTTCCCCAGGCTTTAGTCTTGCTGGCAATTCTCCATGTTTGGTTTCTGCCTGGAGGTGATGTGTATTTGGAACAAACTTATACCACACTTTTGACTAGGCAAGCAGCCAAAATGGCTGAGATTTGTTGCCTGGACTAGAGGTAACTGTCTTTGAGGCCTAGCACCTTCTCGTGAAAGGGAAAAAAAAATTAGAATTGCCAAAGCTATTAAGTGATTCAAGATCACTTATGAGCCAGTGTTTGACTTTTTGGAAGTGATTTACTGTAATCACATCATATTATTGTTGTTGGGTTTTGCCTCAAGAAAGCTGTCCATTTAGAGTCTCAGTTAAGTCTCCTTAGGTGTCAAGGATTGAATGGGTAATTCATTCTTATTTTCCTCATTCTTTCATGTGGGTGGAGCAAGAAAAAGGGAAGAAGGTACAGATGGCTTCCACCATACCTTCTCTCTTTCACTTAAATAAAATAATGTGCATTTTGGGGAGTTAGCCAAAAATAAACTCTTCCTTCAGATATTGAAGAGTGAACATTCAAACAAGGTAGACCGGTCAACTAAGATCTTTTGAGTACTTTGAAAAGCTAAAAGCCCCTGTCAAATACTGAAAGATTCTGAGCTTCTTCAACAGAAATAAATGAAGCCAATGGTGTTTGTCTCCTCTTGTTCATTACCCATACTGGTATGAAAGCTCTGAGTACACAGCTTTAAAGGTGGAGATAGTGTGTTAATTCTCCTTTCCCTATTTCTTTTTTTCACTTAGTAGGTAGGAATTCTGTGTCCAAAAAATGCCCTGTGG
Organism: Zonotrichia leucophrys gambelii; assembly: GCF_028769735.1. Lineage (NCBI taxonomy): Eukaryota > Metazoa > Chordata > Aves > Passeriformes > Passerellidae > Zonotrichia > Zonotrichia leucophrys. The sequence continues at coordinate 143,529,167 of NC_088171.1, forward strand.
GGATTTTTGACATTTCAGAAGCACACTACCACATCTCTGTATACAATAACAATGATGAACTGGAATGCTTGGTATTTCCTTGCTTCTGTAGAGGAAGCAAGGCAGGATATTGAATCAGACAACTTGAATCTGAAAATCTCTCCCTTTACCTCCTCTACATGATCTGATGTCTCCCATATATGCAGTGTCCAGAAAAATGCTTGACATAGAGACTGTGGTTGGAGAATTTGGCAAGACTGGTGTTATTTTGCTGTGTCATTCCAGTTTCTAACCCATCAAGCTGATAAAAGGAAAACAGAACAACCTTTTTTAGTAAAAATCATGTTTGCGGTTAATAGCTGTGCCAGATAACCCTGGGTGCCAAGAGAGCCTTGTGCTTACTGGGAAGTGGACTGGTCTGCACATCTGTGAGTTCTTCCAAAATGGCAGAATATCAGTCAGCCCTAACCCAAAAAATGTGTGATGCTGATATCTGAATGCTCTGTTGAAGCAAACATAGCCTGCCACTGAGCACGGCTTACTACCATGGAATCATTACTGTGCCAACAACGTGCAACTTCTGGTTGCTTTAGAGAGTAGGCAGGGATCAGCACGTATTAACTCCTCTGGTATATCCTGAATTTACTTTTCCAGTTCAGCACCCGAAAGGCTTTGAACCCATAACAGAAGGCCTTCATTACGATGCTTTATCCATCAAAACAATTCTGGTGAGGTTGTGTGAGAAAGGGAATGATATATTATTAACCCAGTCTCTCTTCCAGGAGGGTTGGTGTTGGGTGAGCAACAAAAAGAAGCTGAGCTGGGACAGCCCCCCAGCTGTTGCATGAGGGCAGCAGCCAACAGCTCCATGGCCAGATGGGGATCAGGGACCAGTGGTGTCCCTCAGGGGTCTGTTTAGGACCAGTACTGTGTAATATCTTCAACAAAGACTCAGACACTGGGACTAAGTGCACCCTCAGCAAATTTGCAGATGACACCAAGCTGAGGTGTCATCCTGAGGGATGGAATGTCATCCATAAACACCTGTACTAGTTTGAGAAGTGTGAGCATGTGAACCTCATGAGATTCAACAAGTGAACTTGTTCTGGATCCTCAAAGGTTTCCCTGACCAGACTGAACAAAACTCTGGGTACCCTGAGTAGTCTGTTCATACATTATACACTGTCTTGAGTAGAAGGTTGATATATAGGCCTGGTGAGCTCCATTCTGCATGGATGTAATCTATGAGCCTAGAAAGGCATATTTCCTCTCCCATTAGTTGTCTGTTTTGGCCATACATAACAGTATATAGATATGTTAATAACACTGTACGTAAACAGAGAAGAATGTGCTTCTCAGTGCTTGCTTGAAATGTTTCTGGCAGTGCAGTGTCAAGTTCTCAGTTGAGGTCTTAAAGAAATAATTTTCAGCAGTTGATTTCTTGAACCACAAGGCTGTACTGTCAGAATCACACTGCTACACAGGAGGAGTATGCGAGGTGAGAGTGGCCCTCTTGGAAAAGGTTAAGGAATGCTGTCTCTAACTCCTCCTTGCACTGCATCGTTCCCTAAAGAATTGCAGAACGCATCCATAGGGTTTCAGTATCCTGGCCTATGAAGAAAATCTGAAAAGATGAAGAAAACCTTGCAATTCTGTAGCTGGTTAACTCTTCTTGCTAATACAGGTTGCAAATTCCTCTGAGCTAATGCCTGTCTGAGTTAAAGAATCTGTCTCCGCAACACTACTTGTGAATCTCAAATGCTTCCACCTTTACCTAAGCCCTCTAAACTTGCCTTCACCTCATGTGGTTTATTGTTGAGGTTAGTTGAAAATTAGCTTGAATGTAAGGCAAATGATACACTTGAAATTGCCTACTTCTCTTTTCTGACCATATAAATAGAAGAAAAACAATTAGATTAGATTAGATGTCTCCAATGCAAAGATCTATATTGGATAAAATTGATATCTTTTGTCAAATTAGGGCACTTTGAGGGCAGTGGAGAAACCAATAGGTCATATCAACACAGATAGTATTTTATCATATAATATTTTATGGAGAATAAACTAATCTAACTTTGTTTTACAATTTAGTTGTTATGGGAACTGCTTACAATACTTGGGATTTTTGAGTGGGGTGGGGCTCTTGGCCTTGTTTTCAGCCATCAGGTCTTGTTAAATCTTTTCGTGCTGCACAAAGGACATAATTATTATAAAAGTTTCATTCCTTAAATCGGTATTAATGGTCTGTAATCAAGTCATCCCTCGAAGTTTTCTGTGATTAAACTAAACAAATTAAGTTGCTGAGTATTTCTGCAAAATATGTTTATAATCTCTTAATCACTTTAGTGGTTCTTCTCTGAACCCTCTCCAGTTTAGCAACCTGGAACCAGAATATTGTGTATGATTGTCTGACCTTCTCTTTTAATTTTTAAATTATTTTTCTTAATATCTTATTTTTCCTTTGCCACCACAAAATCCACATCCAGCTCTTGGATCATTTCCCCCCAAATGCTGATATCAATCTGTGTGTTTGTAGTGTAGCTCTCCCTATGCCTGGGTGGAAGTGTTAACATGAGCTCAGTGTTTGGCTGCCTGCCTGGGCTCACATGAACTTTCCCCTGCAATCACCACATTAGGACTTCCACTTGCAGTGTCAGGGTTGGAAGCAGCCCTAATCTGAATGGAGGAAGATGAAGAAAAGGCAGCTACAGCCTCGTGGCTGTCACAGCAACTATTGAGTTTGTCGGTCACATCAGTAAAATAGAAAGGAGGAATGATGAGGCAGCTGCCTGCATACTCCTGTATGGAAAATGTGACTTCTATAGAGTTGTATTAATACTATAAAAGATTTAAAGTTAAAAAAATATTGAAGCACCAGACTTCTTCCAGTCACAGCCTCTTATTTTCCATCTATTTATTCTTGTAATTATCCCAGCAATTCATAAGTGGCAGCACTCATCCAGGAAAATAACCAAATCCAGTTCTGACTTGTGTCTAAGCTAGTAGCACAGTCCCTGTAGGTTTTCTCCACATTCAATGGAAAGGACTGAACTCCCTCCATAGGGTGACTTTCCCAGAGGAAAAATCTGAATTACTCTTAACAGAGACCCAGCACGACAAGCTGCAAATTTGGACTTCCCAGATAATCACTACAGAAGGACAGCCCTCTTCGATCCTTGTCTTGATTTCAAGATATGAGGAATTTTTCCCTTGGGATCCTTGCCTGATGGTTATTCATTCACTTTGTTTCCTTTCTAAGTGTTCTGTCTTTGATTTGCATCTGTGAATTTGTTACATCTTTCTCTAGTAGATCAGAGAATCCTTATAATCAGCATTTTATTCCTGTCGAAAGAGCAGATTTTCCACAAGCTGGAGAGGACCAGATTACAGGAGAAAGAAGGCCTCTCTTATCAAATGATAGTCTGCCAGGTACAATCTCATGTAGGTGATGGAGAACTCTTTGCAGCCACTGCCACACTGTCTTGAAATCATCAGGTGCTGTAATGGTGCAACACTGCCATCCATTGCAAGAGTTCTCAGCATTAACCAGGGAATTGGAGTGGGCTCAGCCTGTGATCCAGCCTGGTATACAAGAGTACATGGTCATAATGGCTAATTCTACCATTTCTGCAATTGTGAAGACTTTGCTTTCCTGCTAAACAAGCTAATATTTAAAATCAGCATCCTGCTCTTGGCCTCCCTTTGAGGTCTCTCACTGCCAATCATGTTGTCCCTAAATGTGTATTACCTTGGGGAAGATCTAATGGATCCCTTATTCCTGTTAACAAACAAGAAGACTTGCATCCAGGTGGCCTTTAGTTCATAGAAGTCAGAGCCAAGCTGAGTAAGGATGCCTCTTGAGATCTACCCTGATCATTATCTTTGATCAACTTTATGAAGTTTGCTCAGAGTCCCATAGAAAATTTGATGTAACAAAGAATGAAATCACTGCTTCCTAAATTCAACAATAATTCCTGAGTTTTTGGTCCATCCCATCTCAGTGCTCCATTAAACTGCCTCTGAAGTTCCCGCTATCCCTATTTTTTCCTTGATCCTTCAGTGCCACCCTATGATGCTTGAAAAGCCTGATGCTCTATTTGTGAGTCCCCATGAGCAGCGAAAATTGACAGCAGTGTCTCAGCAACTGTGATCTCCAGCAGCTCAGGGAACAGTGCAGCAAAGTCTGAGCAGACATTTCGTGTATTTCCTGAGGAGCTGCTGCCTGAGTGCACAGCCATTGGCATCACTCTGGCACTCACCAGCTGCTACTTTGAGCAGCCCCTGAGTGAAAGGGTCAGCTGCACGTGGTGGCGTCAGCTGAGTCAGTGATCCTTCTTCTAGCCTCACACTGAAATGCAGCTCTGGTGCACATCCTCCAGCCAAGTGAGGAGTCCACCCTGAACAGGTGCTGGGTGGCTCAGCCACTTAAACTTTTGGAAGGAGCACAGAGATGGTGCTGTGAATCCAGATATCTGAAAAGTGTTAGAATATGTGGGCTGGACTGGAGGTGTGCTCGTGTATCCATGAACATGTCAGTGTTCTGGAAACTAGATATATTCCAGTGCAATTAGAAAATAATACAGAAAAGCAGCTTTTCAACATTCTGGGGGGCTGAATTCTGGTCCATCTTTCAAGAGCCAGACATGACATTTCATCCTTTCCAATGAAACAGGGACTGAGAGCTGGAGATTGCAATGGAAGAACACTGAGTTATCACCCACAGGCAGTATTTTACTCTAAAGCCTATTTATATCCACAACAGCCTGTAATGTGCATCTCTGAAAGTGAGCTGGGCCTACCTTCTGGCTCAAGAAGCACTGGATGTGTTATGAGACGCACACAGCTGGCTATTCCTATAACATGAAAGCATAATAATTCATAATACTGCTATCAGGATGCCCTTTTCTAACACAGGAAATAAATCACAACTATTGATAGAGACTATTCATACAGGCCAAGCTCTTCATCTGTTTGCCACGCTCTGTTTTTTACAAACAATTTTCTTAGCAGAACTCAACTTTCAAACAATGAATAAAAGTAGGCATTTAAAGGTGTGCTTTTTAAACTGTTCATCCAAAATGAGAGCAAAAATCTGTCTCACCCTTGCTCAGAGCTACTTCTAGGAGGTACTCATGTAGCTGTGAATATGTGAACAGTTGGAAAGGAATGGTGGTTGGAAGAATCTATAAATGAGTGGGAAAGCTATGACTGGTTTATATTCATGTATGAGGAGAGTGATCAAATCAGAAAAAAAGCAATTTTTGTTCAGGTTGGCTAACTTTCAAATTGTTCAACTGCTAACACCTATTACACAGTTAGATCAACAGGGTTAAAAACTAAGAATTTATTCTTTCTTCCTCTACAGCCAGAAAAACTCCCAGTTTGTGTGTCTGACTATGCTCTATCAGTTAAGACCTGAAATAATTCCAAAGGATTGGTTGTGTTACCCTAGGCTCCTTATGTAACAAATCATGATTTTTTTTTTTTTCAAGCAGCCTAACAGAGAGATGTACAAAATCTTTTAGTCCCTGTAGAAATGGGCTTTAGGTAACACTACACAAGGACTATTTAAACATCCTTAATGTATGGATTCTGTGATAGCCCTGTGGCAGAAAGGCTTGGACTAGGGATGCAAAGTCCAGTCTGGATGGTTTGTGCTCTCCTATATAAACATAGAGCTGGACTTGCATACACCTTCTAGTGTAACATTATTATCAAATTCTATGATTCCATGACTGCCATTATCTTCTCACCCAAGTTTTCACTTTCCAAACTTTTCCCTCTATTTCTTCTGACACCTGGAAGTCCTGCATATTCATGGTTTAAACTAAGCTATGGTACCTTGTGTTTGAGTGGAGGAGGAAGGAGCACAGCATGGCTGTTGGTCTGTTTCCACAGATGTGAAACACTTCAGGGTGTTTTTCCTGAACTAAGAGAGAGATGCCATTGTGACTTTAAGTGATTGTTGGTTCTTGTTCCTGGGACCTCCTGGAGGCAGTTCCAAATTAACTGGCTTTTCCAAGGACAGTTCAGCCAAGCATCATTACCATACACTACTAAAATGGGTCCATCACTCCCCCATCCTGACCCTTACCAAGATTTTTGAGAATGTCCTAATGAAAGCAGTCTTGTCTTTATTTTCTGTAGCATACACACTGAGAGAATCAACCCTCTAGGAGATAAAGATATTTGGAAATACCTTGCAACACTTTCAGATGACATAAAGAAAATGGAACAGAATGAACCAAGAAGGAAGAAGCCCTATTCTTTGCCTCTTACCCTTCACTAGTTAAGACTGGACTTCTTGATCTCTCTCTGTAGGTTGGCTCACAAGAAATAGACATTCAGAGTGCCTGTTGAAAAAAATGCATTTAAAATGCAGTGGGTGCAAAATTTAGCCTGATATATGATCTGGAGGTGAGTCAGTCTTATGTGTGGTAATCTGGGAAGCAAGTAGGAGCAAAGATTTCTCAGAAGATAGAAGGAGTTGAAGAGAAAAGCAAGATAAAAATTTGAAAATTAGGCAGAAGGCTGAAAAAGAGAGTCCTGAAAAAAAATGTTGTGAGTAGTAAATGGTATGGAATTGAAAAGGATTAAAGGAAGGGAGAAGATCAACTGAGGGTCAGGTTAGAATCGGGGGGAGAAGTGGAAGATTAAGGATCAGTGAAGCATGATGATTCTGGCCCAGTCCTTTGCCCTTTTCTTTGGACTTTAGGAAGGTACAGCCAGAGCTTTGGTTTCTAGTGAATTTTCCTTCCTTTCTTCCCCTGTATGCTTCCTAAAATCTATTCATGTGTGCAATCTGCAACTGTGATGTGGTGTAAAACAATGTGTATGGTAGAAAGAGTTTGCAACATCAGACCTCTAAAATAGCAAAGTCTTAGAGCACAGACTAGTTTGTCAGCTGGTATAAACTGAAAGAGCTCCATTGAATCTGCATATTCTTTAGTCTTGAATTAAGTACCAAGCATGTTAGTCACTGAATAATGACAGGAGAATCTCCTTTTTAACTCCTAGAGGCCCTTACTGGGTCCTTGAGCTGAAACTTTTTTGTCTCTTTAGAAATTTAAACCATGTTTGTTCCATTCTTACATCCACTGGAATTCGCAACATATCTGCTTTGTAGTCTGGACAAAGCTTGAAGATTTCCCCAAACACAGTGTGAATCAAACCACACAGGAATGTTTGTAAAGAACATCTTGGACCCTTTGAAAACATATTCAGTTCTCAGAAGCACTAATGCATTCCACATTTGGTCATTAAACACTAATTGGTAACATGCTGTGGAAGGGTTCACTCTCTGACCAGTCAGTATTTCCTAGGTCACAGCACTGCATGACCTTGGTGCCCTGATGTGACCTGCCCTTTTGAACTTCTAATCCTTCAACTCGTCAGAGAGCATTAGTAGCTCAGGCCACTTTGGAAACCAGAGGCATATTTTCCCCTGGCTGTTTCAAAGTTTTCTTGGTTTCCCTCCATCTCCTGCTCCCACCCCCTCCTCTCTGGTGATTCAGGATGTCTTTTGGGGGCCTAATTGAAGGCTTCAAAGTGCCCGATAGTTTATTATGAAACTATTGTCCTTGGTAAATGTCACAGGACTCATGTTTTATTATATTTATAACCTTTTTTCCATTAGTCTGCCATTTCCCTGAGAAATTATGACCTTGGCTCTATCAGTTAACCAAGCTGGTTTTATATATAGCAAATGTGTGCGTGTGCACAAAAGGAGAGGAAAGGGGAAGTCACCAGAGAAATTTCTATTAAAACAGTGCTTGTACTGCCTTCCTCTAGAATCCTGCAAGCAATTTAAAGATTGTGATAAGGAAAGGAATCAGGAGAAAAAATGTGTCTAATATTAAAATCTCAAGTGATATCTTTGACTTCAGTGGACATAGGACAATAGATCCTGGTTGCTGTCAGGTCTATCATTCAGCATAAATTTCACCTGATATTTCTTATCAGAAGTGTGTTTAGGGTTTTCCCCTCTCCTTTCTTGTTGTCTTATCCTTGCTTACTTTGAATTTTCTCACTCTCTATTTTGGACAAATTTAAATCATTTTTCTAAATTCACCCATGGTCTAAGTCTCAGGATAGACTATATACAAACTGTATTTAATCCTTAGCACTTCAGAGGATGAAAACAACTGGACCTTTCTGGGAATTTGGGAAAAAAATATTTGGGGCACACTGAGTGCAGGGTTACAGACTGGAGTGGGTCACATTGTGCTTTTTAAACACTAATCCCCGAATCTTTTCTAAGACGTCCCCCAGAAGTAAGAAAAAGCAATCAAACCTGTTATCAGCAGATGTACATCTGAAATACTGGAGATTGTGAGAGTATGTTGACTGGCCAGTGACTAAGTACTTTCATTCAAGGAGAGCCCAGGATATTTTTAAATGAACTAATAAATGTTCATTTTCTGTGCCAGAAAATCTTCCTGGGCACAGGAATGAGGCTGTCCATGCACTAACCTCGTTAGGCCAATACTGGTGAAACATTTAATTTACTGGTGTAGACTTGGCCAGAATAGCTGAATTCTGTAGGTACAACCTTAAGGATCAAGCAGGGTGATCTCCCATTGAAAGAAAGAACATAGTAACTGACCTTGGTCTTGTTTGCCTCCCAGTGGGAGTGGGTGAGGTCAAATTCATTAAAGTCCCTGTTTGAGAAGGGAAATGCTATAAAAAGCAATGTGTTGGGGTTTACTTTCTTCTTTTTTTTTAAATTTTTTAAAGAAACGATTAAAAAAATAAAAAGTTTGGTATTGATTTCATGCTGCAGAATTTGAAATTCTTCCATTCCTCATCCCCTCTAGCCAATCTCTTAAACAAACAGAGCAGTTCTCTCTGTAGATATTGAAAGAGTTCTCTAACTGCCAGCTATGCTGGCCCAGGTAAACGAGGATAGGACAAATGAAAAAATGCATAAAACTTTAGGGATTGAGAATTTTTTCAGAAAGCTATATCTTCATGAGAAATTTCACCTTTGAAATAAAAAAAAGAGATTTTTTTGAAAGAAAAAAATTTTTAATTACCATCTGGTCAACAGTATTTATTCCTTCAGATCACTGGAACCCATCTTTTACTTTTGCTTTTATTAGCTCTCTTGTAAAGATCACTATATATTGTATATATGTATTACCTTTTCCTCCAGATCAGTAAGGGCAAGATATCCCCTGTCCTTCAAGGATTCCATCCACTTGCCTCTGCCCCTCCCACATGTCAGTGGCAGTATGTAAAGCCATTAGAGTCATGTTCTTGGCAACATCCCAACTTTAAAATGCTCCATTCCCAATTCCCACGTAAGAGATGACAGACTTTGGTGACCTTTTGTATCAACACTTGTTTGCTAAAATTAGATTCTTTTTCTTCCTGGCATATAACCAAACAGATTATACTCCTCAACCTGTCATCCTTGGAGGGCAGGCAGTCCCAGAAACTGATGATGCAGAGGAATAAACTTCTACATGAAGAGTAAATGAAGCTCAAAGGAAAAAAAAAAAAAAGTGAATGATGTCCTAGCAGTGTATGCATCTATCTCTGGTGTACATACACATGCACAGATGATATTAAGCGATGGTGTCAGCCACAAAAGGTTGGGAGGTTAGATACAGGTCAGATAAGCATCTAGCAATTTAGATGTGTCTTGAAAGTTCATTTGAATTTAAGATTTGTGGAAGCCATATGTAAAAACCCAATAGAACTGAATATTGCAGGTCTCCTGCATGTCTTTATCTGTCTGGAAAAAATGCTTGGAGAATCTGAATTTCCTCACATTTCCATGACTTCTTGTGGACTAAGAGTGAAAATTAAAAGCAGCTCTAGGAAACTAAAAGAGAGGAAAAATGCCAGTGTGATATTTTGAGGGATCAGTCCAGTCTAAATTGGAAAGTTCCTTAATATTTGATCATTATTAAGCCCAAAGAAATAAGCTGCAATGGGTACATATGTCCAATACTGAGAATTATGTTATACCTAGATTTAAGGTAAGAATTATGGTCCCACAACGCTTACTGGTATATTAGCATATATGAAGTAATCACTTTCCTATAAACATCACAGCCTGGCTCATTCTGAGATCTAAGAAGCTGGTAAATAACTGCAACAAGACCATGAGGAGATTAACAGAAAGTTTTGGTTATTTGTGACTGGCTGTACACAGAGATTTTTGGTTTATTTCCTGACCAATGAAATATTTAGTTAGGGACCTAGGCTGCTAATCTTTTTTGAAGAAAGAAGCTGTTCAGCTTCCCCTGGAGCCCATACTGTGTGTGAGCTGCTGTGCGTCCCTGTTTCCAGCACACGTGTCCAACCTGAAACTCAATGCTGTAAATTGCTGCACTTAATGAGTGGCTGGTGTGTCACTGCTTCAGCATCTGCACTTCTCTGAACTCTGGGAGAGCCATTCCCAGTAGTGTCTGTCCCACATCACTCTCCCTTTAGATCACCAATTCTGAGACTTAACTGAAAGTGTGTGCTAACCATACCCCTCTAAGCTGGGTATATGAAAGGCTTTGAATGCTAACATTAAATTATCTTTAAGTTCATTTTGCATACTTAAAGGAAACAACCTGACTATATTTCTGCTGATTATTAATTATTTTTTCTGCTAATTCACCAGTAGAGATGATGGGTTACTAATACCAGCACTGTTCTACTCTCACCTCGGAAACACCGTGTTAGGATGCGTGAGAGAGAAACGTGGGACCGTGCAGCCCTTTCAACATGGCTCTGACTCTGCCATGACAAAGAAGCAGCACAAAAGCAGTGTCCCCTGCACAGGTGACAGTTCAGGACAGAGTGCTGCTTGCGTGCCTGCTGGCTGGGCCGAGCATCCCACGTACTTTCCTACACGATGCCGCGGGAAGCGGAGTGCAGCCATCAAAGTTGGCAGCCTGCATTCTCTTCATGTGGTTGCACTCACAGCTGTGACACTGTCAGTGACGTAAAGGGAGAGGAAAAGGCTGCTTTTTCAGCAAGGTACAAACACAGAGATATTATCCGTCCACTGATTTTAATCTCATTGCAAATACTCACATATAACTAGATCCAAGCCGCTGATAGGGTCCCTCCTTCTCTCTCCCTGCTATCAGGTTTCTTACCCTTCTCAGGAATGGATATCACTGTATAACATATACATATATGTATCAGTGTGTATCACTGCTCCATATTCGTCTGCATTTCATGCTGCATGTTTATACCTGGAGAAAAAATTACAGAGCCTCAAAATCCAGCTGGCGCCTTACACCACCTTAAAGCACAATGATAGCAACTGGAAGCCCTAATTTTGGAGGGAAAAAAGGTTCTGGTCTTATCCAGCTAAATGTAGAGAAAAAAGTATGTCAACAGTAGTCTATCTTGACTTTCTCAGACTAAAATAGTACTGAAACTGCTTTCCAATTAAGAAATGTCTTTTTTTTTAGCAAGAAAGGATTTTTCCTCTTACAGTATATTTTTTTTGGACATGCTGGACTTCCTTAATTATAAACAGAATGATACCACAGACACCAAAATATTTCAGTCAGATAAGAGATTGAAACAATTCTTTTGAGTTTCCTGGCCAATATTCTACACATTTCTTCACCTCCTTGTTCTTTTATATATTCTTCTAAGACATATTATGTGTCCCAAAACTTGCATACTTCACCACAAAGACTGTCTCCATTTCATCCTTCACACTTATTAACAAAAAGACCATGGTTCATTAGAGCACAGGCCACTGACCAAGACAGTTAACTTACTAAGGAAAGTATTCCAGGATCTACAAGAAAAAATGCCACTCACAGTCAGAACACTTCAGTTTTGACTTCTTTGTTAAAATTATGAGCTCTCCTGAGAGAGATTGGCATATTTTACAGTCTTTGAAACTGTGTTGCATGCTTGTGCCACTACCTCATCCCTTTCTGAGTGTGGAAGACTGGCTCTTCTCTGGATTTCTCTATGCAGTTATTGTTTCATTATTTTCATTTTCGCTGAAAATTTCCAGAGACCAATAGCACACAGATAACACTGATGATTCATTTTCTCACCATCCCTAGTCAGCAGTGTTGTGGCTGTGACAGGTATTTTTCCTTTTGTTTTCTGGTAAGGGTCCCTGATATGTAGCCCTGGAAAGTGTGAGTTTTACACAAATTTGGTTTTACTATTTATCCACGACAAATTATATCAACGGAATCCTCTCTGTTGCATTCAATGGCTTTTGGGGCACTCCTTTCATAAAACTGTTTACTCTGAGCAGAGAAAATCCCAAGCAAAGGTGTCTCCTCCTTCTACTAAATCAGCAGCTTTTAGACTCAGCTGGGTAATCCCCCTTTGTCACATCAGAATGCAAATGCAAATGATGTGCTGTGTCTGCCCAAACTCACTCCCTCTGCTCACCCAGCAGAACAGAACAGCCTTGGCTGTTTCCTGGGTTCTGCTGTGGCAGCTCTGGCTCCAGGCACGGGCTAGCCTCAGTCCTAACCCAGGAGTGGTCCCTAGCACAAAGAGATCCAGACAAATATACACTGATCTCTGAGTTACCTGTGGAAAACTAGACATCATCAATCCACTATTCCTATTTTTATTCTTTTCTTAAAATTGAAATGAATAATGAATACTATCTTTCCATAACATCATTCACACAGATCGCTCCATGCTTTTCATTTCTACATTATTACTTGAAGTAGTGTTGTATTTTAACAAGTCTTAATGTATAATTAAGTCATATGTATAATTATTATTTTAAAAGTTGGCATTGTTCTCACTTTTCTCTTGCTTATCTCTGAAAGGCAGACTGAATGCATATGGTGTCTCTCATGAACCCAAACCAAAGGAATGTGTGAGCTGCAACTGCCTAGAACTCACAATGAGAGGTTACCACCTTGGCATCCACATCCAGAGAACTTTGACAGCCCAGAGTCCAAATTAGGAAAGGGACTTGCAACCCCTGAGTTCAGGGGTGGTTCACCACAGGTTTCTCAACTCAGGTGCGATTTTGCACAAAATTCTTAGGGCCTGTTGTCTGTGGTACTTATTTTTCTCTCTCCCACAGGAAGAATGTGGGTTTTGGTCCTTCTTTAGGGGAGATTTGCTTTGGTTTTCCTGCAAAGAAAATTAATGCAACTTTCCTCACTACTTAGAAAAATCCAAATATTAAGGGTCATCTTTGTAAACTGTCTGAAAAATGTCACTATTCTGTGATCATCTGGCAGTTGAAGCACTATCCATTTTCACTGCACATGCCCAGGATAACCAGACCTCTGACCTTCACACACAAAGAAGAGTTTTTCAGAGTCCTGTGAAGGTGAGTGAATGATGGCAGAGCAGAGGAAAATGTGAGCGTTGTGTGGGGAAACTGAGGCACTGAAAACTTATGCAGGGGTGCAGTGACAGCACCATGAATGTATTTTTCACTGAGTTGTTCCTTTTATGAATTTCAATTATGAGATTACCTTGTAATCTTCTGAAGATGGTATTTTTCTCTTTCTTCTAAATTCTTGTGTTTTCAACATAAAAGCAAGTATTATTCCAAGAAGCAGCTAATTTAATTTTAATGATTCTTACCCACTTTTGTCAAACAGAAAGTGTAAATTGCGGTATCTCTTTTTTCTTTTTAATTTAAAATACTAGATTTACAGCTTCCAGTGACATTTATTGCTTTAAAAATTATCTTTTCACTACAACTTTCAATGATGGACTTTTGTGGAGAAAAAAAGTTGTTTTCAGGCAAAGACCAGTGTTTTGGGTATCAAAATTGTGTTTTAATATTCACTTGACCTATTATTTTTGGGGTTTTTTTTTTCTGCTATTGTCTTCAACATTACTCATTTAATGAGTGAACCCAAATGGTCTTGGGGACATGCAGGTAAGCTTATCAGCAGCCTGACTTGTGATATATCCAATATAATCACAATATAATCCTTGTGATTATTCAGCACTGAATTCAAACACTGATCTGTGTAGTAGCCAGCACCGAGGACGACTGATCATCTTTCTAATAGCCTTAAAAAGTAAACCAAAAGAGAATCAGAGATGTTCATAAAATGATCACAAATCAAGAAGAGAGTGAAGTATCTATGAAGAGCCTCTCCCAAGTATTCTGTGAGAACAAGAGAGTACAAAGCTCTGTTCAGACTGAAAGCAGCTATATCACCTTTGGAGCAAGCAAATGGGTTTGCAACAGAAGATCTGAGGCTAGACTTCTGTAACTATGTAAAGCACATAATCTCACATGTTTTGGTTTCCCCCACTTCAGGTGGAAAATGATAAATAACTTTTCCCTTGCTGAAGCATTTTGAAATGGATGTAAATGAGGCCTTAACAACCTCCTATTGTCAGGAAAAAGAGATGAGGATCCCTGCCAGAGCTCCCATCTGCTGTCATCAGCACACAAAGGTGTTCTCCCAGGCAAACGATCTGGCTGAGAAGTGCTCATCCTCTCAGTTTTCTCTGTGTGCAGTAGAATTTGAGCTAAGCATAGGAAGCTGTGATGATTACAAAACGCTTTCCTTGAAAATGTATTTTGATCTGTGGCCTCCAAATTGCATCAACCTACTTCTCTTCTGAGAAGAACTTTCTCAGTTCTTAGAAACAGCCAGCATTCTGTGTGCTGCTTCAGCACTTATGTTCTCATGGAGGCACAGGCAGGAGGAACTAGAAATGCTCCAGTTAAAGGTCAGAAGTTTTCTAGATTTTTGTTTTACATGTGAGAGATCTGTATTAGTGATTTTATTCCCTTCGCTCTGACCCATTTTTGTCTAGTCAGCTCAAGGAACAGATGTGGGCTTTCATCCAACAGTGTGTAACACGATAAATATGTGTGCTGTGCTTTAATGCCTCATGTGGTGTTCTCTGGAAATAGACTTGAACAATCACAACTATACTTGGCATTTGGAGGAATCAGCTGGGCATTCTGGGGTTCACAAAGTTCAAATAGGAGAGCTACAAGAATAAAGGGGTTTTTTTGCAGCAGAGTTGGCTTGCTCCAGGCTTACTTTTGCTTACATATCTGAAATCCTGTCAGGAATCCCTCTGCTGTTCCTCACAGTTATTAGACAAAACCAGGGAATCCTGTGGAGAGAGACCTCATAGATTAAGCATGCTTATCCACTTTTCTAGGAAGCAGGATATTTCTGGAACCCAAATGCCAATTTATACCTTGGAGTCTTGTAGAACAATACAAAAAAAAGGGGGGGGGGGAAGCTTTATTTAAACTGAATTCACGGCAACTTCTACGTTTGGATTTCCGATCCCAGGGAAATGAGCATGGCAGGGGCTGGCTGTGATAATGATGCTGAACTAGTGGAACTGACCTGGCCATACACCTAAGAGGTGAATCATGCTGCATCACAAACTTATTTTTAATATAGGGAAATAGTGCATCTCAAGCTTTTATATATCACACCAACCTTTCACGTGGAGTTTTTGGACACATTCCCCTGCCCACAAGGACCTGGCTGTGGACTTGACGGACATAACACAGGATGTAGCACCTGGCCATGCTACTATTTGTTGGATGCATTTCATGCTTATCTGAAAAAATTCTGCAAATGACTCACTGTTTCTCTTTTTCCTTTAAGAAATTAGACATAATACAAGTTCTCAGTAAAGAATTTTTGTATTATCCATATCCTGTGTTGACATCCAGGCTCCCTTGTACTTTATGTCTAATTTCAGTAACCAACAGCTTAGGAAATTGGGCACTTTCTTCTTTAACTCGTTGTTTCCTAAGCTGCATTAATTTAGTTGTCAGCATGTGCATGAAAGTAGCCCAGGTAGCTTCCTACTACTTAAGCACAGCTGAAATCCAAATAGGAAGTGGACTTATCATCAAGGCATTTGACTTGGCCTCAAAGTAGCTGGCCTAAACTCATCTTTGTCTACAAAAACAACATTTTGCTGAGTACATGCAGCTGCAGGATATCAGCTACCTGTAAATATGTGCAGCTTAAACAGGAGCAGCCCTCAGACATCAGACTCATCAGCTAAACCAGGCTGTCCAGGCTGTCAGTTCTAGACCTAGATTTAATCAACTTGTGTTAACATCCTACATGTAGCATGTAGACCTTCCTTAGTTTGTACTTTTAGACATGTTGGCAAGCGTTCTTTAATATATATGAAATGTTTGGTTGAGATAAATGTCATCTGTCTTTGACTGGAAAAGCTGGCCTGTTTTCCAGAGGTGCTGGTCATCAGGAGTGAAATTTAGTCACTGCTGAAAATCAAGACTTGTTAAGTGACTTGTGGCATGTGGAGTGGGGAAGGATTTTCAGATGTTCAAGTTAATTTACTCCATGGCAATTACCTGCCATTACTACTCCTAAAATTCCCTTTATTCCCCTTCTTACATAAATACATGTATTTATCATGAAGCCCTGTATTTCCAGAGAATATGTTTTGGATCTGATACACACTCTGGAAAAAACTGCAAGTTCAAACAGTCTAAAGAATGACTGCTGGTCGAACTCTGTAGGCCAGATTTCTTTTCCACTAGAAGTTAATTTTCATATTGCTTCTACTGCCCTGCTGGTGTTTGCCATTAGGGAGAGAGCAAGACTTCTGACCCAGCCTGGCCATTTCTATGTTGCTTTTCTTAGCACTGTATTCTAATACTATCTCTGGGTTATTCAATTAATCAGTTACAGAGGATATGGACATTCAATTGCCTTAAAAAGAGGAAGATTATGTCATTGATTGTTTTAAGATGGAATCATCTGAAAAATGCATAAGTAGTGAGAATTTCTTCCCCATAAGCTATTGCTTATTATTGCTTAGGACCTGAAGAGCTAGACTACAAGTTACTATGAATGTAGAATGAATTCATTATCCAGATGTTACATCAGCTCTGAACTCAAAGAATGTTATCTCAGCTGGAGTAATACAGAATTTTACTTATTGAAATAACTAAAGCTTATGAACACTGTAGAAGGCTTACAAAAAAAAAAAAAAAGGCAAGCAATTAGTTACCTGAGTTACACACTCTTCAAGCAGGAAAAGAAAAACAGTTGATTAACATGAGAAAATTGCTATTTTTGGTAAGTCTAACCGACTGATGTGAGCATGTTATTTTAAAAAAGTGCTTATTGGAAAATGACAGAATGAAGCACATCAAATTTTTGATCCCAAGTAAACATTTGATTTATAAAATTAAAATATTTTTTAATTTATATAATGGCTGTTATATTTATATACATTTATGTGTGCAAATATATGTTTATATAGCTGTGTAAGCTACAGTTACCTTTCTATAAAAATGAAAAGAAGTTTTTAAATTTGAGAAACCATCTTGTTTTGAGTGCTTTAGACCATATAAGCTTATTACACATATGTAACAACAAAATTGCCCTTCTTCCAAACCATTTCAGTCACCTATTTCTGGACCAAAATTCCTTGCAGCTGGGAGATCAGTAAAATAAAAAAGTCACTGGACATGATGGATTAAATGGATTTCCTCAGTATACTCAGACAAAGCACTTCTCAGAGCCAGCAGAAGGCCAGTGGCATCCTGGAGTGCATCAGGAGAGCATTGCCTGCAGGTCAGAGAGGGGATCCTGCCCCTCTGCTCAGCCCTGGCAAGGCCTCACCTGGAGTGATCTGTGCAGTTCTGGGCTCCTCAGTACAAGGCAGACACACCTGGAGTGAGTCCAATGAAGGAAATAAGATGGTTAAGGGACTGAAGAATCTCTCTTATGAGGAAAGGCTGGGGGAGCTGGGCCTGCTCAGCCTCAGAAAGAGAAAACTGAGAGGGGACCTCATCAACGTCTTTCAGTGTCTGTAGGGAGGATGTCAGAGGACAAACCAGGCTCTGGTCAGAGGTGCCCAGCAAGAGGACAAGAGGCAATGGGCAGAAACTGATGCACAGGAAGTTCCACCTGAAAATGAGGAAGAATTTCTTTACTGTGCAGTGACCAAGCACTGGCACAGGTTGCCCAGAGGGGGTGTGAAGTCTCCTCACTGGAGGTATTCAAGGAATGTCTGTACCATGTGCTATGGGATGACCCTGCTTGAGCTGGACCAGACAATCCACTGTGATCTCTTACAGCCTGACCCATTCTGTGATCCTGTGAGAACTGGTTTTTGACAAATGCTCTGAAAACTTTTCAGCTTCCTGAGGACTTAGTGCATGTCAGAAAGGTTTTCAGGTCACAATTCTGCTCTGTGGGGACACATCTGCTCCCTGTCAAAACACTTCTCTTGCTCCCTTTGGGTATACCCTCTGTTACCCTAAAGAGGTGCCAAGGATGTAAATAGTCATGAATATGCACTATTGCTCCAATGGACAGGTTCACCTCTATATAACATATTTTCATAGATGTTAAATCAACATCATAATTACCCTATAAGATGTAATTTTAAAATCTGTTTTGTGGATCAGAGGAAAGACAGCAGAAGTTATCTGGTTTTTGAGATTCTCAAGTAGACGAAGAGATAACAACACATCCCTGCAACAAGAGCTCCGGTCTGTTTCTTTAACTACAAGTGCAGAAAAGTCCCATGATATTTTATCTGCTTTAACATATAGTCTTGAAAGTTATTAGTCTAACTTATATTTGACTTCATTTCTATCACCTTAAAATACTGATGCAATGCCCACCAGTAATATCTAAACATCTAAACAGGTTACTATTATTCAGCTGGGTGTCATTTCTGCTGATACAGATTTAGGAGAGATATCAATGAATATTCCCTCTAAGTCAAATGCAATTACAGCCATAGATGTGGAGAATTTTTTTTTAACTTGGAGCCATATGTATGTATGCAAAATGTATATGAAATACTGCAGGATGTTAACAATATGTTTGAACCAAATGAAATAAGAATCTGGACTTGGTTATACATGAGGAACCCTCTTTTCTTGGGAAATGGTGTTTTCAGCAAGATTGTAAACAGAGAAGAGACATCACATGGTTTGCATTATTTCTCCTACAAGCTTTCTCTTTCAAAATGAAGTACTTTAGGATTTTTTGTATTTGACTTATTGTGGTGGAGAAATAAGTATAAATTGTTGAAACATTTGTGCTCATAATTAGACCAAACTGAGTCTGATCAAATAGAAGTTTAGGAATTCCAGTTATGCTTCAAATCTCCTGTGGAAGATGAAGAAGAAAGAAATGAATCCACTATACCCATCAAGATTTTCACAAATGACTGAAGAAAAAAGAATGATCCTGTTGTTAACATACTCAATTCAGGTCTTGATCCAATTTCTTCCCTGGTTTGAATGATCTGGTGTTTTATATGAATTTAATTTCTCTATGCCTCAGTTTCCCATTATTAAAGCAGTGATTAAACCCTTTCCTTTCCCATTTTCTGCATAAGTTACAAACTTTTCCAAGCCAGAATCCATCCAGAATGTGTTCATACAAAGGAAGCTTATCATACTTGGTTTCTAAAAACTGATGATATTCCTATACGAGCACAGAGATCACTGGCAATAGGTGTGCTTCCATCTACTGCCACATTCTCACTCCTTTACATGGAGACTAAAGTCTGAACTCAGAAAAATACAGGTGCCAAAATCCCAAACTGCAACACAGTGCAATGCTTGAAGGGGTACCTAAAGCCTGCAAGTAGGTGAGTTACTAGCAACCAATTGAAGAAAATAGATATGGGGACTAATGAGAAATGGAAACAAGCCTCTGGTATTTAACCATGTCTGTAATAAATCTAAGTCTATAAAGTACCAGGGCATGCTTAATGTTTTGCTCTGGCTGACATCAGTACCTCCTCCTTGAGTAAGTTGGATATTTTGAATATGCTATACAAAGGTACATGCTGTCCCTGATTCTGCTGCAAAAACTTAGCACCAAAGTAGGGTATTGCAATATGTAGACTTGGCACAACTTTCTCTGAGTAAAGGGAAAAGATTTTTAGTGAGGGAAGACTTGTCAAGCCTTGAAGGCTGCTAATGTCTTTACTGCTTGAATGCAATGAAACCAGAATGTGCTATCATCCAGGCCACTGATTAAGGTAACTGAAATATAACATCAAAACTAAAACTGTGTAACTAATGGACTTGAATTGGGAGTAAAACTCTAACTAAGTAACATATGGTGGGATATCATCTTGCTACAGGCCCATGCTTGAAGAATCGTAGTCACCACTGAAGAACTTTTCACATATGAAGGAAAGATGTGAATAGGAGGCTAATTGTGTGTGAGAATGTGTGAATGATTGCTTCTGACCAGTAGTTTGCCAGTGCATTAGAAAGGATGGATTTTTAATGATCAGATTGATATTGTTAGGGTTATGGATAGGTTAGACTTGCATTTGGCAAGAGTTGCACTGGCTGACCCTCTTTTCTCTTGCAGAAAGTGTTTGAAGGTCTCACTCTTCCTTCACAATTTGTCTTAACCAGCATTTTAAGACAAAGTTCTAAAAGGAAGAAAAATCTAATGCACTTTCCAATCAGTATAAAGATGATTTTGTCTTTAAAGATATCTAATTTCTGCAGCAAGGGAGGGGATTGTTTTGCACCATATGGTAGCTGTCCTGTGATGTCACAGTGATTAATGACAGGATCAGTTGGACGCTCCAGTGGCGTAACAAATGACCTGGGTTTCCTGTAATGGCAATAGTTACACGCTCGTACAGGAGCCTGCAATTAACTGAGCCCTACTCATAGCTCCCCATGGGGTTAAGCATAACTACAGAATGAATGTGGAGACTACCACCAGCTTCATGAGGATGTGGGTCAAGCATTCTGTGACTTCTGGCAGATCCCTTAGACTGTGGATATCTGTTTCCCATCTGTAAAACTGATCTTATAATTAGCTGTTCACCGGCTGGATGTAAAACTAGCTGGTTGGAGTAGGTCAAATCTATGCATAAGAAAAACTTCAAGTGATAATAACATTTTAGTGAAACTATCAGTGTATTTTTAATTCTGTATCATAGACTGAAGAACCTCCAACACACTCTGCTTGATTTGCCTCATGATTATTTGTCAGATAAAACATGGAAATTTTTATTAAATTTTTTGTGTTCTACTTTCAAGTCAAACATTTTTTTGGGTAATCATTGTTTGCTGTCTGAAATAATTCTGGAAGCAGATAAAATACTCCTACTGTGCTGAAGCAAAGCAATACAGACAAGGAATGATCAATTTATCCCAGTAGCAGCCTTACTGACAGCATGATGACTGTCATTGTAATTATTTTAGCTGATGAAAAAAATCTCAAAACAACTAAAAAAATATTTCTTTTCTTGATCCAAGTTTTAGATTTTCTTCAGATTTTCCTGATAATTTTGGTCAAAACTACAATTAAAAATTTTAAAAATATGCTTCTTGGATATAATTTGTATTTGAGATCAGGCTTTATTATCAAGCTGCTGAGCTTCTCTGAATCCCAGATTTTCAAATTATTCATTTGGAGATGCGTGCCTCCAGTGATTGCAGTATAATATTAATAGGTCATTTCATTGTATTTCAATGCCTCTTTTCCACTGCTGTCTACTGGACAATTTAGTCAGCAATAAAAAAAAAAAAAAGAGGATCCTCTTGTACTGACATTGAGTTTTAGCAAAAGACACAAGGCCATTTCTGACTGGTTTAGGTTCTTTCATTTAACAAAAACTGAATGCTCCTAGATTATGAAGAGTGTGCTTCAGGGGTGACACAGTTGGATCCTCAGGCTAACATTTTATGATTTTCTTGGGTAAATCACACCCCTCACTGGTTTTGGAACCTTGCAGTGTATGAATGTGTAATTTCTTCACTGGTGAGAGGAGCTTATCCAAAACTCTCTTACACTGCAAATATTCTGACTGCAAGAGCATCCTGGAGGGAAGTAAAAATTGCATCTCCACAGACATTTTTCCTCAGGCTAGATGCTCCAAAGAGTACAGATGTGAACACTGTGCACTCTATAAGGCAACCAACACATAGATTCATACCCTTCCTTGTGCCCTCACTGTTTTCACAACAGGTTTGGCAGTGGGTTTGGCTTGTGTGTGCACACAAGCTTCACATAATTCATGGAAGTGGAGGAACAACATCCACACAGATCACGTTCCAGTGATGGCATCCTGCACGGTGTCTGGAGAATATCAGGTGCCAGAAGCAGGGATGGGAGAAGGTGGAGGTAAATACAGCTTGTTGGTTGGCTTCATTCATTCAGAGCCCCCACTCCCTGCTTGCTCAAGGCTATGTCTTCTTATGTCTTTTGGAAGTGATGGTTCATGGCTGCTGTTATGGTTAAGAGAGTTAATAAAGCAGATCAGAGCTCTGATTTAAAATCTACAGTTTTGGTGGTGTGTTTTATAATGGGTAAAACTGTACACATCCTATGAATGATCTTCTGGTTTGTTTATTTTTTATTGTTTTTGTGTGATTATCCAGACATTCTCAGCTGCATTTTCTTCATTAGCCTAATTCACAACATTTTTTGGTTGTTGAACTCTAAACTGAACTTCAGCTTTTGCCAAGGATCCACATTTCTCCCTACATTTAATTCATCCAGAGTAGCTATTGAGTCACAAGGGCAGTGTTAATTTATGATTGGATATTGGAACCTGAAATAACAATTGGAAAGGCAGAGGCAAGAGGCTTTCAAAGCATGAAATTAAAACCTTTGGGCTATGGCTTAACTTGCTACTTATTTTTCTCATTTTCTTGCCATCAATACTTTTGTTCTACTCTTGATGTGATGTTTTTCACAGGGCATGATCTGGGGCTTTATTCACTCTTTGTTTTCATGTGATATATGGGGTATTTTTTATTAGCTTGTATTATAACCCATGCTCTGTCTGTTCTTACTCAGATGTCTGCTATTAATTGTCTTTATGAGAGTTATAAACTTTTCTGAGATACTTGGCTGTGGTTCTCCTTTAACTTGCATGAGAATCTGATCTCAGTAAACAAAAAATGGAGATTTCTGGGGAAATCTGAGATTTGGAAATTTTTTGCTTCTGCACTAAACTGGCCCAGGGCACCATCATGCCCATGGATTAGTGATCAGGGAAACCAGAGAAGCTGATCCATTTTTCCTGGAAGTGTTGGCCTGGGCCAGCCTAAAATCTGCCAGACAGTGCCTGGGCCCAGCTTGTGAGATGGGATGGGGCAGAGCAGGATGGGACAGGAAAAGAGCTGTTCACGTGATGGACCAAGCCAACCTGTTCAACTTTTCTGAAGGGGAAGAGTGTTGACACTTATGAATCCAAGTTTATCCACCTCCCCAATGGGGCATAGAAGAGGTGCAGAATATTATTTGTTTTAATTAATATTAAGATTAAGATTAAACTTTAAAAATAAATAAGGAAATAGGAAGACAAAACATAAAATAGAAAGAAGAAATTCACTCTGGAGAATAATTGTTAACTTATTTTTATGAACTTTGGTGAAAAAGGAGAATCTGAACTGAATTATCTATTTTCACATATATATGTGTGTCTGTGTGTGTATATATATATATTGCTCTTACTCTACTATCACTCTAAAATAATACATTGGAAATGTCTTTCTTTTCTGAGTAATATACTGAATCCTTGTTAGCTTATCTTTTTTTTTCTATTGTCTTCCACATTGACTGCTCTTTTGAAGTAGAGACACAATTTTCTGTCAGTGAGTCCACAATAGTGCTCTGAGCTATTGCAATGGCATGATTTCATGAAATCATGATTTGAAAAGAATCCTGTTATTTAAAATAATTGAATTATCAAGGATCTCAGAGGGTGAGTGTTGACAAAAAGATAATAAAGGCAGGTGTGAAGGGTTGGGTTGTTGTGGGTTGAAGATTTGCTTTCTTGACTATTTGTGGAATAATCAGGTTCCACTACTGCCAAGTGAAAAATGCTGCAGATATATAAGAAAGTTCAAATATGCTATAAACTCATTCTGCTGGTTCAGAGCTATTCAAACTATTCTGTCTGCACCAGACTTAATATTTTGATGGAAGAGGCATCTGTCCTGTGCAAAGGGCATAAAATCATAAAACCAGTATAAATTCCTGCAGTTCAACAGTCATGAACCCACTTCAATCAAGATCAGATTTGATGGTTGAGCTACAAG
This sequence comes from Zonotrichia leucophrys gambelii, assembly GCF_028769735.1. NCBI lineage: Eukaryota > Metazoa > Chordata > Aves > Passeriformes > Passerellidae > Zonotrichia > Zonotrichia leucophrys. The sequence continues at coordinate 143,553,135 of NC_088171.1, forward strand.
GATCAAATGCTTTACTTGCAATTAGGCCACTGGTTTTATCAAATAAATAATGCCTTTCAAACAATAGTTAGGACTATTTATTTCAGCACCTAAAGGAAGCTGGAGAGGGATTTTTCACAAGGGCACAGGACAAGGCAGGAGGGCCTTAAACTAAAGGAAGGTAAGTTTAAATAAAATTCTTCCCTGTGAGGGTGATGAAGCAATGGAACAGTTTGCCCAGAGAAGCTGTGGGTGCTCCATCTCTGGAGTTGTTCAAGATTGGGTTGGATGATTTGAGCAACCTGGTCTAGTGGAAGGTGCCCCTGCCCATGGCAGGAGGGGTGGTACTAGAGGATATTTAGGTCCTGTGCAACACAAACCATTCCATGACTCTAGGAAACAAAAGACATTTTACTCATTGAAATTAGTCACTTCAAAAGATAAAATTTTATTTGGAAAAAAAAAATATTTCAACTAACTGGTCTTATGTATCAGGCTAAACTCTGGTCTCTGTTATGCCAAGTTCAATCGAGATCGCTCCACGTTCTGTAAACACATTTTGTACTCTGGTCAATTGATGCATCATCATTGTGCTAAAAAAAGTGTAAATGGGATCTGAATGAATTCTTGCAGTTTGTGGCAGTTATAAAACAGAAAGTATTGATATACTCAAACCTTAGAAAGTACTGGTACATGAGTGGCAGGGCAACCTTTTCTAAAAGATGTTTTGAAATCTCACTGGGAAACGGTTTTGATGAAAGTGAGTGATACAGCCAGAAAGAGCAGAAGGTTATGGATAAATCCTTTGTTCTTTTTTGGACTGCTCACTCTGCCAGGTTTGCATGTATCTGACATTGTTCAAATGATTTAGAATTCTACAGAAGTCTCCCCACACAGAGGAATGAGGAGAAGGTGTTGTGTAAACTGGAATGAATCTCAACGCAATATCAATGCAGTGCAAGAATTTTGCAGTGCAAAAGTTGATGGAATTGGGTCTGAGAAGTCAGTGGAAAATTCCCACAGAAAAACTGCATTCAGTTTTTGTTGCTGCTTGTCATTTCTGGTTGCATTAAAACCACCATTTATTGCAATCCTGCCTGGGTGTCCATGAAAATTATTTGAGTCAGAGCCAGCAGTAACTCATTTCTTTCCTATGTAGCTGTTGCTTGCTAGAGTCCTAAATTGTGAATGGCTTCACTGCAGTTTTTAATCAAGAATCGTGATACAAGTTTAAAGTCAAGAGATTATATTACTAAATTATGTCTTATAATACTAAAAAAAAAGTACTGTTTTGTATTCTGTTTTGTTAGACTTATTGATTGGCATTTTAAAGCTTTTCCCTGTAATGATGCAGGGATATTCTAAAAGCTTTCTGATGCCATAGAAATTAAAGGTTTTCTTTAGCTCCTCTATATTTGTAATCAGTTCTTAAAATTACATAATTGAAAAGTTAATTCATTTTGTTACATGCAAGTACCCTGAAAAATCTTACTTCTGAGAAATAACATGGAGAGTAGTAATTCCATATGAGTAAGGATAAGACAGGGAGCTGGATAGTAATGTGGCTGCTGGAGCAATTTGAAGGAAATATATAAATCAGTCACTATATTTAGATAAATACAGTCACTATATTTTAGATATTTAGAAATAATTTCTCTATGAGCAGACTATTCTCCTTTAACCATTCAGAGATTTCTTTTGTCACTTTGGGCAAGAGAATTTTTCTTGGGTTCCACAATGTACTGTAACAATTCTAAATGCACTATTTTTTTTTTTTATCAGACAGACACAGGCTGAAATGCTGGATCCAAATAATTTGCAGATTAAGGAAAAAGTTATATGCATTTTCTTGATTCCAGCCGGCTGCAACCTCTATTATGAAACAGTACTAAATGCAACCAGCATCATATTTGAGGAAACTTGATATCTGAGCCTGACTTTCACTCTTAGGCTCAGAATCATTTTGCTTGGACATATTTCAAACACCAGAATCATTCTCATCAATGATAACAGAATATACTGTCAATATATTATTGACATGGGAGAACATACTTCAAGAACACCCTTGGGAGGAAGGCTCCCACAAACCTTTTGAAAACCTCAGAACTGGTGAAATGGCCCATAATTTTACCCCTACACCTTTGTCTCTGTTTCATAGAAAGAAATGGTATTTATAATTTCCTGTACAAAGAGAACCTGACCCACACATAAAGTAATGATTCCATCCTCAATGCAATGTGTTGTTGTGATTATTAGGGTAGCTTCAGAAAGGCAGACTGAGAAAAAAATCCACCAAACAGGAAGACAAATGAACTGATTACTGAGTCCAGCATCATGATCAGTTTTCTGGTCTACAAAACACTTTCTGATCTCTTGGTCTTGTTAGGATTGGTGTTTTAAAAGTTGATCAAGGCATGCATGTGAACTCTCAGAACAAATACCCCTGCTTCTTTTGTAAAAGTGTATCCTTTATTGCCCTAAAGCCAGCGCAGAACTCTTGAGCACATCTGTGAATGCAGGTTACATCTCAGAAGCAAAACACAGCAAACAGCCCAGATCCTGTGCCAAGCATGAGGAACTTATTTTTATGAGCTCACTCGTTCAGACTGAACATGATTCACTTACCTGCAGAGATCCAAAACTTGCCAGTCCGTGTCTGTTGGGAAGAAGTGTTGTTGGGGTGTGTGTTAGGTGTGGTAGCTGTGGGTGCAGGTGTGTGTGTGCCTGTGAGCTGCTGCCCTCTGCTGCACACCTTTCTGTCAGCTCACCTCAGCCACCTCCTCACCCCAGTCATAACAAGCTCATCATGTCCTGAAGCTGGAAAAATTACTTCCCTCCTGCCAGTGAGACTTTCAGAATCACCAAACTTTGCTCTGAGCCACCCATAAAACTTCTAGCAGGCTATAACTGTCTTGGGTGGAATAGAGCACTGCTTATGCTCTGGCATCAGGTGAGTGTGTAGATCTCCTCAGCCTCAGCATCTTCACCATCACTGTAACAGTGGGAAGAGACTTCTACGTGAAGGCAATCTCTGTATGAATCCTGGCAACTGCAGTAATAAATGCTGTAACAATAGGCATGGAAGTCAGCACAACCTAAAATTTTAAGATGCTTCTCACTTTATGAATCCCCAAGACAAGAAGAATTTCGTTCAAGCACTGCTGGGGAGGTTGTGCCAGCCCCTGGCTCAGTTTTTGCCAGACCATGGACTTGGTCAATCACTTCCCCTAGCAGCATGGAACAATAAGACATGAACAATACTTCTTCTAAGAGAAGGAGAGAATGTAGATCCTGCCTCTCTGCCCACCACTGCAAGAACAATTGCTTTCACCTGTGGAGAGCTGCTTGAAGAACTAAGAATTTGTATGTCTGAGGAGGATTCTGGAGAAACTGAGCATGATGAGAAGTCTGCAAGTTAAAAAGAAGACAAAATATGTGTGTCTGGCAGTATCTGAGGACAGAAAACCTAGATTAGACTGTGCAGAGGGCTGTAAGGTAGCTGGATATGGGAAAAGATTTTTTGACCTAAATATTTTTTTTTGTTCAGATTCAGGGTCTCTGCAGACTGACAAAGTCCTAGTGAGGATGGCTTAAGAACAGGCAAGTTTTGGCTTAGGCTGAGAACTGTCCAGACACTCTCCAGACAAGCAGAAGACCTTTCCTTCTGCTCCCTGGTGCTCAGTGACAGGGCTGCAGGAGACTACAGCCTTTGTAGGTCTGTCAGCCAATTTGCTCCTCTGAATACCCCCTAACCTAACTCAGCTGCAAAAGACTTCAGCTAGCTGGAGCTGTTTAAAACAGATTTTGCTGGCCTGGTTCATTCTGATTCAGATCATTTAAATAAGCATGTTTTTTGTAAGCAGCAAGCTGGAGCTGTCAAAAGGGCAGTAAAAAATATCAGGCTGAAGAGTGTCAGATCACAAAATTCAACCACAAAAGGACATACACCCAACACCCAAAGACAGTTATGAATGAAGAAGCTCCTAATATCTTCTTTCCTTATAGACTTAAATTTCCATGTGTATTTGTGGAAGTGTGCACATGCAGTAGAAATGTCTACACAAGCCATGAGCCTGGACAGAGAAGAGATTATGAAAAATTAATAGTAAGAAATGAAACGGCTCGCAACTACACATTGTCAAACCATCCAAATTAAAATGCTTTTTCTCTTACAAAATTGTTATTGAAGACTTTCCAAATAGAATTCTCTTATATTTATCTTGCGCATGCCTTTACTTCTTTCACCTGCTCTCAATATTTTTTTAATTGCAACATCTGGAATTTTGAATTGATTTGAGCAGTCTTAATGTGGCCTGGTGATATGAATAAGAAATAATGGTGCAACACCACATGTTCTTGTACATTTTCCAGTGTGTGGTTGAAGCAGACTGGGATAGTCAAATACAGTAAAAACATGAAAGTATAATGGCTGTGTGAGCATATTGAATTACTGATGACACAGGCAACATAAAACTCTACTTAAATGCCAGGGTTAACCAGGACCTTGCAAATGATTAATCATTGGTTTTAAAATACTGAATCTTTTTGGCTAATAATATTTCTACTATTTCAAATTCACCAATTACCCTCCTTATGATTCATATCTCCCCTTCATTATTCCAACCTTATTAACATTTTTATTATATTCAGAAGAGTAGCCAGTCCTGGTTACAGCCTCTAATTACATATTTAGGACTCAGCCCAGACGTCTAAGAAAAAATGAACACATCTTTCTCATGGTTGGAAACCTGGAATGAGCACTGGGTAAAATATGACCACCTAATGTGTGACCAAAAAGAGTAGATTATGGTTGCACAGTCTTCCCTGAGCAGCACTACAAAACTCTCTGCCCCTTTTCCTTACATGTCCAGCCTTGCAGAAAGCTTTTGTGTGGGTTGTGGGGTTTTGCTGCTGTTCCTCAGTTTCCCAGGGACAGTTGTGTTACCCATGGTCAGTGACTGGGGCAGACATTCGTGCATTGGCACTGTAGGCAGAGAGGAGCTGCTTTGTGCCTGTATGAGTTTCAGGCACATATAAAATATGAAGGAAGCTTGTCAATTCAGATTAACCTTGGAGACAACCCTTCTTCATCCCATATTGCAAACAAAGGAAGAAAGTCCGGAGAAAAAAGAGCATATTGGTGAATATATAGCCTTGACTGCACAATCAACATTAAACTTCTCCTATTTGTTGGCTACCAAAATTCTCAGAACACAGCTAGGCAAGTTACTTTATTACAGCACGAGTCACCAAGTGCAGTTCAAGAGGAGGCAGGTCCTTGCAGATATTCCCTTCAAACTCACAGATGCAAAAAAAAACCCTCTAAAAATGACAAACTGAGATTATATAAACAATTTCAACACACAGCACTACTAAAAGAATATGTTCTTGATGGCAGGAGCTCAAATAAGTCACTCCTACTGAGCTTGCAGCTGTAGTTTAGAGCTTGAATCTCTGCTTTGATTTAAGAGAAGCTAGAGGAGTGGGGCTTTTCCAAATTATAGTGAACTTGTTGCTAATGTAGAGAATTTTAGGTTTCTCGAAGAAGTAAATTACTTGAAGAAGTGAGGTTAAACACCACCTACTTTTGAAAAATTGCCTTGAAGACTGGAGCTCTAGTAATCTAATATGGAGTTAATAATGCCTGTATAGAAAAACAGGAGGGATGATTCCAGGGTTGCTGTGAAATTATTTTTGAAGACAGTCTGGGGCTTTGTGAAATATCTTGCATAAGTTCTTATTCCTTTTCAGAGCAGTTATGGGATTTGTTAAGTACACTGGCACTTTGTAATAATGGAGATATTTAAGGGTACTTTTTATTTCTGGTACAAAAACTTGATTTTCGTTTTCTCTTCAGCTGCCTTTGGCATCTTACCTCTGCTTTTAGGAACTCTTTTCCCTTTATGTAGAGTCTCTGATTTATCACAAAGACTTGTATATCAATTATCATGGGAAAACTGTATCTGCTGGAAAGTCAAGTGCTGCTTACTGTTTGCTTTTCCAGGCACAGAAAAGAAATTTGATAAATAATTATGAAAGAATAATTTTATTACAACAAAATAAGTTATTGACACTTTTTTGTATGTTTATTACTCTTTATTTTTACTTATTGACTTTTTTGTGTTTAGAGGATGTACATATAGATCAGAAAAATCCTTCAATGATGTTCATAAAATTTACTTTTCATGCTGTTTCTTATGCAACGTTTACCCTATCATATTTCTAATATACTTAATACTCCTTTCCAGTCCAAATAGGTATGTTAGAATTTTGTCCTTTGAATTTGAATTATCAAATTCACATTTGATATTTGGGGATTTTCAATGAGATTGAACTTCATTCAACATTGCATTTTACATCTCATGATTATTTGCCTCTATGGAAATCAAAATTAAGTTAGTATAGAAAGTTACCACACTGATTTTGCAATATTACAAAAACTGCATCAAAATAGTTCTAAGTGACCACACACAGTGCAGGGAGGCTGGAGAGGTGGCCAGATATTTGTAGCCAAATATTTGTAACCATTCAGTATTTTCTAGCAATATGCTGGGACACTAGCTTCTATTGTACAAAAAGGAATTCTGTCACCTATTGAATAAAATGATAGTTTGCATTGGTTTATTGCTTGTCATGTAGAATTAGAGAGTGGATTAATCTGCCTGTTGATGTAATTTGGGTGTTCTTTTGCATGCCACTGAAATGCAGCCAGCTCTGGGGAGATGTGTGGCAGCTGTGTATAGCTTAAGGCATCGCAGCAGTGTGGGAACCAAGTGAGGAACTGTGATTTTGGGGCAACCTGGATCTTTTAACAGTTACTGCTCAATAAGTTCTTTGAAATGCTTTACTGCCAGTTGCAGCAGCTGCTGGACTCTTACACTCCCATAAGGAGAAAATTAGAAATATCTAATTCCTTCTTGATGTTTTGTTGTTGCTGCTGATTCAATGCAACAGACAGCTATTGTTTGTTTGTTAGTTTGTTTATAGAATTAAAGAGATAATAAAAATAAAATATTTAGGAAAATAAACTGTTCTTAGCTACTAAGCAGACTCACACTTCATAGGTATATAGGTTTTTATTGCTTTCTACCTGCCAGCATTCTTATGTATTATCTGCTGCTTCTCTTTGCCTGCAGTTTTCAGCTCTCACTGTTTCCACAAAACCTCAATCTGCCAATCAACCTGAGAAGATGGAAATTAGCATAACATGATAAAAATCAATGGAAAAACAGTATTTTCCAAAACAATAATTTGACCCCTTGGAGTAAAACTGTTTCCACAACCACTGTGTATAATGTTATTTTCCATAATAACAGTTAAAAGTAGCCATTTGTTCAATGTATTGCAAGAGACGTATCCCCAGGGGTCTCAAGGATTAGATAAGCGTTGTTCTGCCTTGGGATGGAGTCCAGAGAATTGCAGCAGCTGCATGTGCTCATCCATTCAACACCCAGAAAAGCTGGTGACAAAGAAAAAGTTTCAGAAAAGGTAGGGTGTCTCTCCTGGGGGAACGTTTTTTGAAATATCCAATGAGGTTTTGAATATTCAGTGGAAAGGTGCAGCAATTTCAGTAGGTGAGACTGGGAGTGCCTCGATCCAGAGGACTCAGGTCCATGGATTTGGGCTTCCTCCAGAGAGCACCACAATCTGCAAGCTGTAAGTCCATCTTCCCTCATTCAGAGTCAGCTAATCAAGATCTAACTCTTCACCAGAAAACACTGGAGCCCAAGGACCCTCTCTTCAGTCCTGTTATTGTTAGAGAAAAATATGAAGCTCTACATTAACAAAATCAGATAGCAAATGGGAGTCCAAGCGTTGAATCTGTATGTAGAAATAATTACTAACCTGCTGCATATTAAAATAGTCAGAAAAGTAAATTCCTACCACATGCATAGGGAAAGAAACTATAACTATCAGAGTTTTATGAATGAGGAAACCAAGACATATTTTAGTTTATATGTCTCATTTAGCGAAAATTTTAAATGTCACAAGTAGTGGTAAATCCTAGAAATGCTTCCTCAATCTCTGTTGCTTTATGGTAGTGACCTGTGTTAATAATTTTGTAATAATTTGGTATGAAGAAACATTTTCTGTGCATTTATTGGTTTCCAACATAATAGTATTGAATAAAATTGTCTGCATTTAAATCAAAGCTTAAAAATAAATATTCCTTCTCAGTTTTAAAATAAATTATAATAAATTATAATATTAAGTATAAAGGCAGAATAAGAGGAAACTAAGCTGATATCTTTCACTTTACATTGGTTCTAGAAGTGATCAGAACAGTTCTATCTAAGCTCCACACAATAGGTTTGAAGTTAGTTCATCCTTCTGTAAGGGAAGAAATCACAATTGGCCAATTTAGAAGCTGGAATGTTGCCACAAGAAATCATTGTCTGATGGAAATAAAATAATAGACATTGCTTAAATGTGCTAAAAAATATCTTTATAGAGGACACACTTCATAAGTAGTGTTTATTTTCATGCAGTTTCCACACATATGATGCAGTAGTATCACAAAGGCAGAGACAGCAAGACTGTGAAGAAAGCTATGTAGCAGTAGATTATTGAAGGGACAGTCTGGTGAGTTCTACACCCTTATTACTCTAACAAATTCCTAGCGTGTCTAAGTTTTTTGAAAAATAATGAAAAGAGAAGAAAAAACGAGAAAAGAAGACTTTGGAGCTCAGTGAGCTCAGTGTGACTGCAGGACGCACAGAAAGTTGATTTTGCAGCCAGTGACCGTGACAGTGCCAGTGTAAATAGGCTGTCCCAGAACTGCTGTCCTCTTCTCGTGACACAACCATCTGCAGCAATGAGGTTTAACAGGAAACTTGTTCTTGCAGAAACTCTCTTCTTTGCAGCTTTGCTGTGGGGTAGAACAGAAATTATGCTTTTGGGAAAAACACAGCATCCTAAAACTAAGTGTTCAGAGGAAATTCCTCATCTAGTACACTGCCCCAGCTTTTTTCCTCAGTGTAGAAAAAAGTAAAATTGGCAACTGCATTTGTCAGTAGCAATTAAATTAAAGGATGAGAGAGAAGAATCACAAATGTCTATTCAATATTTTTGTTCTGTTTAAGATAACTTTGACAATTCTCTTTGTGTATTTTAAAACAAAAGTGATTAAATAATAAAATTTAATTTCCTATGTCTTTGTTTCATTCTCCACAAAACTGCTTCTGTACTGAGATTTCAAAATATTCAGAGAGTTCCATGAAAGATTCCCATGGCCAGTTTCCTAAATAATTAGTTTACAATTTTTCATGGATATCTGATATCTTTCAGACATTACCTTTGGGGAGAGTAACTTGTTACAGGAGTAGCAAGAGGGAGATAGCAGATTTATAAGAGGAAGAATTTAAGCAAGCTGCTATACAGACATTTCAATTCCTCCACAGACTTTGCCATATAATATATATCCATTGGAAGAAATCCTGTTTCCACTGAACTCAGTAGTTTACTGATAATTTCCAAGTGATTGATATTTTACCTAAGGAATTTTGAAATGGATGTAAACCATCATTCTTCTGGACACTGAGGAACTTCCAACGAGTGCAGTTGGGTTGGGAATTCTCCCTGTGGGGAGGTCATTTATGATTTGGAGCCACATTGAAAGACTGACTCTGGTTATTCAGAACAGGCTGACTCTGTTCTTCAGCAGGACAAATCTTCCTCCAGCAGTGCTCCCACTTGACAATCTCACTGGGACTAACTGAGGTCTTCCCTGAAAGCAGTCCCTGAAAGAGTTTATATAAGACTTTTCCTGCATTTCTGGGCACACCACTTCTTCATCCTTTCAACAACCCTTTGCTACAGAATTCCTTACACCTTACCCTCATTTATGTAGGATTAGTCCCTTTTGAAGATAGGATTTTAGACTACATGGACCATTACATTTTTTTCATAAGATTGCTCTCAGAGATGTTTCACTGTGTCATATAAGAAGAATTTCTTGGTTTCTGACAAGAAGACAATGGCCACAGAGAGCCACTTTCAGTGCTGGGATTTCATATTTCACTGATCCTTATCAGATTCAGACATTTTTATCTAACCAACTATCATCTTCTCTCATTCTCCATCCAGCTCTTCAGCATTTCTCTTCTGCTTAACACAGGCTGAAGTGTTTTACTTTAATTTTCTACGTGCCTTGTGTCCAGGATGGATTTCAGCTAAGTAATCCCAGCCCATATATCTGACAACTCTGGTTCCTTCTCTGTTATTTTCCCATCCTCCCCAGAGCCTGCAGCACCTCCTAACTTAGTAGTATCTTCAGATTTAATGAATGTGGTGTATACTCCTTCTTCAGTGTCATTACTAAAAATGTAGAATAATGCTGGGCCAAATTCTCATTGCCACAGCAATTCCCTACAAGATGCATTTCTCTTTAAATTATACCTCAGTAAGTGCTCCTTTGCATTGTGCATCCCCAGTGCTGAAGATGTGCTGTAAAATCACAGACAACAATGGACTAGAATATTCTGATATCTTAGGTTTAAATAAACTACATTTCAAAAGTTTTCTTGTAAATTTGGAGCTTGAAATGCAGGTGTACTATATCTCCGTAAACAGAGGAGATGTATTAATGGGTTTGGCAGAGCTTGGAAAGTACAGATTGAGCCAACTGTTTGACTTTGGGAGAATGCCTAATGTTTTATTAGCACTTCTGCTTCTTCTCAAAAGAAGTCAATGGTCTTTTGGGAGGTCTGATAAGATAAGTCATTAATGGGGTACTAGTGTTTCCATGGAGGGAAATTAAAATCATTCTGTACTTCAAAAAGTGACTTTTTATAAGTGTATCTCAAGTTATTCTAACTTGTACCTCCAGTCATAAAAGGCATGAGGAGACTGTAAGGGTAATGACAACCTCCCTGGGCACTTTGCTAAAGTGTAAAGCTAAATAGCAGTTCCAAAAGAGCTGACTTTACCTGGGATTTCTCAGTAAGGTCAACCTCTTGTCAGATAGCTATTTTCTGAATGCAACCTAACAGAAAAACTTAATGACCTCTATTTACTCAAGTAGAAATCCATCAAAGGGACAATTAGCTAATTTTAAGCACAAATTGGCTCCCTGGTGAGAAGCAAGCTTATAAATAAACCATTTCATTTGTTCACTGAACTAGACTGTCATGCAAGTGAAATTGCTGACTCCAAAGCAGACAAATCGGCAAACTTTTCTTGCCTTAAGTGCCCTGAGAGGAGTCGGGAAGAAACCATGGGAAGCAGTTTCCTTTGCCACTGCTGCTGGGCAGGCAGGCTGGATCCAGGCTCATCCCTGCTCTACCAATGCCATTCTCAGAGCAAGGCAGCCCAAGCTCTCTGCAGTGACTCTGTTGGCAGGCAGTAAAGGGTGCAGATAGACAGAGCTCCTCTGGTCTCCAGCTTGCAGGCCAGCAGTGTGGGCATCAGCCCAGCACGTGGCGGGAAGAGCAGGTCTGTGATCACAATTTCTGTAGACTCCAAAATGTTTGCAAGAAAGTTGCACAGTTGCATGTTTTTCCTGTGTTGGATGTTCCTCTCACCATGCTGCATGAACACCTTTAGCCTTCACTGCAATTGTTTTTCCAGTATAAAAGAGTTTCCTGAAGGAAGTGCTGGTTTCTGGCAGAGCCACTGTGCCTCAGTTTCCTATGGGAGGCTCCTCCTTTCTAGATGAGTGGCAAGGAAGAAAGATCTGTATCTCAGGAGGCTGCCTTGACACACACTGGGAGCTTTCTTTTTTGTCCCAAATCAACATTCCTTGAGAGCAGCACGTGTCTCTTGCCAGTACTCATCCCCAGACTATTTCCACAATGCTAGCTTTGTTTAACAGAATGCATGGCAATACCCTCAAGGTATTTAAGATGTGACAAATAGGGCAATAGAGAAAAGGAGGCACATTGTAGGCCAGTTTCCAATTCCCCCATGAGATGTGGGGACTGAAAATGCCTGATAAGACCTCAGTCAATTTTCAGGCAGGAGCTTTCCTAGGTCAGATGGGGGCTCAGGAGGGAAAGTTTATAGCTGTCTTCACTCTAGTTGAATAGTTTGCTCCAGTTTGCTGCGCTCAATGCTATCAGACCTGAGATTAATTGTTTATAAAGGCAGCCAAGTAACTGCTAGAGGCAATAAAAAGAGGAAGAAAGAACAGATCCTTTAAGTAGAATTTAATTGCCTTCTTCTGCACATTGTTTTACTTTGCCAGATTAATATATAGTAACTTTTACAAATGTGTGTGTGTGTGCTTGTGCATGGGACACTGCATACGTGGTGAGATTGCATTTGTACACCCAGTTTGCTCTGTTTTTAATGCTGGTTATCTTCGCTCATAGGAATAATCCATGATTAAATCAATAAATCTCATCCAAACTAATCTGAAAACAAGAGACAACTGTTTTCCCATGTGGAAAACAAGAAGCCTCCATCCTCAGGTAGGTTACCTATGTTCAAAGGACTTTTGGGACCCTCATCTTTCAGAAAAGTTCAAAATGTGGCATTTTGCTTTGGTCTTTCCTACCTGATAAGTGATAGGAGGGTCTGTTCATGCTGAAGACTTCTCTCAGAAACTTTACCTTGATGGGGCTTTATAGGGTCTCGCCTGACACACTAATGCATTTAGGCCTGATTTAGAAAACTTGTGACTCATCTGTTTTGAAATATTCAAGTATCAGATTATTTTCAGCTGGAACACTGAAATCTTTCCAAAAATCACACAGAAGAATGCACTGGGAAAACTCAATATATACAATTTTTGCCCCAGAGAAGTCAAGCATAAAATCTTAGCTTCACCACAGCTTAGTTGCCTACTGTCTCATTAGCTACCCATAAATTTTCTTTATTTCACACACACACACACACACACATATATATATATATATATATATATATATATATACACATATACATATCCAGAGAATTGTGTCTGCTACCGGCAGTATAGCTTTTTCTTTCCTTACATTCCTGTACAATCTGAGTTGATAAATACCATAACTGAAATTAATAGCCATTCTCTAGAAGCTACAGGTGTGGAAATATAAATCAATAAATGTAATTAGTTCAACTCACACCGGACCTGTGGTTAATGGAGCTACCTCCATTTACAAACAATCTAAAGACACAATTTAACACAAGAAACATTGTCAAGGATTTTTTTTCCTTCCATTTAATCTTAGTGTTTAGAAAAGAAAGAATCTGCTACAAGAAAAAAAAAAAAAAGAAAAAAAGAAAAAGAGAAACGGAGGCTAAGAATAGACCCTAAAGTATGTTTGGGAGAAGAGGACTCATGCTCCCAGTATTTTGTGGAGAACCACAGCTGTGGGTCAGCACACATTCCCATAAAATAGTTATCAGATGCAAGCATGAAGTTTCCCAGCAGCACTCTGTGGTTCAGTTAGCAGCTAGCAATTCTCACCACAGAGCTGAAGTCATTTCCCTGGGTTTGCCCTGATTTTTTAAACAACATGAAACACACCGCAAATTCTGGAAAGCTGAGAAGATAATTCTTGAAGCCAACGCTCAGTTTGGGAAAACTATAGGAGGGGGCAGAGATTTAAGGTATGTGTACAAGGCATACAGGCACATCCTGTCTTGCAGTGTATCTTCATTGCAACAAAAGGAAAAGTTGTTTTCAGTTATTTTTTCAAGGTCAGACCACACACCACCCTCTTCCCAGCTTGCAAATTTTATCTCTTGCTCCCTGCCGGAAGGAATAGCTGAGATATTCATATCAAAGCTGCAGGCTGGGGTCGGAGCAAGCGTCACTGATGAGATGTTCCCAGCATTTAGAGTCATCCCTCATTTTGGTGGAAAGAAAACCCATCTGTCTTCTGTTTCCCTTTACTGGATGATTTGATCATGCCTTAGAAGGGTAACACTCCAAGAGTGCTGAGTGAAGATGAGTGCCAGCTATTCCATATGGCTTTCTTGGACCCTTCCAAAAGGTTGAATCTGAACTGAAATCAAACACCAGTCCTTTCAAACTTGCTTCGTCAAAATAATGTGTGCTCTAGATGGGAAACCAACTAGGGGAACTAACCATTTCAGCTTATATTGATTAAAAAAAAATTATAAATGTTTTTAAAGATTCTGGTTGCAGTGCAAATGAAGTGCATGTTGCTTTTTTGCAAAGAGGTCATGATGCTTTAGGGATTCATTGGCATGGCCATGGCCAGTAAATGCTCATGCAGGGAATACTAAAATTGCTAATTTCTGTTGTCTTCCATAGGAGTTGCTTAGTCTATTCTTAGATGGTGTTGCACTATCCTTCCATACTGACACTATGGAAGGATAGTGTCAGCACTGTGAATTAACTATGATTTACAGAGAAAAGAAATGTGGGGGGGAAAGGTGTTTTCTTGACTTTTGGCATCAGAGATGTCTCATTCCTCTATCCTCTTCTCTGACTTTATCTCTGGTCAGCAAAAAACAGAACATCCCTGGAAGACAATTCAGGGCACCTATATCTAACATCTGCTTAAAATTACCTTCTGGAAGAGTCTCTGCTTTGATCCATTAACTACAGAGGGAGAAAATCAGTTATATCTGGTGTTGTCAATGCTTCCTGACTGAGGGAAAGTCCATGAAAGGATGAGAAGATCACTCACAACCTCCTTCTGTTCTTCTTTGTACACCTCCATTTCACCTATCATAGCACATGGATCCCACTTAAAGCTGAACCATGGGGCCCCTGATGTTCGCAATGCTGAGGCAATTAGATTAATTTGTCAGCGTTAACCTCCATACCACTACAGAATATGGATGCTCCAGATTGCATCATTGTTTTTCTTGATGGACATATTATTATTAAATCTCATGGCATAGTTGAAGACAGGAAGAAACAACAATGTGAAATTGAAGATCGTACAGGAAGGGTATGAGACCAGATAGGAAAAAAAGTAATTATTTTTATTATCTAAGAAAGCATTTACATATGCTAGAATATTAAAATATGATATAAAGTGTTCCTTCAAAATGAGAGAAAATGAAAAATAGGGTATTAGAAGTACAAATCTTACATGCCAATCCCAACATGTATCCTGCTTTGTGACCACAGGCACTCTTGTGCATTTCCCACACTTTCTAAATAAAAATAAACCGTTGTTATTATTATCTAGCTCCTACGTAACATTTTTATCCGTCAATTTCAAATTATATTGCTAACAAGGCTGCATATATTTTGTTTTCCAGATTTGAGGCAGAGACGGTGCAGAGATTAGCAAAAGGACTTGTCCAGCCTTCCTAGCAGACAGAATTGGAACAGGACACACTTCTACTTTAGCTACTCCTAAGCAGAGTAACTGCATTACCTGCTGACTCCCACTTTGCAAATTTCTCACTAATCCACAGTGGGTTCTAGACTGAAGCAATCAAAGTTTGAGGAACCTACTCATTCTGAGTTGAAAGAAATGATGTACACTAAGTGCATAGTAAATGTTTTATGCATCATCTCCATAAGACACCAAAGATTAGTATATCATTGCTCAAAATATAGGTAAGAATTTGCTTGACAGAAAAATGTTGCTTTTGTGACTATTTTGTATAGTTGGTCAGCAAATGGATTTTCCAACCAAGGGGAAAATAGAAACAAAACAGAATCTTGCAAAATTCTTTAATGGAATAACATGTAAAATAAAACATGTGTTCACTTCAGGTCAGTGAAAAACCTTTATTCTGATAAACTGAAAATATTGTCACAGGCAGACTTTTCATTTTCCTTTTAAAATAAGAAAATCTACTTTTTAGGTAATTTTTTATTGATTTAAAAAGAAATATGATAAAAATCAGTAAGATTTCCAAATTATTCATTCATTATA
The DNA here is from genome assembly GCF_028769735.1 of Zonotrichia leucophrys gambelii. NCBI lineage: Eukaryota > Metazoa > Chordata > Aves > Passeriformes > Passerellidae > Zonotrichia > Zonotrichia leucophrys. Next base: position 143,568,905 of record NC_088171.1, read on the forward strand.
GACAAAAAAGCTTTCAAAGGTGAATTTTCCAACTATTTTCTTCTCCACAATTCCCATTTTAAATGTAGATGTTTACTCTGCAGTGTGGTCTTTTAACTGCTCTAAATACTTCAGACCTTTTACAACAGTTCCTATATTACTGTTTCAAACCATTCCGTATTTTTACAATTAGCACCCTAACCTTTTCTTATCAATGTATTGTAATGATTTACTTTGTTCTAGTTAATAAGAGACTTTTGTTCATATTTGTATTTCATGATATTTTGCTAATTTAGTTTCTGTTTAACAGTAATACTTCTAAGCAGATCCAAATACGTTAATGTGGTTTATTTGGTCTTGATATCAACAACAACGTAGCACTGATTCACAAGTTATCAGAAGTAAGATAAACAGTTTTAAGGAACAAACTACTCAGTGGAGTGGAATGCTTCTGATGCCAGCAAAGCAATGGATTTCCTTCCAGATCTTCTGGAGTAAAACTGCTACAACAGAAACCTTCATAGGTTTTAGATTAAATTTCAGAAACTTTAACAAAAATGATTATGGGAAAATCCCACCTGCCTAACTATTGAGCTGGTATTGCTATGTAGATATAGTTACAGATTAGATATAGATATGGATAGATGATATAGAGATGGATGGATGGATGGATGGATGGATGGATGGATGGATGGATGGATGGATGGATGAATAGATAGATAGATTAGATAGATAGATAGATAGATAGATAGATAGATAGATAGATAGATAGATAGATAGATAGATAGATAGATGTCACTATAAGACACAAAACAACTCAACGCGGACATGCTGCTGTTCTCAAGGTAAAAAAGGGAAGTTTATTTTCTGACTCCAACATTTATAGATTTCCAAAAGTGACAGTGGATTGGAGGGTGCAAGTGCCACGTCTCCAATGACACTGGACAAGCCAACAGTCCTTTAAATTTCTTCTCCTCCATAAAAGAATGCAAAACAATAAGTTATTTACAGAAAGTGTGTGAGAAAGTTTGTTACAAGAAGGTAAACATCAGAAGGCTTAGAAAACCTTAAAAAGTCAGGGTGACAGATAGATAGATATTATATCAATATAGATGATACAGATATAGACATAGATATATAGATATATTCTGGTTATTAAGATTGTGTGGTGTGTATTTTTTTTTTTCAGTGTGCTATGCCAAATCACAAGAAGGGAAAATGCAACATAGCCTTGAGATATTTAAACAAATCTCATATTTTCTGATGGCCCAACTTTTGACATTTGAATATTTTCATTTGACAACCATGCCATATCTTTCCATGAGCATTTACCAGGCTCAACCCCTTCAACAAGGTATTAGGATGCTGAATCAGAAAAGAGCTGTCAGCATTGTAAGCAGCATAGGCCAGAAGTTCCCTTTTACCACAAACTGAAGATCTGTAGTCCTGAGCTGCTCAGACTGATTGCTTTTCCCATGGGACACTCTGGCTGAGTGTCTGGATCATGCTACCACCCTTACGTGTAATGGTTACAAGAAATGCCCATGGGCAAAAGTTAAGTGGAAAAAGAAAACTTAACTAAAAGCAGTCATTCAAGGTAGAAAAGAGCTAATATAGGCTTTTGACAGCCCTTTCTGATAGTTTGTAAAATATATTTGCCTTTCCCTTGGTGGAGACACCAAAAATCCCTTTTTTATGGAATGACTTACTTTTTTGATGCTTTTTGGTACTTAACACTGCCTGTGATTTCTAACCCTTCTTTCTATCTCTTCTTTCCAACCCTTCTTTCTATCTCTTCTTTCTATCTCTTTCTAACAGATTTTCTTAAAATTAGACAAAGACCTCAAACATTATTAGGAAAGGTCAGATGGATAGATAGACACATGCATGCACACAGAGTATGATCAAACAAGCCTCATTTCCTTACAAGCCTGAGGTAAAAATAACATTTTGCAATTTCCACTGCCAGAGTTTCGAGCACTTCTCATTACAGGATCAAGAATGAACCTTGGCACTGCTGACTGGAGTCATTTATTGTAGACAGTGGAATTATTGTTTACCCTCCAACAAAATGTTTCCTCCTTCTGGGCCTCACATGAGAAGTGGGCAAATTGCTTAAGAGGAGAAATCTAAATCCCACCATGGTTTCTAGAATCCCTCAACCTTTTGAGAAGTACCAAAGAGTTGAGGAGTAATAGGTGAGGAATAATTGATTTGACATGCTTAATCTATTCCTTGTGCAGGGATATGTGTGAGCGTGTGGCAATTTCCCCACATCAACCATCGGTTGAGGAAAGTCCACCTTCCTCAAGTCCTGCAAGAAAAAGCTTGTCTGGCCATGATAACAGCACAGAAACCTTTTACAAGGTGACCTACAAAGAACTGACTGATGAAGAATGTGGGTGCAGAGCAATTAGTCTGTCTCATAATGAAGAAACCAAGGGTTCACAGTGCAGAGCATTGATAACAGCATTGCTTCTAAAACAAACAAAGGGAGAACCTCTTTCACACATAACGTACTTTCAAGATTACAACATGTAATATAAAAATAAAAGGATTATAAAAATCAAAGCCAGTCAATGTTTCTGTGGAGCAGGAGGATAGAACAAAAGGAGGCTAAGCACAGCCATTAGCTGCCTCTCACCTTTTACTCCATGTAACTTTCTTCTCCACCCCTGAGAGCCACCAATATATTTTTCTCTTTCCCTGTAGCACAGAAACTCCAAGATAAAATGAACGACTGTGACATAGCAGCTGCCCAGGGAAGGAAGGATTTACACAAGAGATGGATCATTTTTCTCTGGCCTGAGCCCTTCCTTGCACTTTATTCCTGCCTCTTATTGCTGAAATACACTTCACAACATTGTCTTACCCAGGGAAAGTGGCAACTTTAGAGAGACACACAAGTTAATGAATAGCATCCAGGTTTTTAAGAGCAGAATGCAGTGGTATTGGTGACATTAGATACAACATGCTAAATTTTTACAGCTGAATCAAGGTAAAAGTTGTAGCCTGTGCCTTGCAATAAAAAAAAAAAAAAGTGAATTTAACATAGGCAAGCAGTGTTCTCACTGCAGAGAGTAGAAAGAAAAAATTCCTTTCCATACATCCCAGGGAAAGGTTTCAGCCAGAAAAGTACTTTGGAGACATTTTCACCTTTCAGATAAAGAGGTGTGCAGCTACAATTCTGCTGAACAATACTTGAATTGTAACAGCAGCTGTTCTGATGAGTGCCTAAAAAAATACAAATCAGCAACTTTAAAGGTGGCCCAAATTATTGCATATGCTGATGAAACTGAAGTCATCCAAGAATACCTGTAAAACCTCAGGCAAGGAGATGTCTGATATCTCCTTAGGAAAATGATGAGCTTTTCTTCATATATCACTGAACTAGCAATGAACTCAGATCTTGCAGAAAGCAGTTTGTACCTCATTGATGAATTCCCCTGTGTTTGACAACCCTGTAAAAAAGCAGCTGATGAAGCAGATGCAAAGGGAATGATTCTACCACCATTCATCAAAAAACTGTTTGTTTCAAGTTGTTCTAATAAAAAAAAAAACTCAAACTCTTCAAAAGCATGAAGTGACGCCTCTTGAAACTTTGCCAAAAGGATTTTTTCATAGTTATCCCAAAGAAATGAAATGGTGAAAAAATGACAGAAAGTCTCTCTGAACTGGAATTAGACTCGCCAATTCTAGAGGCCAGATAAAATTACTACAGCCATGTCATAACCAGTAATTACAGCTTTCAATCATTATTAATGAAAAATGAGAAGAACCAACAAAAAAAAATTTGCAGCATAAAATTAGGAGAATTTGCAGAAAACTTTTGTTGTCAGAGATTAAATATCTGTCTGTTAAAAAAACCCCCAAAAAACAAGAAACAACAACAAAAACAAAAAAATCCAAAACAGAACAAAGCAAATAAAGCTTCCCCTGATTTCTTGCAGGCTGAATTCAAAATCGAAGACCATGCCAACACTTCAGGAAATTAAACTGATGAAACTTTTCTGTGTCTCCAAATGCCAACTGTGAGTATTATGCAGATGCCAAAGGCAGCGCTCTTTTCAATGACAAAATCCAGCATATGCTTTGAAGCAAGAGAATTGACTCTATTTTGATAAGTAAGATTGAAATTTTGGATTGCTCTGTCATTTTCTAAAATTATGTTAAATTATGGAACTGTTTATTCATCAAGCAATTATTTTAAATATGCTAATACTACCTCATAGTACAATTATTTCTTTAACGAATTTTTGTGGTGAACTACCTGATGACGTATATTATCCACAGATATATGTGTGTGGTTACATTAATGAAATTCTATCTTTAGAGAAGTGCAGATTGCTTGAGATGTTGATTATTTTTGTCAATAGCACGTAATATAGCTACAAATTTCATTCACCACGTTTTGGAAGCAAAGCCTTAATGTTTTCTCTAGCAAAAAGCCGTAGAATAGGTCACATTGAAGTTGTTTATGGTTAGATGAAAATTCCAGTTAAGAGGGCACCTGTAGGTCCACTGCTGGGACTGAAAAGGATAATAACTGCTTCACCATATTTGTCTTCTTTATTGTGCCCTGGTAACTCTTCCCCACCGATGATTAAATCTCTAAATGGAGATTTGTGTCTCTGTCTTTCACAGGTTTTCTTTCATTACTTGAATGCAGTGTGCCATGAAGTACTTGGTTTCATATCTCTGCCCAGTTCCATCATCTCCCTGGCTGCTCTTTCCACTGGAATTCCATTCTTTTAGACATAAATAGACCTGTTTAAACAACTGATCTGCTGCATCACAGCCTTATATCAACTTCACAGCAAAATCATTCTTTTCTTGTTATAAACTTGCTGTTTACTAATATCCAGCAATTTAAATCATATTCCGTTTAGCCAAGAGTTTGTTTCCTCACTTCTGGCCCACTCTGAATACTCTCTGGAAGGTAGTGATTAACATCATTATAGCTGTATCTGAGTTGTTGTTTAATATATCTTCACTTTGCTTTAACTCTCAATGTTTTTGTGGTCCCCTGTTCAGCTTGTAATATAATTTGTATTTCAACATCATCTCCCTTCAGGACAACAATTCTAGAAAATTAAGGTATTACAAATTGCAGCCAAAAATAACACAAACAGCTGACCACTATAAAGAAATAACTTGAAATGCAGTGGTAGGGATAAGAGGTGATCTGTTAGCAAAAAATCTGTTAGCAACATCTGTTAGTGTTGTCCTTTAAGGCCTCTTCCTTGGATAAGTAATATGTCATATTAAAATTTCAGGTAGGGGCACTTAGTATTTGTCAGTACAGTCAACATACAGACTCTTCTGTTGCTGACCACTCTGTGTCCTTAAAGCCTGTCCATCAAAATTATTAAAGGAAAACAGTTCATTAGGCCCTGCTGTAAAAGATTTTCTATATAACACTAAATCACTCAGAGGGAAGAAAAAGAGCTACTAAACAAAAATAGTGACAAAATTGCAGGCCTTGTATTCTTTGAGTAAGAAGTGAACTTAATGTACAGTGGGATACAAAATAATGATCTGAGCTCTACAGCAGCTTTTGTTCAAGAGTTCAGATGGTGGGTAAGGTGTCTGAAGTTAAAAGGAATGAAATGCCTCAGAGGCACTACTTCAGACAGTGTATTTTTAGCCTACTGAGCAAGAAAAAAATGAGTAAGACAAACATTTCGCAAAGTCCTTGGGTTCTGTATGATCTGCCTGACACAATCAATTTTAAATTCTTAGGAAGAAGTTCTGTATGTATTCATGCACCAAAATCAATGAAGTGTTATACACAAACTCTTGATGTAATTACTCAAGGTTTCAAGATTATCTACAGCCACTTGCATTGACAGAGCATTTCACTCCACATGAATTCCTGGGGATGTTTTTTCTTTTCCAGTCTTTAATAAATACATATTCAGACAAAATTCCTACTTGAACTGAGCAAAGGTTTTTGAGCTTAAAAACCAGTCAGAATCAAAATAGTCTGTGCTTAGAGGTGAGCTACAAGAAATCCCATAATCTCCTCTTGGAGAACACAGTATGAGAGCACACGAACAGCTGAATCAGGTTAGACCAACTCCGTGGCTGAGATGGATAGTCATGTCTTTGTGTTTAATAAAAATTTCTCTGCTCCTTTGTCTTCTCCTTTTTCTTCTCATGATTTTTTCCAATCAGTTTTGGAAACCATGAAAGCTCCTAACATCTACAATTTCAAGGGACAAGGAGTTCTTCATGTCTGGCTGAAGAAATTTCACCTTTTGATACATGAACCTGCTGCCTGGTTGGTTGATGTAGTAGTTCTTGTACTGGAAGAGACAGTGAACAATAATTTCTTATTCACCTTCTCCATGTCATTCATGCTTTTGCATATCTCCTTTCACTCATCTTCTTTTTCCAGGCTGAAAAGTCCCGGTCTATTTATTTGTTCCTCATATGGAAAATATTTCATACCTCTGATTACCCTTATCCTTAAAAACTTTCCTAGTTCTATTACATTCTTCCTGAAGGTGGGAGGGGAGAGAGAAGGAAAGTATCCTAAGTTGAGCCCTATCCCTAGAATGCAGGTGCACATGTATTTTACAGCAGGAATGGATTGCTCCCTATTCCTTTCCAAATGCAGCTTAATGTTCAATTTGCCTCTCTGAGGGTTATTAAGCAAGGAACTAACCATTGATTATAACCACAAGATTTTTTCTCTTGGATGTATTGACCTTTCACACATTTTTACTTGTTCATCTTTGCTGTATTTTTTCTTAAAGTCACAAATATTAAAAAAAAAAAAAAGGAAAAATTGTTCTTTAGCTGTGATATTGCAGAGAAATCAGCCAGTCAGCATGATATGTCATATTGCCTCATCTCCTTCCTTTGTGCTGGTCTAGCACATGCTGTGTTTAGTGTGAACCTCTGGGACCCTCCTGACAGTTTGCTGGGATTCAGGGCTGTTGGCAGTGGGAACGAAGGACTCCATTTCACTCTGCATTCCACCAGAGCCAGGGAAAGAGGTGACCAGCTGTTCCTTCCTGCCAGGCAACAGCAGCTTTTATGAGGGTGAAAAAAATATAAAAGATCTCTGGATCTTATTATTGCTAGGCATTTTGTGTTCAACAGTGAAAAAAGAGGGAGGTGACTAACCAGGACTGTTTGAAGTCCAGCTGGTGCTGTTTGGAAGAGGATGTGTCACCTGTAGTTGTGAGGTACTGAGGTGAGGTGGCTGTTTAGAATGTGGGTTTGTAATAACTCAGTTTTTTATAACCTAAGTAATTAGCGTCTATCAAATACATATCACCTGTTGTTCCTTATCAAGCGTGCCTCTGATGGTTTTGATTCACTTAGTTCATTCATTTTTTACCGTTTTTTACAAAACAGCATTGGTGGGCCTGGTCTCATAAAAGCAGATCACTAAGGCCCTTGGGGCACAGGAAACCAGCAAAAGCATGTTAAAAAAAAAAAGAAAGAAAGAAAGGAAAAAAAGCCATATGACCTAGCACAGGAAACAAATCTAATGAAGGAATGTCCTCAGCTTTCACAGGAAATTATTTTCATTTTATGCCATTTTCTGCCTCCATAAAAAGAAACAGAGTTGACCTCCTGTGCTCCTACCTAACCTTTCGGCATCAAGGACTGGAAAGGAGAAGTGTTGCCTGAACCAACAAGATACTAATCCATTCAGAGTGTAACAGAGAACAGACTCTTTTCATCATGGCCGTCTTGACTGTCACACCACAGCCAATATTTCCTGAAACAAACCTCAGTAGGGAAGGGGGGATATTTGCTGTTTTGTAACCAGACTGAAGTATTTTAAAGGTGTTACATTTTTATCTAAAGCACTGAGCACTTGTTTTCTGGCAAACAGATCTCAACTAGCATATTCATATTCACCGGCCGTTGCTTAAATCCTGATAGTTTGTACTAAACAGTGCAAAGCAAGGCTGTAATAAATTACAAGCAGTTGTAAGTGGGGAGGTGGTTTAACCAGATGTGTTTTGCCATACACACTTGTTGATTCTGTTTGGTTTTGATATAGGGTAGAAACTGAAATAATGTTTTTATTTTCACCTCTTTTAGTCCACACTTTAGTTTGCTTTAGCCTTGTGAAGGAGCTCAATATCTTCCTCCATGACAGACCCTGTATTCACATCTTTTATTGCTGATAAGACATCTCACAAAGAAATTGTATTAGGTATGGCCTAACTCAGAGAAAGATAATCCCACAAGATCCATAGGTTGCCTTGTTAATGCTGGAACAGTTCATGATTCAAACTCTTGAGCTTGTTTTCCCATGGCAGAAATAACAGCAATAAAACTTCAAGACATCAAAATGTTATTATTTTGAAGTTTCTACTTCTGGACAAAATTCTACAAAATGCTTTGGGTCAGGAGGTGAGTACCCCTGTCTGTCCCCCTCCATTATTTTGACATGTTAATAGAATAGAAAAGAAGCCTCCAAAATGGAGTTTAAAAATGCCTTACAGGGAATAGATGATCATCCTTTAAAAAATAACATTGTCTGCACTATATTCAATTTCTTTCTGCAACTTCCTGCAACTCTCAAATTAACAACAGTGCAATGAATCTTAGTAAATTAACAAGTTTAATGAGTGAACAAGAATCAATCAATCTCCCTTGTTTCAAAACCGTTAATAAGAACTTAAACCAAGTATAAACCTCTGAGTCACAGCCTCTTGCTAATGACATGCTCTTTGCTTTGAAGAGGATAATTAAATCATCACCACATTTCTTTTTCTCTGTAAAACTTCCTGTATGATGTGAATTTAGATCAAAACACCCACTTTCTCCCCTAAGGATTCTTTCTTATATCACATTAGAAAATTATTTCAGGAATTACTCTTGTCCTTGAAGGCATACAGATCAGGCTGGGGCATTAGCAGTGCTGATTGCCTGAACCTCCAAAGGACTTGATAAGCCAGACATACCCCAAAATTTTACAACGCTATTAGATAGCACACAGACCTATGCTAAGCTTCTTATAAAGGAGAAGTTGTAAAAACCTGGGTACTAACACAAGGAGCACAACAGGTTAGTTTGACAGTGAAACTATATCAGCAAAACATGCATACCTGAAGAAAAATAAAGAACATTCAAAAAATATTTAGCAATGTAATTTCAAACTCTAAAAATGCATATGAAATTGAGGCCAGATCAAAGATGTAGGGGAAGAAGATTTTGCTCTGAAACTGGTATAAGACTCTAAGAACAAGTATCTAACTGCAAAGAAAGCTACATTATACTTTCTCTATGACCGTGGACCCTGGGTCATAAAGAAAAAAACATATTGTAGCTGGTTAATATTACCATTTTCTGGATCAGGTAAAGGCTATTGAATGCAAAATGCGGAGAAAGATCAGAGGCAATCCAAGTCTCATAAAATGGTGATAATGGGTGACCTTTGTAACCTGAATATATGCTGGTCAAATGTCACAAAGGGAAAAGGTTAACAGAAGCAATTTCTTGGTACCTTAAATGATTGCTTCTTGGAATAGCTATTAACCTACTGTATTTCCATCTGTTGGTGTGGTTTTAGTTCAAACAGGTAATGTTTGAACCAACAGCTGCATTTCCCACAGTTATGACGAGGTTCATGGAGCACAGTGAGGTCAGAGCACCAGCAGATGAATAAAGTGCAGAACCACAAGTAAGGTGACCTGGTTTCTATTCCACATCCTGATAAAGATTTACTGGGTGATCTCAAATTCAGGTTCCTTGGCTTCTTCAGGGTTTCGTCTTGCCATGTGTGAAGCAGGAGTATTGTCCACTGCTAGAAGTCTCTGGGAAGCTGAACATACTGGTATGCAGAGAGCTGGATAGACATGTAAAATATCTCTATACATGTTGAGAGGTTATTGTTTATGGTCTGTGAGTGCCTCAAAAGGATGGCATCTTTCAGCAGATGGTCTAAATCAGCAACATTGTCTCCAATTAGGGTGAAAATACCATGACTGAGACCAAATACATGAAGTCCACTCAGTCACTGACATCATGGCAGATTAATCTTCTTTAACAAGGGAAAAGCATACTCTTATTTCAAGTGGTGATGGAAGGAGTCTGAGAAGGCTCAGCATAGTGGCAGGAGCTTCAGAGAACTGTTTTCATGCTTGGCACGGTGCACAGATGGAGACAGTGGGGGATGTCCCAGCTCCCTGTGGGAAGGAATCTGTAAGCTATGAGCATTTAGCTCCTTGTAATGCATGACTCCAGCTATCAGCTGGTCAGCAGCTTTTCTTCTCTCATATAGAAGAGGGACTCCATTGTTCAACATTATTCCTTTGGCTGTCAAGACATTAAGTTAAGCCTACAGCCATATTTGTCTTTACGGTAAGCATAAACTACCCCAAAAAGAAGTTCCTCTCACACTCTCCCTCTGCTTTCAGCAGCTAACTCCTAACTCTGAATCCTCTTTGTGTACTATTTCAGAAACATGACCTGAATCCCCCCACGTCAGCTTGTTTTTCCATCGTCATTTGTTAATCACTTAATGCTTCAACTTTAAACTCCGTTTGTTTCCTCTTGGGCTAATGGTTGTAAATGTAGCATTTGAAATATCTGTATGTGAGTGCAAAGTTGCAACTTGCTACAAAATAGATTGCACAAGGTACATTTGTTTTATATGTATGTTTTTTGACTCTTTCATTATGTGTAATTAATGCCACCTTCAACTCTGTACTTTGCAGAGTTTTTACTTTTAAAATGTGTGCACTAAAATTCCATTTAGTAAATTTGTCTGCCTGTATCTTGAGCCAAATTACCAAAAGAGAGTCCTGATCTGTCTGTGACCATAGGCAATTATTTCTCTTGCTGGATTTGGTTTAGTGCAACCGGAACCTATTTTGGGGAAAAGAAACATTGTCTCTTTCTTGGCCTCTGCCCTGGGAAAGGGGGAATTTTGCAGACTGGTATGCATTTCTCTGAAGAGTGTCTTTTATTTTTAATTGTGTTTAAAAATGGAAGGAAGCACAAACAAAGCTTTCATATATGGTATGTACAAATAGGATTTCAAATCTATTTTGGGCCTGGTCCTTCAATGAATGAATGGGTGCATAGCATTCTGGAGACTCATGCCTTATCCTGAGCACATTCTAAATTCAAGAGGGATCAGACCTTCTGCTTTGTCAGACTTGTTCTCATCTTGAAAAAGACTGAAGGATGTTCAGCTCATTCCCTCTCTACTTAGTGTTTCAATTTTTTAATAGGAGGCTAAAAATAATTGCCTCAGCTGGAAAAAATTAGTATGTAAATGGGCAAGACAAAGATAATTAAAGGAAGAAGTACATGTGCAACAGCACACATTTCTGCATATGCAGGTACAAATACAAATTAATTTAAAAATTGGACTCTTAATTATGTAAATGTAATTTACATAAAATTGTAAATTCAGCTCACAAAACTGCATGCTTAATTCAGGAACATTCTTGTCTAAGCTGCTACAAGCTCAAATGACAATGAATGGGTCATATATTGCAAAAATAACTGACTGGGTGTCAAAATGCTGCATGTCCATTCCCTTCTGCACATGTGATCCACTCGTGTGCAGGACTGTGAGTGTCCCAGGACAGCACTGCTTATCTCCACTAATGCACCTTGCAGATGTAGCAGTGGGCCCGTGTCTGTCACAGACATCTTTTATGAAAAACCTTTTCTTTAGGATTTTTCATCTTGAGAAACTGAGAGGTTTCAGTAACAAAATGTAAACAATGATTATTTGCTGCTGTGGAATGCAACAGGTGGATCTGTGATTGGTCTCGTGTTTGTTTCTAATTAATGGCCAATCACAGTCAGCTGGCTCGGACTCTGTCTGAGACACAAGCCTTTGTTATTGATTCTTTCTTTTTCTATTCTTAGCTAGCCTTCTGATGAAATTTTTTGTTCTATTCTTTTAGTATAGTTTTAATATAATATATATCATAAAATAATAAATCAAGCCTTCTGAAACATGGAGTCAGATCCTTGTCTCTTCCCTCATCCTCAGACCCTTGTGAACACTGTCATATGTGTTCACCAGGTGTGAGGGGCAGAAATATCCACCCAAGCTCCTCACAGATTTGTGCCTCCCCAGGCCATGGTCCAGTGCTCCTCTGGAACAGGATTTCAAGTCCAGAAAGCAGGAGAGCCTTCAGGCTGATCAGCTTGGGCCCTGCTGGTAATGCTCAGTCCCTTGAGAGTGGCTCTGCTGCCCTTGGACTTGAGCAGGTTCTGCCCTGGGGTTGTGCTGCCCTTGCACCCTCAGGCTTACAGAGCTGAGACACAGGAGTTTCTATCACCTTCCCTGCCCCCCTGCAGAGCTCCCAGCCATGGAAAAAGTCTTGTCTCACAGCGCTGGTTTTAAATGTGCAAGTGCACTCTGGATAAGTTGGAGAAGTTTGCATATTCTGAAGTGTTTCTGTGTAATGTCTTGCACTTTAAGACAAAGTGAATTTATGAGACAATATAAGCACAGTACCTAAAAATTTCTTTTATACTCACTTTTCTGAGTATGACTGTTCTTTAAATTATTTAGTGATATTTTAAACATTTTACTGTATATTGTGGTTTACAAGTAAGGACCTAAAAACCCCAGAATGTAATATTTGATATTTTCTTGCCAATATATCTAAATTCTAATGTTTCAAACTGAGTTGCAGCAATAATACCTACTGAGTTTGTTCACCTCAGTTTGTATCCTCTGGAAATGTGAGGAGTCAGAATGAGTATTTCAGGGCTAATATGTACATTAGTACTGGTCAAAAAACCAAAGAATCTTCCCATTAAAAAAAAAACCAAAAAAACAAAAAAACAAAAAAAAACAAAAAAAAAAAAACCAAAAAAAACCCAAAAAAAACCCCAAAAAAAAAAAAACAAACAAAAAACAGCCTTTAGCCCTTTTTTGGGAAAAAGAACTCATTCACACATTGGAATGGAAAGTCAAGAGTTCTTGCATGCAAACTCTCTCAATTACATTTGAAGATACTTTGCATTAGAAGTGTTTTCAGGGGAAATATCTGACATTTAAGGATTGAACTTCTTATATATATCCTTTTTAACATATCCTAATGGTTGGAGAAGGTATGCACTTTTTTCTTCATCTCTGTCTCAGAACTGTAATGAAGCCTCACCTAAAAAAAGGAAGTAATATCTTTTTTTTATAATGTGTTATAGTCAGGGAAGAAAATTCTCCTGGAAAACTGAAGAAAATGTTAGCATTAGCACCTTTGTAAAAATTACAACTTCTCAGCAGTTTACTTCTGAGAGCTACAGCCTCAATATTTACTTGTGTGTTTTGCTGTTTCAGTGGCACAGAGAAGATGAAAATAGACTTTTGGAGTGGAAACTTCAAAGGTTTGTGTATATGACAAGATCTCAGAAGAGGGATTGAACCTAGTTAAACTGGGCTAATGAGGTTGCACCTAATCCTACACTGTAGCTGAAATCCCTGCCCTGAATTGGAAAGATATTTACTGTGAAAATGGTGGTTCTCTCATGAGAAGCCTGGTCTTGCTTTCTCACCTTTCATGAGAAGTTCCTGTCCCGTTGGACAGAGATGTGCTCAACTGGTTCACAGTTGAGGCAGATGGCTTGACAGAGTTGATTCCTCTCCTAGGGTAGCAGGTAAAGTTCAAACCACAGTGTAATCTTTTGTAAATACTCTTACAAATCAGGCCAGTCTCAAGAGGAAACATAGCTTAGTAAAAAAACAATGCTTAGTATAGAGCTAATGACTTGTGTTTTGCTATAGACATTTACTTCCCCCAGGTGAAAGAGGAAAGAAAGAAGCTGAGCTCCTTCTGCACACAGCCCAGATAAGATGTGACACCCTGAGAAAGCCCTTTGTGGTAAAGGCTCTGCTCAAGCAATAATATTAGCAATGGGCTCCAGATTTTCACAACAGCGGCCAAATTTGAAAACTTCAGATCAGGCATCACTGTCAGATCACTGAATGGTCCTTTTTAAGCCCTGTTTTACTCTTCTTTTACAAATGCACATGGTTCACATCACAGTTAGTCAAGATAGTTTATTTCACTAAACTCTTCAAAGAGAGGACTGAGATAAGCCACATGGAAAGGTGAAAGGGGCAGTCAAAGATAATGAACATCAACTAGGCAGTCTAGAGATCTACACATAAAAAAAAAGGTGGAGAAGATATGCACTTTCTAATCATCAATAACCTTTCGTAAAGTGGGTTGTGAATGTTTTCCAAGTGCATTAAAGGAAAAAATATTTGTATACATGATGCCCTTCAACACACATATTTTGAATATGTTTGGGGTCCTAGTGGGTTCTGACTGGGACTAGACCTTCTCAGCTCATATAGCAATAGCAATTCTTTACCAAAACCATGTGGTCCTGAAATGTAGCCTCATGAAGAAGCACAGATGAAAAACACCATCATTTTCTTTTAAAGGTGAAGGAAAAAGCAGACATGCTTGTTTATAATCACCTATCCTCACACCCTCAATTTACTCCAGTTTCACACTCAGAAATGTTGTTTGTTAATATTAGGGAAGTCTCCTAAGTGGATGTGGGAGGCGAAGAAACAAAACAGTTGCACTGCAAACTCTCTCTATGTGCTCTCCTCTGAGTATTCCCACAAGACCAACACAAGCTGTGAGCACTAAGCTCTGTTTTAAATACTAAACTGTGTTTTTAAAAAAGCAAAATCATAAAATTTAAGCCTGAAGCCAACCTTTGGGCCTGGAAACCTCTGTAATTTGGGGAAGACTGAATCAGTATCTGAGCACTGTGGCTCAGACTTCTTCCTGAAATATCACAGCTGACCTCCATCTGCCCTCAGCGTGTCCTCTTCTCAGATGACTGCGGCTCTTGTGCTTGCTGTGGCCAACAGCTCCAGAACAGGATTGCAGCAGAGGGCTGTGACATGACAAAAATAGTAGAAGTGTCTTGGTTAGGGCAAATTTAGGGAGGAAATTTCCAAAGGGGTCCTTCTAGAAAGTAAATTTAAGTGGCCCTTTCTCTACCTTGTTCAGAAGACAAAAATCCCCTCTGAGAAAAGTGGAAAAAACCTGTTTATTTAACAAGCAAAGTACTCCCAAACATGGAAATATGAATACTATTAAACAATGGAACCTCTTGTTGTTCTGAAGATATGGCAAATTGAGAGGGACAGTCCCTGTTGTGGGCTGGAGCTCGGCTTGCTCAGTCTCTTTTCCGTCCCTCATGCGCTGGAAGACGCTGCGCCCTGGGCCCTGATGGACCACAGGTGTGAGCTCCCAGTGTTCTTCTGGGCCTTCAGTCCAGAGCAAGGCTGATCAGTTCCAAGAAAAAGAAAAGCCACAGTCTGGGGAACTTCTCTGCCTCAGCTAGCTAAAAAAACTAATTAAAAGCAAAGGAGAGCTCTCTGCCACTGTCAATGCTGCAGACAGCACCATCCATGACAGAGAAAGCTGAAGCTCTCATTTCTGTGTTTTTGAATCCAGCTGCTTCAGACATGAAGCCATCTCTACTGTGATATTCTGCAGTATGCTTTTTTATTAGAGCTTAAATGAGTTTTAAGTGAATGATTGTTACTTGTGTCATTATATCTTATCCCTTGAATAAAATCACAATAATAATAACTGGAAGTTTTCAGTGATATTTATTAGCATTTGCACAAAAATTGTCGCTTTAAAATTAGCAGCTTTACTTCCATGATGTATCATCAAGATCTGCTGCCAGTCACTGCCTAATGTAGTGATTAAATAAACAAATATTCCACCATAATTTACACCATTTCCTAATGATTGAGGTGATTTTCATTCTGCAATACCCTGCAATATTTTGTAAAATTGTTGCCATAAGTTAAAAGGTTTATACTTCAAAGACCCAAGACAGTGTTAGATTTATTGCAGCATTATTTTATGTAGCATTTGATTTGCCTTAGAGAGTTGGGAAATGTTTTGTAGCCTATTTTTGTTAGAAGCATTTTGTGACAGGTGTTCAAATTGGTGCATGGAGACAGTCTTCTGCAGATCCTTCCAAGTAACTTGCTGACTTTGTAACTTGCTTGTATGCTTGGATTCTGGATACAGAATTATTTCTGCCCTGCATTCATAAAAGAGTAATTTATTACTCTATTAAGAGTAATCTGCTATTTCTGTTGCTAAGTTCATCTGAAGGATTCTAAAAGTCTTCAGAAAGAGAACACAGCATGGGCTTCACCCTCAATTATTTTCCAATAGTAATTTCTTTGGACCTAACCACTGCAGTTGCATCTGTATTTATGGAAGTGTGCCTTCAGTGAAACTGGAATACATCCACTGACCCCACACCCATGAGATCTGCAGCTAATGGATTCTGTGAAATTAGAAAGGATAAAGTATATTGCATCTCCATGGTGTTGCACTTAAGATGTAAAGAACTTATTTTTGCTTCAAGGCCCCAAAAATATTTCTGTTTAAATGTGCAGACTTGCACCTACAGTCTTGCAACTCTAAAACGGAAAGAAAAAGTTACCTCTTCCCAAGAAGTATGCCACTCACAGCAGGAAAGGGTTTTTAAATTCAAAACAGTTTGAGTGGCCACAGTTATTTGTGAACTACGCAGAAATAAATCTCCTGCAGAAAGGTAATAATTGGCACCTAAAAAAAAAAAAAAAGAAAAAAAAAGTGGGTAAAGGAAAGGAAAGAAATAAATCAAATATTTAATTTTGAAAATAGGACAAACACAAGGAACAATATCTTATTTAATCACATTCTTCTTGGTGTAACTCTCATCAGAAAAAATGGAGTGACCCACATTACTGACCACACATGGTATCTGTGGTGTAATCTGTCTGACTTTAATAATTTGTGGATGGGATTAATTGTTTTCACTGGAAAAGAAGCAATTTTAAAAAACCTCAAAATTTCTAATTGTCCTAATTTATTTTGTAAAGTAAAAAAAAAGCTAATTATTTCTTATAGCTCAGTTATCTTTTTCAAGATATTTGGAAGTAGAGATATGTTATTAAACCTGATTGTAAAGAAGGAAAACAAGAACAAAAATGCAAAAAAAGCTCCAGATTTTCAGTGAAATTTAAGTTTCTGTAACCTATTGATTTCTAAATGTCTTAACCAGGGTGAAAAGCTTTTGTAACAAAATGGAGACCTGAAATAAGCTAGTTCTATATTCAGTAGAACATCTTTCACTTTAATGGCTATGGTGGTAAAAATCCAATGGTATTTTGAAAAATAAATTCAGAAGTATATTAATATGTAGCTATGTTACTACAAAGTTCTTAAATTCAGAACACACATTACTACTTTTTTTTTCTCCGTGTTATATGAAATAACAGCATCTTCAGGAGATGTCATTTTCAGCCACATCTGAAAATAATGCAAACATTTAAAATGCAGGCATGTGGGAAATCATGGTGATTTAGTGACTGCATAGTAAGTTTGCTTTATGAGGGATCCTAGTTTTTGCCTGAACTCTGTGAGCCAAGGAAGAATCTTTGGCAATTCAGTAGAAGAGTGGGGGAAAAGTCCAACAACAAAAAAACTTTGGCACATTCTGGTGGACACAAAATAAGCATCTAGACACACACGTTTGCGTGATCAGCAGTGTGTCAGATGGCTCTATGGATTTAAATCTTAATTTAGTGTGCAGGAATGATTATACTTTGGTTTTCTTTTTCCCTTGTACTTAGTTCCTAATTTGTCTGAATCATACACACTTAATGAAAACCTGCTTTATAGTTCAGGCAATGCAGCTTTGAGCTCAGTGGGGTTGTTTTCCTTTATGCTCCAGGCATATCTACAATATCTGGCTTGATTAATCTGTTGCCTTTGTGTAGCTCATTTTAAATGTCAAATGGATTATTAATGTGGGAAAACATTCTGGGCCAAATTCATCTTCCAGCTACACCTGTGCTGCCTAAGCAAAATCCAAGGCACCCTATACCAGTTAAAATAGAGCAGAACTTGTAGCTTTTTCTGAAAAGAGAAAATACTCAAATCTTCGGTAAATTTTTCAATGCTTGTAAGAGTTGAATAACTATAATTAAGCCTCTCATCAATATTAAAGGAAGTCCACTAAAATCAATGTTGTTTAAAACTTACAGAACCAAGATTTTCCTTTTACATCACCACATGAGCCAGGATTTTTTTTCTTCTTCGTAAGGGCAACTCATTCATCTTTCCTTTTACATGTATCTGTATTTGCATTTTTCATTGTTTGAAACATTTGTATAATTTCCATGCTTTCCACCTAAAGTATTGATGAAGCTGCATAAAGATATTCTGTCTTTCTAACCAAAGGTCAATAGAATGTCCATAAAGTTAGGGATTTACTTCAAAGTACTAAAATTTGCCCTAAACCAGTACACCTGTGTTTCAACATCAGTGGAAAGAACCTTCAACTCTTCACCTTAGACTTGCTCCATTTTTCCATGGTGCTTTAGCTTGACCAAACTAGTTTTAATTAGCCAGCCTAAATTCATCATTTTTTTCCCCTAGTTTTGGTGGGGGTTTTGTTGTGTTTTGATTTGGCTTTTGTTTTGCCATGGACACAGGTGATATCTATATAACCATCACAACCACGTGAAGTTACAGCACTAGGTGCCTGAGCAATATTTATGTGTTCATGGTCCTCTGGGAGTTATTTATAGATGAAGAAGACAGAAAATCTGTCATACTTCAGGTAACCTGAAGAAACTAAATAGGTAATGGAAATTATCCAGTCACAGAGGCAGAAAGCTGCAGCAAGTTTAGGAATAACTCCCACAGATCTCCACGCTCCCGTGGCTGTACCAAATCTCACCCCAGTGAGTCTAGAGAGAGCCTGGGTGATTGACTTAGCCTGAATGTTTAACTTAGCTACC
Organism: Zonotrichia leucophrys gambelii; assembly: GCF_028769735.1. NCBI lineage: Eukaryota > Metazoa > Chordata > Aves > Passeriformes > Passerellidae > Zonotrichia > Zonotrichia leucophrys. The sequence goes on from NC_088171.1 coordinate 143,587,674, forward strand.
TGAAAAATCTCTCATCCTAATAAACTTGCTCTAATCATCATTAATTGATTTTGCAGAAGAGTAATAAAAAAGTCCAGGCTCTTGAACCTCAAGAGAATTTTTCTCAGCAGTCCTGCAGAGAATAAAGAAAGCTACTGAAAGTTAGTATGTAATATATTCAGAACGCAGACAAAACAGACTGCAGACTGCTAAAACTATCACCAAAAATCAAACTTGAACTCAGTGATGTGGTCATTTACATACTACAGATATATAATTTTTTTCTGACTCAACAGGATTTTTTAGTGTGTTTTTTGTATATGAACTTTTGCTTTCAAGCTCAGCAGTATTCTAAGAGGTTATGCTGGCAGGTTAAATCTACAGGTATCTCTTTTAGAAGCATCCCAGAAGGATTCCAAATATTGCTTGCTACAAAGCTGTGAGTTCCTTGACCACTTCAAAGGAAGGCCTTCCTGCTGATCTAGCAAGCTGGAAATTCAAGCCTTACATGGTAACAAAGCCTATGATGCAAACCTAGAAAAGCTGATCAGCAGTGAGCATGCTTCATATATTTGAGAGCTGAAAATGTGATGCCTTTTCTTCACTTAGAGACAAACACTCTGGTGAGTGCAGAGCTGCACCAAGATGCAATAATGGAGGCCCTGCTGCTTCAGTTGCTTCTTGAGCAAAGAAACTTAGGTCCAGCACTCATTTCAGCAGTATAACCTCAAAACAGTCCCAGCTTCAGATCCACACCTGGAATACAGACTGTATGCAGTGCGAGTCACATTGAAATCACAACAGACATAAAATTCATAGGGGACAATAATGAAAGAGCAAGTCTGAAGGATAACCCTTTCTTAGCCCTTCTGACTAGACAGGCTCTTTCCCTTTTCTTTGGAAACTGCCTTGTATCAAAATATGTTTTTTAGGCCATTGACAAGTCCAATGCAGCTGTTTTGATTAGCTCTCCTTGCAGATGTGGAGGCAGCATATAGAGAATGTCTACTTCAGAATATTTGCTGTGAACACCACTTTAATGCTTCTCTTAGCAGTGCATTGGTCAAGTTCTCCATTCCCAATCCACTGCTTGTGATATACCACGGCTAACACAGCGGTTCACTGTTCTTTTATTTGGTTGTTTAGTTTCCTCTCAATTTTTGGTCTCAGAAAATACTGAACTGAATCTTGCCTTGTAAAGCCCATATATACTCTTTCCACACAGACTCCATGATATTTTGATCAGAAAATATAGCAGCATATCCTGAATTAAAATTGCTAACTTCCAGTAAGACAGAGTTTAATGATTTTAGTGACCTTAACAGGAAATAAGTTGTCTTTCCATCCAAATCCTTGAAGATCTACTTCTGCTTTAAGTTTTTACTTTTGGTGAGTGAGGTATCTTAAGCTGCAAGTCTGTAGAGCCTTGCATGGAGGGGAAAGCTCCACAACAAGAACAAGAACAAGAACAAGAACAAGAACAAGAACAGGAACCTAACTCAGGCTCACAGAGCTGCCGTGCAGAGCAGCCTGTGCAGGAAGAGGACTGTCTTCAGTTAGATAAGTTTGTGGATCCAGAAACCAATTCGACAACCATGGAGACTGAGCTTTTCAAAAGCAGCCTGAGCAGCAATATCAATGAGAGCTTCCTCTTCACATGGGCTCCAAGCCTGGTGAGGGGTCACAGGAGGGAGTGAAGATTCATTTGCCTGTTCAGTCCTTGGGCTGCCATTCAAGGCCAACAGCAAAAATGTCAGTGGTGGTGGAGGTTTTTGTGATGTGGTGTACCCTCTCTGTTGCTCCAAAACTGTCTATGCTTTCCTTATTCTCTTGTATTCTTGGAAATTCCAAATTTTTTTGGTCTTCTTTTTTTTTTTTCTTTTTAAAGAGGGTAACCAGAAACATTCTATAAATCAACAGTATTCTTCCAGAAGTGCATTTTGCTGCCTGCTAGCTACCCACATCACCTTCAGTCCTTAACAGCAGTTGACTTTTGAGGCTGTGCTTCTCAGTGTGCCCAACGTCTTGTGGTTTCCTGACCACTGTGGTCCTTAAGGACTGATGAACAGAATCAGCTCAATACAGAATTCAGTGTTGACAGGAACACAATCACCCCAGTGTGGCACTGCAAGTAATTAAATGCCCAAATCACACAAAATTTAGTGAGATTTAAGCACAGGCTCTTGACATCTGCTTTTAGTCACATTAGTCATCCCAGCCATGGTAACAGTTTGACCACAATTTGAAAATTCAAAAAATGTGTTCAGTTTAATGATCCTCAAGGTACAGAAAGGTTCTTACCAGTAGGCAAGAAATGCTGCAATGATTGACAGGAGACATGGAAATTATTAACTTACCACCAGACAAGCAGAGATAGTTTGGAGAGTAATTACAGGATCACCAAAAGCAGATAGAGTGTGGCTAAATCAATTTTTATCTATACCTCTTCCAGCCCAGTTTTTCTAAGCACCTAAGGTAGATTACTCCTGTATAACTCACTTCTGCAGCAAATGCAGTTACATACAGAATCTCATGTTTTGCTCCTACTTCAATTACACTGTACTGTAATTTATTAGTACAGATTTCCTAATGATTTTTCTCTTAGACAATATTAAGCAGTCCCTGACTCAGAAATATAACTGACTGCCATGATAAGTTCCACCACCCAATATACTGACAAGGAAAGGCATTTGTTGTAGTGGTTCCAGAGAATTGTCCTTTGAGAATGGCATTTTAAAGTGTACATCTAAATTATAGTTTTGTCATAAATATGACAAGTTTAAACTAAGGCAGCTGAGAAATTACATATATGAAAAATTACAGGGATATGATCTTTTTGCACTGGTGCATAAAGATTTAATCTCCTGGGTTAAGTACCCAGAACACAGCAGTTGTGTCAAGATAATAGCTAGAATGATGCTCAGAAAAATGTTTCTCATGGTTATTTCTCAGAGCTTTGATGTTTTCTTTGAAGGAAATGCCTTTTGTGGAGTACAGGTGCAAAGCTAGTGTGGTGGCCCCAGGGTGAGCACTCTTCTGGGGAAACATTGCAGGAAGGCAAAAAAGGCAAGTGACCACGGAAGGTTGGTCTGAATGCCAGTCCATCTCTGAGCCTATCAATTCTAAGAATGCCCCATACACGTCTGATTAAAGCAGCACCAACATCAAACAGGAAAATCATAGAATTCCAGCAGAAGTTGGCAGAAATTAGGCAAGAAGATGGTACAAATAATTCCTTCAACCTTTGTAACAGCACCAGAATACCCCAAGAACTTTCTGAGACATCTAGGTACTCTGGAATATATAACCTATAGAAAATCTGTAGATTATTTGGGCTGTGATAATGAATACTGTTTTTTTCCTTCCAATTTTTCTTGGAGTAGAAAGTATGAACTGTAGCTGTTATACCTACCCTGTGTAACCATTCCCATTATTTGACTTGAACTGTAGTAGATAAACATGCAACCATGAAACTGCACCTTTTGGTGTGATGGTTATCCTTGCTCAACATTCCAGCTAAGCTCCTAAGCATCAGGAGTCTGAATAGGACCTGAGGTATATTGGGTGCAAACACAAAATATATTCTGTGACAAAAGAGATCAATGTCATCTTTAGCATGCAAGTGAAGGGTACTGAGCCAACAGGGAGAGGAGACCATGCCCGGTGTGCAGCACAGTCTCCTGCTACCCTCTATGGAAGGATGCTGCACACTTCACTGGCACCCTACACGTTTTAAGTGCTGCAAAAATGCTGGAAAGAGTTCAGAAAAAAGCTTAAAATGTAAAATGTTTTGGTGATTAATTTTTTGTCTATGGAGACACTTAAAAGGTCTTAATATGTTTATCTGATCAGAAGAAGAGAGGGAGAGTTTACAAGTATGAATCCTTTTCCCAGGAAGAATAGAGTGGATACTAAGAAGTGCTTTGATGTAGGAGAGAAAGCCATCATGTATTACAAGAAAAAATGGGCAAATATTAACAGTGAGTGTTGTTAACCAGTACAACAAACCACAAGCAACACAGATGGATTGTCTTTCTAGAATGCAACATTAAGATGAAGTAGAAGCAGATATAGCTTTCAAAAGAATAACTAGGTGATATTTAAAGGACTGTAATATATCAGAGTCCTAGGTAAATAGCCTAATGGTAACTCTTGGCCATAAACTCTGGTAAATAATTTCCATTCATGACACATATATTTATTTCCTTCACATAATATAGGTTGCTGTTAAAAATACACACCATTAAAAAAAAATCAAATGGACAAGGTCAAATTGAAATAAAATTAAATACAGAAGGCAGATTCACACACACAGAATCATGCAAAATATGCTGACTTGGAAGGAATGCACAAGGATCATCAAAGTCAACTCTTAGCCCTGCACAGCAACATCTTTAAGAGTCACACCATGTGCCTCAGAGCAAGCACTTGTCCAAGCACTTCTTGAACTCTGCAAGCCTTGGTGCTATGATCACTTCTTGGAGAGCCTGTTCCAGTGCCCAACCACCCTCTGGGTGAAGAACATTTTCCTGATATCCACTCTAGATCTGCTCTGAAACAACTTCATGGCATTCCCTTGGCTCCTGTTACAGGTCACCAGAGAGAAGAGATAAGAGTCTGCCCCTCTGCTTCCCCTCCTGAGGGGCAGTAACTGCAATGAGGTCTCCCCTCAGATTCCCCCTGGCTGAACAGACCAAGTGACCTCAGCTGCTCCTTATAGGGCTTCACTTAAGGGCTTCACTGAAGGCCCTCACTGTTGTTGTTGCCCTCCTTTGGACACTCTCAAACAGTTTAATGTCTTTCTCACATTTTGTCACCCAAAATTTCCCCCAGCACTCAAGATGAGGCTGCCCCAGTGCAGAGCAGAGCAGGACAATCCCCTCCCTTGCCCAGCTGGCCATGCTGTCCCTGATGTCCCCCAGGACAGGGCTGGCCCTCCTGGCTGCCAGGACACTGCTGGCTCATGTTCAACTGTCCAATGACCAGGACCCCCCCAGGTCCCTTTCTGTGGTGCTGCTTCCTTCATTTCCCAGTCCATACACACATCCAGGGTTGCTCCATCCCTGGTCCAGAATGCAGAACTTTCATCTTCTTGAACTTCATTCCGTTGGTGATTGTAAATCTTTCATTCACATTCCAGATTGCAGACTACAACTGTAAATAGCTGCTTCCACTGCAGATTAGGTGAAAAAAAAGTGAAACAATTATTTTTAAGTGTTATTTTATACTTTTCATAAAGTACTTTCTGCATTTAAATCTGTTGAAAAAAATCTAGGTAGCACAAAGTCAGATAAAAACTGTGAGTCCGAGCCCTCTTCACTTTTTGGGTTCTTCACAGTCTGCTGGGATGTAAACACATGCCCGACAGCTTTCTCTCTTTTTTTTCCCACAAAAAGTGTCTATTTTCTTATGGGGAAAAAAAAAGCTAAATGTGGAATAAATCTCCCAAGGACATTTTGGATGGAATACTGCATGGAACTGGATCTCTGCACTGCATCATGTAGATACCTAACAAATAACTTTTTTGCCATATGCATGATAAGGCCAACCCTTTAATTTTCATGTTGCAAAATACTAAACCTTTTTCACTAGATGGGAGGAAAAAACAAGCCAAACTATACAGTGGGATTACTCTGTAACTCTTTAAGTACTTTCTAGAGGAAATCAACTATTACTCACTTTTTTACATGCAAAAAGAACATCTCAGTAAACTGCAGTGATTCATTCAAAGTCACCAGATACACAAGTGGCAGAACTGAATGTCTGCTTAGTGATCCATGCTTCAAACAATCTTAAAAAAAATTCTTTTTATATATATATGAAGGGATTCTTTTAATATATATATTTCACATATATATATATGATATAAGGGATTCTTATATATAGAATCCCTTCACATTTCTTTAAATCCCTTGTGCTTAAATTGTGTTCAGCTCTGTGGACTCTCCATAAGATTTCTTTTCTATATGTATTTGTTCTTTGCATGAGGCTGGCAAAGAGAGGAGGTAAGCTAGCCAAAACTCAGGTATTTTACAGTACATCTGGAAGCTGGTTTTGAAGACCTGGGGGGAAATTCTGGCCCAACTGAAATTAATGGCAAAGCTTCAATGGGGCAGAATTTCACCTCTGGGAACCAAGTAAAAGTATCTCCACCCTTATAAGCTGAGAACGGAAACTTGCTTTCAACAAGACATTATTTGCTACTACCTATTCCACAGTAGTTCAAAAAGAGTTTTGTAATCTGTTCACTCAGCTCTTTATGGGAAATAAGAATAAAAGTCATAGTAAATTCCATCCCACCTGCGTATGAATACAGAGGTCAATTAATTAATTCATGTACAACAAAAAAAATAATAACAAAGCAACACATTTATATTACAGAGATCTTTTTGTTACTGATTTAGATGCAGGCTGTTTCTGTTAAGATTTTTTTTTCCAGATTTCATATTTATATCTATTTGCCTTGACTTTGATAAAATTTACTACAGGGTTAAGGTACACAAGTCAAAAGAAGAAATAGTGCTCTCTCACAAAATCCTAAACAGTCAAAATCTGATATCCCAAATTAAAAAAAAAAAAAAAAAAGAAAATGTCTTCAAAACTCAGAAGGAAAAAAATCAACAGGGTTAGGGGGAAAAATAAAACTCCTTTGTATTTCAAACAAATGTTAATTCAAAGCTAAGTGGAAAGAAACACCACAATTGCTTCTAAGACTTATATGTCTGGGCCTCATTTGTAAGGAATTTTCCAAAATCTTTCAGTTCTAAGGACCTAAAGTCATTCTGTGCCTCGTGACTGGATGCTACAAGGCATTACTGAAAGTCAAACTTTGATGCCAAGATATTTGTCCAGATGTTCCCTATTGTTCCATTTTAATATTAAGACTGAGGGGATGAGTAAACCTGGATGGAATCCTTCTTTTGCTTTTTTGCAAAGGGTAAAAGCTGTGAAATCTCTGCGGCTGGCCACTAGGACTTCAGAATACGTGACTTTAGGCCACCTTTGAAATGGGCTGCTGAAAGAAAATGTACTCTGGAATTAAGGCCCACCATTGCCACACAACAAAACTGATCACTCAGGTCCAAGTGATTGTCAGCATCAGTTTTATAAGAGAAATTTTACATAATTATTGGTTAACTCTGCAAGTTCACAGTGAAAGGCTGAAGACTTGCCCAGGCCATTAGACAGCATTATTTATTTCCATTTACTTTTTTTGTTGCTTCCTCTCTGTCTCATTAATTTTATTTTATTTGCTCTCTGGTCAGGTCTCAAGACACTCAGCTTCCAGCTTCAGACAAAGCATTTTCTCAGGTGTTGCTATCCTAGTAACCTCAGTTAGTAATTGATTCACATACATCACTTTCCAAGATGGCAGAGCTGAGGTTACTGTGAGGAGACACGAACAAGGTAGGCTATAAATTACAGCAGCACATTTAGTGGGCACAGAGGAGCACAGCCAAGCAGCAGGTCAGCTGCCTCTCTGCTTATATTCTCATGTACTTGGAAAAGAAAGATATAAACACTCGTCATGTTCTGAGTATGACTCAAGCATATTAAAAATCATGCTTTGAAATGCATTAGTTACCTGCTGAAAGAGCTAAAATGACATATGAGATTCTCAGACCAGTTTGATTCAGTCAACATTGGGATTTTATGCAGATGCAGCTAAAATGTCTAAAGTTCACAAATTAGGAGAGTGGGCAAAGGGAAAAGTCACAAATATTCCAATAAATGGTCTTACCTCTATCTATGAAGTAGTCTATAGTAATGGGAAAGGGTTTCACTTCAGACAAGTGAGGTCAAACTATTGAGAGAGCTCAGCTAAATTTACAAGCATCTGGAGCAGGGGGCAGACTTTCAAAAGAGCCCATCTTAGGCTCACTTGCGACATTTATTCCTTAGCATGACTTTGCCTTATTTTATGCATATAGTTTTATGATTCACCTTATTACCTATTGTTTTTCATTCTGTTTGACTGCCTTTCTTTACTTTGCTGTTTCTCTCAAATCTTTCCCATTTATGCTCTCCTCTTTGCTCTTAACCTTAATGTTTTTTCTTTCCCTCTGTATCTCATTCCTATTGACTCAGTTATTAGTGATTTTCTTTCCAATTCATCTTCTATTAATAATGCATGTGAAGGTTATTAAGTGTCACTTACTTTGTTCTTCTCCCAAAGTCCTTGTGCCTTTTCCTAATACAAAAAACCATGCAGGATGGCCAAATATGGGAAGTGGGATACAAGAGGGGGAGGCAGTTAGGCTTCATGATATGACAGCATAGCTTTCACAATATTTGGATCTACAGGGTGGGGAAGTAAAATTCAAATGACTGAAAAAGAAATCTAAGTTCTGTTTGCACCGTCTCAGGAAAGATTGGTGCCTGGCACCAGACATTCAACAGCAAACACTTGAAGGTTTATGTGAAAAATACTGTCTCTCCCTTGAAAAACAACAATGATCTCAGGCAGGCAGAGAGACACCTTTGCAAAACTGGAATTCAGTGTGCCAACCTGCTTCCTGTCTTCTTCATATATTTGGCCAGAGAAAAGTAGTTTGATGTTCTGGTGCCAAGGCAGGTGGTCCAACTCTTGCAACCAATCCTTTCCCAGAACATACTTTGGAACAGCCTGAGGACTTGGAAGACACTAAAGAGGCCTCTTTTTTTGCTTACTGAAGCTGTATGTCACTTTGGTTGTGCATCCTACCATATGAGTTTTCTTAAGCCAAAATAAAGAGGAGGCAAACTGGTTGGATAACAGTTCAAGATTTTACTCATCCTTTGACATCAGTGGGAACATTTTGTCTGGCTTGTATGACTCGTTATTAGTGTCCACATTCACTGGGAATCTGCAGAGCACAACACAATGATCTTGTCCATAGTGCACAGACCTTCAGAGCTGGATCCTGGCAGGAACCATTTCCCCCTCTCACACAAATATGACAGTGAACAGGGAATGTTCAGCATCCAGGCAATCAGGGCCTTGAGCTGCTCAGACATTCCCTTTCTGTTAAAATAAAGGCAAAAATGGCTTTTAGTTGAATATAGCTGTGAGATACATGTCCCCTATAATTACCCAACTTAGCTGTAAAAAAGAACACCATGCTCAGACCTGGAAAATGGTAGCATTTTTGGGAACTGTTTCGAAATAGACCAAATTTGAGTCCATCTGATATCACTTAGTTGTTGCGGTATCATCTTTTGAAGTGGTCTCTTTCAGCATTGGCTTGGGCCCATAAACCAGTCAGCGTTGGTACATGTTGCCACCCACATTTAACTGAGAGTTAAATGTGGGAGCAAGGCACAGCTGGAAATAGTCATTGCTCTAGAAAGGAATAGAAGCCAAGCAAGCAATGAAAATGCTGACTCATGTCTTTGGCTAGCTTGGCTTTAGGGAATTTGATGGGTTTTGAAGGGATGAAATCTAGAATTGTTGAATTGATTATGGGGAGATAACGGGACCCTGTCAGAAGATACTAGCTCATTCTAACTACAAAAGGTAAAATTTTGAGTTTCCTTCATTGTAGGGATTTATGGACTTTAGCTGTAATTTAGCAAAAATATTAAATAAATGTATGCTACTTGTCAGGAAAGACTGGGAGAGGTAAAGAAAAGTAGTGCTGGTAGATCTGTGCAGCTTTACTGAAAAAAAGAATTAAACAGGGTAAATTTGCTGAAGTGTGGAACCAAAATTTGCCTGGAGTTTAATGACAAGACATTAGAGCAACAAGTAGAACAGTGCAGAAATTAATCAAAAGTAAATAGACCATAAACTTGCAAGGCTCTGAAAAAAGTGCCAATTTTTATAAGAAAAGCCCAGTGAATGACTGAAAAATTCTCATCTTTCTTTCACCTACAGTGCTTTAAAAATGGTACAATGGTAATAAATACCTAGTAATTAATTTATTTTTATTTAGTTATTTTTTGTGATCCCCTGTAGTTTTGTAATTATGTTTTCTGCACCTTGCTAATTATTTGTATTACAATAATAGAATAGGGAATGTCAAGGGGTTACTCTCACTTAAGTGCATTGCACAATACTAGTAAGTGTCCAAAATGTAAAAAAATCCCAAAATGAAGAAAGAAAACAACAGCAGGTCAAATAAAAATGACAAGGGAGGGACAGTCTCTCCAGTTTAGAAATAGAGCACTGAATTATCCCTAGTGTTTAGATGGAGCACTAAGGTCCTTTAAACTTCAAAAGACACAATCAAGGATGCAGAAGTGATGGGTGCCTTGGAAGTAGAGCAAGAACATTCAAAGCATGGAGGAGCAGAAAACAGCACCTCTGTTTTATAAAACACATCCAAGCTTCAAAGGCATTTTCATTGCTATAAAGAAGGCAAACAAAGCTTTCCAGAATTTCTAGGAGGAAACAAGTGAACAGGAAGCTCCAGGAAGACCTGGCAATAGGTACTTTCATGTGTTGTGGGAGACCAGGCTCACAGATGCTACAGAAAACAAGAGGGGACTTGAATTAGAATTTTGCGACCAGTGAAGGCCTGAAACTCTGCATCAGTTCATCTGTGTTTTAAGTGTCATCCTAGAGCTGCAAAAAACAGTCCACAGAATTGATGGGGCATTTTAGCTTTCATGAAGTGTCAATTTTCCCCAGCTAACTTCTGTAAAAAATAAAAGATTTTCCTCCTGCTCTGAGTCCTTGTTTGTTATGATGCAGTGCAAGTTGGCATCAATTTTTTCTGTTAGCAATATTTTATTGATAAAAATTTTTGTGCAACATGGGCATATAAATTTCATGTTTTGGACTTCAAAAGGATACTGGAACTATACTACAAAATAAAATAGAAGTGATTTTGATGCTAACATCTCGCAGTCACTCCTGGCAAGGCAGACCATCATTTTTTATTGATTAAGTTAACTTTAAACATATTTCCTTCAAATGAATTACGGTAGGTTGAAGACCTGCAGTCACTTTTTCCAGTCTCAACTAGCCTTTGTTTTCCACACCATTCATTCCAAAACTGACAACAGGAAAGGTCAGGTAGGTCATGCCTAGCTAGTCCCAAATGCCACAGTATATTATCCAAGACAGAGAATATAATTATCTTTTCACAAGTGGCAATTAGTAAGAATAGCCCCCATCAATTCTATTTAACATTCAACATTTGTAACGTGCCAGAAGCCAAGGCATTACAACAGCAAGACCAAGTTACCTTAATGAAGTTAAAACTAACATCAAATAGAGAAGATTTTTGTGTGAGCAGAATTGTTCAAAAATATGAAAGTTGAAGAAAATATTTATTTCAAATTCTTCAAAGTAATTTTATAAATTTTTTCTTGTGAAAAGATGTATTTGGTTATGCTGTTCCTTCTGCATCCCAGTGTATCTTACACTTGCAATGGATAACAAATAAGGAAAAAGTGATTTAATATTATTATGGGGTAGTGTGCTGAGGGTATTAAGATCTTCTTTCCATAAAAAAGCAATTTTTTAAAAAGGAAGAAAATTATCCTCCTTACTACTAACCTCATTTACAGGGGACAGAGAAAAAAATGGAGTTAAAAAGAAGTTAAGTAAGCAGTTAGAAAAGAGATAGTTAATTTGGGATACTTCTGTTTCTGGATGCCTCATGTAAGTACTCAGAATTATTTTCTGAAGTTTTCAATTGTGGTCTGGCTTCAGCCCATATCTCCTCTCTTCCAGGTCTGTGCTATAACCACAAGATTGTTCTTCAATCCCTCTACAGTGAATAAAATGAAATTATACAGATATTCAAAGTCTTCATTTGGGTATCTATGGACTAAGACTGAAAGTATCCTGGATCACCAACAAAGAGTCCATACACTACGAGTGTTTCTTTCCCATCATGCCATATCCACAGAATTGTGGTTTTGCCAAGTTAACTTTCCTATATGTAATGGTCTCCAGTTCCAGCACTGAGTGAAATGGCCTTGGACTGGATCATGTGGGATTGTGCTATGCACTGTTAGCATGAACACGTCTCTCTGATGTCTTCCGAGCGATGTCTGCTGTTCTCTTATTTGTCCCAAAACTACAAAATCCTTTTCTGATGGATTCTCAGTTGAAAAGTTCTTTCCCTGTTTTGTCAAGGGGAGCAGATACATTCAGCTTGGCACCAGACTCACAGAGAATTCCAGTAATTCCCATAGCAACTTAGCCACATGCCATTTAGGATGATCACAGAGATGTCCTATGGGAGGTATTGAATTAAATTTCCCCCACCTCTTTCAACAGCTGAAAAACACACTGTATCCTTCCTTCCTTTCTCAAAGAGCACAGCCAATCCCTGATAGTCAACCAACAATACACTTGCATCAGACTCTGACTCTATTTTTTATTCAAGAAAATCATCATCTGGTAGTTATCTAGTAGTACAAAAAGTCATGATATATGAAGGAAGAGTGATTTTGCCTTTAATTTTTTTCCTTTCTAAAAAGGGCTGTTAACGCTGCAAACAATCTACCAAAATTGAAAAAGTTATTAACAAAACTTGCACAGAAGTGTCAGAGTTTACAGGATTCCTGATAAAAAAGGAAAGACTTATTGTCAAAGGGCAGCTACCCTTGAACTGAGTACAGGGTGTTGATGGAGTAACAAATGGACAATGCATTCAAGTTCCTCCCAAGCATTTGTGGGTAGCTCTGGAACACTCACACAAAACCCTTCTGTGGATGCCTGGAGGGACTTTGACAAGCTCTGACTTTCAACTCTTTCAGTGACCCAGTTCATTGAAAGCTTTACACCTTCTCAGTATTACACATCAACATTCACCTGATTTCACTGGTAAAACTTCACACTTAGCAGAAGCTAATACAGAATACCTTTTTATTGGGATTGGATCAGTGACCAGTAGCACATCACAGACTCTATTTCCATCTACCATAAAGATAAGCATAACTCTGTATCAGGTAGTTGACAATTATGGCTCTATCAAGACCTTTTACATGTGTCATTCATGTAGAAATTACTTTTCCTTCCCTCCATCTGTCAAGAAGATGTAACTGTCTTGACAAATGTTCTTTAACAGTTTACAGAAATCACGTTGGCCTTTAAGACTTAAAATTGCCCTGACTGGTTACAGATGAAAGAATTTGTTTAACTGCTTCAAAGTCTATGAGTTCTTGTCTTTCCATTTGCTATTTGATTACAATGGTGCATAACATGCTGAAACTAACTTCAAGGTCTGAGAGAATGATAACTGGGCACATAAAATATAAAAGAAAATAAATAAAAACTGCTGGATTTTTATGTGCGTGAGCCTCAGACAGTAGGATGTTTGCCATAGGTCACACAGAGAGTCATCATCAGTGTCAGACTGGGGCACCAGGCCCCCAGGTATGTTCATCTAAGCCTTCCACTTGCAGTTGCCTCCTCCAGGCTCTGCTCAAGGAAAGAACTGTTCAAAGCTCAACACCGTAAACTCACCACAAGTCTGAAGAAAACCCAATTAGTTACCAGCAATGACCGCACCCTGACCCTCGTTTCAAATGCTTGTAACATTAATTATTAACCAGTGAAAGAACTAAAACCTTGCAAGGGGCCGCTCTGAAGCACGGATCAACAACAGCATGCGATGTGCTAGAGACAGACAAGCAATCACCAGAGATGCTCTTGTCTGATCTATTTTTTGGCATTTGGCTACAGCTTGAAACCCATTAAAACAGATATATCCCACTTCAAATTTCTTTTCCCCAAACTGCTACAGCAAGCAAAAGGAGCTACCAAGCAATGAAATAAAGAAAAACAAGGGGTTACAGAGGAACAGTTTCCACTGTGAATATCACTGACAGAACCATTTTAAGGCACAAAGGTAAAAGGACTGTTTTATAGGTGCGGAAATCCTGGTAACACAGCCTCTTTGTTTGCAAGCTACTGAGGTCAGAAAAAGCTTGCCTGAGCTCTTTATGTTCAAACGTCCAACATCCTTGTTCCTGGCTCACGGGAGGCACCTCCTAATGCCTGCTGTCAACTCATTTGTGACACGTAACCATAGTCAAAAGGGGGCTGAATTGCAGGGTTTGTAATGCATACACACATTGTTCAAGATTATCTAACAACATTAGCCCCTGGGAAAAGGATGGCTTCAGGGTTCTAATTAAAAGAAATCATAGACAGTCAAATCAAGTGCTTCCTATTTGTATTTTATTTAATAAAGAAGAAATGACACAGATAGAATTTCCCTCAGCCTTGCCTTTTCAGTAAGGGGCAGGGGGGTGCAATGGGCCTTTCAGAGCCCTGCAACGGCCGTAAACTGGTCCGAAATCGATTGCCATCCCCAAACACATTCTCCAAAGGCTTAATGGTATTTTCACATGGGATCCAAAGCAGGCGGTCTTCAAGGAAAGTTATTGCATCTGGTCAAAAAAATAAAGCTGACATTTTTGACAAGACCCTAAAGTATGATTCTCCCAGGAGGGTTGTAACATAGAAGAGGCTGAGCAGGTGGTAATAATCAGCATTACATACATTTGAGCATTTTCTATAACATGGATTACCATGGAATTCCTTCCTCCCCCTCCTCTTCTGGGGGAGACTTGCACAAATTGCAAGCATTTTCAAGTCGCTTTGATAAGCATTTCTATCACCAGTTTCACAGCTGTAGCTAGATTGTTTAAAATATATAAAACACAACCCCACCCACCAGCAGAGATAAGGACTAGGGAAGCAGGGGACTCTCTTCCCTCTCTTTTTCAGCTCTTATTTAGCCAGTTTTCTAATTGCTACCAAAAATATTCTACTGTTGTACTGTTAAGCACATCATAGAGGTGCTTAAGCTGCAAGAAGTTGCTGCCTGCTTTGGGGTGAAGGGTGGATGCACACCCACGCCTCAGACAAAGTCAGTGGGTAAAACCAAAGTTAACTAAGCAATGGTTAGTGTGTGCTATAAAAAGGGCAAGACTAAATTCAAACCTTTTTCCCCAATTCTCCTGCCTGCGCCAGAAAGAGGTCAATAGGTGGAAGGTCTAATCACAACCAGAGCCCCTTGCAAGGCTGAGGGAGGAATCCACAGAGAAAGAGAGATGTGACAATATTTCTCCCATATGTGCAGTCATACCCAAAGTCTCCAAACTGGGAGCCTTGGGTGCCATCCTGATCTTGGGAACTCAGCTGCCTGTGCTGAGAAATGGTCTCTGCCACAAGGACCTTACAATTTAAAAATGATGTAATGAAACAATCAAGTTGTCATTAGTAAATGCTTTTATTATTAGTTTGGTGGTATCATTTCACTGAATAGTAAATTGACAGAAAAATGCATTTTCTGGAGGTCACTGAAGCAATTAAGAAATGGTGAGTGTTTTCTGCCACAAAAAAGGAGAAGAAATGAACTGTGGAAATAGGGAACAGAGAAAAGACCTTCAAGATAATTACTTATTTCTATTCAGAATTTTTAATCGCCTTTTAATTTTTCATTTCAGAACTTCTTCTTTGTTTTTATACATTGCTTTTATTGGGATTGAATTTAAGACTTTTTTTTTGTTTTGTTTTGTTTTGTTTTGTTTTGTTTTTTTCTGGGAGAGGAAGATTTTGCTAAGGAAAGAAAGCACTGGCCAAAGTGCTTGGATCAAATAATCTTTTCTGAATCAACATAAAGCAATTATTGTTGTTTCTAAAAATCCACATCTATATCTTCTTGGGTTGTTATCTGTGTTTTTAGGTTTAGAATAGTTTACTTAAAAATCCATTTTTTAAATAACTGGGTTAGCAATGCGCCCCATTTACATCCCCCTCAATCTTTTAATATTTCTACATCTGTGTAATTATTTTGTGAATTGCTGCAGCACTAGTTTTTAATACTTGAGCAGTAGCAATGATTGACCCATTTGATTCTATCTCAGCCTCACTCTGATAAAATCAGGATTTAATATGTATGTCTTTGTAAAAGAAGAGTGTGAAGATGTGAAGAATCTGTGGTTTTTTTCCCCCAGAAGAGCTCTATTTGTCTGTTCAGGTAGTTATTGGAAACTAGTTTTTGTTTTTAATATCAACCCTGATAATTAGGATTATTTTTAGCTGAAAATCCTACATGATAATTTTTCTTTCATCACCAATATGCTTACCCTCCAAAGAGCAACTCTGTCAGCTCTCTCCTGGTTTCAGTCACAGTTGTGTTATTTGCACTTTTTATTATTTCTTTTTTTTTTGCCAGAACACTGCAATATGCTTTTATTTTACTTAAATTTTGGAAGGGCTTCAACAGAGGGAGCCCACAATAAAACTCTAGCATGTTCTCCCATGGTCTCCTCTGACTAAGTAATGTTCAAGTTTCAGCAGAGTGAGGGATTTATTTCCAAAGCATACAAGCAATTTCCCCTGAAGCCAGAGAAAATAAATTATATTTTTTCTGGTTCATTTCTATCACTTGTGTTGCAACTGTGCCTAACAGCATGATTAAATCTGTTTATTAGGACTATATATTCTTACATGAAGAAAATTAATACTCAGTTTTGCTTTAAAAGACCATTTTGTTAATGATATTTGAATAGCATCTTGGAAATATTAGGGATGTGTCCAGAGAAGTGTCTCTGTGTGTAGGAGAAGGAGGCTGAAGAGGCTGCAATGTAATCTTGGGATATGTACAGGATTGTGTGCCTGTGTTTTGACAGTCTCTGCAAACTCATAGCACTTTTGTGAACTAGCATAAAGAGGAGAGAACTGAGGTATCACTGTACCCTCAATAAAATGAAGCCCTTTCAGTGAGCTTAACAAGATCTAACCATCATGAATCAGGGTAAAATTTGAGTCATTGCTGTTTCAGATAATGCTGTTATTCTAGAAAAGCGCCCTGGCCTGGCCTTGTGTCTTTGTCCTCATATTTCCCAAGTGAGCTCTACCAGCTGAGTGTAAGCCACCAATGGGAACCCTCTGGGATGCCTTCTTCTGCTATTTCATAGCTTACAAGGATGCTCTTAATGGAAAGAAGATCTCTTTCAGTCCTCAGACCTACAGGCCCTGTCTTAAGGACTGGGACTTCAAGACTGATCAGTGAACTGTCTTGATTCACCTTGGACAAAGCCCTGTAGCCTTGAGACTTCCAACTCCAATCTAAAATTTGAAGCAAGCCTCTCCAGTTTCATAAATAAGGCATTTAAAGCTTGTTTCAGATGCCTGAGTGTTGACACAGTAATAAAGCAATCCAGAATGAATTATGATGTTCTCATGTGACAAGGGATGTCATCTTTCTATTGATAAAGTGAAATATTAAAACCAATTACTTTTGTCTGATACCTGGAGTCCCATAAATGCACATGGGAGAGCAGACTGGAAAATGAGAGTTGGCACTAAAGGTGGCTGAGGTTTGATTTGCATGCAGCCAAGTGAAACAAACTAAATAAAATATGTATGCAAAAGCAGTATTTGTACACGAAGGAAAATATAAAAGACTATTCTCACAGACATGTCTGTTGGGGAAGGTAAAACATTTCTAAGTCTGTTGTATTGCTATGACATTTGCTGACTCTGAGCTCAACATAATGAACCCACTAGCTCAGTTTGTGGTTCAAGGCAGTCTTTTGTGGATGCAAATCCCCTTTAACGGAAATAAAATTACAATCCCCACAAAAGCTGGTCATTGTGGCAAAACATGGAGAGGGAACTCCAGTAGCAGAGGTGGCATGCAGTGGTCTCAGGGAGTTTCTAGCCTTTAGGTTCAGCAGTGCCTCTGGCTAATGGACCCATACTTAGTTAAGCCAAACACTTAAAGAGATTTTCAGACTGTCTTCCTTTTCCTTCCTGTTTCCTCACTTTTCAAGCTGCCTTCTATTACACATCTTTTTGCTGCTGCTTTCAGCTGAAGCATCTGCATGGACACAGCAGGATGCAAGTCTCTGATTTCCATTCGCACACAGAGTTCCTGTTTCTAATGGGGAGGCTGTGAGATTTTGAACCTCAAAGGGAGAATAGAGGGCAAATTCACAACTGGGGAAATGCAGCAGAAAATGTGGTCTGAATTACCATGCAATTCCAAAACATTGGCTTTGGTTGTTGTCAGTTCATCCATACAGCAGTGCTCTGCAGTGAAAAAGGTTCATCTATCCTTGGACAAGCACATCCAAGACACCCTGCCTGGCTGACATCTGTCACTGCTTCTGATGCCACTGTCCCCATTGCCCAACATCAACCAGGCTCCAGTTTCATCAATAAAACTATTGCTTTTTTTATTGTATCTTGACTCTGAAGGTTTGCAGTGAAACTTCCCAGAATCTAAAGTCAGTGCAGGTAAGGACCAAGCACGTTCTGCTCCACTTCCATCTGCATCTGCTGCTTTTGAACCACCATATTATGTTGCAAAATTAGGTCTCTGAATTTGATGAACTGAGAACAGGCTAAAAATATTGAAACAATGTTGGGTGTTTAATGACTGCTTCTCATAGTCCACAAAGGACAAATAAATCCTGCATGGACTTCATATTTGCATGCAGAATTATACATTATGATGTATGAGACATTTGATACAATCTCTACCATTATTACACCTTTAAAAGGCATTAGGTTTATGAGCGTTTCTTCTAAAGTTCAAATTTAGGCTCTTAACATCAAGAAAATACTTTCTAGAAGATGTGGGATAGCTCATACAAGAGCATACAAGTTCGTTTTATTTCCTGGCGTACCTATCATTAACTGGACTTTGCATCTGACTTCTCATTTTACACTTAGGAAACTAGATTTGATACACTTTTTTAGCATTATCAATTAAGCTTCAGAGTTCTCAGCAGCCTATGCTAGACAAATATGGAAGAAAATTCATGAAAAAATGAGTCTTTCATGAAAAATACCCCAGCTGGTTGCTGGTTGCTGGCTGCAACCTCCTCATGTTTTATCCTGTGGGATATATCCCTTGAACAAAGCTGAAAAGATATGCTGATACACTGTTCATGCAAGGGAAATATTTATGCTCTCAGTTTGCCTTTGGCAGAGACTCTTCTTTCTAGCAAAATAGCTGTGGCCTACATAAATGCTGACTTGTAATTGCAAAACACATGGTCAAAATGCCATTTGCAAGCCAGGGGCTACTCATCAGTTCTAGAGACTTTCAGGTCATTGCCCTGAGCCAGATGTAAGGCCCAATTGTTTTAATGTTAAAGTGTGATTGAAAAAAGAGCCTCTACTCTGTTACTGGAGTTATGAAAACCCATTGCACAAGATGCAGTATTAGGCATGTTTCAAACATTTCAGGAAGAGATTAGTTAAATTGTATGCTGGGCCCTTTCCTCCAGCTAGGCCCACAGGCAGCAATAGCAAATCCAGACTTTTCACAGGGGTTGGTAATTAGGTCTGCCTCACTCCCAGGAGATTAATTCTCTGCAGAACAGATTATTGCACTCCAGCTTCTGTATCCATGGGCAGACTCAGTCAGCAGGCTGATTTCAATTAGAGAATTAAGTGCTATTGACTTCTCCCATATACAAGAGATAGGCATGGCAGGTAGGAGCCAGATCAGAAACCAGATTACTGACTTAATCTTACAGTTACAAATACTAGAAAGAACCTTAATTTCTTATTTCCTGAACAAATAGGTGAAGATACATTTCTTTATTTCATTTCTGAATATTTATAAATTTTGACTTGAAAAGGAAGAAAAAATGGTGTGGTTTTGTTCTAGTCGTCTATCATATGAGATGAGGAAACACAAATGTTTTGTCTCACCAATTAAAGTCTGTCCTGTTTTGTTCTAGTCTTCTACCACATGAGATGAGGAAACACAAATGTTTTGTCTCACCAATTAAAGTCTTGTCTACCTCAAAAGGCACTCTGGTGATAGAGGACTAATCAAGTTATAACCACATAAGAGGGAGAGGGCTGAGGTCATGGTTTAACAGCACAGGAGCTGAGAGCAGTATTGCTTTTCCATGGATCTGTTTCCCTGGCAGTAGTGATATATTCCCATACTGTTAGTACAAAGCAATGTACCATAGCTATGACAAAAGATAGTCCTCTTTTTGAAGCACTTGGCCACAGAGAGGCTGGAGCCTCTTCACTGTGCATGGCAGGTGGCCAAAGTCTCAATGCATTTGTAGTCCTTGACAATCTCAGCCCAAGCAGGTGTACTCCCTGGGGAACAGGTGCATGTATATTGCCACCTGTCTGTTTCTCGGTCACTATTTTCTTAATACTGATGGATCAAAATGATCTCACAACTCCATAAGATGTCCAAATCCTGTTAAAAATTAGTAGAGATTCATTTTGCTTTCACAGTGATAATCAAAATGTTGATGTTGCTGCACCCATTGGATATACCAAGAAGACTCACAAGGTGATGGATCACATAGCATTTCTTAAAGCATCTATTCAGTAGGTTAGAAAAATGCTCTCAGAGAGGATCATGCAGTCTACATATCAGAGGTTGTAAGGACAGATGTAGAGGAGGGCTTGAGAATATTCAGTGTACACTGTTTCCCTTTGTTGCACTAGCAAAAAGGCCAAATGTTTTCCGTTCGGTGACAGCAGGGGCTGCTGAGCAGGTGGAGAGAGATGTGCAGGTGGGGAGATCACACAGGTTTCAAGAGATGTTTCACATCTGTGCTCAAGGCCTGCTTTCATCACAGCATTTATCTCTTCTTCTGAGCAACCTGACTGCAGAAGGGGTTTGGGTTTTTTGTTTTTTTCTAAATAGCTCACGAGTGATGATCGAATAATAATGCTTACCATTTACCTCTCAAAGTCACAATACAACAATGACTTCAGTCTCACAATGGTGCTGTGAAGTGGATGAGTTCTTTCAGTACTGTTATTTGCAAAAGATATATGAAGAGATATAGAGATGTGTCTTCAGCTTCCTCAAGACATCCAGCCAGATATTGGCAGAACCTGGGACACAGCTTGGAAAACGCAACAAACATCTATGCAGTGTACTGCAACATGGCAGTGAGGTCAGGAAGCTGAGCAGTGGATGGTTCTGTAGGAATTCTTGTGAAGGGCACAGGCAGGTTGTAAACTGTGCTGAGACCTCCTGTGCTCAGCTCCATCAACAGCTTTGGATCCATCTTCCCTACTGGAAGGACAAGAGAGTGGAGGCAGATATGAGTGCTCACAGGGAGGAGTGTGTGTTCTTGTGTGTTCTTGTGCTCAGCTCAGATCACAGCTGGACTCTCCTAGATCACATTTGTAGAGGCTGTAGTGGACTTACATATTCAGAGTTGAATTTTCTGAAGTCAGTGGCTACAGTCTGCCTGGATCGTACTTTTGTTACCTAAATCATATTTCAGGTTTTCTCTTCATAGCTCGACTCCACTGTTAGTGTCAACAATTATTTTCATTCAGAATTTTGCAATTCCCTTGTTTCTTTACATTATTACTAGGTGGTGCTGAAACATGACACTAATTCTGCCCAGGTGATTCAAATTTTCTGGTGAATGAAGAGTCTGAAATGTACTAGAACTTATTACTGAAAGACCCAGTCTGATTAAAATTTAAAGGGATGACAATTCAAATCAGTTCTACTTTTTCCAAATCAATTAATCCACCTGTGACAAAGCTACAAAATTATCAAGTCTTCTCCTCAATACATGTGTGAATTTCTTGCTGCTACTGGAGATTTTCATGTGCTCAGCTTCTGTACACAGAAGGACTTCAGTCACTGCAAAAGGTGGAAGTGTACATCTTAACAGAAATTTAAAAGAAAAAGTAGATTTGACAGAGTGTTATTTTCAAAAATAATCACCATCTATTTAGGTGAAAAAGAAAGAAAGATGATGAAACTAGGAAAGTCGTGCCTGATAGCAGAAAGAAACCAAGCGGTTTAAGTTTAGTAACAGAGTTATTAGAAGTCCATTTTATATACATGTACATCAAGAAAGCCCTGCTAAACATTCCTCTTGTAGGCTATAGTCCCTTCCATTTCCATTATATATATTACTGTGTTATGATATTGCTGTTTCCATATATATGGAAAATATATATATAGATTTATGTGTATATGTGGAAACAGCAATATTCTGGCAAATTTCCCCTCAGTACTATTTCTATATATCTGTATAGCAATATACATTCAAAAAAAGGCAGAGGAGATCTGTACCCTGACAGTCCCCCAGCAGTACACAAAGTAAAACATTTTGACCAAGTGTAGAGATGAAAAGTTACTATAAATTATTCAGCCAGGTGTATTCCAAGGGCCAGATTAACTGTTCCTGAATATATCATTATATTTATCGCCTGTATTCTTTAAAACTTCCTTGTGGTACAAACTTCAGCATTTCCCTAGGCAAGCTATTCCAGAACTTAACTTCTTTTACTAAGATTTTTTCTATTGCCAAACTTAAGTCATCCCCTCTGTGATTTAAGACAGAAGCTTTTTGTACCATCCCTACTGAGCAACAGCAATAATTTATTTCTTTCCTGATGCAAGATGAAAGTGGGTAGCTCTAAATTATTATGAATTCTTCACAAAACAATATGAAATTTTTTCAGCTTCCTTGAGGTGTCCTTGGAAATCTCTGTGGTCAGTCACCTGGGCATGCTAGGAAGAATTTTCTTAAGGCATGGATAAGAGGTATCAAACTTACATATGGCAGCCCAGCAAGTTCATCCAGTGTCAGAATTTACAAAAAACACTTAAGTCCTTTCAGCTCCTTCTACCAATCATTTCCCCTCTCATGCCAATCTTATTCCGTCTTCTTACGGTAACGCACTATGAAATATTGTACTGTATTAATTTACTATTTGATCTAATTTTTGTCTTTACTCTTCTAATATTTTTGATTTTTCTTCCATCACCTTTGCAGTCACTCTCTTTGATGCCATGTCTGTTTTTCTCTTTGAATGTGAGGCTCAAGTTCTTTGAAGAATACATGGCTTCACCAAGTTTGAATCTCTCTAAATTTCTGTGGGGTTTATTTTGTTTGCTTGCTTCCTTTAAAATTGGACAACTTATTCTCGTATCTATAATATAATTCATTAGAAAACCTTAAATTCTTTCAAACACATTGATTTAGCTTTGTTTTGCTGTGGTCCATATCTATAACAACAAATAAGATTAATGTCAGCATAAGAATGACATTATTGTAATTTTCTTCTTCCCACCATAAAGAGATCGCATTTGTGTAGTCTCCTTATGGTAGGAAGAAGAAAATTTCTGTTTCACAGACTCAGGTCTGAGTCCAATCTCACAAACATAGGTAACATCATCACAAAGTCTTATATGCTTTGCTTTCTGTAAGTCTCTTTAAAATGCCTCATGCTCAATAGGCAATAAAGATGACATAGTCACTGACTTATAGGAGATATAAGAACTACAACAGGTAATTAAAATTGTCAGGTATCATATCTCCTGAATATTTGCCCAATTCATAAGCTCTTATTTGATCTAAATCCATTCCAATCACTCCTAGTGATCAGTATGACTGCAGTCACTGTGTGCTAGGAATATCTTCTATAAATTAACAATGCTGTTTTGAACTGTTTCCTAGTGTGCCTAGTCAAAAGCAGAAATATAAATTCTGCAGTGTATTCCAAAATTCAGTAATTTTTTGCCTGAATTAAAACTAAAATCTAAAATATAGCTGCAAACAGAAACTAATTCAGGACACCTTTCTTCTTTGGTACTATTCATCTAGACAAATTCAAATCTTCAATATAAGAAAATTGCTATCTTACTATTGCAGTTGGTGTCCTAATGTCAGAATAAAATTAAAATTATTTAAAACACGCAAAATATACTCTGTGCACAAATCAGAAAGAAACAGTCACCTTATTAAAATGAAAAAGCCAATTCTCTTTAATAATTGTTTCTACTTCCAACCACCAAAATTGATATTGTCCAATTACATGCCATGATTTTTATTAAAATGATTTTTTCCTGCAGAGTCTAGTAAAAGAATTGATTGTGTCTCTTTATATTCTAATACAACTGATAAAATGTAAGTGAGACAAACAGGCAGAAGTGAATCACCGAAAATAATCAGTTGGATGTAATTAGCCAAATAAAAATGACTATTATTGTACTATTGCTTTGGGAATTTTTTTCTCCCATTCCGTGTACACTTATGCACTGATGTTCTTCATTCATAGCTGAGGACCTCACTCTGAGATCACATTTCCTCCCACACTAATCCCCTCCTGATGCTGACTGAAGATGGTGAGTGTGTATGAGTGTAAACAGATAAAAGAATAATTTTGAAGATATCAGAAAATTATTTGGCTGGTTGAGCAGAGGTACAACAGTAGTGCCTTGCTCTATTACAGTTCTTTGGGATGCTGGGGTCTGTGATTTTTTATTTTAAGAACAAACACTTAGCACCATGTAAACATGCTGACCATCTAACTTTGGAGTACATTTTGTCAACTCTCTGAGACTCTCACCTTCCTTTCTCGCTCCTTTTTCTCCTGTTATCCAGAGGAGCTCGGGCCTGTGGTCTGCATGAGTTCTACAATGCACTACTGTGCAATTGTTATATCTTCAAAGGTGCTCATTTGAAAAAAGGAAAACTAGGAGAATTCAAACCCAATTACTAAACTTAGGGCTCTGGCTCATGACCTTTGTAACAAAGGCTTGCACTTTTGGAAGATTCTTGTTTATGACCTGAACCTTGTAAGTCCTTCCCATTTACCTGAAATCAGGGTGGGCTCTTGCTATTTCTATTCAATTGTGTGGGACATTGAAACTTGTGGTCAAATCTCACTTGACTTTCAGAAAAAAAACAAGTTGTAGTACAGGAGTCTAAAAGGCTCTCTTCCCATTCTGTCTTTTCTTGAGTGCCAATTTTACCCCATTTATGTGTCCATGCAGTGGTAGCTGGACATGGGGGCTGGAGGAAGCAGCTGAGAGGGGCTGGGAGGGACTGACCACAGCCCATTCCCCACCCTTGCACCCCCTGGGGGAATAAAGTGTGGGGAGAAGTTGTGGATTTTTTGTTGCTTCTTCTCACTATCCAAATTTATTTTAATTGGTAATGATTAAATTGATTTTTCCCAAATTGAGTGTTTGCCTGTGATGGGAGCTGGCAGGTGATTTCCCTGTCTTTATGTTAATGAAAGAGCTTTTCATCTTTTTTCTCCCCTACCCTGTTGAGAGAGCAGCTGGTCAGGCATCTGGAAGCTGTCCAAGGTTAACCTGCCACATTGGTTTATTGGAATACTATTTGTCCATATTCAGGAGCATTCCTAGTTTCTGTCTCATTATTGCTTTGCCAAAGAGTTCAATTGCAGCATGCCTTTTAGATCCCAAAGTTACTGTGTGAGAGCTGGACCCTGCTTCTTCTCTACAGTCAATGAGAGGAGAGGGGCCCTCTAGAATGGATTTGATGATTCAGTGCAGCCTACCTCAGAAACACTGGAGAGGAAGGGACAGAGAATACATTTCTCTGAACTACGGGCAGAAAGAAACATTCATTCCTGCATTTAAGCTGCAAAGAAGGTATTTAATGCCAGGTACGGTTAAAAAAAATTGCCTCCTAGGTGATAACTGTGTTGGGAAATTCACCCTCTCTGGCACACTATTTCCAGCACCTTCTCTGGCATAGATATTGAGCAATATAAAAGGTTGTTTTAAACTCCCTTATCTTTTAAAACAGCAAGGGCTGTATTCTTTTTGTTTAACATGAATGACCTTTGGCCCTACTGTTTCCTGAACAATACACAAAATTGTCTAGAAGGTTGTCTGGGAACAAAGCAATGCCAAGGGCCATTCTAACAGTACAGCAATATAAGCAATCAAGCCCCAGAGCATGGGAATGCCTCCTGATACTGTTTGACTTCCTAATACAGGTTCAACTTTAGAGTCAAATTTAATCCCTGAAACAAATTTGAATAAGTGTGTTAAGACAAAGAGGTTTTGCAGAAGGTTAAAAAAGTCAGAATCCCACAGATGACCCTCAACACACACTGCTCTGCAGGCTCACAGCTCCTGCTCTGGGGCTGTTCAGGTCATTTCTTGCAGTAGGTGAGTTCCCCCTACTATCAATATCTTCTTGTCAGGAGAAGCAAATGATCCCCACAGTTTTGCTGCACTATGTCATTTCCTTCACAAGCTGCTCCTGACATGCCCCTCACATGTCCAAACTGCCGTTGACATTAAAGCAGTATGTAAAATATTGGGCAAACCTTGCATTCCAAAACCCTCTCTACTGTTTTCAAGCACCTTCAAGTTTCAGCAAGAAACTAATCAACATCTACCACAAAGGCTTGAAAAATCAATTCTGTCTCTGTAATTGAGAACTTACTTTCATTCAGTGTGGGAAGAAGCATGAAGATGATTTACTGATTTAGGAACTGGGCGGAGTAGACCACAAAGGAATAAAATGAAAACATGTGGTGTGAATTATTTGCAAAGGAGGAGAGAAAGGGGGAAAGAAATGCCTATAGATCTCTACAGATAGATCTGGATATATAAATATATAATGTGGAGTACCAGTGAAACAAAGCACAGATGATTAGGCCAAACCAAACATTCACATTAAACATTGCACTTGGCCTCCTTTCAAAACAGGCAGCAGTAACAGCAGGGAGAGATGGCTTGCCAAAATTGCATCAGACGCACATTAGGGAAGAAGGAAATGAGTTTACTTGAGCCAGCTGTGACATCAAAGGGGTTGGTCTTGAAATGGATTGTGGGAAAGGGTTCCCCCTTCGGTAAAGTTTGCAAAGTTCAGCCAGCCCTTTATAAAGAGACCCAACTCTAAAGAGAATTTGACTCTTTTTTTTCCACTTTCCTAAAGAAAAACAGCATTCTCAGTCAGGAGTGTGAGACTGGGGACTAGTATAAGAGGGGAATAAACTTTAAGGGAAGGTGTAATGGTTTGTTCTGGAAGAAGAGGATTTTATCCTAGCTGGAATATGTCTCTCTTTTACCAATATGCTTTAGGAATAAGTATTGCTCTGCACTGAGGTGGTTGCAATAGTTTTTCATTAAGAACGGTCTTACTGAGGTGAATGAGGAAGGCAAAAATATGAGAAGCCATCCACTGGTTCAATAATTTTCCTGAACTGCAGCCAGCCTAATGGAAACTGTAGATAAAAATTAAAAAACAAATTAAGATGAGACAACTCCTGGCATCACTGAGATCAATGGCAAAAGTCCCACTGACACCAGGGAGACAAGAACATATATCAGTGCACCAAATGTTCACCTAAGCCATTTTCCCTTTACCTGCCTTAAGGCTTGTTGCAAGGATGCAAGAATGTTGGGCTAGGGGACAGATTTAATTTTAACCCTAACATAAATCCTAACTGTAGCCCTGACTCAGTGCAGCCTCACTGATGATAAGAGATGCTTCAAACTATGCACCAGCCACACTGCTTTTTTTCTGGGACCCTTCATATTCAAAGTCACATGAAAAACAAATACCGTTTTGCCATGGGGCTTGTTTAATCTTTAATGCCACTTAAACAGCTTAATCCCTTCTCTGATGTATCTCTGTTGACTCTCATTTAATGGCATGTATTTCTTGTTTCCTTTGATGCTAATTCACAAGACATTATTGCTGACAAACAACACAAAATAAGACCAGTACTATTCAGAAAACTTCATCTTACTCTTTTGAGGGCAAATTTGGTGAAAATATGTAATAGTTTTCTCTTTATGTTCAAATAGTATTTAATTTTATTTTTTTGCCTAGTATTTTCCTAAGATCATTTTTACTTTGAATTTGCCTAGCTGTGCAATCCTCCTGGAGAAAGTCTAGGTGAATCATAGCAAGTCCATGCACAATACTCAGCATAGTAGAAGCTGTGCAGCTGAGCATTAGCACTGGTGAGAAATTTGGTATTGCTTTCCAGTGGCAGATGAGATTTGTAGGCACATGCTCTGTAACATGTAGCAGTCTTACATTCCTACTTGGGATATTTTTAGAAATCAACAGAAAAGTGAACTGTCCCAAAACTGAGACCTCAGAAAAACTTCCAAGGTGGTTTATGCTTTGTGAAGTATTTTGAGGCAGAAGCCCCAACCTTTCTTTGAGAAAAAGGAGAGAATACCCATGTGGTGTTTCAACTTCTATTCATCTTTCTTGCCTGGTAGTTGAGGCAGAGGCTAAAAGAGATCTTCCTTGATTCCTGTGGTTCGGGACTGTCTTCTTTCATATTGTGATGGTCTAAAGAATTGACAGAGTATGATTGTCTTTTACTGGGAATAACATAATATCTTTGTATTTTTATATAAAAAATATGTATCGCCTTCTTTCTAGTTTTTCCACAGTGATTTCAGTCACACTACCTCCTTACAAAAGTCACTTGAATTTTGTCATGACCTACAACCCTAAACAATTCTAACCACGAATCCATATCAATCTTCTTACATCAGCTAGATCTGAGTCTGTCTGCCTCCTCCTTTTATCTGAGATCCTTATACTAGCAAGGATCAAATGCTGTTTGTTAATCTTGCAGTGTAAAGAAGTGTGAGATAAATTTTGCTGCTTCACAAAGAACCCAGTTATAGAGCTTAATCACCATTTATAAATTGCTTTGAGTTTTTCAGAGTTTTGAGAGTGAAACAGCGACAAGACTATGCACAAATACTTATTATTACTAATATTGTAAATCTCTCCTGTCAATGCTTTATCAGTTAGATACAAAATTATTTCAGGTGCCAACCCAAGGACAGTAGCCAGCACTGGTAATTGAAAATATTGAAACTATTATAATAAATATAAAGAGAGGGTATGAAACAATATAAATCAAACATGCAATGTGCGGAGGTCAGAATAACCAATTTATTTTCACTCAAGGGATACAGCCTTGTGTAATTGGCACTTATGGTTTCTCTGCACTTCACCACTTGTGAATTCTGTGGTCGTCCCTCAATCATAAAGATAAACTGCTCTGCCACCATATGCAGTAAGTGAAATTTAAAATAATTGCTAAACATTTTGTTTCCATTATTGTAGTTGGACTTCAGGTCTTGCTATAAAAATTTTAAAAGAAAAGAAATTAAGATGTATGCATGGAAAATGGGAAAATCTTGAGCCCTCACAAAGACTTCCCTATTCCTCATCTGACTGCATTGTTCTAAGTAATTGGCACATTTATCTTGCTCAGTTTTTTCTGTTAGACTGTAGTTTGTCTGTGGTGGGTCTTCCCTGTGGCAAACAAAAGTTCTTGTGCCTTTTGGAGTATCAAATAAACAAACAAATTACACCGGTACTAATCTACCCTGATGCCCCATCCTCCAGGGACTTTGCACTCAATATGTATTTCTCAGCTGTTAGGAGTTAATTCCCCCATCCCCATTTCCTAGCGGGTCTCTGTTCCATGACTTCTTTAGGCCTGAGCTTCTGGCAGCAGCATAGTTTTGCAGAGACAGACACCACAGTTGTTTCTTTGAGCATGACCTCACTTTCTCAATATAATAAGTTGGAGAAATACTCATGTAATTCTATGCCATTCACATTTTCTCTAGTATTTATTATACAGAGACTTTTGTTCTTAGTTCCACATTCTTCTTGGGAAGCAGGACACTGAATTTCCCAAACAGGCTATTAACATGAAAAATTGCATTCAAATGGGAACATGGGTGAATCTTACCTTCTAATATTAAAACAACCAGAAAGCTTAAAAATTTTGTTTCTGAAGAACAAAACATCCTAACACTAAACTTTGAAGTGTATATCTTGAGTCTTTTTCAATTTTTAATATTGTTTCTTCTCTCTGGTTAAAATTAGGTAAATTTGTCATTGCCTTCCGTTGCATAATAATTTTTCACTCTGTTTAGCAAGCCTGGAAGCCTGTTGTATTCCTGAAGCAATTTAAGTACAATGATGTATAAAATACATTGTTTCAGTGAGTTCTTCTAATCATCAGATTTTTGAATGAAGAATTCAAACTGTTGCTGCACGAGTTGTGTCCCAGTAAAACTAAAACTGAATTTTGGCTTCACATGTTACTGCATGTGTTTTGGAGCTGAGCATAATGTTTCAAATAAAAATACAGACTTTGAATGAAAATTCCTGTTCAAGTAAATGTTAAGTCATTTTTTTCTTTTCTAAACTCTGTAGGCTCATGACTGCTCTCTGTTGTGTATAGATCTCAATGCCTTTAATACCACCATGGTCCCATGGCCACGCAGTCAATGCCAGCCTGGTAAAATGGACATCAACAGTGGAAGTCACAGCTGCTCATTTAACCCTGCTATTGAGCCACTGCTCAGCAAATCCAGAATGGCTGGCATGACCCTTCTAGAGTACATAAAAACAGTGCCAGACAAAGGAGTTAGAAAGCTTAAACTCTGCACAAATTCTCATTGTTCTAAATTAATTCCTTGTAATCTGAAAGATATGTTAATTTTATTTTGATAATTGCATTTTGAGGAAGATGAAATTTTACTGCCTAATATTCTGTGGAAACTACTACTTCATTATAAGACTTAAATTTAGTGGGACTAATGTAACAATACCTTTGTATTTTTGTATTAAAAATATATGGTTTTCTCCTTTATAATTTCTCTGCAGTGGTTGCAATACAGAAAAAAAAAGGAAAAAAAATATTCATTATGAATTTGCCAAAGATTTTTAAAACCCTTCTTCAACCAGATCAATGAAATATGCACAATGAAGATTTTATCCTTTTATTTTCTATCAGATGGCTGGTTAGGATATTTTCCTTGCATTTAGGAACACTTCCTTCATTTCATTCTACATCCTGAAGTGATTTCAGCTTGTTATAGACAGAAGATGGATACAGAAGATGGATACAGAAAATTTCCATTTTCCCATTTCAAGCATCAGTGTAACATTGGGGTAGAAGGAGGAGAACTGACACTCACTGTTGTTAACATTGCCCCTTCCACTGAATGAATAATTAACCCTTAACCAGGGCAGGACATGGAGTCCAGATGCTCTGTTGCCCCACCAAAGATCTTAGGGATCAAATCCGAGCTACTGTTGATTCTCAGTGTATGTGACTTAATCTCAGGGAAAAGACATTTTAGTTTGCCTGTCCTGAGGAACCATGGTTCACACCTCGCCTTATCTTGGATGTTGTTCTACCCACATTAGTGGTAAAGCAGCTGCTTAAAGGCTTGTTCTGAAACAGGCTTTCCACTGTCTGCAATTAAATCTGTTTTCCTGTATATCAGATATTTAGCAGTTGAGCAGATGTTTCCTATAAAAGGCTAATAATCTAAGTAGTGGTCATTATAATGGGTTTGCTTTATAATGGGTTTAATCTTCTTTGCCTCTCAGAAATAAATGCTCAAAATTACAATTCAGTGTCTGAACCTAGTTGGATTCCAGATATGTTTTCAGGCACAGAAGAGAGGTTTTACTTAAGGAAGTAGAGGATACTTCCCTTCCCTGCTAGAAATGAAACCCAAGTGCTATAACTTCCTTTGAGCCTTTCTTCCTTGATTCTGGTTAACCCAGGGAAAAAAAAATCCTGTAAAGTAGTGAGTTAATCATGTCGAGGAAGTAAAAGTCATTTTTTAAAAACTGTTTTCCTTATTTTTTTTAAATCTGTAAGTACACAAATGAAGCTAGATTGACTGGCCTTTTTACCATGTGTTTGCTAGAGCCCAGTCACAGAGGGAACTGTGTTACAGTGAGCCAGTATCTGTGCAGGAGAGAGGTTTGCAGTGCTGCACTAGTGGTCCTTGGATTGTTTCTTTATGGGAAAGCCTGCTAGCATTTCCTGATTAAGCTGGCTCTTAAAAGATACTTAAGACAATGAGCTCATTGTCATTGTGCCTACTTACACCATGATTTCTGAAATTATTTTAAAGTCTCTTGCCCAGGGTTAGTATTAATATTTATTCCATCTCATACATAATGAAAGTAACTCAGTAAAGTAATGCTATACATGTGTTGATTAAGATTTGGTTTCTGGAATTACATCTTTGTTTCTGACTAAAAGGTAGTTCAGCCAAAGAATACACACAAGAACTACCCACAAATAGATTTACTTTTTGTTCCTACAATAAACAAATCCTCTCTTTTTCTTTAAAGGAAGCTGAGGAGTAGGGAATTGGTTTTTTGCCTCTTTTCTAGCTTCTCAAGGGCAAAATAATAGTAAAATGTATTCAGATCAGATGTAAAAATCTTATTAGGACCATCTGTGCTAATCAATGTTTACAAAAAATGTAAATAAATTATACAGGGAGGGAATATTAGAAAAGACAGTTCTTGGTTTTCTCACTCTTCAAGCTATTACATAAATAAGACCTGATCCTCCAAATCTGGAGTCATATGAGCATTGTCTTTGAAGCTGATGCATTCATTGAGTTAACATGAATAAATTGCTACTCACATGACTCAGAACTTGGATGACTGAAGCTCTGATATAAATATTTTTCTCCCCTGCACATCAGATTGAATACATCAGCAAAAGAGTGTTTTTTTCCAACTTTTTGAAGACTAAGAGATCAATTTAAAACTGTTTGCTATTCCTGGCCTTGACTTCAGCTTCAGCCCTAAGTCTGATCCTTCTCCAAAGACTACCAGGAGTTCAGAGAGGTCATCTACCCAACTGGAATCAGGGAACAGAGCATTTTGACTCTCCCCACTGGACTTTCACCATGCAATTTATTAAATAACATGCAAAAGCCAGGATAGTGAAATCAAATCTACCTTAGGAGGAAATCCTTTTGTGACAAAGTTTTTATCTAGCCTTTACCTGGGTGGCCGTTTTGCAAAGGTGATTAATCTCTCCCAGCAGAAATTTACCTGTGGCTAAATGCAAAAAGGATATTTTTTTCTCTCTCCACCAAATGTGGGATCATTATTCTGCACTGACCTTCATTAGCCAAAAACAATTTGATGACAAAATATACAGCCTGAGAAAAAAATGTTCCTACCCTGAATTGTTCTTTAGATAATTTTACTAGCCTTGACTCAAGCAGAGAAAATGTTGTAAAATAAACTGTAACAACTTACAAAATAGCATGATCTGACCTGACAATTCAGAAAACTTGGCTCATGCAAACTGACAAAACACAGAGATGTATCTGCTGTGATTTCATAAATGCAGCACAGAGGATTGGAACAAAGCAGTGGTCAAACCCATTGATTGCCTTCCACCTGGATTGATTCTGGGATGGAGGCAACAGGGCCTTATAAACATCTATACAGACCAGCTGGTGATGAAAGGCACAAAAATAGTGCTTTCAACATTTTTCTGGGAGCAAAGGTTCACTAAAGAAAGATAGATCTATATGAGGAAAATCACTAATTATCTGCAAATGCCAAAAATTAACCAGTAACACCCTTAAATTGCATTCTGTGGTAGATTCTTCTAGCATTTTGAAGCTTTTTGCATGTCTAGCAATTTTTTAGACATGAAAAGCCATGATCTATGTTAAAATTGGGTGAAGTTCTTATAGCAAATGGATTTTTTTTTCATTTGCCCTCCTTCAGATTATAGTGCTTGACCTCTGTTTATTTCTATTTTCAGAATATTCAACCATATGATCCTAGATTAATGATTCATTTTGCACACTCAAGAAAGGAGATGCCATACTGGAACAGACCAATGACTGTAGGTCTCCTTCCTTTCAGTAACAGTCAATATCTGGTGCTTCAGGGGCATTTGAAATGTTAGCACTATGAAAAATGCTGGTAATGTAATACCCTGTTAGTAATTCAATTTACCATCATTCAAAACAATGTAGAATAATCCCTACATGATTCAAATTCTTTCTACTCTTCAGCTGTGAAGTTATAGAATGTCAAGAAAAGTTCATACTTATTTTCACTCAAGCATTGTCCTTTTCTATTATTCTCACTGACT
Organism: Zonotrichia leucophrys gambelii; assembly: GCF_028769735.1. Lineage (NCBI taxonomy): Eukaryota > Metazoa > Chordata > Aves > Passeriformes > Passerellidae > Zonotrichia > Zonotrichia leucophrys. The sequence continues at coordinate 143,621,278 of NC_088171.1, forward strand.
TTTTAGATCTGTTCACTAGGGTATGTTCAGGTGACTGAAATGAGCAGGTCTCATCTGTCTTTCAACATCCATTTTCACAGAGGAGTGTTAGACATAACGTGCTTGTGATGGAGGTGCCAGAGCTGACTTTTAGAACCATTCAGAGATGTACAATGTATAATTAGTACACAATATAATGTGTATTAATATATGCATATATTTAGATTTTAAATAAAGGCTCTGAATTGGTTATTGAGGTTAATTTTGAAAGAAACTTCTTCCTTCTCTGTGTATAGACAAAGAAAACAAAGAAAGTTTTGCTCATATTATGCAAGGATAAGAATCAGTATACTGACATAACTTATCCAGAAATAGCATTTTCTTAATCAGACTGAATCTCTCATGATGACAGTTTTGTGGAAAAGTCTATGTTTACACTACACCAAAGAACAAGTTATTTGGGTGGAGTTGGAGATAAAGATATTGGACATCTTACATCTGCTGGGGCAGATTGTTGCCAGCTGTGCCATAATTTCACTGGATACTTATGCAGGTTTGGATGGTTTACCTTGCATTTTATTTTCTACCTGGCATTAAATATTTCCCTTCTTCAAATCAAGCAGTCAAATATTTCCAAGTTACACCTCCAAAGTTAGTTGTGACTTTTAGGAATTTGGCCAGCAACCCTCATATCTTGTGTTTTCAGCTGTAGATATTATTGGTGTCTATTTCTGAAAGAAAAATAAATCTGAAGTTCCTTATCCCTTGGGTTTTGCTTTATATCATGACCAGCTCTTACTTTTCAGTGCCACTACATACCACTATCAAGATTTTTTTTTCTTATTCTTACATCATCACTGCAGTTTCCACCTCCTCTTGTGTAGTGCAGAAGCAAACAATCGAACAGTGCTTAACTGAGTGGAGCACTTAGCCTGGATGGTCATGGTACTTAGCAAACACTGTTCATTCATAGTTTAGGCACTTATTCTATGTGTATCCTTTGCAGAGAAGCATTTAGCCCATGATGTGTCCATAAATAAGCTATGGTCACTAGAATCTTGGAAGTCACAACTTTAAAATCAGTTTTATGTACTGGCAAGTAACGATCAGTTCTTATTTATGAAGCTCAGTTAAGGATTGTTGAGCCTTCTCAGAATATAAAAGGAATTATAATCAGCTACAGTCCCACTCTGGACCTTCCAGCCAAGAAAGTTTCAAGTGATGTGATTTGCCTGCACTGTTTGTCGAACACGTTTCCATGTCTCCAGGAAACAAATAATCTTGTCACAGTGGAAACTTAAGGGATACTCCATATACAAAGAGGACAAATCCTGCCTTGCCAGCTTCATCCTAGCTATAAACCTTTTCGGTAGGCTGGCTCTGTGGTATGTGGAGAGCACAGGGCCTGCTCTGTACCTAGGGCCAAGACTCACTGTTCTTAATCCTCCTGCTGCCAGTGTGGAAGGACTCAGTCTCGTTCCCTCCCTGGACTGAAGCCCAGGACTTGCACCCTGGGGAGCTGAGAGGTGTTCAGACCTCATGTTCTCACTTCTTTCTTTAAACAATTAAAAAAAAAAAAAAAAAGTTATTTGTGCTAGGAAGCTTTAAACCTTCCAGTAACCCAATAAAAAAAGAAAAAAGTCTAGTACTTTGTCAAGTGAACTTGCAGGAGAAAGACAAAGCCTCTTCATCCCACACAGAGGCAGATTTCGCTTCTCCAGGGAGAACTTGAGGGAGCAGATGACTCCAGGGCCTTTGATCTGGACACCTACAGGCATGAACAGAATAAGGGCTGCTCTTGGCTCCCAGGTCTGAAGGAAAAAATCATCACCAGCTCCACAATCAGGTCTCACCTAGGTCCCCTGGTTAAAGTCTGATATAAATCAAGTGTGTTACCATGGCAGGGTGCCCAAGACTTCTGGGAAACACACTCAAACAAATGTTATGCCAGAGAACTCAGCTACACTTCAAGAATGGAGGGTGAGCAGGCTATAATTAGGATGTTGAACTACCCACGGCCGTTTGCTCAGGAATCCTTTGGAAACCTCAGACAGTGAGAAGACAATCACAGTGTGTTTTCTGTTCAGGGGCTGAGCACTGCCACAGATCTCCTTCAGGTGTGAGCTAATGATTACTTTATCATCTGGCCCTTTGTTTTCGCTGTCTTGCCCCACTTTTCCCTTTCCACCATGCCACCTCTTGCTATCACACAGATTTTAGGTAATTCTCCTAAAGACAGAGATACTCAGAAGTAAAGTTCCTACTCATGTACTGCATCACTCCAAATAAAGCCAGCATCACCACAGCACTACTTTAAACTCTTCTGACAAGTTTCTTGTGTGGGCTTTGCATTATTATGTTATCTCTTATACACTCCTTTTATTTTTTAATTTCTGTTTTGGAGTGGCCATATTTTTTATTAATAAAATTTCAAAGGAAAGATTTAATGAGAAAAAATTACCATAATCCTATAGTCAGGTTTTCCTCCCAGTAATACCCTCTTCCCAAACAACAGAAAATCTGCAAAGGAAGGGGCACTCATCACTAGTCAGGTAATTTCTGCCATAACTCTAGTAATCTATTGAATTATTTGTCTCATTGTCTTTGCATGGATTTTGATAAAACAGAAAGGCACAGCTCTGCTCCACAGATTTTCAAGGAAAGTATTCTGTCAAACAGGACTGTCAAAGCTGAGCAGCTGTCAGGACATGGAGACATCAGTCTGAGAATATGTATGAGAGTGTCTAAAACAGCTGTACCTACACAATGTGTGACATTTGGGATGACACCTCTGGTAGGGGCAACGGGAAGAGCTGGTCTCTTCTTGACAGGTCTGAACTTCAGCTCTACAATAGCAAAATGGGGCTTTGCCTTCACTGGAAATGTTTATGACAGATTCAGGGAGAAGTTCTCACTGGATGGAGAAGCAGGGTGTGGATTCACAAAGCTCTGGCTGCCCTTTGGTGTGGGTGGGCATCAGCACCAGGGCTTTGCAGGACACTCCATAAAACATTCATTACTCAACACTATCTTCTGAAGAGGGAAGGGGTCCTCAAAGGCACATTCAAAGAATCAAAGGAAGGTTCTTGCTTTGAATAATTTTCTGTGGGAACCTCACTCTTTCCTTTGAATACAAAGGCAAAGACGCAATAAAATATTTTAGGGAAGTATCTACAGAATAGCATCCTTTTCTTGTAATGATCAGGGTTATTTGCAATATGTTCCTGACCAGGTTCTAACCATTATATTTTCCACTTTTTTGATGGCATGGTAAGATTTTTTATTACAAATATCTTTAAGCCATCAATAGCCAGCATGTCTGGTTGTCTGTACCCATAGCAATTTCAGTGTGTGACCTTTACCTGCTGCTCCCAAAGATATGGTGAGTTTGTATCCATTTCAAAGATCAGATAATTTTAAGATGGTTTTCTAGTAGTAATTCTGCAATAAAGCCTTTGGTTTTACAGTCTGAGGGCATGACTGAGGAGATTAGAAAGTAGTAATTCACACTCTTGATACCTGAGATTGATCTTGAAAGGAGCAGCTGTTCTCTCCCTCCCACACCCCCCCAATTAGACACTTTGCATATATATCACACCATTATTTACCCTCAACAGTGCTATCTTCATGTGTACTCTGAAGAAATCTTCAATGTTTCAGCTAGAACTATAGTGAAAAATTAAATACACACATACAAGGCATTTATCAAGCCCATCTTTCATAACATCAAATCAAAACCCACAATGCACAATTCATAAAATCTCAGTACTAGAAAAGAGTGATGAAATTTGCTAATCCATCACTTTGACTATGTGAGATTATTTCTGGCAGTGTGTAGTGCTCTGATACTGTCTAGACATCCAGAATTAAATGATCAGCTGTGCAGAACTGAGACCATTTTGTGAGCATGTTTGTGTCTATGTGTCAAAAGCAGGATGATTTCTGGTATTTACCCTATGTGTTTTCTCAGTGAAGACAATTTCTTTGAATGACAAGAACATGATAAGGTGACAGTTTTGGATAAGCAAAAAGATTTAGATGTTCAGGTTTCTTATTTTATGTTTCACTGCAAATACTTTGAATGTGCATGTTTCTTGACTTGTGTCCTGGAGTCAAGGAGCTAGAATGTGAGTTTACTGCATCCATCTGCCATGAGAGAACAGCATCTGTTTACATTTAAAGACCTGTATTACCAACTGTTAGGGGAGATTCATCACCAGCATCTACAGCCTTACAGTATGATAATGAGGCTCATTGGTTTTGAGAAGTTAAGTTGCCATGAAATGGCAGCTATTTTTGAACACTGTTGCGAGAGGAAAGTCCCAAGTCATCTTTGTTCATGTTATTATAATTTTAAAATAATTTATTAAATATTAATTTTAATAAACTTTTTCACTTCTGAGTCTCTCAATTTATTTTCTTATGTACAAATTTGTACTCATCTATCATAGTGGTAGAGTATTAAGAGAAAAGAGTAAAATTCAATTTTTCCATGACAATAAAAATGATTCATAGTTCTACTAAGATGAAAAGGATCTTTCAAATGTTATTTAACTACTAAATTCTGTTCCAGCTTCACACTGGTGTCATAGTTGAGCATGATTTCCTAATTACGTATGATAAATCTTATTTTTTGAACTTATGGGTTTTTTCCAAAATTCCTGGATTCAATATTCTTGGACATGGGACAAGACACAGTTCAGAGCTGCCACTGAAGATGGCAATTCTTGTATCCCTTACATGCCATTCCAAATCCCTGAGACTGACCAAAGTGGCAAACTGAGATACCCCAGTCTCCTAACTGTGGTTTTAATGGCAATCCTTTAGGAACAAAAGCCCAGTGAAAGAAAACAACACACTAGTGTCAGTGTGTTTCCAAGGACTGGCCAGAAATAGGTAATCTGAAATGTTGTCTTATTCATGCTGTCATAAAGTTTAAGAAGAAAAGTGCTAAGGCAGCAGATTCCATTAATACAAACTAGTTAGAAGAAATAAAAGTAGAGACCACACCAACTGCATAAAATGTGAATCATTTCTGTGTGTATCTGCCAGAGAGAACTCAGGCTTTGTCCACTCTGAAAAACTTCTCTAAGAAAAGTCACTTCTCATCTATGATAGGGAAGGGCCATGGGATATTTTTATATATGAAAGGAAGGACAAGACAGTGAAAGCATATGTTTTCTTTTATCATGCTAGATTTCTGCTTTTCTTCTGAACAGTTTTCCAGTCTAATCTCCATATGCTTTTGCTTTTTACTTGGCTGAAAAATGCTGATCAGCTTGTCCACTGTTAAAATGCATAGGTGTGACTTAAGTACATGAAACTGAAATTGATTTATTAACAAATGTAACAATTCCAGTGCCAAATCTGAGTGGGCTTTGTGATCTGTGATTCAAAGCCCAAGTGCTGCAGGTCTCTGGTGAGAAAGAGCCTTTCTGTCATGTCCTGGAAGAGGATGTTCTGCTCATTCACTAAAAGCTTAGAGAGCAGAAGTGTGAGATGGAGCCATCCCAGATCTTACTTCCTTGCTGAACTCACAAGTGGGACACAAAAAAGGAGACCAAGGAGAAGTAGAAAACATCTGACAGCCTCTGCTTGACTGAGATTGTGGGTTTGCCTACTTAGATTAGCAAATACTCAGGATCCAGCCACGAGTTCTACTGCACAGCAATAAAAGACCCCAGGCACAGCCTAAAGTTAACTTTTCTGAACCCAAGCAGGTGATGAGTTTTGGTAGTCTCCACAGAAAATTACATTTTGCTCTACTAGTCAGTGTGTGAAAGGAAGGAGAAGAGGAAATCCCTCAAAAATACTCACATACATTAGATTTTGATGTATCCCCATAAGTGTTTGCATCCTGCTCAGAGGCCACTGGGAAAGGTCAAATCCTGATAGAGACTGTGATGTTGAGAGCAAAAATGCTTCCTCAGTGGGTGTGGCTTATAGTTATTGGCGCATTAATGAGAAATAAACTGCCTTTCAGGATCCCAGAGATGTAGTTGTCTCTCCTAAACTCCAGGAAGCCAGGCATGGACACCAGTGCCTTACACTCATTTAAATTTCATTACATCAATGGTGTAGGAGGGCTGCCACTCTCAGAACCACACAGCCGTGGGTACTGCTGCACATCATTGTAGCTAGCATGGGCAAGGACAAGTTCAGAGGCAATGCTCTGAAGTTAACAAATACATCTCTGGGTTGCAAATCTTTATTACTTTTTAAGTGAGCCAATATACTGTAATGTGAAATGGCATTATCGCTAATGAAATAAGATAATTACACTAATGGCATGACCAGTGATGGTAAGTTCACATTGTACAAGTTGTAATGAGGCTTCTGGATCAATAAGTAGCTCTTTGGCTGGTCACATCTGATGCACAGGGTACAACATTTGTGAGAAAAGCCTTTAGGGAATGCAGATGGTTAACTCTAAAGATGCTGGAACAATCCTTAAGAGTCCTGGTTTTACTCTAGTTGCACTGATCTGTCTTGCTGTATATTTCACTAAATGAAGTGAGACAGTTCTGTGTTAGAAAATCCAGTGAGCAAAATTTTCTCATTTCTTGTGAATTATGAAGGGAACAGGCATTGTTGTTATTCTTTGGAAGACTTAAATACTATTCATTCATTGAGGATGAAAGATTCACTAATTTTATTGGTAAAATAGAACCTTTGGTAAAGAGAATATTGGTGAATATTGGTAAATAGAATCTTTCCCAAATTGTGAAATATTTTTCAATGCTCTTTTATTTTCTTTCTGAAAAAAAAGAAAAGAATCCTGTGCAAAACTATTTGGAAAAACAATATATTTCTCTGAAACATCCAGTTCAGTAAGCAAAGCTTTTCTCTGCACTTCTCTCACTGTCACTGCTGCTGGGAAAGAACATAAGGACGAAGATACTGAAATCTTTTTCCTGTCTTTTTCCCTTGGTGGTAATTTTTTTTTTCTTTTCCCAGTGAAAAAATTCTGTACAGTCCATAAAATTATGTTCTCCTTCTTCAGGAGCCAGACAAGAAAGAAATAAGTATCGAGAGCAACTGGTTGGAAAGGAGCTTTGCTGCTGTTCCCTGTCCTCCAGCAGAACACTGCAGTGTCCACACCATGCCCAGCAGCAGCACAACAGACTTGTCCTCCTGGGAATTTCCCTGGCTGTGCTTGGCGAGGGGCTGAATGCCTAAGGAATCAGAATTAGAGGGAGAAAATGGATGTGGCTGAAAGCAAAACCATCTGAGCACAGGAACTGTCCCTGCAGATCAAGATGACCCCGCTTCAATCAGGCAGGGAGGTCTCCAGGCTGCTTTAGCTGCACTCCTGGATGGCCTTGGAATATTGCTATTGATGGAAACAACGTGAATTCCCTTGGCAAGTCACTCATGGGACTTAGTAAGACTCCACTGCTATTGCCAAACAACAAGAACAGCAAAAATAAGTATGGTGCGACTTAAAATATCCCAGTAAGGATTTTTATTTCACTGAAGTTCTTCAAAATGCATTTTCTACAATGCAGAAAAATTTACAGCCTTCTGCCTGAGGAAGGTATTAATAAAAACAGTGCTCCAGGCATTGTGCTGGGGCTTTGTGGAATGACTAAAAGGCAGGAGAAAATTATAAATGACAACTTTATTTAATCATAAACAACACTAATATATGTCCAAGTAGTGTTTTGGTTAATTTTCAAGCCTTTATTTGCCATTATTGAACTAGGTTGGAAGATGATTGCTTAATTGCTGTCCCACTGGGCCCATCTCGGAAATGAGATGTGTATCTCAAAAGCTCATCCCTCAGAGTTATGTTTTAAATAAGTTCCATGTCAGCTAGGAGATTTAGATGTAAAACTGATGCTGAGCAAGAGCTTACAAAATGAAACTGGTGATAAAAGGGAATTTCCAGTTTTCTGAAATTCCATCATTATGAGATGTGAGATATAATCACATGTTTTAATTGCAAAATATTTTAAATCTAGAATTTTATACAAGTTCAATGTTTTTAATATTCTTTTATTATAACTTAATTACAGGAAATTTCCATTTAATGACAGTTGTTCAAACTGGAAAAATATTTGTTCCCACGTCCCTTTTGTTTAATTTCTGTTCATGGTGTTTCCTACAATTTAATAAAAAGTAAATAGTTTGGTCTAGGATAAGTATTAAAACATAAGTGGCAAATCCCTAGTGATTCTGAAATATAATTTTAAAAATTTTAATCTGTCATTATAATAAGCTGTAAGTAAGTGACATAAAATCACAAATGTTACAAGCTGAAATTAGGAATGCCAAAAACATTATTTCAAAATAATTTCAGTTTCAAGAAAAACTGTTTTTTAATTCAGAAGGCTTCAGACCCACTGCTATCAGGAGACACAGACTAACAAACCACGGCAATGCCTGCAGCAGGAGATGCACAGCAAAACTCCCACACCTGAATGGCTCCTGCCCCTCTTTGGATTAGGGACATCATGTAGGGACATGAGATAGGGGCTTTTCTTCAGAAGTCTGTGGCTTAAAGGCTCTCTGAAACAGAGACCACAGCTTTGCTTTCTATAGCTGTTTGAGTCCCTTTTCTTCTATGAAATTCTAGTTGAATTTTTAAGCAATTCATGAGTTTACCACCCAGAATCCAGTTTGTCACCAGGATTCCTTAGCCAGATTTTTCATCCAGAATATCCTTACAAAGGCATTCAGCAATTGACCCATGTTTTCTATATAAAATAATAGAAAGGATTCTGTCTTAGATGGAAAACTCAACATTTAATGTTTTTAGGTCCCTAGTCTTTTTAAATGCCCCTGTTAAAACTCATTGCATAGACAAAATTATGTCAGTAGCAATTCCATTATATACAATCCAAATCTATGCATTTGAGGTGGTTGAATATTTTTCTCTCAGAATTGAATTTGAGGAACTTTAAACACACTTGTCATTTCAATTATAACCTATTTCTACATTGGAAGCTAATTCAGAGAATAGAAATGTGAGGCTCTGTAATTCTGGGTAATTTCTGATTTGAGAAAGAATCTGCTCATGTCTTAAGAGGGGAAAACAGAGTAAGCCTTGAATAAAGGGAACTAAGCTAATCACATTCTGCAGTTATTGAGGACTGTTAAAGCATCATTTATAAAATAATGATTATTTAAATTATCTTAGTGAATCCATTTGCCAATCCCTAATAATTTTTTTTATTGCTGATCAGAGGAAATAGCTTCACTATTGGCATCAGCTTGTCTATACAATAGATTTTAGCAAGAAGCAGTTAAAAATCTATATCAATCAACCAGCCTTGCTTTGCTTTGTTTCTAATTTATTTTCTAAAAAAATAAAAGAAGGAAAAAAAAACTTTTTAGGTTCACACTCCACAAAATAATTGTTCAAATCCTGATGTCACATAATTTTTAAGGTGTCCAGTTTGGGGTTTTTTTGTTGAACATTGCCAAATAAACAGATTAATAATTATGAAAATTAAGATAATAATGTTAAAATCTTACTTTTTGTGAAATGAACATGAATTAACCCAATCTGCCTGGCTGTTGTGCTGCTAAATCAGTTGTTTCTATTCCCATGTTAACAAAAGGGGTCACCCCAAGCAGCCTTCCTCTTAGCAATTCCTGCAATGTAGACAGATCCTTGCAATGTGGCAGATCTAACTTCCTTAGATTTTAAATTTCTTGTATTTCCAGGCACTGACTGCCAAGATTATTTTTTTTCTTTCTTAGCAAATTCAACTCCCTTTCCTGTTGAGAGAGGATGGTGGGAAGAGACTGTTTATTTCTTCTAGTTTTAATACAAATTTCTTCTATGAACATATTTACCATCAGCAGCAGATAAATTCTCCCCCTCCCATGAGTTTTTCTTCTTTTTTCCATCAACTCCTACTCCCTCCCACCACTGGCCTGGCCATTCATCCCCCCAGAGTATCCACAGAGATCTTGCTCTCAAATCCTCTCCCAGCTGTGCAGGAACTGCTTTAATTTCACTGACAAAGGCTATGGCTGCTAACTAAATTATGGCTATTTGATAGTGTAGAAGACTGCAATGCCCACTCTAAAAATGCAGATTCCCACTTCCAATCTTGGTTAAAACACCTGTATTATAATTAATATGCTCTGCCTATGTACATGTGTGAACAGTACAGCTGCATGACAGCCAAGAAACATGTTTCAGAGGATCTTGAATTCCAGAAAATAGTTATCATATGTAATTAACTCAGTGAGAGAGACACAATTGTCATTTGTGGTTACAAACAACAGCAGAAACAAAAGCATGAACTGAAGAAATCCTGGCTAGCTGCACATATATTAAAGTCTCTGCTCTCCATAAACTGCAGTCATGCATTTTCCCATAGAGAAAGTTATCTAATTTTGTCTAAATGGGGAAACCAGTGATATAAATTATCTGCATATTAATTATGTATATAGGTCTCTTCCATCTCTTTTTTCACATCCCTCTGAAAAGCAAGCATGGTCAGCTGACCCATGGCAAGGAAAACCCCTTATAAAACATTTGTAAATAGGTGAGAAATGTGATTCACAGCTCCAGGAAAAAAAAGAGACAAAATGCAGAAGGAAACAAAGACCAAATGAAAGATGTCAAAGTTACTTTGAGCAATAGAGTTGAAAAATTACAAAGAATTCCAGCCCCCAAGAAGAAACTGCAGACTCAAACCTGTCAGCATGTTGGAGACCTTGGATGCTACGGCTTCAAAGCCACCTAAGAGAGTTAAAAGTATGGCAACATGAGATTATTCTGACTTTTGGCAAGGGTTACAGAGCAGCACTTTGAAAAGCAGCAGGGACTCCTGAGAGTATATTGCTTTACCATTCAGTCTCAATAGGCAGCTTGCAAGACCTTGCAAACTTTCCCGTGAGCGATCATCACGTTCTAGTGAATGGTACTTAGTGGAATAGCTGGAGGTTAATTTTTAAATCCCTCTCTGTCATGGTGAATTGCACTGCTTGTAACTGGCAACACAGAGCAGAGTCAGGACTGGCACATGTGGAATTAGTGAGACTTTGAGTGACTTTTATGCATATTGCATCATTCTAGTTTTCTACAGTGTTAGTGGCATCAGTTGTTCATTTTCAGTTTGTTCAGATCTTTTTGGACTTTGGATGACCCATTGTGGTAACATTAATTAAGCACAGTACAGGAAATTTTTTATGAGCTATGAAGCCACACACATATCATACATTTTATGCTATAATAATGGCAAAGAGCAAAGAAATAAGTTTTTTTCTTTGTTTCCTGCCAAAGATGAACAAGAAAGAACAGGGGAAATGGTGCATAGCTCTCAGGTCTGTTCTTCTTCCTTTTAACTGCATATGAAACCTTTTTTATGCTTTAGATATGCAGAAATAATAAGTAGCTCCTATGAGAGGCAATATTTCTGGAAGTCTAGAGAAACAATCAGTAGCTGCTGGGTAATTTATGTGCCTTCGCTTCAAAATGGCCCTAGTGTTTTTTGTTCTAGTATCTAAGAAGCACAGTTATAATTAGAAGCTTTTAAAGCAGGAAACCTGGTCTTCTGGTGGTGTTTGCAGGGTTCCACCTCACATGTTGATGTGCTCCCCAAACTTGTCATCCCAGATTTATTTTCATTGCTGTTTTTATGTTTCCACCATGTAACATTGTTTTGATCGATTTTACAGGCCATAAAAACTGTAAAAAGATTGTGCATGTGCAAATTCCTTTGAAATCATGGAAGTTGATCTCACAGCCTGGTGCACACTGTGCCGTTCCTTCAGCCCCAAACATGCTCAGCTCTGCAGTCCTGGATGGCTGCATTGCCTCAGCTGCTTTGGAGATGCATTTTTAATTAATTAATTTCAGCAAAATGATACAACTTTATCCTGTTCCTACAAAGTAATGGTGCAGAACACAGCGTGCAACATATTTGATGTTAAGACCAAAATTCAATTAATCACTTGTTCTGACTTAGACAGTTCACACCCCACCCATAAAGCTGGCTTTGCTTCACAAACACCATAGAGATTTTTAAAAATAAACTAACAAAGTAATGTAAAAGAACACTCTGTTCAAGCTGTTTATCCAGGCTTTGTGCATAAAAAGGAAAGACACAGTTTTTATACTTTGATCTAACAGCTTTAATGTGAAAAAAATGGAGAGGAAAGACCTAATTTGTTGGTTTGAAAAAGCAATGCCACTCATTAATCAGAGCACTGAAGAGAGAAAACATAAAGTAGCTTGAGTTGGCTTTTATCACACAGGCCTGATGATAAAATATCCACTTCTACTGGAAACCCCTCCATCCCATTTTCATTGAATACACAGTAATTCAATCATGACTAGGAATAATTTATTTGTAACAAGGAAGGTTTCTGTTTCTCCATAATGAGTTGATTATATCTTGTCAGAGGAACCTTAAACCCATCAAATGTCAAAAGAATTATATCAAACATATTATTTTCATAGCAGCTGGATATGAGTAACTGATGAAACAGAGGTCTTTACTTTCATTTTGTACTGTGAATGATAAAATATAGCACATAAAATGGAGCCTGTGACACAAATTCATGCAGGTCCCTAATTTCCTACCTTTCAAAGATCTGTTTCATTAATTTGATCTACTCATTTACTCTAAATATTAAATCATTATTTGCTGGGGGAATTGTACATCAAAATGTTCTTCTGAGATTTTTTTTTTTTTTTTTTACATTTTAATGAAAGTGATCCCTGTTCATGATGCATGCCCTGATAATGCACTTATCCAAAAATTAAATTTGAGATAACATTTGATCCCTTCTGTCTCTAAAAGCACTTGCTGGAAACAGAAGTGTGGCAGAGGGACTGCTGCTATGGCAAAGGATGGGAGTAGTTGGGAATCTATCCCAAAGAGGGAGAGGGAGATGAGATCCTTGCGAGCATAAATCATGGAAAGATAGTGTGAACAGATCAAATACAATCTGCAGCAGCTTCTGGGAAATCATTAAAGCAGATATTGACCAGTTTCAGAAATATGCAGTCCTTGTTCACTGCTGCATGAAGCACCCCACTTTGTTAAACTTTTTGGTAGACCAGAGACAATCTTTGAAGTAGACCAGGTTCAGCTCTCAGAAGGAAAGAAGAGGCTGCCATATATACAGGGAACAATTTTCCCTGGATGAAAGTTGGAGAAAGCAAGAGAGAGTGGGCAGCTCACACACCTGTTCGCACTCCTGGTGTTCATGGGCATCAGTGTCTGCTCTCTCTTCACTGCTACATCTGAGCAGATAAAGTTTGCTCACTTTTTAAGTAAAAAAGCCCAGCATTGTCCTGTAATTGTTTGGTGTAGAATTTAATATTGAACATTAACTCTTCCATAGGAAATGGCTGCTGTGGACAGATAAAAATTGTAATTCCGCTGCATTATCTTGGGAATAGTACCTTTCAAACAGGATTTTTCTGGGCTTAACTCTATGTCCTTGTAATGCATGAAATGCTGAGCTTGCCACAATCCTCTAAGGGAGAGAGGGAGTAATGGACAGCAGCTGCATGTTGGAATGAGTTGTTTGTCACTCCACATGGGGACAGCAGAAATTGCAGCTAAGAGGTGAAATTTACTTCTCTTCTGCCTTGACTGATAACCTGAGGAGCTCCCAGAACAGACAGAAACTCAGAGCTGGAGGTAGCAGAACTGAGCAAGGCAAGGTGAAAGAGAAGCCAGAATTCACATCTTGTTGTAGGAACCATCTCTGTGACAAATTATGCTTTTGACACATTGCCCCCTGAGAGTTTTGTAATGGGATTTTCTAAAGATGGTTGGGCAGCAGGAGGCAGCATCAAAGATGTTTCTTGTTACAGATGACTGCAACAAAATTGAGTAAATCCAGGTAATAATTCAATCAGTATCAGTAAAACTAAACTCAGTGCAACTGTTTTTTACAGTGATGCAAGAAACAATTTTAGAGACTTAAGACAGACTCTGTATACTTGAACCATGCTGAGATCCACCTCCAAGACAGTGAGATGAATGTGGCAGAGCAAGAAAAGGAAATGACTGGGTTTTTTCTTTTAGGAAATTCACATCTTTGGACAGGGAAATGAGATAATGTCTGAGTATCACCTTGTGTTTGGATTTTTTCTCCCAAATCCTAAGGTCATTCTCATTTATAAAGTATTTCTTTGTTTTATACAGAATTCCTGTTCCTATAGCTACAGAAACACCACTTCTGAAGAGAATATGGGGAAGGTATTTCTTTTTCATGTGCTTCTGGGAGTGAGTTCAAGCTAGCAGTATTTCTCTGTTTTACAAAGAAATGATGATGTTTTACATTCATCTCTTCTTGCTTTCAATAGTACATTGCCAGTAACAAAAATATGCCTGGGTGTGGAGTTAATAGGAACCACTTCATCTTACTCACATTAACACATTGTAACATTGGTAAGTGTAAGTTTATTGGGGTTGTTGACATCAATAGTGGGTCATGGCAGGTAGTGTGGGACTCAAATTAGGAGAATGGAGAAGGCTGTGGAGAATGACAGAGGGTTGTCACCCAGCTATTTCACCTCTTCTCCCTATATTTTGGCAGGATCAGTGGGCAGACAATAGAATTGGAGCAAGGAGGTGTCTCCCTTCAGCAATTTTCGTTTATTTTCAGCCTTAAATATCTTACTTGGATACAGAGTCAAATATACTAGCTAGCTTATAAGGCATCATAAGGAATCACATTTGTAAAGAAAAAACCAAAATTTCTTCCAGTCCATGCTAATAGCTGTCAAACCAGAACAATAGCACTGAAAAAAAAATCATTTGTGAACAAGAAGATACTTGCACATTTAGTAACTGGTGCTCCTGAGCAGAATGCCAGACTCTCAATCCAGTGTCCAGAGCTCTTTAGTTGTTATTTTCCCGCATCAGAATAAGGAGATGAAAGAATTTTGTCAAAATTTTCTGTTAACAAAACTGCCATTTTATCAGTGCGATCATTCTCTAAGTGAATGGAAATATTCTGGAGTTTACCAGAAGTTTAATATTTTAAGAGAAATTATGGACGTATCTAATATTTTCTGTCACACTGGTAGCCTTGCTCCTTCATTTATACCAGGAAAAAGTCAGAATAAGTGTGTACACTTCAGTGAAAGCTGTTCTGTTTCCTACACCCTGAAAGTGAAGTGGGCCTCCCACTTCTAGAGTCAACCCTTCAGGAAACCTAGACGCCAGTGCACTTTAACTGTCTAGATCTGACTGAGCTGTGGTTATAGCCGAGTATTTAACAGCATTTCACACTTCTCCTGTCATCTGGATTACATAACAATGTGCTGATTTTATAAACAGCAACTACTCATTCTTGTGGTCGAGTTTTACTGGATGCACAAGAGAAACATCTAACCAAATAAAGCTGGAGACAGGGAAATTGGATGCAGAGGAAGGGCAGGCATTCCTCGGTGCATGTAAAACCAAACGGTGCCAGGATTTGCAGACTGCAGTGCCACCACTCAAGGGCCCTGCATACACTTCCAGCCAGGGGATCATAAGAACTCACTTTCTTGTGGCTGTTGAAAGTTCTTTTGCTTGGCACATGCACTTAAAAACCCTGCAAATGCCACTTATGCTATTAAGTGCACAGGGGGGAGGGTAATTAACTATTCATCTGCAGGAGGTTAGCAATGCCAAAAAGTGTTAAAAATCAAAAGAATCCATATGTATAAATGCAAATGTTTAAAGTGTAGTAAAACTAGTGAGGCAGACCCTCAAGCAGTCTAAATCCAATGCCTCTGCTGGCCTCAGCAAAGCTCCATCAGCCTGGGCTAATTTGGGCTGTGCTCTGGTAAATACCTCCAGACCAGGCACCTGTGTCTGTGCTGGAGTCAAGCTCTGCTGAAACAACCTTCTTTCAGCTATTGCCTAAAGAGTGTGATGACATAGCGTGTGTGATTCTTACTACTACTGGAGCAGCATGAATACTCAGGGGGACCTTTCCTGCAATGCTTCATTCTACAGCAAAGGACTTCAATTTCCATGTTGTTGTACTATGAAGGTGGGAGGAGATACCTCTTTTGGATATAGGGCAGCTGAAAAAGTGCTCAAGAACATTTATAAACTCATCTCCTACAAAGAAGTTCTGAACCACCAGCATTTTGCAGATTTTTTGAGAGCCACATGAACACATCTACTCTGGACTGAAAACAACATTTGTAGCCTATACTTAAGAAATATTCCATTGAAGTGGGATGTTCCTCTCATCCTGGGAAAAGTTCAGCAAGGCCAAGTTTAAGGACCTGTCCCAGGAACAATACAGTCTGGGGGAGGAAGGGATGCAGAGCATCCCTGCCAAGAAAGGCACAGCAATGCAGGGAAGAGCCAGTTCCTCTTTCATTGCCTTGTAAACTGGCACGTGGCTTGACTCATGCACCACAACAGGAAAGTCAAGAGGTCTGCATACCTGGGAAGTAAGAAATAAAAAATGACATTGTGGGATTCCCCTAAGAATGCCTACAATTTAGGTATTTACAGCTCAGAAAATCATCTTGGGTGCCATTATAGTCAGTAAATAGACTGCCACTGAAATGTATGAAACTATCTCAGTTGAATAGGTGCTGTGAGATCAAATGAGTGCCAATCAGCCTCCACTGGCTCTTAGTGATTACTCCTTACTGAGCTTTAGCAGGACTCAAGCAGGTAGCTCGGATGGACAAAGGCCCATGCTCTAGACACCTAAACTAAGTTGTATTTACTAAGCATATAGTAATATACTAAAGGAGACCTTAAATACCTATATCTTAGAGGGATGAAAGCCTTTTTGCCTACTGTCTCAGAGTTCAGGCAAATGTGTGGTCAAGGTGAAGTGTCTGTAATGTATTAGTGCAGCAATAGATTGTTTAGGACTCATTTTGACTCCATCTTTGCTTCCCATTTCTCATTATTCCACTACTATATCAAGATGAGGCCTTAGGGATAAACCACCTTAACTGTCCATTTCCTTCCCTCATTTGCTGCAGTGGTTGGTTCTGATTCACACTGAAAAACTTAAAGCCATAAATTTAGTTGGAAATCAACAAAAAAATCCTAACCAGTTTTGCAGTTTCTTTTTTTTCTGAATCACAGTGGGTCTCCAAAGAACCATATGTTCTGTCTCACGGATTTAGGGATGACGATTTCAGAGCTCACTCTGGATTGAGCCACTTAGAGGTGGACCCATCCTTCCATGTGGGAAAGATATCACACAAGTCAGGTCCCTCCTTTATGGGCCAGTGACTTATAAATGCCTTAAGGGCAGTAGCCCAGTGACACAGTAAGTCAGGCACAGATTTTTGCCACTCATTGGATACTGTTTATCTCTAGAGATGGATTTCCACTGTTGCATCCTGATCAAAATTCTTAAACTTGATGTAGAGCTCACATCTGAGGCTTCTCGTCCCTTTTTTTGTTTGTGACTCCTCACCAGACAGCACAGAAATGTTAAATAATCTCAGGAAAGCTGGTTGGAAATGTGCTGCTAGGAGAACTTTCAACTGAGTAGGGGGGAATTTTTCAGCGGAATTTCTTTTTCTATTTATTCTTTTAACAGTAGAGAGCCAAATTTAAGGAGAACACTCAAGTCTCTGTGATAAACATACACCAGAGTCTTCCACTTGTTTTCAATAGATTTCTCTTTGTTCCAGTTGTCTGCAGCTTCTTATCCTTAAAATTCCATTTCTTTTGTTGCCAGAATTTTTGGGTATGAGAGAAGGTTCCACCTTGTTACAGTAATTTAGAAACACCTGTCACCATATATTTTAATATGGCAGTTACACTGGAACTAATCCCCACATAATCTTCTTAATACGAGGTACTATGGGCTTACTCTACAGATAGGGGCCTTGCATTTCATGTCTCACTAGATTTAGAACTTAATTTTACTTCTGATACTTCCATAGCATGTCTAAATGTATCTTTGCTTGGCATGGTTGGTTTGCACCAATTTTAGGGAAGAAAAATAAACCCTACACTTTCTTTTTTTTTTTCTCTCTTTTTAAATACTAATTATTCCCACCAAGTGATTATCCCTGGTCTTACTCCTTTGGCCCAGCTGAACAGCAGCCCTTGCAAGCAGCATGGTGCTGCTCACTTGTTCCCCATGGAGAGATGAGGAGCTCTGTGCTCACACTCTCACTGTCTCGAGGATGAAGAAAAACACTCAAACACATGCTTGACTTGAAGCTTGATTCCATATCCTGTTGATAGCCAGACACCTTCAGTGTAAACAGTAGGATAACAAACTTTAATTTAGAAAACAATTCCAATATATAATCTGTTTTTTCCATGCTATTACTGTATCATTATCACATTAGTAATTAAACTTGTTTATTTAAAATCCTTTTGCCTTCCTTCCTGACTGAAAGTCATCAGCCATTTGAACTCTCATAAACAAAATTTTATTTTATCATACATACTGTTGGTCTCTTTATTTCTGGTCCATGATGTTTCATGGGTTTTAAACTTTATTTTTGCATAATTTAAAATATTTAAAAATACCTGATTCCCTATACTTTTTGCTTAATTATAAGTCAAGTATATCTATACACGGTCTATATACAGAAGGCTATCTGGTTCAGAGGAATATGCATATTTTGGAGTGCATAAATACATTAAATCCAACCCTTATGTTTAAAGAGCAATAAGGTGGTAAGATCAAGTAATCATCAGTTAGGAAATGCCATCATTAAGGATAAATATACAACTTCAGTTATACCTTATATGCACGTTTTATCAAATATCCTTTAATTAGAGAATGACAGATATTTTTTATGTGCCCTCTTTACTATGCAAAAGCAATTATATGCATTGAATTTACATCTTGCATTTTCAACCTCCAACCTCACTAATTTAAGTGTCTGCTTTCATGTTTGTTTAGCATACTGTCTACCAACACTGCTCCAAATATAACTACTCTGGCTTTTATCTCATTTCTTCACAGACATTGGGAGACTATTATTTTTGTGATGCCTTTTAGAAGGAGTATCCCAAGTTGTGGATTGACATCCTTTGAACACTTAGACTAAATACCAAATTAAATAAGGCTACAAATTTTTCTTTACTCTGCAGCTGTTCAGAGAAGAAACTGTTATTCTCCTTCTACAAGTAGACAAAGTGAAAATAATCATAATGATTTATCAACCTCCTTATGCCCAGATATTTTTTATGTGCCAACTCTCCCAGTCTTTGAAAACCAATTTCAATTTCAGATCACTCCCAGGAGTGTTGGTTTCATATCATGTTCATGCTCCCACTCCAAACTGAGATGACACATCAGAGAACATTAGTTGTCTACACATTCTGCAGCTTCTCACCTTCCCATGAAAGGAAAGATCAAGTTTTAGGCCAGAAGATAACTGTGAGGTGCTCAGAATGGACTGCTCATCTGGACAGTAAAGGAGGGGAGCCTGGACCAAAACATTGGACCTTTCATGGTTTCAACCTTCTTTCCTGCCAGGTTTGCTCTTACTTGACAATGTCTTAACGAGCCCTATTCACCCTTTGCATGAATATCAAGGTTAAACATCTCAATTTACGCCAATGTTCCCTGGGTCATTTATCCATAAAAAAACCCCAGTACTACAGGTTTCTTCCCAGTTGAGAACAGTGTTGATACACTGTAGTGCCTCATGTCAATAAGAACAATAAGGAACACCAGGAGAAATTGCTCAAGTCCTGGCAAAGAAACTAACAAAATACATTAGTCAGCTAAATTCAGCTACTGCCTGTGTTGTTTTGACACATGCAGACACATTTGTTGTACCTGTGTGTTGCCACCTTCACTCTGTTTGGTCTGGCTTTTGTCCCATATGAAGGTGAGGGAAGAGACCCTCCTGTCACCACACCAGGATTTGGGGATCAGGCTATCAGGAGGGAGGATCTCACCAACACAGTCTGGAACAGAAATTGTGGGGAGAAGCGTATTCAGCTGTGCCATCTAAGCATGATATCCATGAGGAGAGAGGATGTGGAAGGTCATCTATCCAAAACAGAAGAGTCCAGCAACTATTAATAAAGGATTTTCCCTTATTTATATCTTAGCTACTTATGCTGAGATTTCCAACATGACATCAGCAAGAGATCTATCACTAATAAAGTTCACAAACCTCTAAATTTTAAACACTTGCTTCAAAAGATGGTTTTCATAAAATGTGGTTCAATAGTAATGAAACTTCATGTTTTTCCCTCTAATCTTTTTCATTAAAATAACTGAACTTTTTTACTGGAACTTGCAAATAAATCCCTCTCAGGCATATGCACAAAAAGAACCTCCTGAAATAGAGAATTGTCCAAAAACGTAAATAAAATTATTCATGACTGGTGAAGATAAAGTACTGAAATCAGAGACAGTGTGAAATGTCAGACAAACATCACCATTTATTTTCAAACAACCAGTCCTTTACACCCCATAAAATACACCCCCAACGCTATTGAACCCATACACAATTACACTTACACATTAACTTATGTGTTTAGGTTTCAATTGATCATTTTTTCCCGTGTTTTCTGAATTTCAAGGAACAGAAAATAGAGTTTCCAGCACTGTACAGAATGCTGCAGACAGCTGCTTCATGTGACATTTGCATAGCTTTACAGCAATGATCTGTAGGAAGGAACCACGAATGTCCATTCAAAAAATTGCCACAAAAATGGCCCTGGCTTCTGCAAATGTAGGAAATTACTATTGAACTCATCTTACAGAAGCTGTAATACTTTAAGCTTATATTTCCATTGAAAATTATAGCCTTTGCAACATTTTGGACCACTTCTCTAGAAGAAGTACCACTTACCACCCTTTTCAATTTCAGATGTTGAAAATAATGAGATTCAGAGCTGGGAATGGCCCTTCCACTTCTAATGTGAAGCTCACCAAACACCATACACAAGATTAGTTCAACATCTCTGTGTTGACCAAGAGCTGATAGTACACATAGGGTTTTCTTCTCTTCATGCCATGTTTCCCGGAGTGTCAGGGCCCTGAGCACACCTCTTTAGAGCTAGGAGTAAATAGCCTGTCCTTCTCTAACCTTGGGATTTGCATTTAAACTGAGGCTTTGGCCCTGGCTCTCACCTGTGCTGCATTGCAGTGGCATCACAGCTGTGTCTCTGCCTGCCCTTGTACCTTCTCTCTTCAGATTTCTTCACAAAACCTGTTACCAACAAAGGTAGATACAGCCTGATTAACCCCTTAACTCTGGAAAGGAGATGCACTCAGGGTCTTGAGATTAACACATGCATCATATGTGAAAAACATCTATTGCATGTGTTAAAAAAAGAGGTTTTCACTACTATCTTTAGAATGACCATTTATACACTCCACTATTTGATATCATGGCCTTTCTAGTTCATTTCCATGCTTATGGAAGTCTTTGCTTTCCTTCAAGGCTCTTTAATTTATTGCTGAATGAATATTCAGAGATCTCCATTGGTCTTCCAGGACTTCATGACTGTTAATAACCAGTATTTTTTCCTTCCTTCTCATTAACTTCTTTGCCTGTACAGCTAGACAGACGTCAGCTCTCAGCAGTAACCAAACTACTAAATTAGCAGGACAGCAATGTCTTGCAGTTTTTCACAGTTTGGTTTTGTTTCTCTGTAGCATATCTTAAAGGGAGCTATTTACCATTACTGTGAAGCCCAATCCATTGGTGATTTAGAGCTACAACAATATTGAGGCAGATGAGCCTCTGCGGAGATATTTAATGACATTATGTAAATGTAATCAATGGGCTCAATAAAGCATAACAATAACAAAATACTGTTCACATTATATATAAATAAATGTGCATGGACACATCTATGTGCTTCCTACATAATTACTGTAAGAGTGCCTGTTTATACTGCTGATCTTCCAGCTCTCTATATGCCATTTTGACAGTGCCTGTTTAGGCAGCCTTATTGAATCCATAACATGTAACTAGCTGATTAGGACCCTGACTTATGCCAGAAGATCCTGAATCTTCTGAGAGGAAGGGAAAAAAGAAAGCTGAAATTAGAGCAACTCAAAGTCATCATGTGTTGTTGCTCAAAACTTTCAAGTGTTTCTTTTTTTAAAAGAGAAATATTTCAGATATATTCATATGTTTGTGACGTTCTGTCTATAGTTTGATTTCAGTAGAGAGAGATGAATTTGTAGCCTTCAAAAAGAAAGAGAAAAAGAAAACAAAAATCTGTTGGATTTTTTGTTGCCAGGCTATGACATTAATCTAAAATTTCTACTATTATGAATTGAATCTGGATTATTAGGTAGTACAATATCTGGGTACATTGTGGAAAAAAAAAATGAATGGAGGAAGCTGTGATCAGCCAGTGTTTGCCCAGCTTCAGCTACTGGCTGACTACTGACTGTATCTGCACAGATTTTTGGGGCAATATATGGATGTTAAAATGTTTATACATGAATCCTGATCTCACAGTACTGAATTAGATCTCTCAACACAGAACGACAGGAAAAGCTCTGGTCCTTCATGTTCCATGCTTCCAACTACATAATCAATACAGTGTATCATTTCAGGTACTGCTTAGATTCTTGTTGGAGGTGATTAATAAATTGAGCCTAAGTGTTACCAAACCTAGAAGATGATATATTGTGTACTATATTGTGAAAATACACGGCATTTCTCAAACAATGTGGCATTATATGTTTTCAGTCTTGAAGGTCATAAAAGGATGACAGCCCCAAAATACTACTAGGACTCCAGTGGAAGAAAGCTGGGGCAGTGATTTAAGCAGAGATAAAAGGACAAAGCTGGATAGAAAAGAAAAAGTGTATTTGGCAAACTGTGCTATTTTAACATTTGCTTCCATATTGCTTCAGAATATTCTTTTCCTAACATACTGTAGGGAAAAACAAGATCACTCTGTCAGCAAATAGGTTGAATGATGATGTTCATCAGGAGACCTCTTCTGATGCCAATACCCAGGGTGATTCCCTGGGAGTGAATGAACACACAGGGTCTCCAGGTGTGGTTAATGGGGCTGTGCAGTCTGTCTTACTCTGACCTAATTGAAATTATCCAAATGGAGCATGTCCCAAAAGAGAGGGTGATGCCCTGCCACCTGCTAGGATATTTACACAGAAAGTGAGAACTCAAAGTTCACTTGTCTGTTCTGAAAAAGCCATAAAGGTTTTCCATCTTGACACAATTTTCACTACAACAATTTGGCACATATCCAGGTCGTTGTCTTTGGATTATCTGAGTTCAAATACTGTCTCTTCTTTTTTTTATTTTTTTTTTCTGTAGGAATTTTTATGTAGATGATAGAAAGAGATAGAAGTTGAAAACTTGGATTAAGATTTATCTGGGTTGAATAGTACTCTGGAGATAATTATCTTTTTCTGATAGCTATTTAGTTGAAGCAACATTGACTACGCTCATAACTTAGTTGTCTCATTTAGGTATTTAATGTTCTAATCCATGAGTTTCATCTCTTCTTTTAAAATGTGTAATTCTTCCTCTCCCTGACATGGAAGCTATAAAAATCAATGTAAAAATGACCAAAAACCTGATGATAGATGCAATTGTTTCTCCATTGGTATCAGAGCAATAAGCAAACTATCTTTTAGGGTGGGGAACACAGACAAAATGAACAATGGCAATTATCTTTAGGCGGGGCATGGTAGGGGGAAAGGAAAGAAAAATGAGAGAGAAATTCAGAGCCACAAAATTCACAGATGTCTAACAAAATGGAAGAAAGTGCATTGAAGAGCAGAAAACTCAGAACTGGGAGGAGGAAATGAGATGATGAATGGACATGGGACAGTACATTTAGACTGATAAAAGACAAGAAGCAATCTTTGCTACTGCGTTTCAGTATCACTTGACTTCAAGTGCCACCAGGAATGTAAACAAAGGGAAGTGTTAACTTAATTTCCATCCCTTTCTTCCAACCTCTTAAAAAGGTATTTGCCTCAAATTTCAGGCAAAGAACCGGAGGGACTTTTTTCTTTACCCAAGTGAGATCTTCGTTGCACAATTTTAAACTCATTAAGGTAGCTATGTTATTCATTAATACATTCCTTCTCTTTTTGAGTTTAATTATCATCTGATCAGCAACTTGGAACTTGACATAAATCTCAAGGTAGAAACTGCTTAAGAAGAAGTTTAATCCAGTGATTATTTTTCCTTAAAAAAAAGAATAAAGAGAGAGAGAGAAAGAAGAGAAAACCATAGAAGTCTTTGAAACAGCTGGGGTCAAAGGAACTGCGCTTTCTTCTAATTGCCCCAATAAATTTTAAAGATGTTATTACTCTGTAGTGATTAAGAAATGGTAAAAAGAGATGCAATGCTATAACATCAAGGCCATTAAGCTTAATAGTCCTTAACTGATTGTCACCCCGCCCCAACAAAAATAGAAGCGCTGTTCCCTGCTCTCCTGTCCCTCCTCCCTTACCCTTCCCCCTCACTGAAGGCTTCTAAAATCACCTCCAGCCAAACCTAGGGGAATTTATACTTCCTGCAATAAAATCCAAAGAACAGAACAGCTGGCAGCTGAACTTAAGATTGCTAAAACAAACATTGTGACATTGATGTGGGGAGGGATTTGGTTATTATTACAACACGGCATGGCTCGTTCTGCAGGGAAAAGATGCAAACAGAGCTTTTTTTTCAGCATGCAAATAAAAGGCTTTTTAAAAAAGCCAGTGAAACAACAAAAGCAGCAGTATTTGCTCTAAAAATACCTAGATGGGGAAAAAGAAAAAAGCACTGGACTAAATTCACAATGTTGGCTACTTAAAATTTAGATTCAAATGACTGAAATTACATGAATAATGTTCCACAGAGACACTGTAGTAAATAGGCCTGACAGGATCATTATTAATTGATCTATTCTGACATGTACAAAATATGCAAATGAATACATTATATCATATAATCCAATATATATCATCCTCAACTTCTCTGGTGTGTTGAGTCCTGCTTCCTGTGCTAACTGTTAGCAATCTTCCAGAAACCACCCAACTTTACCTTGAAGGTTTCACCAGACAGCCCATGACCATAAAATCTAGGCAAGTAACGAAGTATTAATAAGTAACTAAATGTTGGATTGATGACAAGAGGTGGTGGATTTATAACAATAGCAAGTGGATTGAAACTCCAGTATTGTGTGCTTTTTTGGTTATTATTTCACAGCAGAATATCTTACCTTGCAGATTCCAATGAGAGTATCCTTTTTCCCATAAGGTTCAAGGACAACCCCTAAGCTTATTTAACCACCCCCTAAAATTTGGAAATCCCAATACAGAGAGTTAAGAGAGAATTTTTTTTTCTCTCTCATTGAGGTTAGGCACCTAAATTAATGGTCTTTATACTAGATAGACTATTAGATAACTACAGTCACACCTTCCAAACAACTCTGCACTGAGAGCACTGATTGACTGCTCTTGACTTTTTCCTAAATTTGATACCTTCCATTGATTTCTTCAAAATCCAGTGATGTTTTTGTCAGCAGGATCTCATTATAATGAGCATTGTAGCCTTAAACACTGTGAGGGCTAAATAAATAATTTAAGTTCTTGTTGTTTGCACTTGCTATTCTTTATCCTGTGTGAAAAGAGACATTATCTAGCATAATTTGCACTGAGTTGAAGCTTTTTTTCTGGATGGAATTAAAAGCTTGAGGTGATCTTGCAAGATTGCACATGCTGAGAAATGTTACAGTAATGACAGAAAATTACCAGTCGTCCTAAAAGGTGTGGGAAAAAAAAGTGTTTCCTTGTTCCACGCTTGAGAAAATGGGTTCAGGTTTGGGTCAATCAAAGATTTAATCAAAAGTGTCAACATCTCAATTGAAGAGAGATTTAAAAGCATATGAAATACAGGTTTCCATTGTTCAAAATGCATGAAATAAATAAAAAATAAATAAAGCAATAGTAAAAATTTCATATATGCTTTTCCTAAGGTGAATCTGTTTATTTGCACTTGTCCCAAAGTTAAGAAGCTCTGGCTTCAAGGGGAAGGAAACATTTGTTTTCAGACTCCAGCTATAACAATCTGCCTGTTTGCCATCATCTTCAAATAACACCAATGCAACCAGGTCATTGCACATCACAGAGGCCTCTTCCTTGTAGATATAGCAGAGGGCAGAGGGAGATTAATCTCTCAGCTATGCAAGAAAAGGGTGGTGGAACATAGGTCAGTACCCTAGGGAAAAAATAATACCTCTGCTTCCTAGTTGGGTGGTGGCTGTCCCCACAACTCCAGATGCTGCTTCTGACACCAGGTGGTTCCTTGGTGGTTTTTACCTTTTCCGAACAGGTGTGAAAAATCTGTTTGATGATGAATTGCTCTGGGTTTCATGGTTGAGTTTTCAGTTAAAGAAGAGAAACCCACTGATGCTTTGTCACATGGGAAGTTTAGCCTGGGACATTGATATAACTCAGCTTTTAACCACATTGTCTTCCAGGTTCATTGTACAAAACAGCTTTCTAAATTTCAAAACAAACATGCAGGGCTGAAGCAAGGTCTTTAAAAGAACAATTCTCAATCATACTTTAATTTTTATGTAGTTGTATCAACAGAGTCTTGGAAGCATGCACACTTAGAATGTGGATAGTTCCCATCACAGACTCTTCCTCCTGTGTCTTTGAACCTGCAGATGTGTTCCAGTTTAGCTTAAGTGTTGGCCTTAAGCTTGGCATTAATTTCATTGGAGCTAAATATATGTGGGAAGCTGCTTAGAAGCTTGACTTGCTTTCTGAAGTAGGAGACAAATCCTGAAATGTACAGTTTTAAAACTGTATAAGCTGGGCATTTTTTCCTTTAGGTCTAAAGTAATCCTGTGATGTAAGTACACAAGAGCAACTACACTATCTCACATCAAAGGTCAGTTTGGCTCTATTGTAGATCCCCATGGAAGAGCTAGGGAAAGTATTCAGGGATACTTTCCCAGAAAAGAGTCCCAGCTGCCAATAATTTGTAATTTTGTGATGTTCTAAACCAGACATAATTTTTTGTGTTTAATAGCCCTCAATGGGTTTTTCCTTCATGAAGTGGTCCAATTCCTCCTAAACCTAGATCCCCCACATCCTATACAGCTTACCAGTGTGTTGTATGAAGAGCTGTCTCCGGACTTGGTTCCTAATAATTTTACATGACATCCCCCTGTTCTGTAAGAGGCACTTTCCCTGCATTGTTTATGATTTTACAGACTTGTATCATTACTGTCTATTCTCTGGGTTGAAGAGTCATAATCACTTAGTATTCACCCAACAGGAGCTGTCCATGCATTCTATCACCCATTCTGAAACCTGGTGCTCTTGTGTGGCTGAGGATGTGATCTTGCAGATTATGTTTAAACTGTATGGCCAGATCAGCTCTCACAGGAAGAGTTCCAGGAGACCAAATCTTCCCACAGAATTCACTGTAGTTTTGATTGTTTTATGGAAGTAATAAAACTGATAATATTCTAAATTTCTCTCTTCAGGTCTTCATGGTCTGGCTTCTGCTGGGACCATGAAAGAAGCAGAAATACACAGGTCTTCCAAATCAATATTGAGAGAAGAAGGGAGAAAAGGGACCTTGCTACCTTTCATTACAATAATAATAGAAATCATCAAAATAATCATAGAAATACTTTTTTAAGAATCTGACACTGAAATGGCACAAATTCACCTACTATGTCTAGTTCTATAACTTTGACTGCCTCTGTCTTTCACTCTATCTGTGTTCATGTGCTGGTTTTTAGCTCATCCTCTGGTCACAAGCTGTTGGGTATGTGCTCAACTCTTAGCTGCAAGAGGCCAGTGTAAGGTCCAAATTAAATAAAAAATTAATAACAAATCTTTAATCACTCAATTGTTTATTTGTATTTAATGGAACTTCTTTAGCCCAGGAACTTGAGCTACTCCTGAGATTGTAAGGATGCCATTTCCCTTCCAGTGAAAGTCTAGTATTTTACATTCTCATTTTCTCACATCCTGAATCAGCCTAGATAAATAAATCCCTGCTAACTTATAGTTTGGAAAGGAAATCTAGATAGTATAAATTTTATCCAAATGATACCAGGAAATTTCTTATGATTTTATGGAAATTATATTCCATAAAAATATTGTCAGTTCTGATCAATACCATGTCTTTCCATTAGCATTGTGATTTAAACTGACACAGCTTTCACTTACTTAATAGGAATATGTACCTAAGTCTTGAAGGCTGAGGTATTATGGATGCACCATGCTGTGCAGAAGGATAAACCTTTTAGGGGCTGATTTTTGGTGTCAAGGAAGCAACATCAAGTGGAGATTGTCACATCTCAATGTCGTCTCACACCAGCGCCTGTACAAAAATTATTTTGTCCCTGTGAATGTTGGTCATTAATTATATAACGAAGGCTTACATGAAGATACATTTATAATCTTTTACACTTATGTCATTATTAGTATTTTGCCATTGGCATTTGGAGGGGGTGGATGACTGTTAGACAAATTCTAACTCTATTTCCAAAGGTGTCTTTCATAGTATTTTTAACAGCATGATTTTTTACTGGCTGCCATGAAAAATTTGAGAATCTCCTATTCTCTTCTAGGATGTCTCAGGAACATGAGCAATTTCCCTGCTGTTTTTAGTTAAATACTTGTATGTGCTTAAGCATCCTGGACTTCATCATGACTATATTATGGAAGGAAATAAATAGATGGTCTAGATCCCAAATAGGTAACAAAATAAATCAGAAGGCATGAAAACACATGAATCACACGAGAACTACAAATCTGCTTCTGTCACTTAAGATTTTATTTGGCAAAAATGCCTTGAAGAAATAAGTATTGCTGACATGATGGTTTTTGAAGCTGTGTCATGGGCTGTACCAGCCACCATTAAAAAGTGCTGCCGTGGTGTAGCAGGAGGATGAATAAACCCATGGAAACAGATTTATAAATGATCCATGGCAGAACACAACTGCATAGTTAAGATGAATGTCATAAGCATTCCCTATTCCCTATTGCAGTCCTGGGATGGGTTATTCTGGGAAAAGACTAAATGAAGTTTCTTGAAGTTACTAAGAAAGGTTGAGAAAAGAACTGTTGAATTAGTGAATAAAATATTTCTACAGAGCTCTGTAAATTTAAACACTAAACTCTGCTGAAATATTAAAAATTTAATATTTTCCATTAAAATTTAGCAACATGCAATTGTGTGTTTTGGTCTATGTTTTTTGTAAGCAAAAGACAACAAAAAGTGAGAAATTTCATTTAAAGAGTTTAGTATATACTTGTGAGGGGGAATTCAGTGTTGTATACTGTTTGACAGAAAGACACAGGAGGAGCATATCTTCTTCCTTAAACAGTTTTTAGACAGATTCAAGCAACATGAAGAGAGAAAGAGAAGTGGCATGAAGGCAGAAAGGCCCTGCAAAGAGACCCTGACAAATTGGGGACTGGGCAATCACCATCCATACAAAGTTTAACCAAAGCAAATGCCTGTCTAGATGATCCTTGTGAGTCCCTTCTAACTCAGGATATCCTATGATCCTATGAACATTGGCCAGTGGGATTCTGAAGAGCCTTCCTCATGAAGACAGAAATAAGGAACACAGAAACTGCTCCATAGTTTTTTAAGCTATAGAATTTCAGCAATGTTTTCTTACTAGACCCGTCTAGTGGTTTTCTTATATTACACTGCATCTGAACTTAGTCTACAAGTTATTTAAGTCAAGGGCAGTCTCTAATTAAATACTACACCTTCTGGGCTTGGACCACTGAATGCTATTTTTAAGACAAGTGATAAAATTAAAAATGCAAAGGATTTTGGATAAACTGATTTGTAGTCATTTCATGTGGGCTATGTACATGAATGTGTTAGTAGGAAATTTAACATTTTATCCTTTGGAATGTCTTCCTTTTTCAAACCCAGGAGCTCATTAATGGAAGTTGTGCTCCTCCAGTGGAGGCCCACACCACCATTAATGGAAAACCTCCAGGCAGCAACCAGAGGCACCACGCAGGTGTCTGGTGTAACTGAGTAATGTTAAACGTGAAGCTAAACCCTTGTGCAGAGTCTAGCCATGTGGATTTGTTTCTTCTCTTCCCACTCCATCAGGGACCTCACAAGACAGTTAATTAGGGTCTTAGAGGATGACTGATCATGGTGAGAAAGGAAGGAAAACCCCTTTGGGAACAGCAATCCTCCACAGCCTGGAATCTTTGTACTAGCATCAAGCTAGGAACTCTTTTCTCTGTGTCTGTTCACACTGACATGGTTTTATTGCTCTTTACCTTTGAGGAGAAGTCAAGGGAGGCTTTTTTTTTCCCCCAAACAATATTTTATTTTTTAATCACTTTTAAATCAACACCTATGGAAGGCAATTAACATTGATTTCAGTGAATTTGGGGGTGAGGTCAACTGTCTATCCCAACAAGAGACAAGAGGCACATACTCTTTGCTGCTTCTGTGCTGACATGGAAATCTCGTTGATCTTATGTACATGTGGGCAGAACAAAGGATAGTGGGAGGAGAGGCTACCCTGAGGTTGGAAATGGTTTACAACTACTTAACTTTCATCCATTGTAGCCTAAGTATTCAAGCCCATCCTCTGTTTCAAATATGACCCTTGTGACAACAGTTGTTAAATTTTTCGTTGTACTTAAGATGAGCAATAATTTAACCTGGAACATCCAACTGCCCACCACAGGAACTAAATCCTAGTTAAATTATTCTCTTTGGGAGGCCAAATCAGGGACGTGGTCCAGAGCTCATCTCATACTCAGGGTCCTTGTGTGCTCCCATGTTCCCAGCTGTGGTGTCTGGGCTTATGTGTGTACCAAGGGCTGGCACTGGACTAGCTGCAGTTATGTCAACAGAGTCACGGTCAAAACAGATGTCCCTGTCTCCTCTCTGAGAAATTGGTCCACAGGCCAGAGCCTACCCCAGCACCCCCACTTCCAGATTAAGACCTTTCAAAAACCTACTGTTAAATAAATGATTGTTATGTAATGAATTAAAAGCTCTGACCTACAGTTGCTTACTGGTTTTGACACAAAGACCAGGAAAATGTGTGAGGACTTTTAATTAATGAGAAGATATAAAATGGTCCCTTCTGATCCCAAAGCAAAAATGAAACAGTGGGAAACAATTTTTTACCTTAAGGCCTCCACTTTCCAACCTGCTGGGAAGGAGGAAATGTTCTAAATTTCTCCCTGGATAAAGTACTGCAGCAGAAGGGGAAGATCTTGACCAAAGGGACACGGAGGGTCCTGCATTTGACATTTATGAGTGGGAGGCAACATTACCAGATGTTCATAAAAGTGAAACTTCCAAACTGAGTTCTGTGAGGCCAAATATCTAATTTCATTTGGTTTTCTGTTTCCCCTGTTGACTGAGCTATCCAAGAGGATAATCCCATACTGCAGGGGGCTGGGGTTCAGCAGCCAAGGGAACTTTTCAATTTCTGACTACAGTTAATCCTCAAGCTTTTATGTGACAAAATACAGGAGACTGCAAGCTGTGAATGGGTGTATCTTCACACATGGCCTGTGTACAGCCCCATGTCAGCCCAATGCAGACTATGGCGAGACCTCACTTGGAGATAATCAACTCAGGTACCAGGTCAGGTCAGTACAATATTTTTCTTGCCTTTTCCCTGTTATCTGGAGTGAGGCATTTGGAGGGATTGGACTCTACCCATATTACTGTCACCAGTGTTTCCCCAGTTTCTGTAACTGCATATTCTTCCTGTCAGGGCAGCAGCTTGGAGACACCGATGCTCTTCAGGCATCGTGTGAAGAGCAATTCAACTTCTGGATCCTATTCCAGAGACCTGGCTCCTAAATGTCAAACATTACAGCACTTTACTTCTAGACTCCTAAACTTTTCAAATCTGACCTTAAGCCACTCTGACATCTAAACAGTGATCTCATTGAGCAGCAAGACAGATGGCCTCAGCCTTTTTTGCTCCCTGATATACACAGAACCTGTCAAATCATTTGGCATAGCTTTGCATCACATCACAGCAATGGAATGACTTCACTAATGCAACCCCTCACCCCTTGAATCTAGAGCAGCCTCACTCACACCCTGCCCTTCCCCCCAGTTTTTATCTCCCTCACATGGAGGAATGATCCCATGGGGTTCCTCTTGCTGGGAGTTAAACAACACGGCCTTGTTGAACAATGCAGCCCTGCCATGGCTAGCTGCACTGAGGCTGCAATTATCCCACTGTACTTTATTGCAGCCTACTGCAATTAAGCATGTCAGCATACACACACATCCACAAGTATGACACTGGGTGGTTGAAAGGATCTTTTTTTCTGTATTGCTAGTCCCTGGGTCATAGGATTTAAACTATCTCTTCTGCCTCTTTAAACAGACACTGTTTCTCATTGGTTTTTTTTTTCCAACAGCTGTGGGCTGCATCCTGCCAGCTGTTTGGTAGATGCCTGGATCAGCTGTTGGGGCTGCATGTCAGCTGGATCTGGAACAGGGCCTCTTGGCCCAGCTACAAATGTCCTGCATATCTTGGTCAGACCTAGTCCTAAACAAGCCTTGCATTAGCCCTCAAGATGAAGGAATGAGTTTTGAAGTGAATTAATCATATCCATGGGAAAACAAGAAAAGGAAAATAATCACTAAGATGATGGATTGCTCTGCAAATGAGTTTGGGTGTGTGTGTATGTGTCACCACAGATGTATTTCTGACATCTGTGCAACAAATGTATTTCAGGTAGGAACTCTAAGGGTTTGTCACAGCCCAGCAAAAAAGGCTTGGTGGTGGAGATTTAGTACTGAATTTTCAAATCCAGTGAAGTAGACTGGTAATAAAATCTCCAACTGCTTCAAATCATCTTCTTTTATTACACTCAGTCTTTGCAAAACAGGTTTGCAGGCTAGTCAGAGAATGACCATGTGTGATCAGGGAAGAAAACCAGCTGAGGCAGAAGACAAAGTGAGACCCTTCCAACTTTCACCTGTTAAAAAGTATAAATGCAGGCCAGAGTTATAATTACTGGAAGCACAGCTGAAGCAGCTCAGCTTCATGCTCCTCCTGATAATGTGGGACTCCACCACTGTGGAAATCACCAGGCACCAAGAAACAGTGTGTCCCTACACAGGTAGCCCAGAAAACAAGAATGGAGTACAAGCCAGGATGGTGAAGGTTTTATAATGACATTTTAAATCCCACCATTCTAATAACTTTGTTGCTTTGCCAATACAGCCACTTAATGTGCTTATCCTAGAGCTTCAAACTGATCCCAAGGCCTTTCCAGGTGTCTAAAGCATCAGCTGCCCCCTCTCCAGCTGTTGAAACGTAGCTTCACTTCTGACAGTTCCTTTGATGCAGTTTAAAATCTGTCAGTCCAAACTCTGGGGCACATTGGAAAATGGCAGTGCAAGGACAACAAAATCCATGTTGAATGTGATATGAACATCAGCAACCAAGGACTGACTTCCTCAAATTCAAATTATTCCTGTCTCTCTGTCATCACATTATCCACATCCATTGCATGGAGGAGGTGAAAGCAGTCACTGTCCCTCATCAAAGAGCTGGGAGTTGCTCTTCAGATGGCAGGCCCTCCCACACACACAGAACAGCTTCTGGTCAGACACGCCAGCACTCATTCAGCTCTAATGTGTGGGTTTCATGACAGAGGGATGAAAGTTGGGAGCTCCCAGGTCTGCCCTTCTGAGACCTACTACAGGGAAGAATGTTGGGGATGAGCATGCCTGGAGAGAGCAGGTTGGGGATTTCTCTTCCATTTTCTTTTTCCCCTTTCAAGATATGCATTTACTGTGCTTGTGCCAACATAAACCACTGCTGAGCACAGCTGGGAGCAGCAGCAATGCAGCCTCATCTGTGTTCAAATATGCATCTGAGCCATGCTGCCTGCTGGGGTTCTGTGTGCTGGTGTTACCCACACCAATGTCATGGGTCACTCAGCAGCATTCCAGCTTGTTCTTTTCCCTCTGCCTTCCCTGCACAATGCAGATGTGGCAGGAGGCCCCTTTGTGCCAGGGGCAGCATTCTGCATGGACAAAGCAGGGTGGAGCACGTGTCTTCACTGCTGGACAGAGATGAGAGGGGTGGTTAGCAAAAGGCAAGAGAAGAGAGGGAAAAAAATCTCTGCTCTCTCAATTTCTGATTGTTTTGTTGTTGTTGTTGTTGTGGTGATGGTGGTTGCTGATGTCTGTCTTCAAATTCTTCAAAGCAGGGCCTTTTTTATGCTCTGTGCTTGTGCAGTGCTTGGAACTGCAAGCCATGCTTACAATCACAATAGTAATAAGAGTGGGATGAAATGCAAAGCTTTAATATGTTACATATCAAGCAAATCTGTGTCCATGCAGAAACCACCAGTGAATGCATGTGCAGAAAGGCAAGTATGGACTTGGTAAGTTTTATCCAGGCAAGAAAGGGACCAGTAGAGAACTGACTTGGTGAAAATCGGAATAGCAGCAAAGCCCACGCATGTGGTCAGCAGTAAAACAAAGAGACTCTGGGAGTTGAAAAAAGCCCATTGTTTTCCTTCTAACAAATTTTTTAATTTTATGTTTGTTTCTAGTGGCAGACAATCAAATATGTGAGGCCCTTTGGAACCTCAGTTATATTGCAGACAAAGCAATTGGATAGAGATGAAGGCAGGGATGATGCCTCACAAGCAAGTCCAGTGGCAATTCTTCATTTCCCAGTAGGACAAGTTTTAAATCTGGAGGTTATGTACCCGTACGTGTGTGGGTGCACATATGAAAAAGAGTTCAGGTGTTTTCCTTTATGTAACCATGGGCTCTACCCAAGCATATGCTGGATCACAGCCAGTTGAGTGAAAGAGCATAATGAGGAAACTTGCAGAGGATGATGCTTTTAATCCTGGCAAACTTTTCATTGTTCTGATTTTCTCAGCCCTGAACACTCCCGGCTAGCATTTATTCACTTACCGTCTGCTCACAAAATGAGCTTTCCCCCAGTTCTTCAAAAGACAAACCTCTCTTCCCCCACCAGAGCCTAACTTTGATCTTGTGGCTCTGCAGGGCACTTACCCAGACAAAAGTGCATTCAGAGATGTCTACACCTGTTCATGCCTTAAAATTCCACATCTGGTTATTTCATACTGAATCAGCTGAATTCCTCTGTGTCTCACTGCCTCCTCCTCTCAGAGCTGGCAGTCCCAGCTCCTTGGTGTGCAGAGCACAGCTGAAATAGTGACATGGTGACTTTCTGCTTTTAATGCCAGACACTGCTGCTGGTTCTCCCCCTGCTTATTAGCATTGCTTTTCTGCTCTCTCAGAAGAGATGGCAGCAGAACGCTCCCTCCCTCCCTTGCCCACCATGTAGGTGCATATCATCACTCAGGGATTTGAAATTTGGATGCTAGATTGGTGCATGTCAGGGGCAGACCTCCTTAAGTTATCAACCATGGACCAGTGTTCCCACTTCTCTGGTTTTCAGAGATTTTCCCCTGAGACTAGTCAACAACCAACATAGTACTTCATTTTCAGTTGTTTTTTTAATGTTTGCTCTTACCTTCAGAAACTGTAAAAAGAGGGATTTCTTTCCTTTTTTACTATTAGTGCATAACCTCCAGTCACTTTTTTTTTTTTTTTATTTTATGTCCACTAGAAGCTGGCAATTGTACACTTCTGGTAAGAGATAGTTTACACAACTTCCCATATAAATCAGTGGAGTTTAATAATTGCATAATGAATCTGTGTCATGTCTCTGAAGTCATTCTTCTTGCTATTGATGGTTCTTCCTTGAATTGTCATTTTTCTAGTACCTCCCTTAGTAAGGCAGTCATAGCCTCGTGAAATTTTCCATATTAAAAGAGGCACAAAACCCAGCCTGTTTCAAGAAATAATCCCATTTATAGGTTTTTGTTGCTTTGATGTGGCTGTGGCTTCACATCCAAGATTTTGCCCACCCTTGTATCTGCACTCCTGTTGGCACGCTGACGTCTGGTGGGAAGATCAGTCCTGAGCTTGTTTCTTTGCCAATTCTGACAGTTTTCCACTATATTTTCCAAGACTTCAAGTGGTACAGTCATCTCAACAGCTGGTCCTCTGAATGCACTTTCATTTAGACATGTGTTTTTCCAACTGTTTTGAATCAAAAATGCCGCCTTTTGCAGGAAGTCTTAGGACAATTTTCTGCAATGCTGCCCCAGTGGCGTGTCATTAAAAGCAAATAAGGACCAGGGTGAACACTGAAAGCACTATTGCTTCTCCCATTTTGTTTGCAGCTGTAGGAATGAGGTGCTTGTTTCATTTCTGTATTTTTACAGCCATTTAATGAATGTTGATGAGAATTTTGTGCCACCATTGGTTGATAAGCTACCAACCAAGTAAAACTATTTAATTCAGATTTCTATAAATTTTCTTTTCAGATTATTTGTTTTTCTAGAAAGAGCTATTCCTAAAGAGTCCACAGAGTCAACTCTCTAATTTTTTTTTGCTTCCAAAAATTGGACATTTTAAAATTTCTGTTATTATGAAGGGAGCTAATGCCTAATAAATCAAATCTTTGTGACTTAGATACATTAGAAAATATAATATGTCACTGACATCAGGTCAGCAGTGTGATGATATAAAAAAAAGAAATATTTACCAACTCCAGCACTTTTAGCCCTCTGAGAAGAACACCAGAATACAATTGAGCTGAAGGATTTCCACAGGTGGTGGCTCACAAAATGTGTACTTTGGAAATTACACAAACACACTTACTTGAGTCTCACACTTGAAAAGTGCTGACAGAAAATACATGAGCTGAGCTTATGCTCATCTGTCTTACCCAAGCAGGTCTTCAGCCTCTGTTCAGAGCACTTTTCTATCCAAGTGGAGCTAAGGACACAGAGGGAATGCAGTCCTGGCCCCAGAGGACAGAGCAGAGCAAACTCCTCCTTACCTGCCCTGACAGAAGTGTTGGGTGCTGGGTCACAGGTTCCCAGGGCAGGTTGGATCTATCACTGGGCTGTGCAAGAACTGGCAGAGCTCGCCGTGGACAGTGCAGATGGGTGGTGGGAGAGAAAGTCTGAGCCAGAGTTTGTTGTGCCTTTGTTAAAGGAGCTTAACTGCAAGAGAAGTGACAGTAAGCTGACACAGATGAGTGGTTTGTCCTCTGGAATGCAGGAGAGTTTGTTTTTATCCCTTCTGCTAATGCACACAAAGGACAAAAGTGCTGTGGATCAGCCAGCTAAGGGACAGAACCACTTCCAGGAGATCCCACTGCAATAACAGAATATGTGTTCCAAAGATTGACCAACAAGAAGCTGCCTCCCCAGCTGCCACTGGTCCTTTAGCACTCAAGAAAATCTTCCTTGTTTATATTTACCTGAACTGAATCCTTATCAGTGTGAAAACAACTCCAGAGGCATCAGCCAGTCTTCTGTTAAGGGTTGTACATTGTCCTGTGGCTGCAAATGCACTTTTCAAGGCTGTCAAAAATGCCGGGCCGGGGTAGCTGGGGATTAAAGATCTTAGGACTTCTCTGGGAGCACCCTACTCTACATTGCACATTGCACACAGAGAGCAGCCTGAAATCAGGGAAAGGCCTCAGCAGGAGAGGGGTGAAGATTTGCCTTTCCCTTTAAAAACTACTCTTACACTCCAGGGATCTTTGATCTCACTACAAGGGATGGAAGGAAGGGAAGAACTGGGAGGACTCCATGTTCCTCCTAATGCTATCTCAGTTCTTTATCTGAGATCCAGCAAGTTTAATTCAAAGACAAATTTTGCAAACTCCATGTGTGTTCCTAGCCCCAGAATCAAGGATATTCTCAGAAGAAAATAAATTACAAAGCACCATAGAAAAAGGGAGTGAAGTTACCCTGCTGTTAGCAAAGTTAGAATCTGATACTCTTAATAGCCTCATATTATAATTCCTCACTAAAACAGTTGTCTTTGGCGCAGACAGAGGACAGACAGGTTCACCTTTTTATCTAGCCAGTTTGCCCTGATGTGATGGGAGTGGCAATGATGTCAGTGTAACGCTCTGAACAATAATAATGAAAGTTTAGAATAGTACAGTAATGCTAAGAAATGCAGTGCTGGGGCAGGGTGGGGAGGGGAGGTCATGAGGGTCATGAGACCAAAAAGTTACTTTTTTAGTGTGTGTAGGTAAGGCTGAACAGCAAAGTTCCTTTTTCTGTTCCTGTTTGTTCCTGTGTGAGCCTCATAACACAAGCCAAGACAACCAAATACTGAACCCATCAGCTGCACAAAGCAGCTGCATTTGTGTCTGAGTCTGTGTCCCCTCTTCACACACTTTTGCAGCTTCAGCAGAATTTAATGGGTATTCTGGGGCCTTCTTCATGTTCCAGGTCCACTGTGCTAGGCATTCAGTGTGACCCAACCTTCAAATAGATGTGGAGATACTATGGAATTGGAGGACAGAAATGGTGGAGAATCTGAGGGGGAAGCCATGTGAGGAGCAGCTGAGGTCACTTGGTCTGCTCAGCTTTGAGAAGAAGAGACTGAAAGGAGATTTCACTGCAGCCTCCTTGTGAGGGAAGAGGAGGGGCAGACACTGATCTCTTTTCTGTGGTGACCAGGTATAGACTCAAAGCCTGAAGCTCTATCAGGAGAGGTTTAGGTTGGGTGTTAGGAAAAGATTCTTCCCCCAGAGGGTGGTTGGGTACTGGAACAGGCTCCCCAGGGAAGTGGTCACAGCACCAAGCCTGACAGAGTTCAAGAAGCATTTAGACAATGCTCTCAAGCACATGATGTGATTCTTGTGGTGGCCCTGTGCAGGGCCAGGAGTTGGACTCGATGGTCCTCAATGATCCCCTCCAACACAGCATATTTTATTATTCTATTCTATTCTATGATTCCATGAGGGTGATGGCTTATGAGCAAGACACACATAGCAGCATCTCATGGTAAAAAAATCACACTGCAAACCAGTGTTGTGGCCATCTGACCTTTCATTGCTACTTCCTATATGAGAAAAGATACCTGAATGCAAGGAGTATCTTGTTTTCCAGACCTGGAAAACAGGTTTTTGTTTTGACAACCCTGGCTCACTTCAGAGGAGAAGTGCTGTAGAAAGGCAGCCTAGGAAGTCACAGCTGTGTGCAGAATTTGGCAGGGAATGGTGTTTAATAGACTCCTGCTTT
Organism: Zonotrichia leucophrys gambelii; assembly: GCF_028769735.1. Classification (NCBI taxonomy): domain Eukaryota; kingdom Metazoa; phylum Chordata; class Aves; order Passeriformes; family Passerellidae; genus Zonotrichia; species Zonotrichia leucophrys. Next base: position 143,660,239 of record NC_088171.1, read on the forward strand.
TGCAAGGTTCAGAAAATCCCACCTTAGCTCCTCATATTCTTTCACTTCTACTGAGTGGTGAGAACACAGAGCACTCAAAACATGGTAAAATGGGCTTGGTATGATTCAGGTCAGTCACTGATGTTCCCTGACATTTATAAAGGGTTGAATTTCTGCCTAAAATGATAAAATAACTCAGGTCAAGCCTTAGTCCAGTTCTTTCATGGATAAGAGAAATTACTTTCTTGTTTAAGCAAGTCAGTGATTTATTTTGGAGCTGTGATTTCAGACCTTTGCCTTTGACAGATAAAGGAGGACTATTCATATCATCAGACTTCACACAGTAAGATCCTCAGAGGAACTTTCAGACTTTCATTGAGCAGAGCAGTAGCCTCAGCTCCTGAATTATAATTAGCAATTGTAAATCCCATTAGGTGTTAATCGCCTTGAATTGAAGGAATTGCAGCCCACAAGGAGCCTAAGTGTAAAGGTCCCAAGTTACAGATAGAATTATGCAGTCCCGATTTACAGATAGAATTATACAGTGTAAATCTAAATACAAATTGATGTTTGGATCTTCATGACAGGCCACTGAGCTTATAATGACAGCTACCAATGTCCAAAGTACAGGAGACTGTGCTTGTTATTTTAGAGTCATAGAATGGCTTGTGTTGGAGGGGATGTGAAATATCATCTATTTCCAATCCCCTGCCATGGGCAGGGACACTTTCCACTAGACCAGGTTGCTCCAAGCCCTATCCATTCTGTCCCTGAGCACTGCCAGGGATGGATCATCCACAGCTTCTCTTGGTGACCTGTATCAATGTCCCATCACTCTCACAGTAAAAAAAACCAAACTCCTTCCTAATATCTACTCTAAACTGACTCTCAATTTGAAGCCATCCCCCTTTGTCCTATCACTTTGTGCCCTTGTGTGCAGTGATTCAAGGCAAGAGAAAGTAACTTATACTGCCAATACTGCTTGAGGATGGAGAAGCAAAGTGTGGGCAGCAGTAAGGAGCACTTCTGCTCTCCTTGGAGACAAAATAAGAAGCCAGCTATCTCCCAATGGTATTCATAAGGAGTGACTTTGTCAGGGTGTAGTGTGATCCCTTCCCCTCATCCCAAGCCCCACAGCAGATGCTGTAACCTGTAGTTGGATTCACTGGGAGACCTATGGCCAACAGTTGGCACATTTAGAACCTATTATTCCACTTTCTACTTCTGAACTAGATGTTTCGGGAACAGTATGAATTAATTCCAAACAGTTTTGAATTCTGCATAATTCATTTATTCGTGTGCCTGTAAAAGGCATTAAAATTTAAGAGTCTGAAATAAAAATGAATGTAATTGCAACTGGTTTTAGATTCCTTCCTATTCTGCTCGACCATTTCATTTTTACTGCCATTTACTGCCACAATGTTTAATTGAAAGCTGTGAATTGCTGATTGCTGTTACAATGCAACTTCTCAGTGGGGAAAAATATACCCTTTGTAAATTATTTGGAAATGAAGGGGTATCTTTGTTAAGCACAATCTTAGATACAGATGTGGAAAGTCAGAATTAGACCTGTGATAATACCTATAATTTCTGGCTTAATGAAGATTCATAGGGCTGTTTTTAATCAGCACATTTTGAGAGCTGTGAGAGCTTTGGCCTGTGTGGGGACACACAGCACACATGTCAGCAGGACTCTTACCGTGGGCCAGTCTGCAATTAGTAGCTTTTATTAATTTGTTTGATCATAACTTCAGAAATTGCAGATAGCATATTTCTGTAAAAAACAAACAAAACAAAACTAATTAAATATGAATCAGACATAACTTGGGAAAGCTGCATCCCATAGAATTTACAAATCCAGCCAAAGGGATGCTGGAGGGGTGCTCTGCATGTGCAGCAGAACATTATAAGGTACTAATGTGCAAAGTGCTGTACCCAGTGGCAATAAAGCAGCTCTTCCCTAGCAGGAGTAGGGAAAAATAAGTGAGACCAAATGAAGGGGCTCATGCTGTAGGAAAACAAACCTACAATCAGGGAGCTAAATGGTGAGTCTATACAGTGATCTCAGTGATTCCCTGCACAATCCTGCTATTAATTTATGATGGCATAGAGATGTTTGGATTGATTTTTTATCCCATTCCCGATCCAAAACTTTGGCCAACACTTGAAAAAAGAATAGATATATAAGCTGTGTTCAAAGCTATCTCTGATTATTCTATGGTTTTGGTGACTTCTTACTCCTCGTTAAATTTTTTGCCTGGAAAAAAAGCACTAAATTCAATGCATGCTAGTTGTTAAACATCTGCTTTTAAAATTTAGAAATATTGAGTTCATGTAAATACCAGCCTGATGGAGGGCACGGGAGGTGATATTTCTTGATCATATCTCTGGGAAATAAAACCGCTGATACTTTTGCACAGCTCCAGTTTCCAGCCACTGTTACGTTTTAATGATATGATCAATAACCATATAGATACAAGGGACATTTCCTACCACACAAAATACAATAGCTTGAAACATGAGAAGTGGTTTCTGCATCCCTTAGCTGGTGGTTAACCTCATTGAATTACTGCACCTGCCAAGGCTGTGAGAACTAAATACAGCTGGTGGCAGCGTCTGGCCAACTGAAGGCAGCCCTGTGTTAATTTGAGCAGATGAAAGCAACCACATGGCAGACTCTGGCATGACGTGATGACAATCACAAGCTGGAGTGATTGCTCCCGAGGTGCAGAAACCAGGGCAAGTACAGCTAATTGCTCCTCTCTCCTCACTGAATACACCCCTGACAAAACAGGGAGTGGTTCAGGCTGGAAAGGACCAGGTTCAGGAAGCTTCAGGAGGACAAGGAAGTGATTTTCACCTCAAGGCATCCCAGAGAAGTTGAGTTGTCAGGTGGAGACAAGAAGATAGAGCCTTAGGGGATACCTTGTCTAGGCACCTGTGAAACAGAAACTTTATTTCCTTCCATGCCTTGCCCCAAAATGACGTGTACTGATTCCTTCAGGAAACACCATGAAAAGAACTGAGCCAGTGAATTTTTATTTTTTTATATGGAATTTCTCCTGAATTTATTGCAAGGTCCCAAGAATATCTTGTTTGTCCTACACTGAGCACAAGATGGACAGGAGAGGGATGCTGAACTAGACAGACCTTTATTTTGACCCCTTATGCAGTTCAACTCTCATTGACTCCTCTGCGATCTCATCATATTTACATTTTTGAAATCTGGAACAGAAGCCTCTTAATGAGTATAAGGAATGCAGCCAAACTTTCCCTGTTCCTCCAGTGATGCATAATTTCCTATATTATTTTCTTGGACTTTATTCAGTTTTAAATGGCATGAATGCAAGATTACTAGGTCTCTGAAGTACCCTCAGTTCTACAGCAGATGAAGGAATGAAATAATAGACATTTTCACAGCAACTAGTGCTTACAAAACATTTGAACACATATATGAACATGTAATGTCTTCTAGCAGATGTTTAGAATTACATGCTGACTCTGTCTGTTAGATACATCCTGTCATATATGCAGATTATGCAAAGATATTAAGCATAAATTATAACAGACACAATAGGAGGCATCAGTGAGAAAATTCAGATTAAGGCAAACAGAGTTAGTCATGTGTTTACGGTTCATAGGCCTGGTTTTTTTAATGTTTCTGAGTCAGAGCAGTCACCCATGCACAGCTTTCCTCCTCTGGCCTTGTATACATCAGGCAGAGTGCACAACACGGATGTGAATCCTCATTGCCTTTCCCTGCTCTTCTCCCACTGAATCCCCTTGAACACATTGTTTACAGTTAAAAGATTACTCAATATTATTTCAATGCCTAACTTTTTATGAATACTGAGGCTGTATTTGCTTTGTCAGGGCAGGAAAATCCTTAGGATTACATCTCAGATTGGAGAGATGCAAATCACAGTTACATATTTACAAGAAGACACCTTATAACAGAGATGTTATTTGATTGATTGCCTCACTCAGGTCAGGAGAATGTCTGAATGAAAAATAAGACAGGGGCCAGATGACCTCTGGAGGTCCCTTCCAACTTCAATTATATCATGACTTATGATATTGTTTTAGGGGACAAACAGCTAAGTTCAATTACTGCAGCATGAAACCAAAGAGTGAAGCTTTTCCTTGCACATTTTTTTTCCTTTATGTGGCTCCCATTATTTTCTTCACTTTCTTCTTCTACTTCCCTGGAGAAGTTTTGCTTAAGTTTGCTTAACTGGGATTTCTCAGGTAGAGGAGAAGTTTTATGGGAAATGGAACTGTCATGGAAAGTTAGGTAACATCCTGTCCCTCAGCTGCTCTGAAACTCTCAGGGTGACTTAAAAATTTTCCACCTTCAGCAGTCAAAAATCGAGAAGAGAGCCAGGTTCTCAGGTGTTCATTTCTGCTGTCCATGCCCATCTTTGGGGCAGCCCTGGCACCCCCAGTTTGGGGAGCAGCACAGGTTCTCTGCACTGTGGATAGATCTGTGCCTCTCTCTCCAGGTGACACCTCAGCTGTCACACCTGTGCTCAGCTCACACTGTAAATCTCAGCCACGTAGCACAGTTAGACCACAGCAGAGGAGGAAGTTTCTCAAAGTACAGTCATGGGACAAAGTCACATCCTGGAGTGTGTCTAGAGAGTCCATAAACAAGGATAAAGTTATGGTCTTTTTCATCTAAGGTATTAACCACCAACATAAAAAACAATCTGCTTCTAAAGCAGATTGATTTAAGTTTTCAGGCTGATCACTGGCCATTAAGTGGAAAAGTCTAACATTTTTGTATCACTAAAATTTCAACCCTGCCACTAAGTTTCTGCCTACCCTGAAAGGACCAAAGTGTTTTTTTTTCGGGCAACCCCTTCAGCAATGACATTTCTTTTTCTTGAAACATGTAAAGTGACTTGGTGATCTGCAGAGGCTCTTCCACATTCACAATTTGTGTGCTGCTCTCTGTCCCCACAGCCAAGGTGGTGAGCAGTCTGACAGCAAAGCTGGTGCCACTGCTGCCCTCCTTTATCCAGTAATTTCAGCCTGTCTCTGCACCAGAAGAAACCTGGCTTTTCACTCTTCAGATCAAAACAGGAACCTGATACCATGAGTCAGCTCTAGGAGAGTTCTTGACTCACCAGACTGCTGTTTTCTTTTCCTATATAAGAGGAGATAATATAAGAGAAATCCATCCTAACCATCATGGTCCTTAATTGAATTAGTGGAGTCCAGATGCTGCCATGGTGAACAATGGTTCTAGATAAAGTGTAACCCTTCCAGAAGAAGACTGTAATTTTCACTCCTTTTGGAGAAGAAAAATGACCCTCAAGCTCTGCTTCAAACCAAACAAAGGTTGAACTTGAAGCTCTCCATCTATAAAGAGGTCGCCTGGCCTAGGCAAAAAAAAAAAAAAAAAAAAAAAAACCAGCTTACATTTCTCTTACTTCTGGAAGCTATTTTGCAAAGACAAGGTTTAAGCCTAAGCTTCTTTTTACTGCCTTTACCTCAGCCCAGCAGGTAGCTGAGCATGCAGCACATACCCCTGTCCATTCCTGTTCAGAGAGCAAGTATGTGACCTGGCCTTCCATTCCCACCTGAAAAACAGAAACACTAGCAATTTTCTGACCCATGGACATTGAGAAGGAAGTGATGTGACCCTACACTACATTAATGACAATCACATAAGTATCTAGAAGATAAAGAAATTTCTTGGTTTTCACTTTATAAGGCCTAGGTGATGTTCCCTGGTTAGATACTCAGCTAGTACACATCCAGACTACTGTAAAGCAACATAAACCTTAATGTATTATACATTAGGATATCTGTGCTATCCTGCAAGCAATTACTGATCTGTAAAAAAAAAAAGGAAAGTGGCAAAAAGTACTTTTCCAACAACATTTTTTAAATGTTGCCACAGGATTAGGCAAACGGATTAATCTAAACAGTAAAAATTTCAGTTCAAATTAACAAATGTGAATTTTCTATTTAGTTGGTCAAATCAGTACCTAAAGTGTAGCAAGATCACTTTTGCTAGAACTGGCTTTTCTGTAACACTATTTTCACCACAAAAAATTCCAGGTCAGTCTGATGTAAACTAGGAAAACTCTAATCTAACTCAGTAGTGATGTCTCAGATAGCTTAGTAAAAGTCTCAACAATATTATCCTCTTTCCAGGTATGTTTCTGGCATAAATCTGAGAAGACTCTTATCATTTTGGAAGAAATGAGCCACAACAGAAATTCCATTCACAGATTAACTTGACTGTTGCAAAACGTTCTTTTGCTGTGTGAGTCACACTAGGAAAATTGCAATGATAACAATAACAACAATAATAACAATAATAATAATAAAAATAACCTAAAGACTGGTAGAAGTTGCATTTTACTGCTTGCAGCAGCTGTTGTAGGAAGCAAGATAGTCAGGAAGGGAAACATATCATCAAAAATAACATTAACAGCTTTTGCTGGACTGCTCTTTTCCAGATGCCACAGAGCTAAATGACACTTGCTAAATATTAGACAAGGAAAAAAAATGGAAATTGTTGAGTTTTCTAGGCAGTCAGCACACCATTTGCTTTACAGCAATTTTGGCATAGTAACTATCTAAACACAGGTTAAAAACTCCATTATCCTACTGTAATCAGAGCTTAGATTGCATTAAGTTTATGGCACTGGAAAAATATCTTACCAGGATTTTGTTCAGAACATAGAGAAGTTCTGTCTGAACAGATGGTCAGAGATAGTAAAAGATACACAAGGAGATTATAAAACAACAATACTACTGACTTCTAATGGACTTCAAACTCCTGGCTTCTGCAGATGCCATCTTTCTTCTATGGTGCAAAATTTATCAATTTACAGTCCATCTTGTATAATGTAAGCAATTCCACAATGTCCAGTAACACTGCTCAAAATGGTAAAGCCTTTGAAAAAAAACTTATCAAGTGTGACTGTCCTGTGTAGCTGGCTTTTAGTTATGCAAAAGTGGCACTTACAGCTGTATCTGCAATTCAAAATGTCTACACATAATGTGATTACAGCCTCTGCAGAAAAAGAAGAGGAATGCAAAAAAACCCCATCAGATATGAGAAAGAAAAGATCCCATTCTGACCTGCTACTGGAGGTGCCAAACTATGAGCTGAGATTTTCTGTCTCAACTGATTAAGGTGCAGAGGTCTGGCAGCTCTGAACAAGAGGCAGCCACAGTAGATAATTATTGAACACTGATGTCAAACAAGCAGAAGTGGCATTGTTGTGCTCTTATTGTAGAAATTTTACATGTAACTCATATAGCCCAAAGCTCAATTATGAATCATTCTCCCACACATTTCAAAAACAATATTAAAAACATGGCAAATTCTGAACCTTAATGAGACAAAATCACTGGCAGAATGGAAACTGGATGAATTCTGTTTTCATGCAGTACCTTCTTCCATGATCACCTTTCCTCTTCAAAGGTGGCTATTAATAATTTAGTGATGAAAGTATGTGAATACAACAAAGATAGGTTATCAGCAAAACTGGTGAACAGGAGATATGTATGCAAGAATTTTTTTACAGACTTTGCTCCAGAAAGATTACACCAGCCATCCAATGAGAAAATATCCATGCATTACTCATCACATTAATATGTAGCACATCATTTGTATGTATTACAGCATATATTTTGGAAAGATGCCCAGTCTTCAAGTCAAGTATTCAGGAGCCTACCACAGAGCACCACAGAGGTCTCAGTGATTGATAACACCTCTGTTCCACACAAATGTTTCTACTGTAAGTTTTTTGGTTATAAATCTTAAAAGTACCAGAGAGCCACTTTGTCTTATCACCTGTAAGTAAATGTTTTTGAAATGGATAGGTCAAGCTGCTTCTCTTTGTAAAGAGTTTGTCCACACTCCATATACTATTTAGATATTTTCAGATTGTAGCCAGGCTGAATAGGGCTCCTTTCACTTAACATGTAGATATTTTAAAAGTAGAATCTTACACAAGTCATGTCTGTGTTCAGCATCATAAATTCACCTCACCAGTAGACAAGGGGTGTGAATCCCCCCATTGAGATACTGCTCCATCCAGTGACTGCAGAAGGACCCTGGGCAACAGATTTTGAGTAGACATCAGATGTTTTGATCAAGACAGACTCTGTCCTTTGAGTGGTAAGAGTAATCCAGTGGCAGCTAAAATATAGGCTAGTAGCTCATCTCCCAGCCCTGCCCAGAGAAGCAGACGTTATTTCCCACAGAGATCATGGCTGGCCCTCATTTCCTAATGGCTTGTCCTGGCAGGGACACTTGTACCCAGCCTTAGATAAAAGACTGAGGCTGACAGAGAAGAAAAAACTGCAAAAGCCAGACTGCTCGCATAGCATTTGTGAGGCAGCAAAGTTAATTGCTGTGTAATTACCACCCAAGTAAATTGTTTAATGTGGTAAAATGTGACCAGGGTTGTTACTTCTGCTGCAAGCGGTGGCTCATGATGCCATCTGCAACCCATCAACAGATCACATAGTGAATATGCTGCAGATGTAAAGCAAACCCTCGACATCTCCAAGCATGTTGTTAAAAACCCCCATCAAGCCAAAAGGAACATTTCTGTTGTTTCAGATGTCACTATGGCTATTTACACAGGGCTCGATGGTGCCGCACTTGCTCACGTTGATGAGGGAAGAATATGGTTAGTTAAGAGAAGAGCAGGTTGGCAATGGCTTCTGAGGTTAGGAAAAAAAAATAAAAGGGGCATAAAAGACACATCAGTGTTCAACCATAATTGGAAATCCAGCTATGTCATGTGGAGAGGGGAGCGATGAGGGGGAAAGGAATGTGGTCTGTCATGAAAGCGGCTCTCTGGCAATTTACTGTGGGATCCTGAGCCGCTCCTATAAACAGCAGGCAGCTGCTGGGTCAGCTACTGACTCCTTCTGGGTGCAATGTGCCCAGTGCTCAGTGCTGGGGGGGAGAGTGCCAGCTCACTCCTAACCACACCAGGCACTCTGTAAAGCTGAGCTAATGCACTGAGAACAGAGTGAAATCCAAGCGCGTGCAGATCTCATGCAAACTGCTCATGGACCTGCCGCATCTTTTGCAGGGCAATGTCAGGAGAGCCAGGGCTCCCTGGGAATGGAAAAGTTTGGGCACAGACTCCTGCTATCAGCATCATGGGACTTGCACTCTTGCACTATCTGTAAGGAGAACCTTTATATCTTATTTTGCCAGTATTATTTCATTACTTGCTACCTCCAGTTCAGAAGGTCATTGTAAAAAAATAAATAAATATTGTGACACTTTGAATCTGTGCTTTAAAACACTAACCTATTTCCTGTTTCTGCACTTCTTGTCCCCACACCGCATATCACTTGTCCTTTATAGGTGCTTTGATTTGTTTTAAAGTTTTTCTATATATTTTTTTTCTCCTTAATGAGAACATTTTGGAAATAGATAAAGGATCCAGGTACCACCAAATTTCTTTGTATTTAAGCTCCTTGGCACCTGAGGTGCCTTTGAAAATGTCTCCCATGATCCACAGTGACCCAGACACTCAGCAAATTTCATTCAAAGCAGAAAACTGAGCCCTATAAAAGGCTGTTCTTCCCACTGAAGGGTATCCAGGATTATTAGGACACATTACTTCATGAGAGAGAAATTCTTCCCAGCTTCACTGATTGTGACACTTTGAGTCATCTCTTATGTCAGTGGCTGGAGCCTGGTTTTGCTTCTTTGGTTACTTTGCACAGAATTGTAGAAAGATGAAGGAAAAAGAAAACAACCTGCAAAGCAATTTTATTTTGTTTTTATTTAAACCCAGGTAACAGCACTGCCCTAATACCACTTCTGTGTATCTATGTGTCTGCTGAACTGTTTAGAGAATATCTATTTGTGCAAAATCTGGAAGCTGCTCAAGTTTATGTCCTTGACTCTTAGGCATTGAAAAGAGGCAGGTATGTGTATAGACATCACTAGTGACACACACACTTTTTGAAAAGTAACATGTACATTTACTCCTAAAAAGTTACCCACAGAAGCCCTCTTGGTCATATAAAAAATGAGACTCATTTTGACTTAACTGAAGCTAAGTTCTTCCTTCAGGTGAATACACACATTGGTATGAAGTGAAGAACTGGTTTATATTTTGGGGAAGAGAAGCAGCTTCTGAATTTGATTTTGAAGCTGTTTCCTTCCTGTCATGGAACAGTTGGTTTGGAGCAAGAACTTATGTGCACAAAGCTGCACCATTTTGCAATGTGAAAGAATTTATCTGAAGAGACTCATCCACAGCTACCTTCAAGCCAGGGGAATTTAAAAATTTGAATTGAAGCAGGAATCTTCCAATGAAGTCAATTACCATAGTTAAGCTGATTACAGCAGCTGGAGAACTATGGTCACAGATTTGAAGGATGACTGCAGACTGAGCAATGTTGCACAGTTATAACACAGACCCTCAGTCCACAGGTCTCTACATTTAATTTTCATGTACAACACAGAGTGGCAATGTTTAACATATGCTAATAACAACTAAGCCATGCCCCTTCTTAATTTTTTTTTCTGATACTTCCAACTAAAACTATATTTTTATTGGAAAAGTATATTAAATTTTGTAACATAAAACAATGCACCGTGGATTTTGCTGGTATTATCATGGGAGCAAAGCAGTGCCTTAATAATATTTACTATTACTAAATAAACTGTAGTAGAGATGAAGTCATTGCTACGCAGAGACATCTTCCTTTACAGAGGGTTTCAGGAACCAGCTCTTTAGAATTCCACACACCAGGTAAAGGCTAACCCTGGCCACATTTGAATCATGAGAGATCCACTGCAAGGGCCCAAAACATTTGTTTCTTTATGACTGGTTTTATCAGTAACAGGATGTGGTATTTTGTCATCACTTTTATACTGTCAACTCATCAAACTCTCTCTTTTATTGTTTTTATGATTCTTTCCTACTAGGTTGAAGAAGATGGTGCAGGAATCCAGCACACAAAACCCCTTCATTGGCCCTGCAGAGCTGTCCCTGTCCTAGGGAGCAAATACAGTGATCACACAGCTGTAGGAAATCAGCTTGGAAAATCCCCAAGTTTTACTATTCTTAACATTTAACTAGATTCTTAATAATCATCATCTGGCAATTATGTATTTTGATGGAAGCTGGTTTAATGAAATTATTTTCAGTGGGAAAGTGTGTTACACAGCAAATGTTCCTCCAGTTGAAAGTTGCACAAGAAAAGGCAGACATAGCAAGGAAGTGGGCAGATGGTTATTTCACAGCAGAAAACTGTTGAACTATAATGTAAGAATAAATAATCCTTTGTTATTATTTCTAAATCAAACTATTCTGCAGCATTATATTCTGCCAGTGATAGTTAGTCTTTTTATACTGAGTGAAGACCAAAATGAAATACAGATATTCCACATTTCTGTGTAGACTGTAAATTCTATTTTCTGACTAGGTCTAAATACAACTACTGAAATAAACAAATTCAAATCTGGATTTTTAATTTTTTTAAAATATTGAAAATATATTGGCTTTGTCTAGAGTGTAAATCAATAAATGGTATAAATAAAGTTTGCAATAATTATTTCAAGGAAAAAACAGAGGACCACAAGCATAAATAAAGACAGATTTTTTTATGGCATACTCATTTTCTTTTTTAAAAAATGAGGAAAAATAAATCCTTCATATCTGAAGGCCAATTTTGCATTTTCCTCACGAATACTTTTTCAGCATTTTTAGAGTACACAAATCAAGGCAAGGGCATGTTCTCTTGTTACCATACTCTCTGTAGGCAAAGCATATAGTTTTACTGCAAGGGGAAAAGGGCAACGAAGTTGATCTGCAAATCTCTTACTTGAACCTTAGTAATTTTAGACAGGTGCCCTTTGCTTAGCAATACTTTTTTCTTGAAAAACTGTATCTTAGCACAAAGGAGAAAAAAATAATTCTAGACATGTGACCTTTAGAAAGCCAATAGCTTGCAAATTAATTTTACTGGAGGCTGTAGCAATTACAAAACTTCATAGTGTAGTCTGGAAATTCACCTGAACCTACCCACAGTCCACATCTCTGTCCAGGTTTCTGTAGCAATTTGTTGAGGAAATGCTGCAGATCTTAGCATGTCCAAAAAATGAAATATTGTGGTGCTCTCACTCTTAAGATAATCAAGGTCTGTGTCTTTGTGTTGCTGTTCAAAGCCTTCCAGAGTCAGGCTCTCCGTACATGGAAATTCACCTTTTGCTCTGCAGCTGCCATTTCTTCCTGTTAGCAGAAGTCTCTGCTGAGGTTAAGGATGCTGCCAGCTCAGAGTGAGCACTCCTGATCTCCAAGGGGCTTGAAATGTCTTTAATTAAACTTCTTTTTCTTTTTTTCAGATTGAGTAGTGCAAGAATGCTGTCCAAATGACAGCACCTGTCTGGGAAATGAAATCTTTTTTACAGATAGATAAAAATCTCTCAGGGGAAGTTCTATCAGCAAAGATCAGGACAAGGCTTCTAATTCTGCCCAAAAAGTGGAAACTGAAAGTAATAATCAATAACCTGGAAAAAACCAGTTCAGATTTGTCATCTGTCCAGGAATCACAAGAGCACCAAACTCTTGCATTTTGGGTGCCTTTATCCATAGGGAACTCAGAAGCTACCTCCCACTTTTTGCATACAGAACACTAAGGGATTAAGGGTCATTTTCCATGTTAAATGGGGATTTGTTTTCAAAATCATGAAGCATTTTGTGTGGTAGAAGCATTCCCAGCCCAATTCCAATGCTAGCACAAATTAAAAAAAAGCAAAAGAAATAAGATATAATAAGATGAAATAAAGAATTTATATAAGACAGAACAAGACAAGACACATATTTTCTGGGAAAGAAGAGAAATCTAGTGATCAATACTGCAATCAAAAGGCTCCAGTGTCATTATCACACTTAGTTTCAAACTTATACCAACAATAATTCAGCGTCTCGTAAATTTAAAGTCCACCTGTTCTGTAGTCATTTGTTTAGATCCAGGACCCATGGACAACACTAAACCCCACACCAAAACTCCTCTCTCTGTATTGAGCAGGGTGTGGCAGTGCAGAGCTCAGCCAGCTCCTGGCAGAGCAGTCACCAGGCTCCTCACCAGGCTGCGGCACCTTGTGGGGCTGCACGGAGCTCCCTGGGCTGTGGCTCCTCAAACCTGCCCTGGGTTCCACAGGACTCACCTCTGCTGTGGTTTCCTGGGAACCTCACACGTGATTTCTAAAACTGCCTGCATGAAACACGTTAAACCCAAAGTATGTGTTTTAAGAGGTATTAACATGTCATAATTTCCTCTCATTAAAACCCCTTCGCAGTGTTTTTCCCAGTTATGTCACTCTTTTAACTTTCCGTGCTTTTTAAATATTTGGGTTCTTGTAATTTCTGTTCTGCTTTAGCTCCTTAAATTATCTGCTTTTGAAGTGCCTTTTTTCAGAGTAAATCAACCCAAAATTGAAATAAGGATTAAACAATAATTCACTGAAGAAGATAGTAGTGGCATTTTGACTCAAATGTGAGTTTATTTTCCATAATAAAATATGTCAATATTTATCCTTACTTAAAGCATAACTTTCTCATATAACGGAGCCAATATTAAGGGAACTATCTATCTTAGAAACATATAAGATGCTATTTTTCATTGTCTGGAGACTGCAAAGCTAAGAGATATTGTATCTGCAGCTATATGAGCATAGCTCTTGAGACAGCTTTGATAGGGAGACATGAGGTTTTGCCATTAATCATTCTTTTACTGCTGCTCAGTTTCAGTCATTAACTTGTAGTGCCCAAAAGGCTTAAAGCACAGAGAATTTGCCTGCTGCCAGTGTAAAATCACCAATAACAGCTTGGGCTTTTTAAAAGATATGTAGCAGTTTGTGGGTTTTTAAAAGCAGGATGAAGGTAAATAACTCTTCAAGGTTTTGAAACTTGTGAAACTAGTTATAAATTGTCAGTGTGAATATTGATAAAATTATTACAGTACCCTTTAAAAAGATGCTCACATTCAAAGCCTGGCTGCTTTTCAACAGAAATGAAATCAGCAATGTGGCCTTGAATCAAAACCTTACATCTCTGAGGCTTGAAATAATGAAAGATTAAAAATGCAGCTCTCAGTCTCCATCTTTACTCTGTTCTAAACTTTGAATTAACTTTGCCTGGCAAATTGAAGCTTTACATTTACAGCTTGGCCATCCAGGGAAGGAAAGGGTCAAAGCCCTGCAAATGTCATTGCTTCATAGTTCTCAGTACACCAGGGCAGATACATAATTCTATGCAACTCTCTTTCTGAATAGAGTTAACCTTTTTTCAAAGGAAAAGGAAATCCTTGAATTAAAAACCTGTATTTTTCCTCATATATTTAATCTTATTAAATTGTTTGTGCATGACTATCAATGAGTTGGTACTAATCTAAACACCTAGATAACTATTATCACCTGCATCAGAGAAATTAATCATCTTTTTCATTTGCTGCCTGGCTAACATACAGCTGATAATGGCAGTGCCATTATCTAAGGTGAAATCCAGATCTAAGGAGTGATGTGCAATATTTAGGTAATGTAAAACAATAATTAAATATGTTGATAGCTTTGAAGACTTTTGTAGGAAAGGGTAATGGTTGAAAATTATTCTCTTGCATGAGACTGGTCGTCATTCTCTGTAAGGACCAAAATAGCTTACATGGACCACATACATAAACCTGAGTTTCAGTGGCTGTGAACACTGAAACACAACCTCAATAAGAGCACAAATAGCTCCAAATGTCTTGAAATAATCTAGATTCTCCTACTCCTGGCTACCGTTTCAAATGGGCCAGCTTGTTGGCAAGGCCAACAGTGTATGGTGAATTTGATTTTAAGGTGAATGTTCTCCCTTTTTAACCTCAGTATTTTGTCTGGAGACCTTCCTGCTGATGGCTGTCTAGGGTAGAGATTACATTTCAATCTGGTTAGAAGTGGAGACTGAGACCTCAAATTGCTGCCTCATAGAATATGGAGCAAGAAACAATTCACAGGCAGGGAGATGGCAAAAGGCAGCTTAACTTTTACAACATCAGACATCTGTCTGTTTTTACAGGATCCATTGTAGCTTTAGGGTGCTTAATGAAGACATTTTTTCCAATTATATTTGATCATTTTGTAGCTATAGAATTTTTTCCAGGCAGAACTAGTGTGACTCTGTGGAAATGGGTACCGGTCCCATAATAAATGGGGACACCATCTTCCACCAGGTTCGAATTTGTCTTTCCTTCAACAGGTACACCACTGTCAACCACAGCATTCTGTAACTCTCACCTTCATCTTTTCATGGGGACAAACATCCGTATTTACCACCCAGTTTTCCTGAAGATGCAACTATTAAGCCTTATTGCTGATGAGTCTGGAGTCTGGACTTCCTTGGAGTCTGGACTCCATGTTTGGCAAAAATGATACTTCCAAAGCTGCACAAGACTGCAATTTTTGAAGGTGGATGAATTCAGACTAGTCCTATAGGTGCTCCCAGAGATAAAAGCAATGTCTCTGTTACATTGCTGCAAAAGCATCACATAGGGTTCACTTTCACTGTGGCAGAAATCTTCTCAGCCCTCTTCACAGCTACACTGGTGCATTTAAGATTTACACAAGAAGACACAACCAGACACACATTTGTGAGCATCCGATAGGTCAGCCTGGCAGCCAGATGTGACACATCTGCAGTACCTGGGGATCTCTGACCACAGCACAAACTTTACATTCTCCCTTGCACACTCCAAACTGGATGCACACAGCTCCTAAAGAGCAGATTTGTTGAGGCTTTATAAAGAGAAATCTTTCAGCCCCATGTGGCACAGTGTATGCCAGGTGTCACATGCAGGAAGGGAAGCTGTGGTGGCTGTTTGGCATTGCCCTTTGGAGCCGGGCAAAGGGGGCCCTGAGTGACAGCTCTGCTTCTCCCAGAACCTGATTCAACATGAGGAGCAACAGAGCAGCACTCATGAGCTGATGCCACTCAAATCAGAGTGCGCCTCACATTTTTGTGGTCTTGCTCTATTAATGACAGTGAGAGAATGCGGGGGATCAGGGGAGGTTGCACAGGTTTCATCCCAAGCCCTAGATGTGGAGTGTGGGAAGTTCATACTGTACACACATGTCCACTGTAGTTCTGTAGTGGCCATGCAGGTCTCACTGAAAACAGCAACCTGTCCTCTTCCTTGTTCTGTGGTTCCTTCCATGCAAATCTATCAACATTTTCTTTCTTTCTTTCTAAATTCTTCACCAATGTTGCACATGGACTCTCCCTAATTAACTAATCTTACTTCTGAAGCTCCAAATTTTAACCTTTTTTGCCATCCTGGGAGAAAGCACAGGCAGTGCCATAATACTCATGGATAAATTATTATTATTATTCACCATACATTATTAGCAGCATATGCAGTATATCAGCAGCACAAAGTTCTTATTTAAACATATAAAGTTACACCAGACCAAAGAATGGTGGGACCAATCCAGGGTCACGGGAAGAGGAGGTGACATCCCTGAGAGGAAAGCAGATTATCCTAAGTGGGAAATGAGATCCAGGATAGACATGCAGTTCTTATTTTGGCAGCACTATCTGGACAGCCTGAAAGCAGTCAGGACAGCACTGCCTCTGGAGACTGTATCATCTTCCCTTCAATATAAAACAAAAAACAGTGACCTCAGGTCCACTTAGACTTTACCTTTGGGTGGAAGAAGTGTCATCTTGCCTGGGAATATCAGTCAGAAAATTTCCTGGGCAGTTGTTTCACTAAAAAAAGCTTCCTTCTAAGACAAAAACCAAGTGAGATCTGTTTAGAGGACATACGAGTACAAAGATTAAATGAGGTGACGAAAGCAAAGGTTTAAGAAAGGTGTTAAAACCTGGACCCTTCTGACCCATTTTCTTTCCCCCACGCAGTTGGTGATGTTTCACTTTGGTTGCTGTGCTGTTATGAGCAGGATGGCTCAGCTCAAATGAAGAGTTGTCAGATCTGGCTTGGAAATCAGGCATATGGCTAAAAAAGGCATTGTCATCATGCTGGAGAACTGTCTCAGGGAGGCATTACCTCAGTGACCAAGCTGTTGACACAAGGGAACTGGTCTGTATAAAGGAATACAGGCTTTAAAGAAAATCAATCCTCAGCCCTTTCAATTTTAAAATGACATGTTAATTTAATTCCAGGAGAGATGTGGCATAATGAGCTGGTCAGGGAAACTTCACCTCTGAAAGCAGGTAATTTTGGCATTGGGTAGTGAAGACAGTGTCTCTCTTTTCTCATCTTTTCAGCTAAAAACATTAGAAAGGTAAAAGATCTCAGATCAGGTTAATGCCCTGTGTGGATTCTGCCATTGGAAATGGGCCTAAAACCTTACACTTTTGGGGACAATCTGAGTTCACAATACAGAGGTGTTGTCACTTACCCTTGTATTGGGCAGAGACCTCTGAGACCTCAACTGGTTTCATTGAGCTGAACATTTCTGATATTCATTGTTTCTGTTCCCCTCAACTGCAGATCACCAGACCCTCTGATAAATAGGGCAAACCCTCCCTGGCCATGGGTTAGCACTGGGCACACTCCCTTGGTAAGGAGTGAGGAGGTTTCCACAATGTGTGGATGGCTCTGTGCAGAGGCTCAGCCCTTTGGTTGGTGGGTGGTGTTGAGGTACCAGGGTGCACAGATCTCCAGTGGGTACCATGGCTTTGAATGCAGGGGATGTGTGGTGACTGACTTCATGATGACTGACTTCTCCTCCCAGCAGTGTTTAAAGAGGTATCCACAATAACACACAGAAGCAGTTACACACAAAACTTGGTAATGCTTGATGAGCTGCAGGGTGACTCATATTTGTTAAGCCTGAGGGATCTGCTTGTCTCTGAGGCCAGGGCAGCAGAAGCCAGTGGTACGTCCCAGATTGCAATCCAGCCAGGGGGGCAGGAAGGGGAGTTCCCACCTTAAAAAGAGAAAACCCAGCACAGAGTAGGTGTATCCTGCCCCAAAATGAGGCAAGGGTTTCCTGATCCCACCTCTTGAACAGTCAGGGGAACAGGGGCTGTGTTTGCTCACAGGAACAATAACACCCACTTGTGTTGGGCTCTGACATCTCTGAACAAGGCAGAGAGGAGAGGAACTCTGCTCTGAGTGCTCCCAGCCACCCACTCAGGAGAGCTCCCTCACAGCCCTGCACACTGCTGGCCCTCTGGCCTCCTACCATTAATCCAAGTAAAACCTTTGTAAATATTTTTTGGCACACAGCTTTGCAGACAAGCAAATCTGAGCACATTTGTAAAGTAATTAACTTCCTTACAAATTGCTTATATTTGCTTCTCTAATCATAAAAAGCCACACAATACAAATAGCACTGGCTTTCTCATTACAGAAATGACCCTGTTGCTATCCACAGTTGTCATTCTGCTAGGCTAGGATAGAACAATTAGAATTTAGAGTCCTAATCATCATTCTTCATCCACCCCTCACAAAAGTAAATTTCTTGGGACAGATCCCAGGGTGCAGAGGGACTGCTGTAAAACTGAAGCAATGTCATTGTGTTCAAAGAGTGAGAGAGAGATCAGAAAGCTCTCTGCTGACTTCACAAACAGTTGACGTTTCTTTATTAATAGCTCTCACAGACCAATAGTTTGTCATCAGACTTGACTGTCAATTACTGCAGAAATCCAGCAAAGGGAATCTCCAGGTTGAAGGAATCAATAAAAACATACCCAGGTAAAACAATGGCTTACCAAAGGCAAAACAGTGTGTATGGCTTGATGGAACTGAAATGCAAATAATTATCTGGTTAGCATGAAATTAAAAAAACTTGAAACTAGATTTTTAACCTTTCTTCTGATTGCCTCTCATAAGGGTTTTTATTATAACACTTCACTTAAGAGTCTTATCTTTCTAGTAAATGTTTGAAGTAAAGACTCAAAGTTTTGCATTCATGTTCTGGTTGTCTAGTGAAAAGCAGAATTAATAAAATGTGATCTCCATGTGATTGCTGGTGGGTCAATTTTTGCCATGCTTATTTCAGAGGAATACAGCTTATCTGCTTTCACTGAGCCTTGAGTTACATTAAGCTAATAAAACCTTTGGTTCCTCTTCACACAGACTTAAAAGAAAGGATCTTATTTGTGTTGTGCTCCTTGTATCTTTCTTCAGCTTCAAACCCATGCTCTGTCAAAAAAATTATCTTTGGTATAAAAAGACAGTGCAACATGTATGATTTAAATTGCATGACCATGGCAGAATAGTATTCTTAAACTGAATTTTACACTCTGAGCTGTTCTCAGCACAGGGTCATTTCCAGTTTACAACATGTAGAAATACACTGTTGAAACTGTTGTGTTACTAACCACACACATCTTTTCAAAACCTTGCTTCTCTTGACTCTGAGTTTGGGGAATAACGCCATGGAATCCAGGCTTCCTGAATCATACAGCTGGGGCCAGGCTTCTCTCCTCTCTGCATTTCCATCAAGCTTTATTTAAATTCCACCTAAGAAACCAAGATCTGAAAAGCAATGGGTTCTGCAGAATTTCATGGTGACCAGAGGGATAGAGGAGTGTTATTGGACAAATAAATAAAAAACTGAATAGTCAACATATCAATTACTCTATTCTCTGCAGAATAGTGCCACTGGGTCTTGGCCAGTACAGGCAGAGTTCAAGATAATAACATTTCACAGAGTGTGAACCAGTTGTAAAAGTAGAAAGTCTACTAAACGTTACTACTGAATATAGGATACCCATAAATTTGTAGATTAAATCAATAAAAACCTTTAAAAATCAAGTAGAACATTGTCACCAGTTATAGCACACCAGATGTTCAGGCAAACAGACATAAAAACAGCATCACAAAGATTTTCAGAATTATAGCAAGGGTGTATTGTATCAAAGTTGGTATGTGTAAAAATACCTGTACTTACTGAAAACAGTAAGTGAAAGCTGAGTATATACCAAGAATTAAGCAAACACCTCCTGCATTTACTGATACAGTTCTAGAGCAAATGGTTCTGGTGAAGAAGCAGACAATGTTTCAGGTCTGTATTCAGCCTTAAGTCTAATCTCTATCCCACCTCAAAGACAGAGTGAGATAAAAATGTTAGGTAGGAAACGGTTTTGGTTTATGTGCAGTTCACCCTATTTCATGTGACTTCTCTGGTAATGAATGATACCAAAGGATCTGAAGAAAAATTGGTGGCCAAACCTCCTCTCACACCTCTGGAGATGTTCAGATTGCAGTGTTAACTGGATTTAATCTGACCTGTGAAAAAAAAGAAATCATAACTAATGAGGAGAATGGAATTGTTATCCCTTACAATCATTCCTGCCAGATTTACCATTAGTGCACACACGTACTTAACTATGATAAGAGTCCTTTTGAAATGTACTGATTGTAGCCTCTGAGAGCTAAATCTCAGTGCCCAGCACTGTAATTAACTCAAGATTTATTCATTTATCACGACTCCTGAAACAAGCATGTCTAATTGCCTTTCTTTATTAATACATTCAAGAATGTTTAACATTTTACTGCCACTTAAACAAGAGTTCTAATAAGATACTGTATCAATTAATGGTCCTGTTAAAAGTCAACTGGTATTTTTACAATAGCAGCAGAACTCCTTGTTACACATTAAACACTGTGAAGCAATCATAAGGTCTGTGGGTTTGTTTGGAAAGGTACATTGCAACGATACACTGCCAAGATTTTAATAAGCGTCTCCCACAAGACATTCCTTCCTTAAGAGGATAGTAAAAGACTCTTAGTTTTGGACTTGCCCAGAAAAGGAGACTGAAGGAACAGGGATTCCACTAGTGTGTTTGTCCTTTAAAAGCAATATGCTTTTCCAAAGCCCTAAGGATGTGAAGCACTACACTGCACTGCCTTTGTTTGGTTCTTGAAATGTGTTGGCCTTACAGACTGCATTTAGTTTTTTGTTTGGGTTTTTTCAGGGTGTTTTTTTGGAGGAGATCATCAATTGGAGCCAACCTGAGACTGACTAGTACATGTCCCCACCCCTATGCTCTGTGCTCAGGGAATTCCTCACCTCTGGGAGTGTGATGCAATCCACATCTGGGTGAAGGTTGGTGCTGGAAACTCCTGGCAACCCCTTCCTTGCTGGAAAGAGCAGGACTTGAGAGCTCTCCTGCACTAAAGTGGTCCTGTTTGGGAGCTACAGCCCAAAGGCACAAACAGAGCCTCCCAGAATGGCTTTTTAGCAAGGCGTACAGCAAATTTTTTTAGAGGTGGACTGGTCTTCATCTAACTTCTATTAGGATGTTTTTTTCAAAGCTTAAGGCCTGGTGATGATATGGGTATAATTAAATAGTTGACTACAGTGTCAGTTAAAACAATGGCCTGTGATGTCAGCAACACACCACAAATGCTCTGCATTGTTTTACAGTGGCAATTTTCAGGACATCTTCAAAGAAACCAAATTGAATGATGCATGATGATTTAGCAATCAAACTCAGTTACTTACTTCAATATTGACCAATAAAATCATGCTTTTACTTACTGAAAGAATCACTATAAACTTTACATGTTAGATGCATAAGTCAATTGAAGTATTTTTATTTCCTTTGTGAATCATAGAATCATAAATTTCCAGAAGCCACTGAACAGGGAAGAGCTGAAAACAATTAAGTGGGAAAATACTTACTCACTCAGGCATTGTGGATAGAGTATTCAAACACCATCAGACACCAGGAGCTACCATTTTGGAGACCACAAGTCTCTTTAGTTTTATTTACTGGAAAAGAAATCTATGACCCTGGAAGATCCAGACCCTCTCTTTTCCTCTTTCTTTCTGGTTTCCAGGCAGCCTCATTTCACAGGGCAACAGCAGAGACAAGATAGCAGAGAGCAAAAGAGGGAAGTCCTGAGAGGTTCTTCATAAATTTTTACTCCTGATATTGTGGAACACAGGGCACACCCCATCCTTCAGCAGCATTCACAGTCAAGTATCCAGCAGGGAAAATGACCCTTGGAAGCATGCAGTAATCAAAGGGTGTGTATCCATACACTTACCTGTCCCTACCTGCAATATTGAATAAGAAGACCTAGAGTGGCTCCATTCTGTGAAAATGACTTGATGAAGAGGCAGTTTAATCCTGTAGAGATATGTAGGGTTCACAGTTTGATCCTGTAGAGTTCTTTAGGGTTCAGCCACCTACAATGTCATTGGGCTTTGCTTCTCTCTTTCATTCCTGTGTCCCTCTAGTGATAATGCCAGCCCAAGAGAAATAGTCTTCTTTTCAGGAGGGTTTGATGTGGCCTGTTTAGGCATCCATCCTTCAGGAATCTGACAAGAGGTCCTCAGAGGGCATGTCCATCCTAAAGGACCAGAGCAGAGCAGGAAGGAGACAGTTAAACCAGTGCTGGATCAGAAACAGTGCAGTCACACTCAGGCTTATGCGCCTTCCTTGATAAATTAATCTGCTCCAGTGGATATTATGCTAAACAGATGATTCCACCACATGAACCAGATCATTTACTGAACTGAGCCTTGTAAATACTCGAGAGAAACAGAATACTTTCATTTGTTTTGTGGTCCAAGAATGTAAAACCAAAGAGTTTCAATCTTCATACCAATGATCCTATGGAACCCACAAGTGCTCCTTGCCACAGTGACAGGTTTTGTATTCAGGGAGCCACCTGCAGTGGGATTCTGTTGCCCTTTTAAAACAAAGACTGCATAATTGCTGGAAACAAACTGCTTGGCTTGGAGGGAATGACTTGTGATATTTTAAAAGCCATTAAAGAATACTTAGCAACCCCATTATCATCTAATTATGACATGGTAACCAGTGGAAGGAATTGACTGCCTAAAATACTGCCTGCTTCTTCTATCTATCTTAGCTGGTCTAAGAAATTATTTTACCCCTCACTATTAAATGTGCTGGTCACATCCCTCATATTCATCCATAACAGTCAACTCCTCGGTGCCATAAATGAGACAACAGCAGTTCCCTGGGGTATTTTCTGAGGAATGAAATAAAGTGCTCAATGCAATATCATCAGGCTTCCCTAATTGGCTCTATCACTGGTTTTGGACACCTGTACAGTGCTTTTTTTTGGCTCTTTGTTTGTTTTCAGACTATTAAATCCAAAAAAATAATGTTAGCAAATAGCACTGAACAGGGTTTTAGATTATTTGGGTTTAGTTCCATCAAGGTCATACCTGGGTCTCTGGAACCAAGGTTTAATCCCTCAAATCTCCATTGATAAGTAAGGGATAATCATTTCTCTGTCTGTCTGGTCTGCTTGGATTAACACTCTGCAGGATGTTAATTCCGAATTCTTCCCTGGCAAAGGCAGCTTCTGCATGGAGGCTGAAGGTACAATTAACATACACATAATTATTAACCCAAGCAACTTTTTGCCCCCAGAGAAAGCCCTTTAAAGTCATCATTTCAATTTCACTCTTTTCAAAAGTCTTATATTGACAACTAAAACAAGTGAAAAGTAAACCTCATGACAACTAGTTTTGGCAGGAACATTTAGATGCAACCATCAGTGAACAGGGGAATGAGTGCAAGGGGGATTTGAACATTGTATCTGCTACATTTTTTACTGTCCTTTGGCTTCAGTGCCTTTAGAATTGAGGTCATAAAATGTCCCTTCCCCATTTGGACCACAGACTTTTCAGTGTTCTCTTCTGACATCTCCCTGCCAGCTAATGGAGTTTTCAGGTGAGCACACAGGTTGTCAACACAGTGAAAAGGAAAAGAGAGGTGTAAGAAACCAGCACTGAGTGACAAGCTGCTGAGTCAGCCAGCAGCAGAAGGAAGAGGTTTACATTCTGTCTACATGGCATTATCAACCTACTTCAAAGTTATTACAACTCTAAATCCTATAAAAAATTAAAGGGTATTTTAAAGGTTTGGGCTTTAGGGTAGGGATTTATCGCTTTTCAGCTTGTTAATACTCAAATTTTCCTTGCAAACTCAGACTGGAATTTTTAATGTAGGTATAAATACAACTTCATTTTGTCACAGAAGTTTGAAATTTCTAAAAAACATTTTAACATTTTGAGATTATAATATTAAAAAATGTTGAATCAAAAAATGTTTTCCACTCCTTAGGGAATTCCTAAGCATTCTTACTGCCTGTGTCTCAGCTGTAGTCTCAAATCCACAAGACATTAGCAAGCACAGTATTTTGGTTTCAATGAACTGCACTCTTGCCACTTAACAAAATAGGAGAAAGCTTTTTGATGTCTCTCAGGCAGGAGCATTTAGCATTTAGCTTGATCCCAAGGAAGGAAGTAGGTTTTAGTTCTCCTTCCCCAAGTCCCTGTGATATGAAATCGCTTCCTCTGGTGATACCACAAACTGAATGTCCCCAGATAGGGGCAAACCTCAGAATTACAGGGAGCACCTCCAACTCTGCCCACTTGTTCTTTACATAGCCATTTCTGAACCAGCAATATCGGAGCAGCTGGTTCAGAATACCCAGATCAGGACAAATTGTACTCATTTTATGGCTGCCCAGCACAAACACAGAATTTTGTGGTAAGGAGAGCACCTGCTTTTGGTTCACAGAGGCCTTGATCCTGTGTATGATGATGGTTCCTCCTCTGGGTGTTGGAGGGAAGAAAAGGAAGAGCTGATGCCAATAGCACAATTACTGTCTCAAAGGGGTTAGGATGGTTCTGAATCCAAAACAAGTTAAAACATCCTACAGTCTTCCAAATATCAATGTTCTGAGCATCAGCCATTCCACTCATTCCAAGAGTATTCTGGTAACTGGGAAGCAGCTCACAGCAATGCTGAGGCATGGCTCACTAGCCGTATGAATACATCACTATTAAAAGAAAGTCCATGATGAGCAAACTTTGTCAGTCACTGGAACCCATTGGAAGCATCATTGAGTCAGTAAACACTTTGGAATTAGTTCAATGTCATAAAAAAATGGCTAAATGTCACCAAGTTCCTCAAGTTATTGCTTTGCAAGATTTATCTGAGTATCACAGAATGGTTTGGATTGGAAGGGGCGTTAAAGATTATGTTTCCAAACTCCCTGTCACAGACAGGGACACCTTGCACACCAGGTTGCTCAGAGCCCCAACCAACCTGTCCTTGAGCACTTCCAAGGATCAAACATCAAACTTCATTCAACCGAATTTATGCCTCAGAAATGTTTAGAAACACAAATAAGTGAACTGATGACTGTTAATGGATCCACCACAGCAAACAAGCCATGAGTTGGGGAATTGTGAGGCATCCAGGATGTCCACAGTTGGGCTGACAGGTCTGATGCAGGACATCCAGCAGACCATGGTCTGCAGTACACCCAGGGATGTGTGAAATGGTGCTAACTCTCAACTGAGAGACAATTAAGTGTTGATAGACTTTCTGGTGTGGTGCATTCTATATCATGAGAAAGCCTATCTTCCTAGAAAGGCTTATAATCAAAACAGCCACACAAGGGGTAAGGGAAAAGAAATTTTCATCCAGTTTTTATGTAAATAGCAGAAAGAGACAGTGATTTACTTAGATACACTGAGGAAGTCTATGGTTCATAGGTCAGTCTCATTCTGGTTCATCAATCAAACACCACATTCCCATAGCCCCCATCTGTGAGCACAGACACACCATAGTAGGGTGCACTGTCTGAAAATGGGGTACAGGGTTCCCCAAATATTCCGCCAGTGCTGTCTTGGGACTACAGATTTACGAGGGAGTGCACAAGACAGAGCCCCGTCTGGGTCATCCAAATTTTGCTGGAGAGAAGCTATGTCGGGAAAGTAACTGAGATGAAGGAAACAAAAATATTGCTTTAAGTACTCCTGGATTCCCTCCAGGATCTGTGTTAAGCACTGCTGGCTAAACACGAGAATTTTATTCTTCTCCTCCCTATTCTTCTCAAAAAGTGATGCTCCTATACTGATTTTAGGGCAGTGCACATAACAGTGTTGTGCCAGGAGTCAGAACGTTCTGACTCTGCCTGTAACACAGCCTCCCACCGGACAGCATCATTTCTGTGTGGTTAACATGGAGACAGAAATGCTCTGCTTCCAGAGCCAAAGAGACACAACCAGATCATTAGTTATTTCCATACCTTCAAAAGCTTCAGAGACAAGTAAATTGTCATGGAAGTTCATGCCAGGACTTGGACCTCACACAGCAGAAAACACTTGGTTTCTTGGGAGCCCATCCCCTCAGGTCTCTCAAGCTCCTTTCATGGACAAGGCAATTAGTGCCCTGCAGACAGGATGGACATTGATGGATCCTGTGTCCTCAGTGAGTGATTGTAAGATTTTCCTTCCCCCATACTCTTATGATTTAAGATCTTCCCTCTAAATTTTATATTTCCTCTCCTAGATATATTTTTTCATCTTCACTTACATGGCTAAGGGTTTGTCCCAAAGCAGCTTCTCCTCCCCCAGTTTCCTCTTGCCCCTCCTCACTTGCTGTGAATAAGAGCTCTCTGTCTAAAGCAGCAATTGCTGAAGAGCCTCAAGAGTACCCATTTCTTGTCCTCTCCCTGTTTTGATGCACTGATTACCCTCTTGTTGGATCAATAGCCCATCTGCTTTTAGAAGTTTTCTAGCATTCTGATGCTAAATTAAAACAGAGAGAATCAATCCTCAGTTAATTTACCCAACCAGACAATTTATATCTCTCTTCTGATCTGCCATGATGTGAATTTATACAGTACTGACATACTGTGAGGCCTTCCCAGACAAAGTAAGCACTTTTATAATGCTAAATTATCCTCTTTATTAGTAACTCTCAAATATGACAAGCCACGAGATTTATTGTATAATGGTGCATAGTCCTTGGTTGAACTTGTTAAAACTCACAGCTATTGTAATAGAGCAATTTGCTAATTAACAGTGGATTTTTCTTGGTTTTTAATGGACTTTGGGGATACATTTTGGACTTAGATTAAGATTAGTGAAAAAAAAGTTCTTGTTAATTATTTCAAATTGAGCGTTATGCTAATAGTAAACAATTAGTTCTTTCCTGAATGCAAATTAATGTTCTATAAATAATTACAAAACCAAGCTGCTGAGTGAGTCCCAAAAGGAGATGCCAGACTTAGAAAAAATTCATGATTTATTCTTGTAGGTTAACCACCATGGCCTCACTTTGTGAAAATTAGGAATGAGCCTTGGTGGCTTCCTAGGATTTTTCTACCCTGGCTGAAAAAAAATAGATAAGAGAAAGAGAGAGAGAGAGAGAGAGGGAGAGGAAGATGGAGTTAACCTGCAGAGGGAATTTTTGACAGCAAAGGTGTATGATGTTACAGTTTGCCAATTCTCAGATCACTTCTCAAATCAAAGCTCAATTAAAATATTAGCATCCATCTCACCAGAGGTCTGCCACTGTAAGAACGTAGAAATTACAGATTTCTGTAAGAAATAAATATACTTTATACTTGCTTTTGCATAGGGAAAACTGGGAACAGAAAACTGGGAACAGAGAAAGTTGAATTATAGCCATTGATCCCAGTTTAGTTTAGTTGATAAGGTAGGAGACTGATGTACATCTTCTTACAGGCCACCTAATTCTCTCCTTGAACTCCTAGGAGTTAAGATGTTCCTTTCTATGGCTGCAAATGTTTGATTATTCATTTTGATTTATATTTGCTTTTTCTCAGGATTCTAAGCTCTTCAGTGTCTTTCCACACCCTTGTAGATGCCCTCTCCAGTCAGTGGAAACAGTCAGACACCACTTGTGCCTAAATCAGTGAAAGGTGGGATCTCTAAACTCACAGAGTAAAAGGATTTCTCATCATTAAAGTTCATGTTGTTGTTCAGGAAGCAGAACAACTCCTCTGGGCATCAGCATCACTTAACTCAGGAGGACAAAACTTTTGCAGCAGTCTGTCATGGCCTTGCATGCCCTGTCCCCAGCCCATTCCTCTGGCAGAGCTGAAGGTGTGCCTGCTGTGCCATGGGGTGCAAGAGCAAGGAATGCAGCCAGGAACCAGGGCTCCCAGGCTCTGCCTTCTCAGCAGATGCAACTCTACAACATCCACAGACTTTTGGTCAGCAGTGGAAGAGGAAGAGCTGCCAGGATGGTGGCAGGCCTAGGGGAAAAGTACATCAGGACTTGATGGTACTGCTGGGGATTTCCCTCCATCCTGCTGCACTGAGCTGCACCTGCCTCTCGCAGAGACATTAACGCTTCTACAAGACCAAGGCCATCTCTCCCCAAACTGCAGTTTTGTCACTTCCACCTCTGTACTTCGGATAGCTACCTTGGCCTCCATCTGAAGCCTGCTCAACTATGGGCAGTGTCTTACATGGCACAGCAGAGCCACAGAAATCAATAAAATTTGCAATGGACTATTGCCTTACTTTTCTTCTCTTTCCTGAGCATTGGTTTGGAGTCTGTCAAAGCCTGTAATAACCCTGCCATTCCTCTGGGCTACTACCTTAGTCTAGCAAAGGGGAAAAAATCAAAGATTCCTTACTAAAGATGTGACATTTTCTCTTTTTTATATCCTCTCTCTGTGCATCTTCCATGCCTTGCTCACACAGGGTGCTGTTCTCATCTCTTACCTTTGTGTTAGCCAGATAAGAAATCTCCTCCCAACTCCTACATACCAGCACTTTGAAATGTCCAGAGACCTTTGCTAAAGAGGTGATGATTCTTAATGTCCAAGAAGCATCCAAACCATAACTACATTGTGGGAAAGAAAACACAACAGCATGAGCTTAGAGTTTGATGAGTGTTTGTTCTCCTAATGTACCTCCCAGGCTTGTGTCAATCCTGAGGTCTTCCTCTAAACCTGAGTCCTCAGGTGAGAGGGAGAGGAATTCGGTCTGCTCTGTAAGTAGAATAAGATTCTAATTTGCTGTCAGAGCTTTAATTAAAGCACTTATAGATCAACTTTACTGTGTCAAATTGTCTATGCCACTATTACTATAGGAAGATGAATGTTAACTGTGAAAACAGGCAAATACACTCCCCTAGACTAATGAGTAATTTCATAGCCATTGATTTTTGACTTTGAAAATTCTCCCACATGCTTCTGGGAATTGGAACTTGTTACAAGTGACCTCAAAGCAGCTTTGCCAATTTTTTAAAACTTTTGTGAACATAGAAAAATAGTAATTTTGCCCATTCTGTGTTTTTCTGTGGTGAGCATTACATGTAAGCATCCCAGGTTCTGAAACCCAGACTATTTGCTGAATTACTGTATTTAACATATAACACATAAGATACAGCTTTAATTCTATGAGGTACTGATAAACAGCCACCATCTCCTTCTGTAAGACTAAGGACATAATTCTGCAGTTAGTCCGAGTATCAGCTTTCTTTTCAGTAATTAAGTAATCTGAAAAGTCAGATTGTGTACCAGGATAAATCTAGTCATTGGGATGGATCTGTTTATGCCAATGAGTTACGCTGAGAGAGCAGAAAATGGAAGTAACTATTACTGACTTGAAAGCAGGTGTGTGATTTAGTATATAACGGGTTATTTGAAATAGCTGCACAACTAAATGGGCAATTTACTATTACAATTAATCATTTAATCCACATAAACATTGTGAAGCTTTTGGTAAATTCTCAGTGTTTAGAACCGGTAAGTGCAGCACCTGAGCACCCCAGAGTCCCTAAGGTATCACCTTCAGATCACTTCCCCAGAGCAGCTGCTTTAATCATGGCTGTCACTTCTCTGCTCTCTGCTCAGCCCAAGTGCAATAGGATCTCAGCTCTCTCAACCCTCCTTGAGTGTGGAGGCACCAGCAGGAGTGAGGAGTAGGCTGGGAACAGGGTATCTGAGACATGGACAGACACTCAGCATATTTGTGATTTATAGGTGTATGAGGGGAATGTCCAAGGCCACAGAAGAAATTATGGCAGAGCACCAGATTTAACTGAGAGCCTGTACCACTCTCTGCCCAGCTGCTGAGCTCTGGGTTTCTGTAAGGACTTGTCATACATGTTCCATCCCAGAAGCTACCCCTGGGGTCACTCAGGATGAAAAGTTACAAGGAATGAAGAAGAATCACCAGAGAGACAGAGAAAAAATAACCTTTTCTAACCCAAAGAAAATGTATTTGGGATATCCATTGCTTTAGATTTGCACCATACATCAGCACCATAATGATGAAATCTCTGTGAATCAGGATGCACCTCCTGGCAATCCCTGGGATGGTCCATGGTGACATCTAAAGCAGAACAGAAACAGATTGTTGATAGTGTCAGCATGTTTACAATGGCAGTGGTGGCAGAGGATGAGACACCAATCAGGGCAGATGACACACAAACGAGGTTCAGGACAATGGTCAGGGTGAGGACCACAGCTTCTAGGGCAGCTGGACCTT
Source organism: Zonotrichia leucophrys gambelii (assembly GCF_028769735.1). Taxonomy (NCBI): domain Eukaryota; kingdom Metazoa; phylum Chordata; class Aves; order Passeriformes; family Passerellidae; genus Zonotrichia; species Zonotrichia leucophrys. The sequence continues at coordinate 143,690,492 of NC_088171.1, forward strand.
GGTAAAAAGCCTGCAAAGGCAGCTGCCCAATGCTCCAGCCACTCACACCACAAGACCTCATGCCAGAACAATTGTGCCTTGACCACATCTATTCAAGGACCTGCCCCAGTAAATCTGGGCCCTATTGTAGCTGCATTAATCTATGATCTGAGTTAAACCCACTAAGACAGAAAGACTATACCAGCATAGCTGTGATCAAGAGTTGTCCCAGATGGCTACAGGAAGGTGGGAAGGCAGCCTGGTGGTTATGCAGCTGTCAAGCAATAATCCAGCATTATCTAGGTCCCACATTCAATTAAAGAAACCACGCACATTCACTAGACATGCAATTGTATTAATCTCATCCATTGGCTTTATTTACATACTTAATATTAGTGGTAACTTTTTCCTTCCCCCATGGTGCTTTCATAGACATCCTGTCCATCACTTTGAATGTGAGGACTTAATCCAGCTACTGCATGCATGGCCTCAGGGCACTGAGGAGCAGAACAGCAGTGAGGTTTGATTAACCCAGTTCCTGTCTCCTCAGCAGCTGAGTCCCCCTGAACAAACACACTCCAGCTGCTTCTTGTGCTTTATGCATTTAGATTTGCCTTTATTATACAATAAATGAGAAATCAAGAGTAAACAAGAAGGTGAGGGGTTTATTGAGCTCCTTTACTGTGACTACTGCTTCCACTGGCATTTCCTTTGACTTCTGACCTTGCTTGATGCAAAGGCTCTGGTCTCCTTGAAGCTAAGCTGCGGCTTTCTCTGAAGTACATGGGCTGTAATGTGATACCTGTGGATATGGTACCAAGGGTAATTAAGATGTTTGTTGACTTTGGTTCTGCCCCACCAGTGCGTAACTATGTCTGTAGGAAACCAGTGTTTGCTTGCTGTTGAAGTGCCAAACATTGGTGCATAAAATCACCAAAGTTCCCGGTCTTCAGTATTCCATGCTTCTTCATTACTAATTGAAAAAAATTCAAGTCAGTGTATTTGGCAAAGAACACATGAAGGTTCCATTTACAATGCAGGAAATAAACATTTATAAATTGGTTATACAGTGAGGACAGTACTTGGCTTGCTTTGTAATGGTAAATGCCCAAGGCATCATGGAATTATTCGATCCTGAAAGAGTGAGGCCAGATGAAATACACTTGGCCAAATATCAGAGTCTCCTTGAAAATACTGTAGTGCACCCTAAACTCTGCTAATCCTAGTAACCATTTCTCCACTGACTACAAGGGAGCTGGCCATGCCTGATAGCTGACTTTTCACTTACATTTTAGTGAGATGAATCCTCTTTTTTATATGCTGAGCAATTTTCACTACCATGCTTTCTTTTCATTGCTGTGTAAGTGATTTCATACCTTCACATATCTAGTGATCTTTTATGACTCAGATAACTTAAGCAATTTCTGGTTCTCCATCTTGTAGTCCAAACATCCTCAGCCTCTCCCTTTTTCAGTTCTGTGGCTACAGAACATAATTGATGTTGTTGATCTCTTCTGCACATTTTCTTGTTCTCCTCTCTATCTCACTTTCTACATCATACTGGTTTTGATGGCTGTTGGGCTTCTTTCCTGGAGGGCATTGATAGACAAAATCATTGGGAAGATGTCATAGATGTGGACAGTCAGGAATGGGGCAAACTGGCTGTTCCATGCACCTTCCTTACATCTGATTCCAAGGTCTGAACTGAATCAGTAAAATCCTCCCAGTCTGATATATCTAGCGTTTATTGGCACCCATAAATTTCTACCCACTTTGAAGAGGACGCTGTATAATGACAGGTATCAGGCATAACAGAAGCAGTGAACTTTTATAACTCTGACAGCATGATGCAAGAAATTCAGGTTCTTTCTTTGAGGCACAGAAGTAGAAAAAATGATTGTCATTTTTCTAATTGTACCTGGAAGCAAGCCTTACTGCAGGGAAGTTAGACTGAAATCTTCCCCAGTATTGGATGTGGCAGCTCCAAAGGCACTGGAAACTGACAGCACACTTCAAAAGAAGCATGAGAATTACTGAAAGCTGCTAAAACTAGACTACTGAGAATGAATTATTTAGGAAATGGATTAGTTAGCAGATTATTTGTAGAGTAACTGATAACAAGGTCAGATCAATGTTATTGCAGCACTGGGCTTGACTTTGTAAAAGGGGTTGATACTTGCAGGTCAAGTCAAAATTCTGCTTTCCAAATGAAAAGTTCACTAAGACCAAAATAAATCCAATTAAAAATGAAGACTGAAGTGCAAATATGGGATGCAAAGGTCAGCAAATGGCCCAGATGAAATTTACTTGGCAGAAAATGTGTCATTAATCACAATCACAACTAAATGGAAAGAGGTCCATTGCCAGAAGAATGTGGCTGTGCAGAGAACACACACAGCTTGAAGCCATCAGATTCATGCTTTCTGCATATTCTGTCAGACAGCACTCCAGTTAGTTCCTTGAAGTTGTTTACTTCTGAGCTAACCACCTAGATTTTCTTTATCACCAGTGGGGAGAAACAGGTTCTTCTGAGGCACAATTTATCTCACAGTAAAGCTGACATCTAAAATCCATCACAGGAATAAGATTCTGAAAAGTATTATTTCTCTCCATCAACTAGGAAAAAGCCATGGGTGACTGGCTGGTATGGATGGGCTTCTACACCGTGGACATCTAAGCCAAAGCAAGATTAATCCAGCTTCTGTCATAAGCCAGGAACATGTTTACCCCCGAAATGCATCAATTATGGAGTGAAATGTTGCATAATCACCACTGCACTTGAGCACTGCAGAGCTTCTGAGCTTGGATGGCAGTGTAGGCATTGTAGTAATGTCACCTCACTGCTTCAGGGACCTGTTTATTCCCCACACACACCCCTCAATTAACATAGCTCTTGGAGTCATCTTCAAAGACAAAAACCCATATTTTTGGACTGGTGTCTTCAATCTGCTAATTAATTACTTCATTTTTACACACATGAGAGTCTTCTTAGATCCATGTTTCCTCCATCTTTCAGCATGACTTTTTTCCACATGGTGAGGTGGCTACACTTCTGTAGAGCAATTCCCATAGCCTTGGTAAGCTGCTGGAGTCTGCTGGCCAAGTAGCTGTCAACCAAATAATTCTGGTTGAATTTTCATGTATCAGTGAAAACTATCTGGGCAATCATGAACAGTTTAGTTTAGTAAAAAACAGTTTAGTAAAAAAAAGAGAAATTATTGCTTTTCTAGTTAAATGTCAAATCTGCTTTTTCTTCTTCAAAATTTTGCATTCAGACTTTCAAAGGCTTGGCTTAATACTACACTGTAGTCAAGGGATTTGAATGTGTGCTTGGGAAAGTGAACTTATTGGGGTGAAGAAAGAATGATGTGATACACACAGATGCATGAATATAAAATACACTAATACACATTGTTACTGACCTTGATAACAGAAAACACTGCCAATAAGTTCAACACAGTTAATGGTGGGGGGCGGGGGGAAGCTGAAGCCACATTTTATCCCATGTTTTTGTGGAAAACACTGCTCAAGAGGAGCAGTTTGTGCTGATTTGGACCAAGTCTCCCTCAAAAGACAAGTAACTGCAACCTCCATCACCTCATGGGTACATGAGCCTGCTCCTGTCACAGGTGTATTTAAAGCATGTGGGGACCAGGAGGCTTTCACTGAGTAATGTGTTCTGTGAGAAAGGTTGGCAGAAAATGAAGTAAAAACGGCCAGATCCAATCCAGAGAAAACTATGGAACTAAGCTTGCAAAGAGGGAGCAAATGCTGATGCAGAAATAAGTTGTCAGAGGAGATACTGTATGTGACAGAGACTACTCAAGCCATTGATTTTAGGAATCTATTTTAGGAAATCTAACTTCTCCAATGGAAACTTAACCATTGCCTGTACAGATGTGTCTAGGCTCCATCCAGATGTGCCTGCAGCGCAAAGACAGATGCCTGAAATGTTTTGACCATCTTCAGTAGCTATTATTGATCCGACCAACAAGGACCTCATCTCCCCTTGGTATAAACAGATTACAACAAAGAGAAACATCACACATCCCTGGTTTTTCCTTTTAAGTGAAATGAATAGTAACGCCCTGAACTTTGGGTTAATCAACAGCCAAAGACAGGCTCCTACACCATTAAAAGTAGCAACTCTGGCAAAAAGGACAATCCCCTGCAAAAAGGATTTTGCTAGGAAAAGGAGAGGAAATGTAGAAGAAAGAATTTAAAAATCAGAAGAAGGGAATAATTTTTCCTTTTCTTAACTAAGTTGGGGGACGTGGTTTAAATTTTGACCATTCTAATTTTAAATAATGCAACTGAAACAAAGTCACCCCACAGGATCATGCTTAAAGATTACACATTTATCCCTTTGTCTTTTTCTGATCAGTCTTTGAGACCTGAATAATTCATCCCACCAAGAACTGAATATGTGAGCAGACACCTTTCACAACCACAGTATGATGAACCCAGAGATTAATCAGTCACTCAATATTATGGCAGGGGAATATCCTCTACAGTAGGCTGTGGCATGGAGGATGGACACAAACTAAAACACTAACAATTTACCTGTCCAAAAGAACCCAAATACCATGGCATCTCCTCTAATCTGAAGGATTCTTTAACCTTTTGATAATACATAACTCTCAAGCAGATTTGGTTTACCTAAACCCAAGTATCTGATGCCATTTGAGATGCACTTCTACATCTGAAGTAGACAGATGTGATCAGTCTTCTAGATGTGACATATCAACTACATGAAATCTGTGCCCTTCTCTAGCAGCTGAAGGTTAGACTGGGCAAGGCAGGGCATCTGAAATGTCACCAGACCATGTATTTAGGCTAATGATTGATGTGGAATACAGGTAGCTCAAAACCCATCTTAAGCAAGATTCTTCCTCACTAGCAAAGTTGCCTTTCCTAATCCTTCAGGAATCCTCTTTCATTTGGAATCTTCATGCCTATGAAGATTTCCTGAGATTTCTATTCTGCCCTTTCTTAGGCCATTCCTACCCATTTTGGCCCATGATTATTCTCTTTAAACTCAAGAGTCATGAGTGGAAAGGAACAGGTACCTCTCTTGGTATGATTTTTAGTGACCTAAGGCACACCCTGGAGAAGGCCATCCCTCTCTCTCTCTCTCTCTCAGCTATAACAGCTCTGCTGGTAAAATCTTTTCATTTGGCCTCTGACTTAAGTAAATAAAAATGTGTGGATGAGTCTAAATGTCGGAGTTTACTAGTCAAAATTGAGAGTGCTGTGTGCATGAGAAATTACCTCCATTTTAGTCCAGATTTAAGCCAAGAGTATTTGTAAGGTACATGCATAGAAAAAATATCATGTGAGATTTAATTTCTGCTTTTTTTCACAGGGACTAAAATGAGTACCCCCACCTATTAGGAATCAACAGTTGCCAGCTGGTGAATGTTGCACAATCAGTGTTGATGGGCATGATTAATTGTGGAGGGTCAGCTCAAGCACATCCTGCAACTGGGTAAAGGTGGCACTAATGCAAATTGGTCAGCTGGGAATAAACATCATTAATTCCATAGGACATGTCAGATAAACAGCCTATGGAGAGGTATGCATTTACAAATCACTGAAAGACCAGCTTGTGTAGGGTTTATCCTGAGACAGCAATAAAGGTAATCAATTTGGATTTAGAGATGTTTGCAGAGATATGATGGACCAATTAAGATGAATGCTCAAGCCATGTACCTGCTGGCCTGCATTGCAACACAGTCAGCACTAACTGGCATGGTAAAGAGCAAGGTTTGCGCTGTACACTTGGCCATCAGTGAAATTTCTGCTCCACAGAAAACAACAGGGTTTCAGAAAAACAATACTGCTTTCAGAAAAACAATATTGTCAGGTGGGATTAATAGTTAACCCCTCCACCACACCAAGTAATTAACAAGCTAATTCCCTTATCCACCCATTCCCAGAGGTGATTGTAGTGGAGGTACTGGGCCTCACAATGTCTAGGAAAGCTGATTTATCTGCAAATGTCCTGTTCACCCCTTCTGCTACCCTGAGCCTCCAGTTCAGATGTAAGACAGAATGCTTCCTTGGCAAGTACCAGTGAGAGCAATTGGACATGTAACAGGATTCCCAGATCAGTAGGTATCCACCACATTTTCAGTTCCCAAAAAACCCCTCAACATTTTCAGGCAAAACTTATGTTTTGCCTAATGCAAATTTTAGTTCTGCAAAATTAGCATATCCTAGTAGGATAATTCCCAACCACCTGTAAATATAAAGGCAAATTTGGGAAAAGGCAGCCTTATGCTCTCTCCCTCTGACTTATGTCTTTTTCCTCTGCACTCATACAATCTCTGGGACACAGGCATTGAGTCATGGCTGAAATTATTAAGTACATATCAATTAATAAAAATAATAGCTTCCCATGAGTAATAAGAGCTCTACAGCAATGTGCTCATAAAAATGTAATTACTGGTGGGGGTCTCTGTTTAAATTGAGATCAACCATTGGCACTTTTCGCACAGCTTCATTTCTTTCATTAATATATTTTTCTTTATATACAAAATAAGCCAGCTTCTTGGAGTCCTAACAAATATTTAAAGTACAAATCTTCTATGACTTGAAGACTAGATAACCATCACCAGATAACTAAATATCATCTGCAACTAAAATCTCACATACAGCTGAGCAAGACCTTCAGAAAATCAAAGCTCAGATGCCATGAGTTGATGTGCTTTTGCATTTTGCAAAGCAGCTGCTCACTGCCTTTTGTAACACCTCAACAGGAGCACTCTAATGCATCATTGTGAGCTCCAGACCTTCCTATTCCTTGGCTCTTTCCTTTCCAGCACAGCTCTGTATTAAATCTCCATAGGTCTGAATGTGGCTTCCTTGTAGCCTGAATATACTGAGAAGGTAGCACTTGATAGCACAAGCAGTTTTCTTTTATTAACTTTACATTTTATTAACAGATTACAGGAAGCATAAGAAATCAGGCTCTGTAATAGAAGACCATTGGCTCAGCTGCTTGAAAATAGAGACACTTCCACTGACTGTGTCATGAACAGAGAAGTCATTGTGTGTGCACTCTGAAATTCCTGTTATCCTGAGAACATGTTCTCATCCAGGAACATGCCTAGCACCTTCCTTTGGTACCAACATAGCAACATAAAGGAAACTGGTAAATATTTCACAGGGGAGGGGAGCAATTTATCAAGCTGACTCTATATAGTCTGGAAATTACTTGTTCTTTCTCTATCCCGAGAACAGATGATTAAGAAAAGACAAATGGTGTTTCACTTGCCATAGGAAAATATTGCAGTGCTAGATAAGACAGCAAACACAGATATTCAGCTGGGTCTCCTCATGCCCCTCATCATACCAAAAATGAAACAAGAATGAGTTCCTTTCTGAAACCTCATATTTCTGCCTAGGTTTTTAATCAAGAGTACGCATAAGACATTATGTTCACCCAATTCTGATTTGGAAAATACTTACATTTAACTTCTTTCCTTATTTTCCAAAGGGCTTTTCTCACTTTCTTTTATTTTTTAAATTTAAAAATTCCACTAGAGGGGCTGAGAATTGATTTCTAAAAGCTTTTAAGAAGAAAGGAAGGAGGAAGTCTTACTAGTCATGCCAAAGGCTGTTCAGTTTCCTCCACAAAGAGGAAGTCTGAAATATTCTGAATTACAATAAATAGATAAAATAAAAATGTCACCTCAGCTGACTTGAGGCACAAAAAATGAGATTTGTCTTCCCTAACTCTGCTTGTGGTATGAGTTTCCATGTAAGCAGAGTGTCCAGGCTCTCTTTATGGGCAGTTTAGGGAGTGCCACCCTTTTAACTAGTGTGGGTCACCACTTTAGGAAGTACCCTAGATTCCCTGAACTCTGCTGACAACTCTCCACTGATTGCAACTGCAGCCCAGGTGGCTGGCTCAGATATTGATTAGTGTACTGTAGACAATCACTTTAGGCAGATAAATCCCTCCCTGGAAACCCACACTCTTCCCCAAGGCCCTGTGCTTCTGGGAAAGGGGGGATGGTTAAGAACTGACCCAACAAACTTTCTTCGTTTCTTAGGACTTCAAATATTTGCATCTTGTGGAGCATATGATATTGAGAGGCAGCTGATAGATGGTTACTGTGGCTTTGCCAAAGTGCTCTGCAAAAGTGCTGACCATGTTTTGGATCTGAATGTTTAGGGAAAATGAGAATTGGGCAGAGAGGGGAGGTGGGGTTTGGAAATGGGGTGCATAGCTGCAAGGGTTAAAAATCATGCAGATTTTCAGAGTATCCTGAGATGGAAAGTATCCACAAGGTTCAAAGCCCAGCTCCTGGAGTGGCAGGGCTGGACTGTGGTTGAAAAAAGAGAATAGAAAAGATTTGGCAGGAGACGGCAGCTGAAAAGGAGAAATAGACTTTGAAACAGGATGATAGGTAAACCCGTGGGGATGGGCTGTCGAGTGAAGAACAGGAGAACTTGCTGTCTACTGAGAAAATGGGATCCATGACTCCTTGCTTGAGGCTCCTCTCACTGGCAAAATGAATGAATGAAGGAATAAATAAAAATTCAGGTTTATTCTTGCTTCAATCATAAATGAAGCACCTAAGCAGAACTATGTAGCACTCCTGGAGGAGGAATTCCTGGAAATCTACAGCACCCAGCTGCAGGGGCCAGATTGCACTTCCCAATGTATGTGGTGTATCAATGTTAATTCCCATTTTCACTCACCAGGAATCTGTGAAACTCATGTATGTCCCCACTGAACCCCCCTTTCCCTCCTCTTCCATTGCCGTTCCTGGGATCTATTTTCTTGGGTCTGGTTGATTCAAAACTAGAAACTAAATTTGTGCTGCAAATTAATGATTGCAAAAGCCAGCAGCAATCACTGTGGCCGTTCCCCTTCCAAAATTAAGGAGAGTTTGCCATCTAGAGGAGAAGCAAGACAGAATACTGATCTGTGGTGGGAACAGCTTTCGATTTGAGTACAGGCAGCTCAGTGTTGCAAACTGGGCAGCAGGACAACGACAGGCTCACACCACATAAGGAAGAGAGTGAGTTGCTTCTTTCTGAGTCTGGTGGGACGAATAGTCATTTTCTTATCTAAATTGTGCAAGCTGAAACAGGCAGACAGTTTAATTAAGCTCAGCAGATCAATGGCATTCACATTCAGCAGTGGAAAAGCCTTGCCAGAGACTATTTTTTTGAGCTAGTTTTCTCCACTAGGCATGTAGGCCTAGCTGGGTTGATAACCAGTAGTGGGTAAATTTTTTTTTCCAGTGCAACTGGATGTTAGGTGCAAGTTTCTGCTGAACTCCAGGGTTTCATCCCATGATAGTAGAAATCTTCCATTTTTATACCCAGATTACCAAAAGTTACTTCTCTCTAGTTCAAAGATTTCCCCTATATTTTGTCCATGATAGATGTCAAAATGTGTTCTCATGGTTTCTTTTTTCTCCTGGGAAAACCATGAGGGTTTTGCCCTTTTCCTTTATTTTCTTTTTCCATTTGGTGTTTCTTGACTGCATTAAGATGCTCTTTTCTTGCAAGCCCTGAGCTGCACTTCCATGCACACAGTGGATCTGCATTTCACTCCACTTGAAAATATTCCTGTTTCCTCTGGGGCAAAGGACTGGTTGTCCCCCAAGACTCCCTTTCACCAGCCACTTGCAATCCTCTGGAGCACAGACAGAACTAGGAGCAGTCCCTGCTCCATACAACACACCATGAAACATCTTGGAGCCCTGCTGAATGGGGCTCGTGGGGCTGTGACTTGGGGAGGCTGGTTCAGTCAGGCTGCAAAGCACTGACAGACACCGAGCTCATGAATAAATATCCCTTTTGTAAACTACCTGCAAATGTTTAGGAATGACAGCAAAGGAAACACAAGGCAGAGACCTCCAAACATTTCATGGTTTTGAGCACTTGTTGGAGTCCACGTCAGGCACTTGGTCACTGGTGTGTTGGAGAGGCAGGTGTGCACACCAGCAGAAAATCAGGTCTGTCTGCAGGTTTCATATGCTTTCCTATTTATTCTACTCTTCTTCTGGTGATTTTGTCAACTTGTCTTTCCTTTCCCAATGTCCTGGTACTCAGCTCTCAATATGCTCATGGGCTACTGCAGGCATTGCTGTCATGACCTGTGCAGTACTAATGAAACCATCTGTTGGGTCAGCCTGTCACTTTACATGCCATTCCAGGCTCTGATTCCATGAGATCACACAGGCAAAGCAGTCACAGCCCTCAGAGCCGTGCCCTCATGTGATTTTAGGAGGTGGCTAAGCTACAGAAAAAGTCCTTTTTCTGGATGAGACATTAAGCTGCTGTTGCGAACACTTGTGACCTTTGAGGTTCACAGGCTGCTTTCCCTAACAGAAAAAGCTGAAGTTAGAGGTCCTGTTTCTGGGTGGAGAAATGTAAATTTTGCCTCTGTTTGCCCTTCACTTTTAAATGGTGCAGTTAACTGACTTCTGAAGTGCATTCAAGGCCTCCTCTAGCTTATAAAAAGTGTCCAGGGACAACTAAATGAGATAACAATATCAATATTAGGTCTTTTCCACCCACTCCTTTTGGGCTGAGGTGCATGAGTGAATGCACACAGTTAATCAAGCCACTGATTGTCAGCTAAGCCACAGTAATGGCTGGTGCCTGACCATGCATGTGCCCTTAGCATAATGCAGTTGCAGAGTAAATTTTGCCAGCTTAGCTCCTAATGAAAATGAAATCCACTGTAGAGACAGTTTAAACTAACACACTTCTCAGTGGGACAGGCTTAAGGCATGCACATGGTTAGTTAGCAGGTTTCATAGAATAGGCATTATCAGTAACTCAATTATTCTTTATCATGTGGTCAGACCTGGGAAATTATCCATTTGGAATAATGATGCAAGAGAGGATTGAAATGGCTGAAACTGCTCTGCATAAAGGGCTCACACAATTTGAGTTGTATCTATGCATAACCTTAACAGGAGATATGGAAATTTCATTGGAAGACTTTTAAATTGAGATTGATTTTGTCTCTCTAAAAATACACAAACATCCAAACAGAAATTTCAAGCGTGGTGTAGAAAGTTTGAGGTGAGATTCTTTTGCCCACGTAACACAAAGAGTCAACCTAGATTGCAAAAGTGAACCAAGTGAACTCTTTTTGACATCAAAACCTGTAAAACTACGAATCCTTGTGGTTCAGCAAGGTATAATTCACTGCTTATACCAACACTCCCTTCCCATCCCCCCAGCATCTTTCCCACTGAGGCTACACATCTGTAGTAAAGCTGTGTGCCATGGGTTTAGGACAAATGAATGAGAAAAGCTAACTGCTTAACAGAACAAAGCTAAAACACATCAGCTTCCACTCCCTGATGCACTGGTATGTGGAGTATTAAAGGCATTTGAACCACAATCCCTGTTCAAATCAGCTCATGCATCCATTCTGGACAACAGAGCAGCATTTCAATTTCTTGCTGCTCTGGTGATTTGCTTGAAAGCAACATGTTGAAACTCCCTAAACCCAAATTCAGGTGATATTATGTCTATCCCATCCAACCTGGCTTTGAAGAATTCCCCATGTTCAGTCCAAGGTTTCTGTACTGGAACTGCTTATACAAGAGGCAGCTATCATTTGAGAGCATTTTCAAAAATTTGCACTAGAAGATTGAAAGAAAAAGTATTCCTCTGTCTTGGATTTAAAACATTTTTTTATTGCTATTAACATTAAACTTTACTAAGACTATGAATTGAACTCAACTTCTGAGCCTCAGCTGGTATTTTGCAATTTTACCCTTCAGCCTAGTTTTTTTTTTAAATTGAAACTTCTAGAATATACACTTTCTGTTCAGCTTTTGCAACTTCCTGCATGAATGAAATATCCCCTAACCCTGACCAGAAAACCCTTCCACATCTCTTTCAGAAATTCACTTCAGCAAATGTAACATCCTCAGCAGAAGGAAACACAAGCTATAAAACATGCTGCAGCCTTCCTTTCTGTCTGGCTTGCTTCAGACTTCATTCATAAAAAAAAGAGAGAGAGAGAGTGAGAAAAAGTGACAGTTGATTCAGAAAGTTGTACAATGTAAACACTCGTCCACAGATGATGCATTGAGGGTTGGTGTTGCATATCTTTGGGGACAACATATGCCTGTCTTTCACACTTGTCAAATCCTAACGGCCATTGTTATCAGCCCACAAAGGCTTCCAAATTCCTACCTGTCACTGAAATTCTTAGAAAATGAGAAACCATAACAGACGGAGAAAAAATAACTGTGATCCTTCCTATTCTGCCACAGCCTGGGTCCTCAGCCTTTTCTCCTAAGCACAATCCTTACTCAGCAGAGCTGTTTACTGATACTCTGAAGACTTTTCAGTCTTTTCAAAGGATGCAGACACCTGCATTACATTTTTATTTATAAACAAATTTAGAATATTCCTTACATGATAGAATTATTAATTCTCCTAATTATTATTATTATTGTTGTTGTTGTTTCACTTTGCAAATAGAGAAACAAGAGAAGGTCAGCCTTGCTTTTCAGCCTTGATCTAGACCAGAGTTTATTTAAGGTTTGCCAAACACACAGGCAGGACAGGGATGAAAATTTTCCACCCATCTGGGATAGCAGAAATGTCACTTTCTCCTGAATTTTAAGGCTTCATGAGACCTTGCCTACAGCACACTCTAGACAGAAGCAGCACCCTTCCCACCTTGCTAGGTCTCACTAGGGGGATGGAGGTACAGTCACCATAGCTTGTCCTCTCCTCTGAACCTCTCTTTCCATCCCAGCTCAACCTCCATGCCCCTGTGATCGGAGATCCAGCCTCCCCAGAAAATCCTTCTTGTCCTCTGCCTCAGTTTCTCTCTAGCAAGCAGTGGGTTTACACTGACAGGTCTGTGGAAGCGGGCGAGCACTCAGCCGTGGGCGCTGCCGCGGCTCTGTCCGTGCCCAGCGCGGGCGGCCCTCACAGAGAGGCCTCGCCTGGCACCGGAGCCACGAGCGGAGCTGCGGCCGCCCCCGGAGCCGGTGCAAAGGTTTCCCACAGCCTTGGAGCTGCCTTTGAATGGGCTGCATGTCAGCAGGCGGCTGGAATGCGGGGAATGTTCAACTGCAGGGCAGTCCACTCTGGGGGATTAAGGCACATGACTCCCAGACAAGAGCGATAGCCGTAGCCGCCCTGAAGGCCAAACCCCCCAGAGAGCACTTTCTTCCCCCCCAGAAGTGGCCTGAAAGCGCCTGCTGCTCCGGCCCGCAGGAGGAAGCAGGGTCTGTGTGTCTGGTGCTCAGAGCTTCCTACTTTTCTTTGAGAAAAACGAGAGCATGGCCAGTATCTGGTAAACTATCTTCCCTGGGGCAGAAGATGGGTTTAGGAGATGGGTAGGGATGGGGAGGTATTTCTTCAATGAATTCCCTTTCCCACTGCGTGTAAAGGTTACTTCCCTCCAGGTTACTTCCCTCCATCATCTCTGGATCCTGTCACACACTTCCCACTCTCAATGAAAAGCAGAAACTGCCTTTCTGAATGAAACCACTTCTTTCTTTGCTGTGTTTGGGCGGCCAGGATCCCCTCCCTGCTGCATGTCCTGCTGCAGCTCAGCTCAGCCCTGAAATTCCTGCATCTCTGTTGGCAGCTATTGTGGCAGCAGGCTTTGGAGCTCTTTGTGCATTTTGGTACTAAAAATGGGCTCTGTGCAGTTCACTGCACTGGAAAACAGGTTCACTTGGCAATGCCATGCTGGGTGTAGTTTCCAAACCACACAGTGAAAGTATACAACCATCTCTCTTTTTCTTGCTAAATCCCACAGGCCCTCAAGTGAGCCTGAGGTCACATATCTGAAGCACACCCTGAGAGGTTTCCTTCTTGCCTCCAGGAACTTAAGGAACCCCAGAGCCAACTGCAAGAACTCCCTTCCTCACACACCACCTGGCATTTCTACCACAGCAGGGAGGAATCCCTCTTTCACCTGACATAGCTCCACATCACTAAGGGTGACAGTGTTTCTTAGTTCATTGGGCCAGCAATAAGTAATGGCACAGGTTTAAGAAGTTCTTACATGGTCCAGAGATGACCTGCAAGGGATGATGGAGTACTTGTCTTTCCCTCTTACTTAATGAGATAGATTTAAAGAGCATTTACCAAAAAAAGAAAAAGACACTGGTTCAATGTTCCTGATTGCCATTTGAGAGCTACAACTGCACTGCCAGTGGGATAAGAAGAGGACAGGAATAAGGAGCTCTCCCTGACTCTGCTGTATCTGACTCAAGGAGAGAAGGCACCATGACATACTAAAGGCCTGTTTCTGCTCCTTGTCACACTGTCCCACATCCAACAGCTGCAAAGAAATCCTTCTCTGTTTATCCTCCTGCAAATAAAAGCAAGTCTCCAAATAGTTTGTGCAGATTTTCAGTTACAAACATTTGCTTGTGGGATAAATAAATTATTATAATTAAAGCCATATACCAAAGAGAGCAGGTTTCACATTCCTCCTTTCTCCCCAGGAACTCAGTGTCCACAGCAGAATACCATCTGGAGTAAGAACATGGAAGTTTGACATAACTGGTCTTATCTTTGCTGTGCAGGACTGGAAAGCTTCATGTTTGTAAGCTAACTCCCATATCTTATTCTTTCTTGAGAATATACAACTGTGCAGTTTGCCAGATAAGCTACTGCTTTTGCAGGTGATAATTTGTGCACTAAGTGTGACAATGCACATTCAGATCTTCAGTTCCATTCACAGATTATTAAAATATTGGGAAGTGTAGGAATGGCTGTTCTGGATCAAACCGGAAGTTGAACACTCCAGTTTGCTGTCCTGAATCTTATCCCCTGTCACACTGAGGAGACAGAGGGAGTACATTAGGTTTAAGGGACAGAGCAGAGCAGGTAATGTGCAGAATGATCCTTTTCTAATGAATTAGCTAATAATAGCATTTCTAAGATCATCATATGCAATCATTTTCAGTATAGGCCTCCTTCATAAGGTTACAAGCCTTTAAAAAATTTCCCTATGCTTTTGCCGTCTATATCCCTTGGTAGTAGTTTCCCCTGGTTGATTCTGAACCCTGTGAAACAATTTGCTTTGCTTTGCTTGAAATTTAAGACCATGACTTGACAAACTAAGGCAGCAAAAGAAGAAGCTACAAAGAGAACTCACTAGAGGAGATAGTGGCACTGATTGAACCAAACTACCCAAGACAGAGAGGAGGTACAAAGCTGGGCAGGGATATAGCCAGGGGACTGACAGAGCAGACCTCCATTTGGAGCCCTTTAACTTAGGGAAGTAATGGCTCAGCTGAGGCAGGTAGGAGATTTTTGCTGCAATAGGTTTCTTAACCTAGAGCTTAATGCTCTCTTTAAACCACCATAAACCAGCACTGCAACCAGAAGGAGCAGTCCTATTGCTGCTCCATGCAATTTATTTCTGCAATTTATTCACCATACCTTGAGGCCAGTGTCTGTGGCTTTCCGATAAATCAGATCAGTCAAAATGATTTTTGGTTGCTGTTTCCTGGGTAGTTTTAAACCGGGTCACTTCCAAGACCCTGTTACCTGCAGAGCTGAGAAAAACGTACTCTTGGTGATGGCTACAGGAAGGGCAGGGAAAGGCAGAGCTGCTTCTTTGAGTGCAGTGGTGGCTGCTGCTGGCTTACAGAGAGCCCAGAAACAGCACTTGACTCCT
Organism: Zonotrichia leucophrys gambelii; assembly: GCF_028769735.1. NCBI lineage: Eukaryota > Metazoa > Chordata > Aves > Passeriformes > Passerellidae > Zonotrichia > Zonotrichia leucophrys. Next base: position 143,706,120 of record NC_088171.1, read on the forward strand.
GGGCACCTTCTGCTTGGCAGTGTGCACTTGGACCCCAGAACAGCTGAGCCCATCTCTTGGGTCACCTCAGGGAGGCGAAGAGGCCGAGTGTATGAGCAGTGTGATGGACATCCTGACGGACACACTCTGCCAGCCTGACGGACACACAGCCTGAGCAGAGCCACTTGCTGCTCACTCACATTTGCTTTCTGTTGACAGAGCATTTTCTCAGATCTTCACAACGTTTTGAGCAGTTAATATACATATTAGGAAATAACTTCTCTTTACTGGCACTGAATAAACCTCTTTGCCTGGCTGAGACTTGGGAATGTAACATGTCATTTACAAAGCTGTCCCAAGAGAGCAGAGACAGATTACAAAAATATGCCTTGTATTCAGTTAATTTAAGTGAATAAGATGACAGCACAAGGATTATGCATTGAATTTACATGCTGAATGGTCACACTTAGAAACCTGACAAATTGCTTTGGAAAATTAAATAGTATTACCTTAGAGCAGAGACAGTGCCAAATGCTCTCCCCAGGAAAAACAGAAGAGTAGAAGGGAAATTGCAAAAACCAAGATAACCTTATCTGCTTTAAATGAGTAGCACAGTTTAAAGAATGGTGGTTTACAGGTATACAAGGCACAGTCCCATTGGAGCAAGGGAGCCAGCTCCCAGTTTGGAGATATTTGGAGTAAACAGCCAAATAAATTCCTATTTAAATTTTATCCACCAATCTGAATTTGGCTTACTAAGCATGGGGATCTGGTTACACAATTGTTCCTGTCCATTAAAAAACAAACCTCATGTGATAGCTTGCATTTTTGATTTAGCCTGTGCACATTTCAAACAATGCCCCACGTGTTACTTCATGCAGCTGAAATACTCTCTTACACACTCACTGCACGACCCATGCTGGGCCTGCAGTAATTCAATCTACACCCTCTCTGAGTATGAAACACACAGTGTGATGTTATCAGCCTGGAATAACACCAGTGACATCGTGTATCTAATCTCCACACATTTCTGGTCAGAAAACAAAACCTAAGAATGTGCCCATCCCCAACAGGAAAACAAGCAAGGAATGCATGGAGACAGTATTCAGAGCCACCATTCTGATGATTGTTTCCAAGAAAAATCATTACAAGTTAAAAGCAAAGGTTTACCACTGAGTCAGATGCTTGCCTTTGCTAAGTTTTAGTCGCAGGCCTTTGTTATTCTTTACAAAAAGACCAACTCTGATCTCATTCACACTGGTTTGTACTCATGTAACTTCCTGGCTTGGTTTGAATTACTCCAGTCGTGATGGAAATGAGAGCAGAGTCAGGATGAGGGAAAGGACTGATAGTTCAAACAAAGGGCTACTAAAATGTCAGAAAATTGTGTCGAGGATCTCCCTGCTTTTGTTAACCCAGGTTAACAGAAGGGCTAAAAGACTTCCCCATCTTGCCCACCCAGCACTGGAAGATCCCAGCACCTCCATGGTTCAGCTCAGATGTCTCTCTTCTGTTGTGTACAGAAAACCAAATAAATGAAAGTGAAGGTCTTTATTTGCGAGGCACCATCAAGAGCTGACATGATTGACGGTGCTTACAGAAAGGTGCCAACTCACGATTCAAGGGAATTTCCTCAGCACAGCAGCTCGGGACAGGTCTGATGAGGAACGCAGAGGTTGGAGCTTGCTGGGGCAACAGCTCCCTCTAATGATAACTGGAACTCAGGGAAGGAGAGAGCTTGCTTAAGTGTTAGAAATCTGCCAGGAAGATGCAAAGGAAGAAACTTTCCTCCTGGTAATCTGGCTCCCAGATGGAGCTGGCATTTCCATTTACTGGTCAGTCTTTACTGACAAGCAGCAATAAGCAGTATTTTGACAGGAGGAACAGATTAGGGGTTGATCTGCTGTGGTGCACACATGCCCTGTCTTTATTTACTGTGGCCCTGGAAGCTCTAGCTGACTTTTTTCATTTATTGTTGGAAGCAATCCCTTTACCAACACAGAGCAAACTAACCATTTGTAGATACCTGTGCACCTATACTAGGATGCCTGTGAAATGGAAGCAAAGTCAAGTGCATCTGTGGTTGCGCAGGATGGCCCCAGCTGAGGTCAGAGAGGGTAATTTCTGACCAGGCTGTGCTGGTGTTTGACCCAGCTGCCTAACACCATTCCAGCTTTTTATTTCTCTCATTGATCTCTGCCTGTTCAGGGCAACATATGCAGGTCTGATCTCATAGCTAGAGAAATCAGCAAGAGTTTTCCTGGTGGTCTCGGGGAGAGTAGGGCTGACAATAGTTCTTGATTCACATAGCCATAGAGAAAGCCTCACAGAACTCTATCACATGCACAGAAATTTCAGTGATTTCTCATCTTTGTCTCTCTTGTACCTTTGGGTTGATTACAAGACTCCTTTTTCTAGAAGAGTTTTGAATTTTTTCCCTCTGGAGCTATAAACTTTCCCAACAGAACTAGTTACTTTTATCTATGTCAGTAAGGGCTGCATGGTGGGCAGCAATCACTTAAAAGATCTGGGATCAGCCCACACACCTGTGGAGTTCGGTTAAGATTACATAGTCAAGAAACTTTTCCCCTTAAATTGTGTCCTCAGTCAGTCAGGAAAGAGAGACACTTGAGAGCAACCCACAGCAACACTCTTCAGTGTGGTGCTGGAAGTAACCTGAGCTTAATTTGGACTACACAGAGTGGTGTGCACTGCTGCAGGATGTGTGAGGTCCTTCACCCCAGACCAAAGAGAAACACAAATGCTGCAGCTCTGACCTGGCAGGACACCACAGCCACTCCCACCCTTTGGGTGCTGGCAGTCACACTCCATGAGTAGTGGAGACCATCCTCTCCTCCCAGCTAGATTTATCCTGCAAACTGTCCAAAACAACACAGTCTCCCACCTGCTCTGTTTCCTGAACGACTGCTGCCTGATTTAAAGATTTAAGAAATCAGAAGTTGTTTAAAAATAGTCACATGAAGCCCCCATGGCTGCTGCCTTGGACCCAATCTAACTAATAGATTTGGTCAAGGGAAGGGCATGGAGCTGTGTCATGGAGGTTTAGGTTGGAATTTTGGAAAAGATTCTTCAGCCAGAGAGTGGCTGGGCAGGAGAACAGGCTCACTGGGGAAATGATCACAGCATCAAACCTGACAGTTCAAGAAACATTTGGATGACTCTATCAGGCACATGCCATAATTTTACAAAGGCCCAAGAGTAGGACTTTGATCATCCTTATGGGTCCCTTCTAACTCAGGATATTTTATGATTCTAACAGAATTTTTGAGAAAGCAGGCATTTAGTTAAAATTATTCATATGCCTAAGGAGACATTAATTGAGGAGCAGGCAATGTTTGCTTGTAAGAAGCGTAGAAACTTCTGACTGTTATTTAAGGACCCCTTTTTAATTTGCTGTGTGTGAAAGGCTATTTTCTATCTTTGGAAAAATACACTTAACAATAGAGCATGCAGATAGTCTTTCTAATACACTTATTGGTCTAAAACTGAAAATCTAAAGGAAGTCATTGGCCTGATTTTTTAAAATTTAGTGCTAGGAGACTGCAGTGCATGATGTCCTTCTGTCCATGCCCAAACAGGATGTCCATATGTCCCATCTAGTTGCTGAAACTGGCATTTAGATGCTGTAGCAGCTACATACAAGTTTGATTCACCAAGTTTCCAACTTCACATCTCCTCCTGGGGCTTGCCTCTGGAAACTGGGATGTGGGCATCAGCCTTATGGATAGTACTGCTTAATCCCACAGACCACAAAGAGGGGAAAGGGTTTTTAATAAAATATTCAACAAAACCTTGAAAATGCAAAGTCAGGCTATGTGATAAGAGTCCTTTCTGCTTGTACCATCGATGGATCCCAGCAATGTGATCCCATCACTGGTGCAGTGCACCTAATTGATTGCACATTTGCCTTGCACACCCTTCAGGAAATTAGACACAGCTGCTGTGAGCACCACTGCAAAGAAGACTCCTGCAGGGAAGGCAGTAGAGTCAACATCTTCTGGCTGTCCCTAACAAATGGCACAACTCTCAGCAGGCACTTGCACGGAGGCAAGAGGAAAGTGAGAACAAACAATGAGCAGAGAATGTAAATACCAGGCAAAGTGTAAAAGGGAACTGCTTTCCACAATCCGTGTTTTGACTGCAGTCCTGGGAGGAAAGGCAGAGTGTACCTTGAAGCAATCACATTATCACAGAGTGAAACCAAGAAAACAATCCACAACTATTGCAGCTATTTTGAATCATTCATCTCAGCAATTCACCTCTCCTCTTTACAGGAAAAAGTTTGTGTGGAGGTGACATCTCTGTGAGGCTTCTCTTTGCCATTACTGATAGGATTTACTGTATTCCATCAAATATACATTGTATTGAACAGTTTTTTCATCCTAAAAAAAGACATGTGAAACTTCAGTGCACTTTACATTCATCAGCAAGGTCCTGAGCACAGCGTAGCACAAATACTCTTCAGTTCAGGAGCAGGAGAAAGTATGACATACTAAAGTATGTCATTATCTGTATTTCAGAAACAATAGTTTGAGTTTTCTCATTGCTTTGTGTTGGGTGGCTCTCTCTGGAAACCCCACCTTTCCAAACTGTCCTGTGGACCAGCTCTAAGTTTAAAACACCCAAGAGATGGCCTGGAACCCAGTCAGAAATAGTTAATGAACATCAGCATCCTTATCGTGCTTTTCTCTATGAGCAGACACATACACTGTGCCACCTGTGGTGTACCCAGAGCCATGAGCCACTGCCTGAAAGGGGAAGCCACATCACCAGGGACACAGCATCAGAGCATCCCAGTCTAGGGGAGGAGAGCAGGTCAGCACAGCACTGGGGATGCCAAATACTCACAAATGGGTGAGCCATGGGATTTGGAAACTCAAGGTGTCGGATCAGACATATCCAAAATAAATCATATTAGGACAAGAGGCAGGGAAGATTTACCATCTTCTGGGCTCAGAAACGAGAGGGATCAGCACTGTTGGCTGCCTGTCTTCACTGAAGTGAGACTGCTGCCCTCAACAGGGGGTGGAACTGAGTCCTCTGCACTGATGAAACTCCTCACATTTATGAATGCTTTCTACAGCCTAGCCCATCAATGCCAAATCACTTGTCCAGCTTTCCTGCAGACAAAATAAAATAGCTGCAGCAAGATAAGCGTATCCTGGAAGGCTGGGATTTTCCAGCAGAGAGGGCCAAGTCTCTCTTGGTGGCAATAGTCCCTGTTAAACTCAGCTCCACAAACAGGTGCCAAATGACCATAGCAGAGATTTTGGCAGTGGAACAGCAGTTGTAATAAATGACTCTGTGAGGCCTTGCATGCACTTCTCCTAAATTGCTACAGCTTGCCCTGCCCCACCAAAGCACTCCAGAAGTGTGGGATTCTGCTTATCAGCACAATGAGCCAGCAAGAGCCCCTCAGGAAATTTCACCACCACTCTCAGTGGTGTGAAAGCAGCAGCCACCTCACCTGCAGCAAGGAGAAATCCCAACTGTCTTTCCAGAAGTCTCCCATTGCTTCATCTCCCAAGCCACCAGCCCCAGGGCAAAGAAGCACAGCATTTGGATGAGGCTCAGAGGGAGGAAGGTTGGCACCAAAACTGCAGCCACAACTGAGCACAACAGAACTATGGGTGGCTTTTTTTCTTCCAGTTGCAAACTCGAGTTCCCAAACAGCCATCTCATCCTTTTCCACCCTCCTGGAAAATCAGTGTTTTCAGAGAGACAACAGCCCGGGTGATTCACCACCAGGCTCAGGCTCACTAAAGAACCTTAGAGAAGCTGCAGCACTTATGGTGGCATCTGGCCTGTGCTGGGCTGACATGTTGAAGAAAAAGTCACACTGCTTTGCCTGCTCATTGCTGCATTGGTCTCCTCTTGATCTGGCATCATTCAGATGTTTCCCATGCCAACACGTTGACTAAGCCAAATTTTTTTCTTACATTAAAACCCTCTGGATCTGGACTTTTTAAGTCTTCAAATTCCAACAGATGTTTGGCTTGGGAGTCCTGAACTGTCCTGTCCCAAAGCCAAAAACGATGTGCAGGTCCAAACAGAATTTTCCTCCAGACTCATTGAAATGGCCAGTTGCTGCTGAATGCATGGAAAAGCAGGGAAGGGAGTAGGAGTCAGTCTTGTCACTGTTTCACCATTTCTTAGTCACTGTACTAGGGCCAGCCTAAACTGGGTCAAAAATAATGTGGAGCTGTGCCCTTGTGTGGGTGAAGCTTGATGCCTCTTCACCAGTTTGTCCCTGGTGTTTTACACCTGATAACTCATATTCAACATCCCAAGCACACTCAACATCTGAGTATTTCTGAGAGCCCCTGGGTGCCTGGTGACGTCTTTGCGTGCCTGGTGACATCTTCAGCTGTTTACCTGCTCTCAGCCAGCACCCTGGGGAGGCTGAGCCCCCATACAAGAACTCCCAGCATGATTTTATTGTATTTTCTTTAATTAATCTCTGCAGGAAGCCAAAGGCCTTTCCTGTCCCTGGAAGCAGTTCATTAGCTGGCAACCTAAACTTCACAGAAAGAAGCAACATGACAGTGGTAATGAAAACAAGACAAAAACAAAAAAAACTGTGAACATTTTTATTGCCACTGGAGCCATCACCATCCACAGAGTATATTCAGAGCTGTCAGCAATGCTTCTCCTCATTTGGGACCCAGTCAAAACAAAGCTCCAAGTCAAATTTCTTGCCTGACCATAACATCAAATTTTAGTTTCGTTCTCAGTCACGGCCTTACACTGATTACATTATGAAATTCATTAGGGAAGAGAAATTGCTGTTATTTCCCTGATGAAGCTGAGTGGTGCTATTGCAGAATAGCTAGGAGCAACCAGGGAAAACATGCCCATTAGAGGCTGGTGTAATCCCACCAGGATCACAGCCAAGCAGTCACAGGACAAAAGCAGCGACAGGAGAGATGCACCGACAGAGTACAGGATAGCTTTTCACAAAGGAAGTTGTTTTCCAAGGCCTGATCTTTTGGATCATATTGAGAAATAAATGTTCAATAAAGTTCAAGGAAATGAAAAGGGAGAGACTGATGATATTCCAAAGGTTTTCCTGCTGTAGCTATGTGTAATAATAAAAGAACATGGTAGCATATTTTATGGTCATTAGTGGTTTAATTAGGAAACATGTCATTTCACATCGCCCAGCTCCCATCTCACTGCCACTGAATGGTTCATTTCCTATCATTCTCACAGCAAAGGCAATGATACAAGTGAACACAGGTTGCTCAGAAAATGTTAGAAGGAAGAAAGCACCAAGATCTTTTGCCACAAACAATCTCACACTTTAGCAGACACATAAATGAAAAATAAATCAAAGAATCTCAAGGGAAGCATTGTTTCATTTCCACAGAGTAATTGGGACTGAGCACAGGTAGTTTTCCCAAGGCATTTGCATTCTTTGTGGGACTAATTTGAACAATTTCCCACAGAATGGAGCCACCATGCTGGAAAGTTCGAAGCCAAGAGCTGAGGACCCCAAACCAGCAGCACAAAGGGTTGCAAAGCCTGCCCTGGTCCTGACTGCTTTGGATAAGAGCAGAGTGTAATTCTCACAAACCACAAGTGACAAGGTGCACTGGGAGATTGGAGGGAACTTGTTTCTTCTGTTAGTAACCACAGGAGTTTCTTGTGGTCGGTAGTTCTGAGAACGGGAAGCTGGACAAGCTGTAGGTGCAGGAGATTCTTGCTGCCTCTGGGGTTACCCACCCAGCCCGAGCTCAACTGATTAGGAGGGTATCAGAGTTACATAATGACATTTCTGGGGTGTTTTACGGTAAATACGTGGGGGCCTCTTTGACGGGAGGGATGGGGGTGTGGATAGCAAAACCACAAAAAATTGAATTTAAATGGGAGAACAATTTTACAAATTTTTGTAATACATAACATGCAACAGACTCATATAATTGTAAAATTAAATATAGAAAGTCAATATTTGAAAGCTATTGAATCTATTAGTGTGTTTAGGCTTGGAGTTCTGCTTTTAAAATGCCTGTAAATTTGCTTGTGATCCACAGTGATCCATCTCTCCTAACATCACACATCTGAAACATTGACATCTATCTCTGAGTTAAGCTCTGAGAGCTCCAGAAAGAGAAATTAAAAGCCCATTAAAAGAAATAGGCACTTTGAGGGTGTTTCTAGAATGCCATTTTAGATGTTTTCTTCAGCATGCATCAAGCTTTTCTCTGGTCTGCAGTGACTACACAGGGTGCATAGTTACTAGCCCACAGGTAGGTAGATGTATAGTGGGTGCTTGTTTTACTCACATAAATCACATCCCAAATGTCCTAAAATGTGTTTAATAACCCAACATAACAATAGCAACTTTCACCTCTATTGTAATGGGAACCAGTTCACCTTCCTACAGAAGTTTCCAAACTGAACTGAAAGTCTTTTCCTGGTTTTTGTCATTACAGAAGGCATCACTCACCTCCAAATTACTCGTGAAATTAATGCCTTGTGCAGGATGCATTCATCAGAGGCCAACAAGTTCAGGTTTTATGAGGCCAACATGTGTTAGAAGGCATTGCTGCCCCTCACAACAGCTCAGGTGGCTTTGCAGACACAGTGGTTTTCTAGAAGCAACTTGCCACAAAAATTACATGAAGGATCATACTACCTGAAAACAGATCAGAGGAAAGTCAGCCTTCATACCCATTCCTGCCTCCTGACACCAGTGGAACAATGGTTTCAACAATATACTGCTCAATAAGGAATTATTTCAAATATACCCTTATTTCCAAGTGAGAACCCACTGTGTAAAGCAGGGCAATAATTCCTCCAGTGTGTTTTTTTCCTCTTATGTTCTTTAGCCATAAGGAAATCCAAGTCTCCTTCTATATATCTTCTACAGCATTAAAATTGTATATGGATTTTACATGGGAATTTTCATTAAACACTATCAACTCACAGCAGGATGGGGAAAAACCTTCCTTCATCATCTCACTGGATGTGGGAAAAATAACAGAAAAGCTGCTATTGTTTGGATTTTTTTTTGTGATAATACTTTGAAAGACAAAACATTTCTCCTCCCAGCTCTAAAGCTATTGAAGGGATTTTCCTGACACACTCTAAAATGATTTATTGTAGGTCAGAGGGCAATTGGAAGAGAAAAAGATCAATCACACAGGAAGAGATAAGTTTTCCCCTTGATCTTTTGTTCTTTTTTTTTTTTTTTTAGAGTGAACAGCTTGTAGGATTTTTGAACTGTTTCAGGCTCTAATTTCTTCAGAGATCATATAGTCTCCAGTTTGCTTATGGTTAAGACCTTTTTTAATCAGAAGAGCTAAGATTATGGTTCTGACCTCACAAAAGCAAAAATCTGCAGTTGTACTGTAGCAAATAGTCAAGTGAGATGTTGTGAAAAAGATACTTTTAGTGACTGGAAAAACTCTGTGAATGCAGAGAAAAATATAAACCTGTCTGCAGCAGTCTGAAATGCAGCCCAGAGGCATTAAGGTTCCATAGATGCCCCACCAATTCATCTTGAATAATGTTATCACAGCCTGGGTAGTCCCAGGGGTTGCAGTAATGATTGGACACTTTTCATGAGGAGCTGTGAAATGTTTTTTTTTGCTCTGCATGCAAGACAGAGAAATCATTTAAGGGCAATAGACTGAGCAAAGCTGATTACATTCAGTAACAAAATCATTGCATTCATAATGCAAATGTTTTCCTTCTATCTAATATTAACAAAGGACATTGTCCTTCCATTTTTCAGGGAATTAGTCATGCATATCCTATTGCCTGACAGGAGAATAGCATGGCTGATCCCTCAATAACAAATCCTTACCTGGTAATTCATGTTTATCATTCTAGCACACTGCAAATATGAAGAAAGAAGGGGTACAACAGTTTTGTGTTCATTGCAATACCAACAACATTTGGGATTGCTTTTATTAGCCAGATGTTATTTGCATAGCTGTAGTGTCTACATGTGCCAGCAGGAGCAGAACTGCAGATGAGTTCTGCAAGAGACAGAACCTCCTCCAAACTGTTTTGAAGCCAAGTCCACAGAACATCTGTGGCACAAGGCATGTTACAGGAGCTGGGACAGGTGACCTACCAGCCAGTGACAAAGAGAACCAGCTACATCAGGTGCTGTGGCTGGTCCTAGCAGTCAGCCAGGTCTGATCCAGTGGTGTTGCGTTCCAATTCTCTCTCTCCCTGTTAGATGGCTGGTGCCACACTCTTCCTGATAAAGCCCAGGAAAAAAAGATGAAGGTGTGCAGAGCAAACTCTGAGTACTCTCATGCACAAGCAGTTCTCTAGAGATGGGTGCCAGGCCAGCTTTATCATATATGCAAATCAAGAGGGGTGAGCTTCAGCACAAGTCTGGACCTGACCTCAAACTCATCTCCTACATCCATAGAGAAGCCTCCTTGCTTTTGGTCCATACAATCTCAAGCTACAGAAAAAATATTATCACTTTCATTCAGGTGACCTGATAGTAAATGCAAAAGGCTGGGTTGTTTGGGCTATTTTATGCACCAAATTCCCAGGTTTATGTACAGTGCCTTGAAAGTCTCCCCTGTTTTTGCCCTAGGTAATGTCCAGCACATAGTTTGTCAGCTTGAGCAGCATAAGCCATGGAATAAAATCACACCCTCACTAAAAGTACAAGCAAATTATAGAGAATTGTAATGAAAGTTGGAATTTTACCCAGAGATTTCACTGACATTCATCCAGGAAGGGTATCCATGTCCACTCTGGCAGACTGGACAGCCTCCAAAAAGCCCGGAGTCCCAAAGTGGCACTGGGAATACAAGTCCTAAGAGCTGTGGTGCCAAATATAACAGCTTATAACATAGGCTTATAGTCTGAGCACATCTACAAAGTCCATCAAGAGCTGATCAATAGCATCTATGTCCTTTAGGGAGCAAGACAGACAGACCCCAGCACAGACAGACAGGGGACTCAGGAGGTCAGATCTCACCCTGAACTCCACTGGCTGTGTTGGGACTGACAGACTGTCACAGAGATCTACTAGCAGCCAGCTCACATCCAGACACCTACACTGTGAACACCTAAAGTTAAAAGACTTGAAACCCAACCTCAAAAGCTTCTCTCATTTGACCTTTGATGAACAAAAACAGTATAGAGAATGGCAGAATGAGAAAACAATATCACATGAGTAGTGGTTCCAAAAACTATTGCTTCCCTTGTCTCCCTCTCTACAAAAAATAAACAATATTATATCATTAAAGGTTAGGAAAGATTGAGCTATCAATTATTACTGTTCTTCATGTTTCTGTGGCAAAAATGGAGAGGCATTAGTTTGCATTGTATCATATATATCTACAACTATTTACAGAAACTGCTCTTAGTGTCTATTTTTTTCATGATAAGTCATAATAGCCTTCAATGAATGTTTCTTAGTATGAGATTTGGGGTTCTGTATGCTGGAAAGTAGCTGAAGAAATAATTTATCCTCTCAGATTTTCAGTAATGACATTAATTATTCAACATAAACTAGGTAAACACTCACCTTTTCCATCATCTTCAGTTCTCTTCTGAAAGCCACTTCTGTCCTAAGCCTCATCTCAGTTAATAAATGGTTTTCCAACTGTCCAGTCTGTTTGTTTATCAGCAACACAGGTTTGTGACCATTTGGCCAGTCTTGTTGATGTTGAGCTAGTTCTTTCTGTTCCTGTTTTTTGCAGCGTGTGAAGGAAAGAACCTGAGTCATTTGGTCACCCTGAGGATGCAGGTCACACTGTCATGAGCCACCCTGGCCACGACAGTCAGCTGCATCTGCCTGTCGTGTGGTCAGACTCCTCAGTTCCCAAGGGACCTGAAACCCAAATGCTGTGATACAAATACCCTTGAGCTAGAGGAAGGTAAACTAAACATACTGCAGACAAACAAGAGCATTATATTCTAGGTAGGCTTATAGTCAGCTGTGACAACGTATTATCATCAGAGAATATATCAGTGTGGGGTTTTTTTCTCTGTTATCCATGTGTAATTCATAATGCATTAATTGCAGGTGTAGAAAAACTATTTCAAAGTTTGTTCACATCATTAGTGATCATTATCTCCTGAATGCGGCGGTGATGCTGCTCTTTCATTGCCTGGCTTTTAGAGCACAGTCAGTCTCCTTTGAAAGCACATCTATAGTGATCCACCCATTTACACTTTGTGGATGTTCTGTGAGATGGAAAACGAGAGAATTCACAAACATATTTGCATATGAGAGAAAATGAGAGCATTCATGAACACATTTGCACAATTGTGTTTCCCCAGCATTACAGAATCTGCACCAGGTAGCCAGTGAGGAAACCCCCTGGGCTGGTCAATGGCAAGGGAGAGCAGAGAGCCTGGTTAGCCACAGTCCAAGAGGAGCCCCTGCTGATCCCTGGAGGGATTGCAGTGAGCGCTGAGAAAAGGGTCAGTATTTTACACCCTTCAGGCAGAGAAAATTTGTCTAAGTGAATTGAAATGTAGCAGGAAAAAAAAAAAAAAAAAAAAAAAAAAGAAGGCTCTAGATCACTTGGAGAACAAAAAACTAAAATTGATTCAGATAAATATGCTTTAATTTCAGTTGGTTTTACAATGGGTATTTTTTAAATTGGGAATCTAAAATGATTCTCCAAAAGATCTTTGGCCAAAGGATTTTTTTTATTAGACATAAATGTGAAAACACATGTGCTCTTGTGTTTTATCTTTATTCACATCCATTAGTCACCCAAAATAAATATCTCTCATCAGACAGATACAACCAGCTGAAAGACAGATTGGCATGGATTTTGGATAAATTCATAGCAAATTGGTAAGATTAACAAAACACCACTTGCATATAATTACAGAATCATGATTCTGTGATAACGTCACTTGAATATATTTTTTTTCCTTGTTGGTTTATATCATGCTGGTTGAATATTCCGTCTTTTCCTTTCCCCATGCCCCTTCCAAAAAGGAGATCCAACTGTGTTTGCATTTCTAATGTTCAAGATCAAAAGTTGCCCAAACTCAAGAAGGAACAGGACAGAACAAAGCCTGGATTCCATAACACCAGGCCCATTTTCCCCAGAGGACCACAGACTGTGTGATTCTTATACCTGAGGAATGTACCTGTTCTGTCCACAGATCCTGCAGTGCCTCACTAGTTTCCAAAGCAGTGGAACCAATGGCATTCTACAGTCTCCCCTGCTTCCTACATGGGATTCTTCCATACACAGGTTTACAATCCAAATGCAAAGGATCTTATCTTCTTACATATGTACTTGCTATAGCCAGTTCCCTCTAAACTTGTTCCTTCAAACAAATCACATACATAATGATGTAAATTGAGGCAGTCTCTGATGGTTAAAAGACTACATGGTGCCTTCTAGAAGTGGAGTGTAGAGTGTAGGAAAAGACAGCAGGAGTCTCAATGATCAATGAACCCAGGGATTGTACCAACATGTGTCTCACACATATTCAGTATCAGCATCTCTGCCATTTAGTGCAGTTCATTTTAATCAGAATGATGATAGACAAAAGGCAGCAAAATTATACACAGTATATAACAAATTAAAATTAATCAGATATTTGTTTTGGTGCCCAAGAAGAATTAAGACTTATTAATAATCTGGGCAGGATTGCCACTAGCATTATGTACTCTGCCCAGAGCCTGGACACCAAAAGCAGAGAAGATAATCCCATAATTACAGGCCCATAGTCTGATTCTTGGGGCCGTCATGTGCAGGGCCAGGAGTTGGACTGCAATGATCCTTGTGGGTCCCTTCCAACTCAGACTATTTTGGGATTCTGTGATTCTGTAATTTTACCTCTCTCATTTCCTAATGTAAATCTATAGCATTCATCTCTCCTGTCACAAACAGTCATGGCAACTAAATTCCAGGATTGAATTCATGTGTGCCATGTGCTCACAGCACCATTGTCAGAACAGGGGACCTTTGCAGCTCTGCCCGTGCACACTCCCACTGAGATAAATAAAAGGTGAAGTTGGAGATGGGAAGCACAACACCCTTGTCCTCTTGCTAGAAGAAGTGTGTCTGTGGGAGGAGAATACAAGTTGCAATCAGCCAGGATGCAGATCTGAAGTTCAGCTTCCTGGGAGTTTGTTTTTTTTTTTTTTTCCAAAATGCTGAGAGATCTTTCATAAACACAGATATTCAGGGCTCTTTTTTTTCTCTGGTGTGTTAGCTGGGAACTCCATCAGCTTTATGCTTTTTGTTCCAGTCAGTGCAGGAAGAATGCTCTTGCTAAAACATCCACCCCCTTCCAGAAGCTCCTGTGCTATTCCCTAGAGACCAGCTCTTATCTCACTCGATTTAACTTAGATTAAAATCTCCTGGAGATAGTGTGAGCATAAACACATAAAGCCAGTAGCTTTTGATAATACACAACATTTTTTTCCAAAATCTATGTGGTTTAAGTCCTGCTATCTAATTGACTGCACACTATTCCAAATAACTGCATTCAGAATTTTCTCTGAGTGTGCAAGCACTGAGGCTCTCTGCTTTAGCAGTGCTATTATCTGCACCAAATATCAAAATTGTGCAATATCACTGGTCATTTTTATAAGATTGAAATATACTGGAAAATTTTCTGCAAAACAATCTGGGAGCTTTACTTCAGAGAATGAAAAATACCAAAATCAAATATATTTCCTTGTAAAATTATGTAAAATTGAATTTATTTTCCTGCAGAAAAAAAAAATCAAGTTATAAACATTTTATTGTGGAAAAACTTTGAGGAAAAATATTGAACACACACTAGAGAATTTTTCAAAATTATATACTGCACTACCAGTATATAATTTTGAAAAATTTTGCTCACCTGTCACAATACAGCAGAAAAGCTGAAAGCTATTGTCACTTTTTGGTCTGGTTTTTTAAGCCCCTAAGAGTAGTCAGCTTATCTTCTTTAACTCAGTGGCACATATTCACGTATCAATCTTTTTTCTACTTTGTCATCACACTTGAAATCAAAACCAATTTCAACCTTTCTTGGGAAATGGAAGTTCCATGTGTCACCCCATACAGATGCCAGTCAAGTATGTCTGCCCAAATTTGTGTCCACCAGCTTTTCTGGACCATCACTGGAGAGGAAGACCAGACTGGTTCCCACTCAATACCAGCCAGTCATGACCTCCTCCAGGAAAACCTTAGAATAATTTACATTAAAAAATATCTCTAAGATCATTGAGTCCATCTGTAAACCCACCACTGCTAACTCCACTAGTAAACCATGTCCCTAAGCACCACATCTACGCATCTTTTAAACACCTCCAAGGATTGTGACTCAACCACTTCCCTGGGCATCCTATTCCAACACTTGGTAATGTTTTTGGTGAAGAAATTCTTTCTAATTTTCAATCTAAAACATTTTGGTGCAGCTTGAGACCATTTCTTCCTGTCTCTTTACTTGTTCCTTGAGAGAGTAGACCAACCCAACCTGGCTGCATCCTCCTTTCAGGCAGTTGCAGAGTGCAGTGTAGTCTCCCCTGAGCCTCCTTTTGTCCAGGCTAAACACCTCGAGCTCCTCCCTCAGCTGCTCCTCATATGACATCTGTTCCAGACCCTCTCCCAGCTCCTTTGTTTTTCTCTGGACACACATCAGCCCCTCCACAGCTTTCTTGAAGTGAGGAGCCAAAATCTGAGCACAGGATTCAAGGTGTAGCTTTACAGTACCAAGTACAGGGGGACAATCACAACCCTGGTCCTGCTGGTGACACTATTGCTGGCACAGACCAGGTGCCATTGACCTTCTTGGCCACCTGGGCACACTCTGGCTCCTGTTCAGCCACTGTTGACCAACAGCCTCAGGTCCTTTTCTGCTGGGCAGCTTTCCAGCCACTCTGCCCGCAGTTTGGAGCATTCCAGGGGGTTTTTGCGACCTGGCACTTGAACATGTTGACCCTCATACAAATGGTCTTTGGCCCTTTCATCCAGCCTGTCCAGATCCCTCTGTAGATCTTTCCTGCCCTCCAGAAAACCCCACCAGCTTGGTGTCATCTGTGAACTGAGAGTGATCCCAATCCTCCCTTCCATTTGGGAGTTATTACCCTGGGTAATAATTGCAAAACTTGTGTCCTCCAGTCCCTTGGGCCATCACTAGAGAGGAAGAGCAACCTGGTTCCCCCTCTATCAGCCAACCATAACCTCCTCTGGGACAAGTAAGGTGGTAAATCCCATGTGTCAAAGTTATAGTTAGAATGTCTGCTAGAAAGTTCTGTGGTGGCAAGCAGAGGTTAAGGGCAAGAAAAAAAGGTAAGAAAGAGAGGACAAATAAATCTGATCTACAGTAAATTTTGGAGGGCATCTGCCTCAGACAAGATCATACTTCAAAAAGCCACTGTCAGAACACAGAGCAAAGTACTGAGGACGAGAGTATGAGATGCACAACATCAGAACTCACTTCATTTGTTTGGAGGCTAGTGAGAAGTAAAAGTGACATTTTCATCTAGAAACTACTTTTCTTTACACTGTGCCTTGCTGATATTGAATTACAATAACTCAACACTGACCAGAACAGGAATAGTCTTGCCACACAGCTGTGTAAAAAAAAAAAAAAAGTTTTATGCTTAAAACTACATATACAAAAAACAGAGCAAACTGCCTCATAAAGTCAGATCTGAGATGAGCACATAGGCCTGGGAGGGGGCAATCTCTAGAGATGTGTGCATACTCACATTACAACTAACAAGAGTACAGCTGTTCTTTGTTCTTATTGAAGGATGAAGAAAGTATATTTATGGATAGATGTAATTAATGTAAAACTCCAGCTGTTTAAAAGGAAACTTGGAGTTCTCTTGCACATCCTGAGTATGTTATTCCTTATTGAGCAGCTGAACCTGGATGTCCTTATGCACAAGAGAGCCAGTGGTAAGTGCACTTAGAGTAAGCCAGACAAATGTGAATTAAGGTCACCTAAACTCTAAATAGGAGCTTCTGTCCTGGCTTTTAGTCACAGTTGACAAATTCAATTCCATTTCATACCTTTCTTACACTTAGATTTGTCTCACAGTCTCCTAGTAACCTGTGGTCAGTGTGGGGATAGGAAGAGGTCGTTATCCTCAGTGAGTGAAATCACAGTCACCTTTATCCTATCAGGACAAATTTAGAAATGCCCAATGATCCACAGGGAACCACTCTGGATTTATCCTCACACATGCAAATGGTGACTCTTGCTCACTTCACTTGTTTACAAACAACTTTTGTGTCCAGCCAGCTGTAAACACTAGAGTTTTTCTCATGACCTGCTACCTATTTACAGTATTATAAATGCATTATGCATGCATTAGATCTCAAAATGAATCTGAACTCTCACAACCTTTCACATTGAAAATGTGTCTCCCCTTAACCCTGCTGCACAGATATTTGCTTGAGATCATTTCCTACATTGAGCAAAATAAAGTAAAACAACTCTATGAACAACAAAATTACAGCAGAGAAAAATGGATTTGTAACAGCCCTCAGATGATTTTGCCCTAGAAAAGATACCTGTCCCTTAGCATTAGAGGACTGCAGCCAGACCAGTAAAGGGGTGGCATTACTTATATTCCCAATTCAGCTCAGCAGGAGGTAGGGGAGTAAGGTGCCTATTCCTACATTTGACTAATGGCAGATAAAGCCCAGCATGGCTTTGATTACAGACATGTAGTACAGATACTGTGAGACAATCAGAGCAGCTAACAGTCAAAGACAGGGATGTAAGATAAGAGTCCAAATGTAAAAAGCTGGAAAGATGATGAAGTGTTACAGGTGAATATGTTCATTATTGACATTTCAACAAGCACAGCACACCTTGCCCAAGGGGCTTTTTCTGTTAGAGAGGGGCCCTTTATGGTGGGCTGGAAGCACACATTTGCTGCTTTATATTTCCCACTCTAAAGTCTATTTCAGGTGATCATACACTTTACAAAACTTTAATCTCATTAACATAGGTTACATTCTGCTTTGGCTTATTTTTTTACATGTAGATATGAACCAATGAAAATCTGGAAAAGCTGATCAATACATTACAATTACTGAGTAAGAAAATACACTAAAAAAACCAATTTAACTTTTTGAAAAATTTTAAAACTGAAACAAACGAACAAACAAATAAAAAAACAAAAAAGCAACACAAGAGAATCTTTTGGGCGTAGCAGATTTTTGCCATTTTATTTAGAAAATTCTGGGCAGTTTTGCTGAAATTGCAGTGTTACATGGCAGCAGAGCTGGAGGCTGCTACAAATGAGTGCATCTAGAAACAGAAGGGAAAATAAGAGCAAAGGATGTGGCACACAGAAGGTCAGAACAGCTTTGACCCTGTCAATCCACAGCAAGCAATTGGATCAAGCCTTCATGAAGGCAAAGATACTGAAAAATGTGACTAAAAGCAGCCTTTCCATTAGAGAATCACAAGCATGTTTGGTAATATGCATATAAGTTAAGATCAAACTAGTGATGAGATTATAATCAAGACTGAAAAAAAAACTTTCAAGATAGAATGAAACTTTTGAGAGTAATATGTGACAAGATACATGAGAACTCAAAAAGAGGGGGAAAGGGGCTTTTGAGGATTTGAGAACAGAATTGTGACTATTGCATCAATTGTGTTGTTTAGGGACTCTAAGTGGAGGCAAAAGTTGCAATGGAGAGACAAAACCAAGAATAAGATTGCAGAAAGTATTCTGACTTCAGTTTGGAAAAGGCAATTACACCATAAGTGGAGAACATAATTTGCAGATTGAAATCTCTGAAGGAAAACAGGTCGTATTCAGATGGCTGGGTTCATCAAAGGAGCAACTGGAAGAAAACTAAAATCTCAGAAGGGAATAGGACAACTGCAAAAAAATTTGAAAGAAGGATCATAACAAACTGTACAAAAACTGGAAGAAAACATAAATCAAATTTACATCCTGCCTTTGTAAAGAGTTGCTATATTTTGTAACAAGCCCAGTAATTTGCAAAGTCTGGCCATAAAAACAGAATTGACACAAGTGGGTGTAAACTATATTATCTCTACACAAGCAAGCCTAATTCTTTATTGGAAAGATTTAAACTATACTTACATGGAGTGGATTTTACCTCACACACCAGCATATCCTTTATTAATTTAAATGGGGCACACAGAACAGGGTGATGCCTGATTTACAATGCAGATTGGGAAGACAGAATCAGTAACAGCAATGCTCAGCTCGTACAGGGGACACATCGCTCCTGAAGAGGTGGCACCTTAGGACGGCCACCTGCCCAGAGACTTCTGGAAAGTGTACTACCCGAAAAGATATCTTTGATTTTGAATGAAACCTTCACTTTTTAAATTGAGAAACCCCAGCTTGGTAAGGCAAGTGGAAGGAGCAATGTTTATACACAACCAGCTCCTGTCCATGGCCTTTGCGCCTCCTGGAGGTTCTTGTTTCCAGCCTGCATGAGCACTGCTGTGTGGCAGCAAACCCTGTCCAGTGCCCTCTGCTCTCTAGGGAGCTTCTCCATGCATTTCTGAGGCCTAACTAAACTCATCACAGTCCCAGCACATGTTGCAAACTCCCAGGGTCCAGCTGCTTCCTCAGTAATGCCACAGCCTCTCTATCCATTAATTCCCTGGGTTGCACCCAATGGAAAGGAGAAGGAAAGTGTTCAGGGATTGGGAAAAATATTCCGCCAATCTTAGTGGATCATAAGCATACGTATGAAAACCAAGAGAACAAACCCTTCTGTCATGAGAACATAAAGTTGAGATAGAACAAAATCTTTAGAAGATGAGGTTTGCAATTACTTTGTCAGAAGGTCCGTCTGAGACACAGCAAACTGGGAGAGCACAGATCAGAAGAGGAATGCAGGGAAATAGGAAAAGAGAAAGAAAAAAAATAAGAGAGAGGTAGGGGGGGGAGAGAAATTATTAAATATGGAAATTACAAAAGAAATATACCAGGATATTTCAAAATACCCAGGATGTAGAAAAATGTCATACACAGAACAATACTGATATGATCTGAGTAATATTGTAAAGAAAAGGCTGTAAAAAAGGGCCAGAATAGACAAACAGAAGCAGCACAGAATGGCAACTCAAAAAACTTTAAATATATTATCCAAGACTGATATCAATTCATTTGGCTGTGCTGAGGAAAAATAAAGTCTAGATCATCATCCCTTTTTACCCATAAAGAGCATTATTATAGAATATAACCCCAAACATGACATCTCACTTGTGAAATCCTTTTGTGAGCCACAGCATACCATCTGCAGCAGTAATGGCTCACAGGCCACAAATGCCATGGCTC
This sequence comes from Zonotrichia leucophrys gambelii, assembly GCF_028769735.1. Classification (NCBI taxonomy): domain Eukaryota; kingdom Metazoa; phylum Chordata; class Aves; order Passeriformes; family Passerellidae; genus Zonotrichia; species Zonotrichia leucophrys. The sequence continues at coordinate 143,726,359 of NC_088171.1, forward strand.
TGTTTTGAAAAAAATGTTTTATTTAAAAATAGCATTATTTCAGCTCTAGGATAGTTTTATTTTATTGCTGCTATAAAAAGAAACTGTTTAAAAGGACACTTAAAAGAGATGAAGAACCAGACCTGGAACAGAGCATTACCCTCTGAACAGGGCTGCCACCTGCAGAGAACACTTGTGCCCAGACCAGCATGTTACTTTAGGTGCTGATGCTGAAAGGTGGAGCCTTTTCACAAAAAATGTGAAGCAGAAAATGTATCATGGTCTTGGATAACATGAATATAATGGGTCTGCAGGATGCTGGACTAGTGTATTACATCAGAGGACAATAGCCTCTTGTGAAGTTGCCTCCCTCCCTACAAGGTAATTACTAATGGAAGACAGATCCACAGTTTCCACAACAAAAGGAAGATGAAAAAAAGTCTGGACTCTTGATATCAAAACCAGCAGAAGTGAGAGATAAAGCAAGAGAAGGTTTAAGGCTGAGCAAAGCAGAGCTAAAACTCATGGAGTGCTTCAGACATCCACAGGACAGAGATGGTCAGCTCAGAGACTGGTTGGAACCTGGTGATGCCTCATTAGAAATCTCTAATTTTCCTCTGGGCAATTTGCCACCTGAGAATGAGGTGTTAGAGTAATTGGTCCTTTAGGAAGCTTGAGATAAAACACAATGTATTCCTCCCATGGTGTATGAGTTGAAAGCAGTGGTCAAGGGAGCCAGCACTGATAGCAGTGGCTTCAGCAGCACACAAAGATCCCTTGTTCTTCTTTCCTGAAATGCCAGATTTTCTTGTGTGATTGCATCAAAGAATCATTACAGTTCTACACTCCAGCCCCAAATTCTTCTTAGTTCTGTCTTAAACCCACTTCCCCACTTCTGACCCTCCTGTTTTTCAAATCTCCTCATTCCTCTGTTCTCCACAATTATCTGGGACACTTATAGGCCGCATGTTCCATTTTCTTCAAGACTGTAGGGGAGATGAGGACACACTAATTCTGTGGATTAATTTCGCAGAGCTTAAACACTGAATTTAGTGTTTGGTTGATGCAACAGCAAGCTCAGATCCTAATGATGTTATATGTTGTATTTTTGAATGTGTTGAAAATATAATCTAAAATGTGCTGTATTCCAACTTAGAGATAGAAAGGAATATTTAGATTAGAAAGTTAGTAAATACATAATGAAACAAAGGCCACATACCCAGCCTCCTTCTTCAATTTTTCTAGATGTTTCAGATCCATAATGCTATACTCAGCCTGCTTTACCCATGTTCATTCAGAGCAAAGGATAAAACTCTTTTAATCCTCAGCTGTGACTGGAGTTGCAGGGAGCCACCCTGAGCATGCACAATGCACCAAGTACCCTGAGAAATCATGACCTGTATGGAAAGCTATTGAATCTCTCTGCCACCAAAAATGAGAGTGATAGCTTAAGTCTTTGGGCATTAGTGAGCAAATATTTCCTTTGGAGTTGGCATAACATTTGACTCCTACCATGATGGTAAAACACTCAGAAAATGGGGGATGCTGCACTCAGGAGTTGGCGTGTGTGGGTCTGGCAAGATGAGCCTCACACTGAGCATTCTGAACTGAAGGGCCCAGTGCTAAGTGACCTCTGTGCATGGGAGCCCCAGCAAGTGCAGGGATCTGCAATCACATCATTAAAGATGACTTGTTGAAGAGATCAAGTTGGAGCTGCATAGACAATTTTATCTTCTTTATCTCTTAATTTGGGAGTACTTAAATTTGCCACCATTGCAGGCTTCTTTCAATACTTATGAAAGGGACTTTCACAAAGGTTTTGACAAATATTACAAGGAACATTTCTGAATTCCTGTGCCTGAGGTGGCAGATCTCATTTGTCAAAGCTGATGGCAAATATCTGCCTCTTTGTCCTAAGAGTGTCCCAGGAGCAGGGACATGGCAGCAGCAGAGAAGCAGCAAGACCCCTGTGAGGTGCTAAGAAACTGTTCTGGGAGCTTTGAAGCTGCAGGGGGCTGTGTGGGGACACCAGGTGTGTTGAAAGGAAGGATATTGCTCCTGCAAATGGAAGGGGAAAGAGAGGAACAGATTTCATGTCCTCAGCCTATTCAGCTCCTGCCAGGAAGGCAAATCAAGGGTTAAGTCTAACTTCCATTTAAACTTATCACAGAGGGGAAGATTTGGCATTTTATGTGGTTACCTAAGGTTATAATAGAGCCATTTAAAAGATATTTTTAATTTACTTATACACAATTGAGAATGGATTAAGAAATATTATTCACCTGTGACACTGACTATACCCCACCTGACCACATCAGTTAAGTGATTTCAGCTTTGGCTAGATTTTGGATTGCCTTAAAAACCCAAGAGCCCCAAGAATAAGCCACACAGTCACAAGGGATCACTAAACATCAATTTAATGAGCTGAGAAACACTTTTTGTCTAAATGGAGATTAATCTGAGTAAGAAAGCTTTATAGACAAATGAGAGAGAGCAGATCTCTGATACACAGGCTCAAGTATCAGCTGAGAAAGGGTTAAGAGTATAAAACATGAGGTTACAATGGAGTAAAGCAAAATACAGGTGCCTGATAACCCAAAGCAGCAGCTTTTCTGTGCATGTGCCTACCAAAGATTGGAATCTTCATGGCTTTGAAATTTGTTTTTGCCTGTGATAAGGTAGGTGCAACACACAGAGCTGGCAGTAGTTTACAGCCCCTTTGGAAGGGTGTGAGAGATGAGTGTAAATGATTACCAGGAACCAGGGTGTGGTGAGAGATGCATCAACACACTTCCAACACTAGAAAAACCTCTTTTTTCTTGGTATTTAATAACTTCCCAGAGGGACACAACTCACTCATTTCTAGTCCTAGAAAGAAAAACCATTTTAAAGTGATGATATTATTATGTATCAAAAAGCTATTTTGCATCATTTATTATTTATCTGCTGAGGTTTTGAGAGCACTTGAGTTTCATCCATGCATGCAGAAAAGATAAAACCCAGTCCCAAGAAATTTATTACCTAAAATATTTGCTATAACTAAACTCAAGTCAGATTTATTTAACAGATTTCTAAATAGATTTAAATGGTGCAAACCTTTCTGCAGACGATGTAAACTTAGCTTAGATGTTACTTACAGAAATTTAATATCCATAATTAGTGACTGGAATCAAGTAAACTGAAGTGAGTCTCTCGAGTTTAAGATGTTTATTTTGTGGGTTGTGTGTCTGGAATGCATAAGTGAATTGCAAACAAAACTTTTCAAACGCATCATTTCTCTAAAAGAAATTCACTTTTAAAAAAGTGATCTTTTATGTCTAGAAAACTTCTCATAAAACATAAACCAGCTTTTACCCATCGTTTTGCTGCCTGACTTTATACTTAGCAGCAGCTGCCTGGGTTTTTATAAGGTGTTAATAAATCTGCCCATACTATTTTTAAATAATTTGTCAGAGAAATGCTTTCTTGTTCCTGCCATGAAGACTGAATCTGTCTGGGAAGTACTTGGCTGCTGTACAGATGGGTCCTGTAGAAAACCCCTTGATAAAGATAGCTGATTGTGTTGTAACCAAAAATAGTTTCTGCCTGTATTAAGGACACACACTGCATGGAAAATCTGACAGCAAAGAGGTGCTTAACACCTGTGCTTGGTGCTAATCACAGCCAAGCCAAAAGTAGCTTGGAGCCTGACAGCCTCTCTGCCCCTTCTTCCCCTTCCTCATGTACAAATTTAGGTATAGCTGAATTTCTGTGGGCAAGGGGAGGGGCTAGACAGCTCCCACAAAATCCCTTCAGGCCCTGATTTCTATTGCTCTGCACTGAGAAGCTGAACTTTCTTAAATAGGAGCAGAGATGGAGCAGTAGCAGGGCTGGGGCAGTAGCCAAGAGAGCAGAGCACCAAGGATGGGCAATTGCAGAAGCAAGGCAGGGGTGTAACTCAGTGCAATGACAACCTCTACTGCATGGGGACAAACTCTGGCCAATGAGGCTGAAAATCAGCTCTGCTTCTCAAAATGGGCCCATGAGATTCAGGAATCTTTCTCAAAATTCACTACTGCTCTCTGTGGTAGCCCAGAAAAATTCATAATACTGGTGCTTTGGTAGATCTTAGTAAATCTGCATGCATGTTTTGCTGAGGGATTTGAGTCATAGGACTACATCACATCAAGTTCAAAGTGGGAGATTCTGGCAGTGGGTGGGTGAAAAATACATTAGAACACAGATCCTTGAACAACCATATCTGCATTTAGTCTAACCTTAGTCTTCCTCTTGAGGCAGAGATTTTTAGTCCTAGGTCAGAGACTGTAAAAGCAGTTTAATAGAGGTCTTTCCATTAGACAGCCAACAAAGTGCTTAGTTGAAAATTATACCATTAAAACCCCACCATTATCAAATAGAGTATCTGCAAGTTAGAATTAAAAATGCAAAAAGGAATGATAAATGTATAATTTGGAAAGAGTTCAGAAAGGCCTTACAGAGACATGTTCTTCACCTTCCTTCTCTCAGTGTCTGTGTGAGTGCTCCTGTCCATCTGCCATAGCAGGCAGTCACTGCTGTGGGACCAGGGCCTCCCCTGCCCAGCCCCTGGGCTGCACAGGCTCACTCACACTTCCTGCTCTTCTCAGAACCTTCCACCTCTAGTGAAGAATCCAAATTCAGCTTTCACTGCTCGTGCTGCAAATATCCCAGGGGCACGCGTGGCAGGATGCTCTTCTCAGAGTGAGGGAAGTGGGTTCAGGTGGCCCAGGGTGGCTGTGAGCCACAGCCCATTGATCTCGTGTGAATTACGTGGGAGAGAGGCAGCTCAATAGCCAACCCCTGTGCAAACCAACCACAGTGACACAATCCTGTGTGTGTTCATAGCATGTTTTATCTATTTATCTCAAAAACCTTGTTTACGGCAGTGCAAGTGGATATAACTCTCACTCCCAGCTTCACCAAAGAGCCAGTGAAGGCTTCAGTGCATTTATGGAATGAACTGCAGTTTACACAGGTGCAAAAAATGTCATCCTTGGCATCAATGGCTTCCTACTGAAAAAGGAGTATTGCAGTTAACATGAGCATCCAACAGACATGCAGCAATGGACAAACAAATTAGCATCTCCCCTGGGCTCACACTATCTGCCTCTGCATTTTTCATACTCAGGGCCTGATCTTGCTTCTATTAAGAAAGATGGAAACAGTCCAAATGCTTTTGGTGGGAGCAAATGCCTGCCTCTATACACTCCAAACTCCTGGGGTGTATATATTGTAGAATGTATTCAAGCAACGTGCCTGTATGTCTTTCTTAGGCAGTTTCAGTTTTTATAAACCTCTGGAGTTTGCAGCTTTTTCAGCTATGACAATGACAAATCTCACTCCAACTGGTACATTCCCAGGCAAAGTTTTTATTCCAAAGAAATGTTATTTCCCAATGAAAATCTGTTCCACTAAAAATTTTCACTAGTTCTGTCTTTTGGGATAATTGAAAGGCTCATCTTGCTTTCACATGCCCTACACACTCAGGAATACTGGATCAAGACCTCTGATACTGTGTTGATTGCATGCTTCTTCAGTCCATCTCCTGCAAGTGTTAAAATGCACCATTGTGAGTTCCATTCCAGATGGAAAGGAATGACAAACTGTGCCTGGTCATTTGTTCATGCTCATCCTGCACAGACAGTAGAAGTTGAGGCTTCCAGATCCTTTTCTGTTTGATTTTTGGGACAGAAGTCAGCAACTTCTGGAAGATCTTCTAACACATTGTACTCAGCCCTGCAAATGTTGTCAGGATAAAAAGCAAGCACCTGGAAGTAGCGTTCAAAGTTTAATAAGAAATTCAAATGGCTTCTCCTAGATTTTCATATATTCTTAATTTTGTCTTCTTCTGCTCATGCTATTCACTCCTCCATGTATTTCCCACTTTTGGATAATAATATAGAGCATATGTTCCCCATTTAGTTCTTCCTTGATTCTTGTTGGCATCAAGTCTGTGGCAAAGTAGAAGGAAAGCAGCTGAGAGAAAAAAATTTTTGAGAGAAAATATTTGTTTGCAAAACAAACTTTTATTTACATTTGTGTGTGAAAACAGTCTAAACCCTTGTATTCTATTTTGAGATAGACATGTCTGTAGGAAGAATATCCTTCCTGACCAATTAAGTTATGAAGCAAGGGTCATGTTCTCATGGAGCTTATATAATAAAAATTAAGTAGAAGAGTTGTTTTAAAGTGTGTTTACAGTCTTAAAACTACCTGTTTTTACAGTCTTTAACTACCTGTGTTCCATGTGTATAGAACCAATTGATATCTGCAATGATGCTAGAATCTTAAGAATAAAAGAAAAACATGCTTTCAAATAAATTACCTTGTCCATAACTGCAAAGTGTTAGTGAGCTAACATTTCCATTTTAGTTACTGATTTGCAAAATTCTGATTGACATCTGTAAATCCAGAGGGAATAAACCTGCCTGGGGACCTTCAAAGCAGGAGGACCAGAAACCTAAGGAGAGAGCAATGTAACCACTTGTAAATCTCACCCAGCAGAAAAACATTCTGGAGGCAAACCTGCGCCAAAATTGAGTAGCTATTAAGTAGAAGTAGATATTAAAAGACCACACATCTGGGAACAAACAAAAAAAGCCCACAACCACCATCACCAAGTACAAAATCAAACAGAAAAAATTCTGAGTAGATTTGCTGTTCTTTTTCTCAATGGCTACAAGGATACATCATTGAAGTCAACACTGATGATTGGAAGGTTTTGCTATATCCTTTAATGGAAGCTGACACTGACAAAATCTGGGATATTTTTAGAAGGAAATCCTGCCCCAGGAGTTGCAGGTGTTCTTTTACTTCCTACAATTTCACCAAAAATTACAACCCCCTTTTGCATCAGTGTCAGAGGAGGATTATCCTGGTAGAAATACAAACAAAGCACCAAACACACAGGCACCTTCCACCTTCCTTCCTTTAACTGAAAACACTCTGGAATTGCCATGACTTTAGCAGAAAGCCAATGGGACTGACATCAGAGCTCTTTGTAGAAGACACAGGCAAGGGGGAGATCTATGAATTAGTATCACTTCAACCTTCTCTGTTCTTTTGTCTTTACCAATATTTCCTGATGCCAAGCCAAGGGGGTGGTGGTGGTGGTGAAGGGGTGGGAAGTGGGGTCTTTTCAGGGGACTGAGGGGGACAGCAAGTTCTTAATTCAGTTAACGATTGCAGGAAGTGGTTTGTCAGTTTGGAGGTAGCCCCTGCTCCAAGCCAGGGCCCTTCTCAGAAGTTAACGTGCAGTTCACTAAAGATAGATTGCGCAAAACACCAGGGGGCCCTCGGGAACCTGCAGCCACAATTCCCCAGACAGGGAGATCCAGAGGAGCGGCGAAGTGCCCCCCTTCCTGCAGCTGCTCTGTGGACTAAACCAACACTCACTGGAGCGGCTCTCTTATGCAAGTTCTCAGGTTTCATATCCGCAGTGACCAAGTTTTGTTAAAAATATGACAGCTGTTCCTGTCATTTTCTTTCCACGTAATTTTAACCGTTGCCTCAAACTGCACATGCATTTTCTGCCTTTCAGCAATGGCAAAGGAGGTTTGCATTGAGCAAAGCACTTACCAGAAGCTGCCAGCTTTGGCACTGAAGGAAAGGGTCCCCTTGGCACACCTCGTGGATTGCATAAAAGACTTCAAAACTACAAGGTTTTGTTTAGAGCGGTCTATTCAAGCCATGTGACAAAGTAGGAGTTGGTTGAGTGTAATTGCAACAAAACAGGAAATCTATGGACTTCAAGGAATAACTCCCAGGTTGCCTTGAGCAATAGTGAGGATCTGATCAATGTAACTCTATATAGAGCATCAGGATGTCTCATCCACATTCCCAGGAGCCATACAATAATTCCTTTCACCAGAGCCTCTAACATTCCCTGTGAGAACATTCTATTCACCCATAAAGAGTCACTTCAGATAATCCATCTGGATGACCACATTTTGCACTGGTGTAAATCTAGATTATCTGCACTGATGTCAACAGATTGATTCAGAATTTAGCATCCTTGCATCTGGAGAACAGAACCTTTGCATTACTTTCAACACAAAGCTTCCTCAGTTAATTTATACTCCCTTTGATAACCAGAACTGGCACAACAGTGAAAGAGTGCTCCATAGAACCCAGTCTCCTACCCATGGCAGAAGTAACTGCTTCATGAGAAGACATCTTAGAGCAGGTCGATCCTGGTCCATAATTGCAGGCCACCCATCATGCAACACAACACGGTTATTGGGAGCATTACAGTCCAGCTTCCATCCCAGTTCTCATCTCAGCAAGAATATATCTCTCCTACATCCAGAGAGCAGGAGGCTGGCTGTCCCTTCCTCAGTAGTATCATTTTTTCTTTGGTTTTTAAGTCTTTGGGATTTTTGTTTTTACCAATAATGCATTAAATGCTAAACAGCGAGAGAGACGGGCTTATTTTCAGGTGTTTTAGACAGAAAGTCACAAAGCATGGCAATATATCTTCCTCACAGACCTCAAACCAGAGCTGGTTTGTGAGCATTGCATGGTCTTCCCTCCCATGGCAGCAGCCCTGCGAGCATTCCCCTTTTCCTTACACCTGCTAAGGATGGCAGAGAAGCAGCGGCAATAACCTACATGCTGCATACAGCAAGGAAATAGAGAATGGGCAGAAAAGGGTGTCAAAAAAGTGTACAACAAAAATCAATTGACTTTGGAGTGGATGTTCCAGAAAAAATGATGATAATTAAACCAGGGCTCAACTGCTTTACTAAAACAGCTTTTCTCCATGGGAAACAGATATCACCGTGCCCTCTCCTGGTCTCAGACACCTCTACAGCTCATCTGCAAAGGTTGCTCATTTCATATCTCTCTTCCTGAAACATTTACCCTTAGCTTTAGGTGCCCTCCTAATCTGAGAGTGCTTTCCTCTCCTTCTGCTTATTTCCTTGTCAACCAGTCACACTGGCAAAGAAACCTTTTGGGGATCTGCAGAAGACAACTGCTCTGGTGAAAAAGCTGGAAGAGGCGACTAACATCTCAGTTGCTTCCCAGCACCAGGTACCTCTCGTGTCAGGACTGGTCTCCCCAGCTGCATCTCCTAGCAGAGGAGCTTGTTCCAGCCTGGGAAAAGAAGGTGGCTGGAAATGATTCTGGCACACACAGGACCCCAAACACAAAGGCTGTTTGTTTGTTTGTGGTAGCAGCACATCACAGTGGCACTGTGATTCCTTCTTTAAATGTTGCTCAAAGGCTCTACACACGTGAGTAAGCACCCCACAGACTCACCCAACACAGCACATGATGCAGCTGGCAGAGGAGGCCTTGAATCATTTGTTACCAAAGCCTCCCCATGTACCTCCTGCATACTTTTAATTGAAAACATTAACTTTCAGGAGAACTCATGAGATGGTCATGTGTTGTCTCACAGGGAACAGGAGTCTGCTGTGCTCCCCAGAGAATGAATGAGGCTCACAAATGAGTAGGCTCTGTCTTCCAGCTTCCAGTTTCTCAGTCATGGCTCATTCTTGTGTTCCTCGTTTACGCTGAATTCCCACACTGGGCCCTCTTGTGTAATTTAGACTGAGATTTTCTCCCTTTTCCCTCCCTCGCCTCCGCCCCCCTCATCCTCTGTACAACAGAGCTGGCCACACAGCAACAGAGGAAATGAACAACATCTGGTGAGATTGATTCCTCGTTCTTGTAAGCAGCGTAAGCTAACAGCTGTGTTGGGCATTTCATCCAGCTCTGGAGTAGAAGAGAAATCAATCACACATTCCCCTCTACCACACCTCCTCACTCTGGCGCCCGCACTGCTCCTGCAAGACAATTGCCTGGTTCACTTTCCTGAAAATATACTGGAATCCCACCCTTTGTACAGAGCACATTCCTCAATGCAAATGTAATCATTCTTTTAAAATACAGGAGACTTTAAAGGAAAAAAGGAAAAATAGACCAGAGCATTTGAGAACATGCCCACCTTAAATAAAGGAGCTTTTTGGATTCCATAAAACCATGTGTGAGCTTACATGTGGGTTTTAAAAACCAGTGTTGTCTCATGCTGTGCCTTTAGATGCCTAAACATTATTGTATCCTATGGCTCTTGGTAGTACCCAGGCATTTAGGAAAGCTGCTTTTAGGCACAGACATGAGTTGTACTGCTATGCCCAATGATACCATAGTGGCATCATATCTTGTTGGATTGAAACCTTTCTGCTGACGATTCTGGAAATCAGAGCATGGGGACAGAAGAGATCCAAAGCAGCAGTAGCCATGAGAAGTAGATATAGCAAGAGAAGGCAATTTTCTTGCAACTTATGGGCCCTGAGCCAGCTTTAGAGTTAAGGTTTAATCTCTTCTTTTGAGTGTTTCAGCTGACACTACCAAGAAGCCACCAACTATTTCCAGTTTCCTGGGCAGTTTCTTGATGGGGACATTGGACCACTAAGAATTCATCAAAGATCCCCCAACAAGCCTTCAGTAATAGTTAGTGCCCAAGTAGCTCATTCATGACCACAAAAAGCACAGCACAGCTCAGGAAGAAGGATTCAAAGGTAGTGTTCAAGAGAATCTGGAACAGCTGAGCATTGGGCAGCTTGCCATGTTTGGCTCACAGCTGCACATGCTGATGGTCTCACAGATAAGGCAGCTGCAAGGAGCCACAAGAAGGGAGCACCTTCATCTGTCCCTTGGGGTGCTGTTCACAGCCATGCTGGCTTTGACTGCGTTTCACTGGGATTCTGGCAAAAAGTATGGCCACAGAACTCTAGAAAAAGCAGTTAATTTATCATCAGTCTGGACAGGTATTTGGTCTATAGTCATAGCCAAAACTTGCACCCCTCTGGCAGATTGTGCAGGCTGCACGCTGGGCTTTTCTGCAGAGATTTATCAGCCTGTGTTCTTGCTATCAAACTGCTTTCCTAGGAGCTCTTTAGTTTAGTGATGCCCACCTCCAAGTCTCCAAAGGCATTTCCTGAAAGCCTTGTAGGATTACTCATGACCATGAATAAAGCATGATACTGAGAAGGATGGCAAGAGATCATATTGCATGTGGCACATTATCCTGCACAGTTTTGCTAAAACTGGAAATGGCTAACAAGAAAAAAAAATTTCTGAGTTTTTTTAACCACAAGTACCTTCACAGGTGTCTCACGCCCCTAGGGAATTTTCCAGCACTGCTGCACTGACAAATCTGGGCAGTATTGAGCACAAAATCCCTATGAAGTAAAAGGAAGGACAAGATGTATCTTCCTTGTTGTCAGCTATACACTCTTGTGAAAAAAGTCCTCTTCTTAAACCAGTGGGATTCACTACTATCAAGTGAAATGAAGAGTTTGGAAGCAGAGGGAGAAAACAACCTGAGAGAAAGTGGGAAGCAGCCAAAAAAAGCCATATGTAATCAAGGGAGGCAAGCTATAGTGCTAGGGGCTTGCTGGGGTGGAAGATTTTCCAATAAGCAATGCAACAGAGCAGATTTATGATTTCACCATAAAGTTGCATGATACCATTTAATGAATTAAACATTCGCATACAGGTTCAGAGAAAATATTACTGACTGGGAGAGCATAAAAGCATTGGGACATTCTTCACATTTATTACTCATGAAAAGCTAAAGAAAGAAAGCAATCACAATAGCAATGAAACATACTTTTCCACCCACATAGCATCTGATCAAATATTCACAGATGGAATTTATATGGGGGTTATGGCAGGTTTTTTTTAAGCTGCAGTTGTAAGTCAGGTTCCAAAATCCAAATATACACATATAGTTTAGGTATTTATAGGAGACCTATTACCATAATAATTGAGCACTTCATCCTTTTTAATGTATTTATCCTCACACCATCCTTAGAAGGGAGAATGGGCTACCCCACTGCTGAGATGGGAGCTGAGGCATAAGGGAGGCTATGGGCAATAAAATACCATGGCTGCCTTCAGTTTGGATATTGTGATGCCTAGAAATTAGGCATTTGGCCACATCAGAATGCTTTAAAAAGCCAGACCTGGAAAGCTTCCTAACCTGTCAATAGGAAAGACTGTGTCATGGTTTGACCAGGAAGGAGTGGGAATTCTGAGAAGCTGTAGTCAAACCAATGAAAGTTTTGGGTTTCATACTGACACCTGGTGTAGCCAGTGAGGTTTGGACACACCTCCGAGAATACACAGGAGTTAAAAGCAAAGCACTGCCTTGGCACTTCTTCTTTTGGACATCGTCGGGCGAAGAAGTCAGATCTCTTCCCCCCGCCCGGCCTGCTGCTGCTGGGCGGGGGAGGGGCCGCCATGCGGGAGGCCTGGGGCCTGGACAGAGGTGGGAGTTGAGGGGGCTTCGAAGATAGAAGAGTTGTTCCTGTGACACAGACTGCATTTAGAGAGAAGCAGTACCTCAAAACCAAAAAGGTTCTTCGTAAAGACCCCCGGCCCCAAAGAGTTAGAAAAATATGAAGAGAACAGAGGTCCCAAAAGCAGAGACTGTGCCTTTTTAGAGTGAAACAAAGCATCCTTAAAAGACAACCCTAAAAGCAGCTCTAGTCCATGCCGTCAGTAGTGAGAGCACTGAGCATAGAAAAACGATGTTACAAGCGGCAGAAAAACTTTTTTTCCCCGGGCGGTGCCGAAGTGACAGAGAAGCACACAAGCACACGAAGTTCTCAGTGTGTCTCCACGAGAAGCCTATAGAACGAGAAAAACTCCTTTCCTCTTCATGAACTGCAGTTTGAGTATACTAAAGTGTCGTGCTGAGCTGAGCAGTTAGTGTTTTTTGAGAGAATGTATTAGATTGAGAAAGTCAAGGAGTAGAGAAGAAGAAAAGTAGTTTTTGTAAAGTTTTCAATTTTTTTCCTTTTCCTTATAGTCTTTCCCTATTTTTTCCTATAGTTTTAAGTAATAAAGTGTTCTTTATGTTTAAGTTAGAGCCTGTTTTGCTTATTCCTAGTCACATCTCACAGCAGACACCAAAGTGAAGCATTTTCATGAGAGCACTGACTCTGTGCCAAGCTCAAACCATGACAGACTGCATGCCTCCTTGGATAGAACAAGGAGAATAATCTAAAATAAAATTAAATTCTCTTGAACATCACATTTTGGAGCACTGACAAAATTACAGAGTCCTTCCACCCAGCAGAATTCCAGTAAAATGCAGTTGGTAAATATATAGATTTAGAAACCAGGCAATTTTTTTTTAACTACATGATCTTTGCAGATCACAAAGATCTTTGGGTCCTAAATTCTGCATAGGTAGTCTCTGTAAAACTGTCCACCAGGAGCAGCAAATGGAAGTCCCATCAAATGAAAGGGGAAAAGTTTTGAGATGACAGTTTTGCTCTGTTGGCCTCAGTCCCGCACCATCACACCAGTGCACTCAGCTGTGCAGGGAATGGCTTTCCTCAGTTATACCCAAGTGTTTTCCACTCTGATGCCCAACCTGAACAGGTCCCTGATGAAATACATTTATAGAAGTAGCAAGATTGATATTATTGAGCAGGATAAAATAACTCCCTTTTGAAGCTTCCAAAACTCTGTTCTTTGTTTGGACACAAGTCACTGGCATGGAAACATCTCTTGTAAGCTTGTGTGATTATGACAGTGGGGCAGGGAAGCCTTGCATACTGCGGGCTGCTTTCAAGAAGTATAATTCATCAAATAAATGAGGGTGAATATATTGTCTGAGACCCAGTATTTTTCCAACTCTTCTCACATCCCCAACTCTTAAAGATGAGCTCAGAAATGCTCAGTCTCCAACACTTAAGAAAATATTCTTGCTTTGACTGGGGTAGAGTCATTTTAGCAGTGTAATTTCACAGTGAATGGAATGGGGCTGTGCTTTGGAGGTGTTCTGCACACAGTGTTGATAGCACAGGCATGTTTTGTTACTGCTGAGCAGTGTTTATACAGACACTTTTAAAGGTCTTTTTTCTCACCCCACCCCACCAGCAAGAATGGGAGGGGTCTCAGTCAGGACAGCTGACCCCGGCTGACCCAAGGGACATTCCACACCATATAGCATCCTATAAAGCATATAAACCTGGGGAAGGAGAAGGCAGAAACATTTGGAGTGATTCTATTTGTCTTCCTTAGTTCCCATTGCAACTGATGAAGCCCTGCTTCCCTGGAGGTGCTGAACACCTGCCTGCCCAGGGAAAGTAGTGAATCAATTCCTTGTTTTGCTTTGCTGGCATGCACAGCTTTTGTTTTGCCTTCAAAGTGTCTTTATTTCAACCTTTGAGTTTTCTCCCTTTTTCTCCTCTGATATTCTCACCCATCCCACCAGGGGAGTGTGAGTGAGTGGCTCTGTGATGTTGAGTTGCTGGTTGGGATGAAACTGTGTCAGAAGGATATACATGTTACCTAAATCCACTTTTACAAAAAATTAAAAGTATATTTCCATAAACTAACAAGCTCCATCTAGTTCCCAGTTACCAAATGGAAAGGAAGTTATACAGCAAAATCCTCAGAGCAGGAGGATTGAGTGCTGCATTCATTCCTCCCAACACACACAAGCATCTTCTTGGATCACTGCTGGCCTTGGAGCACAGAGAAGGAAGCATATAACTATGTGCCACCAACCCTGGCTGAACTCAGCCATAGGTGACAGTGGCCTTCATCCCTCAGCTCGTCACTTCTGAGCCAGACACTGCCTGGCCCTCCCCAGCACCCTGAGCCCAGCAGCAGCCTGAGCCTGGGGCTGCTTGCTCATGGCAGCCAGCAGGTTAAACAGGGCCCTCCCTCAATGACCTGTTCTGCTTCCCGGAGATGTGGCACTGCAGAGGTACAGTCACACTGTGCCCGTCCTGCTTCCCAAACCACCTCCAACCATCTCCAGGCTGGGGGATTTCAAAAGAGCAGATCAAATGGCCATAGTCCAAAAGTTACTTCACATGGAACTCAGCTTCCAGGAAAAGGAAAGGAGCAACTTTTGGGAGAAGAAGGGAAGGAAGTACTGGGGAAGGCAATTAACTCTGCTATCTATGTTTTATCTTCCTGTTCTTATGAATCAATATCCTTTGAAACTTTGAACTATCCTACTAACTATCCCATGTGTTATTTTTTCAGCAGTGTGTCTCAGCACATAATTGGTGTCATCTTAGTTGTTATTTTAATTTTTATAAACATTTCATTTGAAATGGGCAAAGAAGAAAAACCTCAGGCTCTTTTTTTGGGAAGGGTTTCATTGTTTCTAGACTGAAGTTGCAATGTATAAAAATCACTTCAGCTGGGCTTTGTCATTACTAGAAATAAAATAATGACTTAATGATTTACTATCACATGGCATTCAGCACAAAAGCAGCACTATATTAAAACCAACACAGCACATATTAAATGGATTAAAATTGAACTATATTTCTAATAGTAACTGTATGATGTGGTTACTTGAAATAGCTGAGGATTAGACTCAATGACCCAGGAGGTCTCTTCCAGAGTTACACTCCTAAAAACAATTGTTAATAGGAAATCATCATCAAAGGGGGGCATTTTTTGTGCATCCTACAGAGATCTCCTTTTGTCAAAAGTTGTTCAACATCTTTAGCCAGGATGGTGAAGTTTTCAGAGGACACAAACACTTAGAGAACAGTCAACAATAATGGGAATGGGCCATAGCCCTCAAAGCTTAGCTGACACCATTATCCCCAACATTGCCCTGCAGTAAACCACATTATTTCTACATCTAAAAGATCCACTCTAAAAGCATATTCAGGAGCAGGTACTCAGATTCCTGTATACTATCCTGTAAAACAGAAGATACAGTGCTTGGATGTACAAAGAGCATGTTGAGCCAAATGGGATGTTGTTATTACCTCAGCACACAGTGCTGGTGAGTCCATTATTCAAATAACATGCAGAGTCCAAGGAGGAAGCTGAATTACTGGAAAGTGATCTTAAAAAGGCTATAGCAATGATTCTATGTCTGGAAATTCTGCCTTAAAACAAAAGATGTAAGAAGCTCAGCCTCTTTAACTTCTCTTAGAAAAAAATGAGAAGCAATGGAATCAGTCTGTATTTGGGACTGGAAAATATTTCTGACAATAAAAAGTTGCTCAGTTTAGGAGACAAAAGGCATGCAATGTCTGACCAGCTAGAGTTTGAAATCACACAGGTGAGATAAAATGTACATTTTTATATATACTGATGATGAGTTCAGATAATCACTGAAATAATAAATTTCCTGAATACCCAGGAAAGCAGTAGATTTGCAAATCTCATGACATCTGAAAGGCCAGTTTGTCTTCCATAGTGCCATGACCTGGCTGAAGGAAGTATTCACCTTGATGTGGGGATGATCAGGGCCCTTGCTGAGAAGAAAACAGCATGGCAGATCAAAGCCTCCTTACTGGTTTTAAAATCTGTGAAGAAAGATAATCTGCCCACTTTTATAAGCCATCCCATACTACTCTTGGTCATCGTGTAGAACGTCTCAGGAATCTCTCCATCCAAAAAAAACCCTTTTAGTTTGACTTCAGTGAATCACCTTTTAGGCTTTTATTCTTTCTAAACCTTTCTATTCTTTGAGTTCTGTTTTCATATCTCCTTTTAATCCAATGATTCTTACTTGCCTTCCCATAAAGTTGTCATTTCCTTCAGATGCTCAGACTGATGAAAGGGCCATACTGAAATAAAAACTAAATGAGGTGAAAATATATCCCATAAAAACCCCTATTAAGGACTTTACGGAGAGATTTCCTACTCCTCTGGCTCAGATAGTCATATTTTATTCCTTCTAGGAAACAGAAAACCCTTAATCCCAGAAGAATGCAGCCAGAATCAAAGAGCAAGAGGAGGCATTAAGTTGCAAGAAGAGGAGGGGGGAAAGAAAGAAGAATTTTATAGTCAGCCCTTCAACACAATGTGAATGAATGGGCTATCACCAGAACTACTGCACGGATCACAGGCACCGAGCAGAGAAAAATATGATAAACTGAAAATCTACACAAAGTCCACGGTCAGATAGCAGTGGGTTAACATCCTGCAATAGGCTGTTGAGTGCTTAATGAGCCAGACGCCGTTAGGAAAAATGTCCATTAGAGGGAAAGAACAGAGCGAGAAGAAAGGCATGAAATGCTTGTGTATGGTCGTGATTAATTAAGAAATTGAGGGAAACGGTAAATTTGATAGCTTCTCATCCCGTACACAAGAAACTGATTCTTCTTCAGAGCCAAATATATTCTGTCCCCAGCCACCCCTCAGGTTATTGCTTCCCCTGCCTGGTTTTTTCCTTTGTTTGTTTATTCCCAGTGTGTGTGTGAGCGGGTGTTAATTCTTTTGTGTTGCCATTTGGTCAATGATCACACAAGATCAGAATCAGTGCAATATAACATCCTAGGTTATGGAAAGTAGTATTTTGTGAAAGGTGGCTGGTATAATTGTCTCATCCTTTTTTCAGTCTGCTCAAGCAGTTACATGGCTTTGTGCATTATTTAATTTCCAATTTTGATCAAGGTATCCTATGTGTTTTGGGTTTTGTTGTTATATATTCATTCACAGGATATAAATAAACTTCTTTCAGTTACACGCTTCTGATAATTTCAATTTGGTAATAGACAAAGGTTAAACCTGCATCTGCGTTTTAGTGAATCAATAGGACATTAAATGATAAATACAGATTTTCTGGACATTTTTATATGTTTCTGGAACAAACCCTGCCAGAACTTCTAGCACCTTCTACTCAAGCCATGTCATGGACTGAGAAATTCAACCACGACTGGGGCTTCTATAATGTCAATTATTTTTCCCTGAAAAGGAGTTGTAGCTATTTTTGCAATTTTTCTTGTCTTAATTGTTGTCAAACTGCTTCTAAGAGATGAACACATGGAATTCATTGAGCATACAACAAAACCCACATTCAATTAGATATTGACGATCTTGAGGGATAACAGCAATAAAATGTGGCCAAGAGGAAAAACAGTTCACGAGTTCTGGTCACCCGAGCGCTGTGGGCAGAGGGGAATGTTGCATAAGCAAAACAACAATGAGGCCAGCGTAGGGAACCACATTGTCTTCTCCACACCCCACCACCACAGCACTGTTCCTGGAACCAGCCCTGCTGCTTGTGAGAAAGCCTCTTTGAAAATCAAATCCCCAATTTTTCAAATCACTTTTTGCCATGTGGGACAAAGATTCATCTTTGAGCCTGGCCAGTTCTGGAGTTCTTGACCATAAGTACGGTGTGTTTTCTCACTCACACTCACCACAGCAGACAGAGGTCAGCAAAGTGAGATGTCATCTGTTGAGCAGTTCTTTAGGAAACCATGCATTTTGCCCATGACAGGGACTAGTCCTGAGCAGATCACCAAGTCAAAACTTCTAGTGTACCCTTTCTGTTGTCCATCTTCAGCTGCTTATCTAGTCTGAGTTGTTTGTCTGGACTCCATCCAGTCAGAGAAGAAGGATTCATCTTAGCATAACTCATTCTCCCAGCAGAGGTGTACCAGGTTGATGCCTGTCTTGCTCTATTGATGACATATACACCAAATGTGAGATGGACATGATAGATGGACTGAACTCCATCCATATTTCTCACTTCAGAAGGCACTTATCAATGGGGGTGACAGCGAGCCTACTGGAATCCTCTTTATTGACTTGGCTTTGAACCCACTTAGCACAAGCTAAGGCCATGGAGAAAGATCCATATTTTCTGTGAGCCATGTATCCTTCCCTGCCTTCAATGGTTATTGAAGGGGTCTAAAGCAGTCAGGCTCCTAAATGGGACACCTCACTTGAATGGCTGCAGTGAGGTGGCCTAAATCTCTGCTTTCCTGATGTCCTCTGCAGTTTTTTCTTTGCAGTACTGGGACCTGTAATCTGTACAGATTCTACAGAACACATCCTGATCTCAGCCCCAGCCCTTTGCCTGCTTTTGCAAAGATACATTCTCCCACCAAAAGCTGAAATAGCACAGGCAGTCATCAGGACTGTCACTCAAACTCATACCTTCAAGCTCCAAGTGTACTTTATTCTCCTCCTTCTGCTCACATTCAAACCTTTCCTCTCCTCTGACCTTTTCTAAGTCTATACATCATGAACTTTCTGTGCCACACTCATTCCCACTCTCTCCTTTACAATGGCTATAGGAGTTTTGTATCAAAGATTTCAGCCCTGTTGTACTGTGGTCTGAGCCACAAGAGAGTCATAGGTCATAATCTGTGTAAAATACCCCCCTTTCCTAGAATTCACTCCCACTTTCCGCATTTGTTCACAGAGAATCTTCTTTGGGAAAATATAAATAATTTCCCTTTTGACCATTCTGACCATTCTCTGCCATGGTTGATAAAACCTACTAATTTCCTTCCTTTCTTTTCATGATACACCATGTCTGGGCCAAAGCAAGTTGCACCCAGAGGAAAGGTCTCTTTGAAACAGCTGAGAACAGCCCTCACATAATCTGCCATTATTCATTACTTGCTTTATCAACTCAGGAACAGGATGACTTCATCCTCAGTGTGTTTTGGGGCACTGGCTTTGGTCTGGTTTGGGGATGAAAGCATGGTCTAGTTACAAGCAATGGTAAGTTCCACCCAAAATGTCTTTTCTCTCAAGGTTGTGACCAGACCTGGTCTTTGGGAGTTTTGCATATGTCTATCATGGCTCCAGCATTCATCTCCAAAATAAATGACTCATCTGAAGCTGTCATCTACCAGAAAAGATTTTTTCATTTCCATGTACTTTAGCACTGGTTGTACAGGATGAGGATATACTGTTCACTGACATTCTGATTTCACACATCTCTCCATTGTGCGGCCTGCATGGATCCAAGTCATAAAGCTGAAAGACTTCAGGGATATTTCCCTGAAGGATGTGTGTGAGTGAAATCCATTTGCCTGCTGCAGACACATCTTTGGAACCAGCAATGCCTTCCCATCCTGCTCCCCAGAGGCAAACTATGGTCTCTCCACCGCCCCACTCCACAAACCTGGGACATTGCCAAGGATATCTGCAGCCAAAGGAGGGGAATGCAGTTTCCTACCACAAGACACAGAGCTGCCAGTGCAGATGTTTAATGTGTACTCTTCTCAGCAGATCTGTGCTAAATAGGGAAGCACTACCCAGTTCACATGGAAGAACTGATGTGAGCCTTCATCCACAAGTCAAACTGCAACTGGTCTGAAAAGCAGGGGGAAATGTGGGCCAGGGGCAAATACCCTGGCACTGGACACAGCTTTGTGTTCCTCCAGTGCTAGCATTGCTCACTACTTACACCAAACTGCATAAGCCACCTCAAAGGGAGTCTTAAAACCAATGCTAAAGCATTACAGAGCAAGAATGATGTGGGGGATATCTGAACCATGCACTGGAGCTGCTTCTGTCCACAGCCAGAGATTTGAGACACCACCAGTGGTTTGCTCACACATGCAAGGTACCAGCAACACCTCCTGCAGCAAGGTTAGAACTCACATTCCTGAGATGTGCTCCACAATTCAGCATCTCCCTCTTTTAAAGTAATCCTAGAGGTAAGCATTGCTCACACTGTTTGCAGCACATGTCCCTGTATTTAAATTCACTCACTGAGATGCATGGCTGCCTCTTTTGGTCATGCGCAATACCTGTGAGTTCATGTGACACCTGTAACTTATAAAGGAACATTTTCTAAGCTGTTGTGACATTCACGTGTTTGATGAGCTCAAACAACCTCTGCTCATTTATTCATACTAATCTCAGTTTGGGGCTTCAAATTTCTGGTCACAGAATACAATTACTCACAAAAAAGCACATCAAGAAATCAGGAAGAGCCCAGACTTATTTATAGCTTAGCAAATCAGTTAGAAATGGAATCTTTTTCTTTTCAGGTGTCCAAATCATATGATTTCACCTTTTCTACATATTCAGTCTCATGCCATGAGACAACTTTTCAGAGAGTATCAGGTAACGTGTTAGGTTCATATGGGTATAGCTGACATCAACATTGTTGGCCTCTGTAGAGAGTTTGGACATTAAAAACAAGGAACAAATGTCATAAAGCACCCCAGCTAAATCCATTGAAGACTCATTTATCATATACTTTATAAACATTGAAGCAAGTTTTCTGAAGCATACAAAAATCTACATATTAAGATCTGCTGTGAACAAAGGTTTTTTTGACATCCTTACAATTTGGGCTTGTGCAATCACTCTTTCTTGCAGAGCAGATACTTAATTCCTATTCCAGTGCCTGCTCATGCTGAGGAACCAGCATTTCTTCTCATTATTTTTGTGTTGTTTTTCATCATGCATCAAGTTTTAGAGATTGATCTTTCACTATCACACCCCCTGACCACCATTATATGCATAGAGAGTAGATCTAAAATTGTTCTGAAGCATAGAAATTGTCCTTCTGCATAGAAATTGTCCTTCTGCCATCATTCCTCATCCTTTTCCCACCAGCACTGGATGCAAAGCACAATGCAAATAATTAATATGCTTGCCTTCCTTTGGATTGACTGATAAAATGGAATCAGACAAATGAATTTTTGGTCCCCACTGATCTTTGAGTGCACTGTGTTATGACAGGGTGTGAGATGACATGTCATATAATGTATAGTGTCACACTCTCCCACTATTTGATGCCATTTAATGTAATGCATCCTGGCATGCCATGATGGGATGACACAAAATGAGAAAGAAGCCAAACTGGAAATACCAATTACCCACTCTTAACCCTGAGGCAACAGGGGGGAAATATGCCTGTGTCTGGGTGACCCTTGCTCTGCTTATTGCCTAAGCCTCATCATTCAGGGAGTTTGTTTTGGGTACTCCTCAGTCCGAGGTCATTACCAACCATTCCAATGGTCAAAGTGTCTGTAACCCTGCACTTCATTGGGAATCCAGGAGAAGCAGCAGAGAAATCAACTGAAAAAAAATTGTAAATTGGTGTTCCCACAGTGTCAAGTTGAGCTGATATTTTTTGTCTAATGAGCTGCAAAGCCACAGGGTATAAGGAATAAAGAAAAGGCAGGAGAGGGCAGGGAGAAGGGAAAGTGTGCTGGCAGGCAGGCTGAGTCAAAGCATCCAAGGACTGCACAGACAGACAGGGTCAAGGCTTGTGAGCTGCCTAGCAGAGTGGAAACAAGCAGGATGGAGGAATAACACACCCTGTTCTGCTGCAGGCCAGTCCTGGAGAAGGTTGCTCTCCCAGCCTACCCTGAGAAGCTCACTGTCACCTTTCCCTCCTTTGGAAATCACTTCTGACCTACCAAAACCTGCTCAGGCATTTGCTGCCTAAACCGGTCTCCTCAAAAGTTCTGAATCAAAGCTTTGCTCCCTCTTTGACCCCTCAAGTTCTGAATGAGGGCACACTTTCACACCTGGGAATGTTGGCAGAGTGGAGGGAAGCCAAACCACCCAGCAGAGAGGCAGGGATGATCCCATGGGATCCCACGTCTCTCTGCTGCCCCAGAACACCTGTGGGCAGGAATTAAAGCGCCAAAATACTCCTGGCTAGTGGCACAAACAGGTAACAGAGTGATGGTTTCATGATAGCTGAGTTTAATACCACAGACAAGGCAGGAGTCAACAAGGTTTCAGCAGTTTCCTTCTCACGTTCCAGCTTCACATCTTCTTTCTCCCTCACTACACACCTCTCAAAGCAGCAATTTCCACCCACTTGCCTAGGCCTCAAATTTCAAATTCATCATACCAGGAATGAGTTCAAATCAAGGAGACAGCTTCCACTTGATCTAAATCTGCTGTACCTTGTTTCATAAGTCTGTATGAGGCTGTGCTCTCCAAATACTCCTTTGCCAATCTCAGTGGCCAGCCATTTCTCATTGCAGAAGTCTTTTTGCCCCCATAACATGTTCTTGTAACCCAATAGCAGTGCAGCCCCACTGCCTGTTTCTTCAAGCATCAGTGTGAATACCTACATATGCCTCACCAACATTTTCTCATCATTTTCCCAAAACTCATTAGGATGGGTTGGCTGAAGACACTTGGTTCTTCAGACTTTTAAATGGGATTAAAGGAAGGCAAGCATTTTGACAATATACAAAACACTTCTCCTACAAATCCTGCCCTCAACATGCTCTTTGTTTAAACTACTAAAATAAAATTTGAATTTTTGAGCTTATTCATAATTTTCTTTAAAAAAAAACATACATCACAAAGCACACAAATAAACAAAAAATCCACAGAACAATTCAAACCAAAATTACACCTCCATTCATAATGTCATAAATATACATGCCTTCTAAATATCTGGCAGAGGCTGCCTTGGTCTGTTCCCACTCAGGCTGGCAACCGTCTCAAAAAAATTGATAGTATATTTTCATGTATTTCTTCCATGATTGAAAAAAAACATTATCCTAGCTATTGAAAAATATTTCAGCAATATTGTGAGAAAGATGTGGAAATGCTCCAGAGCACAATGGACACATCTGCTCATATCAATTAACAGTTAGCAACTATGAATATGAAATGATGGATATAAGGAAAAATTACATATTTTTCACAAAATTGAGAGATTCCTCCTGTCAAAGCTGAAGGAAGTCTAGATTTATCAAAATAAGAATTAGTTTTGTTGAGCTGTAGTATAGTGTTGTTTATTTTATCTAATTCATTTGAAGTTCTGTTTAAACATAAGTTCCCTTTTTGAAAGAGAAAAAGCCCAGCCAGTCTCCAACAGAGTGGCAAAACTGAACAAATTGCAAAATCACACAGTGCAATTGTGAGAAGTGCTAAAAGGATGCAATGAAATTCCAACCGATGGAATACTGAAAACAAACCAAACAAAATTCAATATCCAGACATCTAAAACTGTTGTTCCAAATCAATGTGGCAACTGCAGAGTTTAAGTGAGGTTTCTGTGTGAGGTCCTGAACAAATGACTGTGAGCAGGAATTTGGTCATGAAACGCTCTAAGTTCAGACAGAGACACAGAATAACCCCCATGAATGATGTGGCTCAAAGCTAAAGGGTTTTTCAGACCTGGTGATGACAGAGGTGTGCTATTTGAAACACCACATATTCAACACCTGTTCAATCCTTGAAACAGTTTTACACAGAATCAAAGTACCTTTAGGACCTCAATGGAGGCTGATAGAGAAATCAGGAAGAAGATCAGGCAGCCTTGAGGTAATCAACAAGATTCTCCTTCAGCTGAGACAGAGTATGGAGCTGAGCTGGTGCTCCTGGCCTCTGGAAAGCTGCATCCCTGCAGCAAGTGATAAAAAACATTATTCAACTCTGTCCCACTTCTGACTCCTCAGCCTGTAGCTCACCTGTGGAAAACACCAGCACAGCCCAGCAATCAGTGCTTTTCTGTCAAAGTTTGGGTGCATCTGTAGAAATGTGTCTGTACTGACATATACACACATGAACAGCTCTCTAGAATATATTGGTGAAACAAGCCTCATCTACTTCCCAATGCATGTTTAATATATTTATGAGTATTTCTAGTTAATTTTTCTTTTTGATTCCAGACCTGCCTATGCTGTGATCCTCCTACAGTTAAAATAACACAGTGTTCAAGACTTAGATTTCTCACCTTATAGACTATTAAATATACAGTTAAACCTTAAAGGACAGGTACTACAAGAACAAGAATAGAAAGTCAAAAAAGATCCCATAGGAGCCTCTCAATTATTTTAATTCCTTATTTTATTGCAGAAAAACTTTATGTGTTTGAGTCATTCCAGTCTCAACAAATTGGTAACTTAGGTAAGGAAAAAGATGTCCCGTTTGGATAGTGACCAAAATTTCAGTCCTGTCAATGACTACATTTCTGTTGTTAGAGATCTGTTGGTGCTGTGTGAATCTAATACTCCGCTATACAAAGGTCAAGCATAAAAGCAAAGAAAAGGCATTAGCTGGTTAGTTGATAAACCTATGAGCATTATAATATCCTGGAAATTACTCTTATGAGCCTCTTTTAGTCTATTTCAGCACTTGATCAGTTGACACAGAAAAGACTCATCAATATCCAGCCCAAAAAACTACAGTGGGCTCTGCAGAAGCACTTCCCATGAGAGATCCACTGAGCTTTGCTCACAGTGTGCACTGAGTGGGAAGGAGATGCCAAATGTGGTCTCAGTGTCTGTGGCCAGAACAGCTCCCAGCAGAGCACAGCACCTGTGTTTGTGCCAGCCCTGCTGGGGGCTCCAGCAGAAGGGAACACACAAGTTAGAGCAGGAGACCCAGAGTCCTAACTTAAGATTTTTAACCAGTCTGAAGTTCTGTGTCACTAACCCACTATGTGCTTCCAGGTATTCTGTTGGCAGAAAATTCCAGAAAGCCTTGGATTTCTTTTTAATCAACTAATAATCCTCATGGTTTAAATCAGGAACACCTGTAGAAGACATTATGTCACCCATACACCAGACATTACAGCAGAAATGGTCTAAGACACTTGATCAGGAAAATCTTATCCCAAAGTTTATGTTTCTTTCTAACTTGGTTCCTTAAAAAAATCAGGCTTAGGATACTGATGGTATCCTGATACTGATGGCTTCTGTCAGACAATCCTTCACCAATAACTTGAAGATGTGAATCCCCATCAACTGAATGTGGCAAAGAAATAGCAACCTCAGAGAGGCTGCATCCCTACAGGATTTCTGAATACTGGTAACTGGTGGGACAGGGCTTGTTATTGACAGCAAGGCTGATGTGCAGGAATTTATTTTAAACACCAAGAATCCATAGAAATGGTACCTCTCATGCTGGCCAATAGACAAACACATAAGAAACAAGATTTCTGAGGTTCTACTTCCCTCCCTCCATCAGGCTGTAGACTATACTTAGAAAGACCAAGAGTCAAACTCCAAACAGAACATCTCCCTTTACAACTAAATTTTATAAACAGAGCTAAAACAAGATCAAGATGCTAAGGCCCTTATTCACAATGACAAGCAGCTGTTAAGATATGACTTTATGTGACACTTCAGCTCATTCACAGCTGACTGAAGGGAATTGTGCATCCTCTGGAAAAAGGTATTACTCAATATTCAATGAAGTATCAGGTGCTAACCCATAAACTATGCCATCCTCTTCATGAGGTTTATATGGGTATAAATTTACAGTAGTTCCAAATGAAGTCTTGAGTATTGTAGCTATCAGATTTAATAATTCTACATGGAGTCCTGTTACTTACCATCAGAAGCATTTTTATTTCAGGACAGTAAACAACAATCCTTATCTGGGTAATTATCACTGAAAGAACAAATTATACAATGCAAGTTAAGAAACAGTAGACATAAAATATTATAATTCAAGGCAATATTTCTGTAGGTATTCCCACCTGAATAATTTGCAGCACCATCTCTGTCCCTCAGGGGTTTAACAGACAGGGTACATGTACCACTCTCTGATCCTATTTTGCAAAACTGATGACTTCGTCAAGAAATACAAGTGATGGAAATTGAGAGACTCTGGAAAAAGTGATGGAACTAAGCCAAAAAGAACATTCAATACTCTGTTAAGATTGCCTAATTATAGTCTCCTAAGAGAATGATCTTTCTTACACTCACAGAGGATTTGGGGAAATCACCTACTTCAATATTCATTATACAGACAAACCTGATTAAAGGTTTTGTAGTTGGATTGCTGTTTTCACTTTCACTGAAATCTTGGGAACCAGTCTGAGAAATGATGTTGTAATATTCCAGGAAGGAATAAAAGAAGTAGGGAGTCCTTCTCTTTTCATCCCCTGCAAAGCTACTCACAAATTATACCACAAAAGATTGAACCCTGAATCCTGGGGACCTGTGGTCAGCTTTGGCAGGCATTTTCCCACCTTTCTATACAGAGATTTTGGCAGCATTTTGAGAAGTCAGAAAATGTAATCTGCTTTTCAGCTGACATAAAATGTAATCAGATTATGCCAGGAAAACCCCAGAAAAAGCAGCTGAAAGAAACCAAAGATCCAGAGGAGCAAAATCCAAACAGATCAGCTGTGAGGTTCTCCTCGCTTCACTAAGGCACCTGCAGAAGAAAGATTTGTGAGAGAGTGAATGACTGGAAGCTTTGCTATACAATGGACCTTCTGATATTGTTGGGAAAAAGATAATTAGATAGGAGTAGAGGAATCCTCTGAAGCACACAGAGTTCAGGTGACAGAGGAGAAAAAAATTCAACAACAAAAAACATCTTTGTTTTAAAATAATTCTTTCAGCGTGAGCTAAGCATTAGCGTGGCTTTGTGTTCTGTTTATTATTTGTACATCAGTAGGACAGAGATCTCCAAGAACAAAGTTTTTTGTGTTAGATTCCTGACACTATCTTTCTAGATAAACATGACAAATATGGTGACAAAATAAGCAGCATAATTTTCTGCATGAGAAACTAAAAATAAATTTAAAAACATCCCTGAGGACATTGCAGAAATCAGTATCAAGGCACTCATGATCCCAGCTCCTTGGTCACAGTTGCTAGCAAATGACTGCTGACACAGGAATCACTTGACCTAGCACATTAACCACATGTTAACCCTCCCTGCTACAACACCCTCTTATTCTCCTCAAGTGTTTGTAGAAAATGGAAATTAAAGTACATTACAGAACACTTTTAAAAATCTGATTTTTTTTTATTGTGAACATTAAAAATGAAAAAAAAAATTAAGAAAAGGTGCCACTTAGTTGTAGCAAAAGCCACTTAAGCATGATCTCAGGCACTTTCTCATTCTTGACCCTAAGATCCCTGATTCCCTATTGACTGTGGGCTCTTCAGGTGCTCACCAATTATTCCTGCTTATTCCAAACACTTCCACCTCTTACCTAAAGTCTGAGGGATCTGTCTACCATTTTCAGATGACTGGTGCAGTGTCTGGACTGGCTGGGCTGAAGTAAACAAGCAGAATCACACCCTTGATATATACTTTTCAAAAGGCAGTAAAAGATCACCATGAGGACAGCCAAGCATCAGAACAGAGAAGGTTTGGTCTCTCCATCCTTGAAGGATTTGAAAGCCCCATGGGATGAAGCTCCAGTCTCACAACTGATCCTTCTTTGAGTATGAAGCTGGGCAAAAAAAATTTCTATGGTCTTTTCCAACCTGGATTTATCCCATGAACTTATGATCTCAGTGACCTTATGATCTCAGCCGACTTGGGAGTGGATTTTTAATTCAAAGATGTCCCAAATTTTGCAATATGATTCAGTTAAAATTTTGTCTCACTGGAAGAAACAGAAATAGTAGCATCTCTTTTATCCACATGTATTTGATACTAAACAAAAGCTTCATTTGTGTCATTGATACCTGCATTGGTGTTTCCAACAGCAGTCAGAAAAGCTCAGGTGATTTCCTAGAATTATCCAGGAAATCTGAGAGCAGTGTGATGGATGAATTATTGAAACTTGATCTCCTGGCCCATCCTGGATCCTGTGCTCCCTTCTCTGCCTCTCTGAGTAACAACTCACACACCCAGCAAGCACCACCAGGCTCAGCCTGTGCGTGGTCTCAGATGAAATACATTGAATTTGCTGAACAAACTGCAAAATGCATGGGTACTAGGGGCAGAATCTTTTCAATGAGTAGTAGGTGCTGGGCAAGGCAATAGGATGCAAACTCAGAACTGTGTCTGTGTCTTACCTTACCTAATGTCACTCAAGGTAGACAGACTTTGTCCTCTATCCATGTTTTTTTTCAAAAATACCTGTTTAAAAGTGTCCCACGTTTTAACTAGGCATATTCATTAATATTCAACACATACCAGGACCATTTCAAAGTTCCTAATCTACAAAATTATTTTTCTTGCTTCTTACTGGAAATTTACATGTCATATTGTTCCAGATGCAGGATATTATTTCATTCTGAAAACTCTGATTCAGGTGTGACCATCTTCCCAAAATTATGTGCCCCTGTTGCATGACACATTTGATTGATGCAGTGTTTGCTGTATAATGTGCTATGAGCACATTGTGACACAAGAGTTTATAGGATACGCTCTGGTTGGGCTCATTACTTACACTGTTGGTTGGTGACTCCCAAAGTGACTCAAATCCATTCACACAACTTTGTGTATGAATATTTGCTGAAATGTGCAACTGCCAGCACAGTTTTAGCCTGCTGTAGAATCATTCTACAGAAGATTAAAAGAGAGAACATGAGCTACCACTGTGACAATCTTGAGGTTTGCCATTTCACAGAAGCCAGTAGCTCTATCAGGTACTAATATCATCAAGAGCTTGGTGCACACTGTTGAGAAACAGTGGTTTCATTAGTTATCACTGATCAGCTGAATTCTGGAGACTGTCCAGAGGATTTCATATCTCCAGATATGTGGAAATATAATGCAACTTTAATGCTCTTTATCGAAGTTTGAGATAAAAGACTTGACCTCATTGCCAGGACAAGGGCATGTGCTCTGGGGGTTGCAAAGAGCTACATTAGCCCAGCCTATATGTAGCCATGATATTTTCTGAAAAATCCTTTCCTTAGGATTTTTCCTCCTGAGAAGCCTCAGGAACAAAATGTAAATAAACAATGGTTATCTGCTGCTGTGGAATGCAACAGGTGCATCTGTGATTGGTCTCATGTGGTTGTTTCTAATTAATGGCCAATCACAGTCAGCTGGCTCGGACTCTGTCCGAGACACAAGCCTTTGTTATCATTCTTTCTTTTTCTATTCTTAGCTAGCCTTCTGATGAAATCCTTTCTTCTATTTTTTAGTGTAGTTTTAATATAATATATATCATAAAATAATAAATCAAACCTTCTGAAACATGGAATCAGATCCTCATCTCTTCCCTCATCCTCAGACCCCTGTGAACACAGTCACACCCCTACATTTCAGTGGGTTTAATTGCCACATCTCTGCTGCATGTTTGAGCCCTGTGTGTGCTTGATTTAAGCTGTCTGACCCAATTGCCTGAGATCCCTGTGTGCTGCAGGGATCTAGATCTCCACAGCTTCCATCATAACTGTGCAAAACCACAAATACCACCTGTGAGTTTATACAAACAGCAAAGAAACATGGAAACATAAAGATATTGGAAGAAAAACCTATGACATTCCAATAAAATCATATTGAGAAACTGCTCAAGGCTAATGATGGAGTACAGTCAAGGATCTGCAAAGGTGTAACAGCAATTAGAGGCACCAGGCTTTCTGCTCCCCTGAGCATCAGAAAACACATCAGATATGCAGCAACAGTTGTGTAATAGGAAGCAATAATTTCCTGCAATTTCCACAGCAGCATATTATATAATGAACACATTGATATGGAGCAGACCAGTGACCAAGCCACAGGAGGATGGGACACCAGCAAGCAGATTTACAACTCTTGAAACAAAAAATTTAAAAAGAGGAAGAAAAGAAGAAAAGGTGTCAGCTCCAATACCATGCTTTTTCAACTAGAAATCTTCCAGGAGCCCTACAAACATTGTGCAACATGGTTCCACAGAGCCCCAAGAAGGATGCTGAATGGGTACAAGAGCCTCTATTTTGTATTAGTGTAAAACAAGGGGAGGGTGAGAAGTTGTAAGGTAATACAACGAGACTGCAGGAATTTGGATTCCTGTGTCAGCCCCAAGAGAAATACACAAGGTGAAATTAGGAAAGCCACTTTGGGCCAAAATTCAAAAGTATCTTAAGAAATTCATCTTCTCATAGAAAACTTTAAATACTCTGTAACTGGAGATTATTGGTTTTATGGGAAGTTAGCATGAAATTTCTCAGGAATCTTTGGGGGAAAAAAAACAACTGGCACCTCTTGAACCTGGCAATGGTGATTAACCCTGAAGATTATACATGTGCTTCATGTTATACATCTACCAATGTCTAAACTTGAGCTAAAATCTCCCTCTGAACCACTAGAGTTGTTAATATTTTCTTCTCATGCTTTCTCATGTTTAGGAGTTTTATGGAGCAAAGACAGTAAAAAACCTACATTTTATTGGCTGACAGAGCCCCTTGGGAGGAACTTCTGGAATAGCAAAGGAATCCAGGAAGGCTGGACATGGTTCAAGAAGGAAATTTTAAAGGAGCATAATTAGGCTATCACCCTGTGCCAAAAGATGAGCCAGTGGGGGAGACTGGCCTGACTGAACAAAGAGTTTTGTCAGGGGCTTAGGAAAAAAGGAGAGTTTATGGCATTTGCAATAAGGGGCAGGCAGCTCAGGAGAAGTACAAGGATGTCATGAAGTTATGCAAGGAGAAAATTAGAAGAGCCAAAGTGCAATTAGAATTTAATCTGGCTACTGTTGTACAAGACAATTAAAAATGTTTATGTAAATACAATAACAAAAGAGGGTTGAAGGCAAACCTCCATCCTTTATTGGATGAGGGAGAAAACATAGTGACAAAGGATAAGGCTGAGGTTCTTAACACCATCTTTCTCTGAGTCTTTGGGAGGCCAGCTGTTCTCAGCCCCTTGCTCTGGAAGACAGGGACAGGCAGGAGAATGAAGCCCCCCATGAGCTGCTCCAGCACTTGGACACACACAGGTCCTGGGGCTGGATGGCATCCACCCAAGAGTGCTGGGGGAGCTGTGGGAGAGCTGACCAAGCCACTCTCTATCATCTATCAGCAGTCCTGGCTCAGTGGGGAGGTCAGCAAATACAAACACCCGTCTATAAGAATGGCCAGAAGGAGGATCTGGGGAGCTGCAGTGCTGTCAGCCTGAGCTCAGTGCCCAGGACAGCTACAGAGCTGACGGCCTTAAACAGCACATGCAGGATAATCAGGGGATCAGGCCCAGCCAGAAGGGTTTATTGAAGGCAGTTCCAGCTTGATCAATGTGTTCTCCTTCTGTGCCAAGGACACCAGCTTGGAGGATCAGAGAAAGGCTGGATGTGTCCACCTGGACTTTAGAAAATCTTTTGACACCATTTTCCACAGTATTCTCCTGGAGAAACTGGCTTGCCATGGCTTGGGCAGGTGCACTGTTCACTGGGTAAAACCTGGCTGGATGGTCAGGCCCAGAGAGGAGTGGTGAGTGGGGATAAATCCAGATGGTGATCAGGCACCAGTGGTGCTCCCCAGGGCTCAGTTTTGGGGATAATTCTATTTAATATTTTTATCAATGACATGGATGAGGGGCTCAAGGGCACTCTCAGTCAGTTTGCAGAGGAAAACAAGTTGGATGGGAGTGTTGATCTGTTGGAGGGAAGGAAGGATCTGCAGAGGGATCTGAGTAGCTTACATTGATAGTTTGTAACAGCAAACCTATAAGTAATTACTAATAATATAATTATAAGAGGCAATAGTAAAAAGTAATCTTTAGAGGGACAAACTCAACTATGATTATGCTCCAGCTCAGGCCATCACAGCTTTCCTAAGGTGAAGGAGGGCCTGATTCAAACCAGGGTTAAGGTTCATCCATGTCCACTTAACTCCCTGGGATAGGAATCCTTCCCAGGACATACCATAGAAAGCCACAATCTTTGTAACATCAATCTTGCATTTACAGTTTACTGTGACTGATAAACACACGAAAGGGTCATGGGACTTCTTCTAGGAAAATCAATTGAAACTTTGCACAAACATCAAGGAAACCACCTGTGGCCCAAGTGAAAAGCTGTCATTATCCCTGTGGGCTTTTTTTTCAGCAGTGAAGACTACACTCAGGGCATGATGAACAAAAATATCAGCATATTAGTATCTATTCAGAAATGGCAGCACTGGGGTTTACAAGTGACAGATTGAATGCAACAAGTCCTTCATTCCAGCAGGCAGTTTCCTTCCAGAGTCCCAAAGGTTGTGTGGACTAGGAGACAATTGTTTTTATATTCAGTCTGCAGAGTCATGACTCTGGGGAGATTTCTTTGTTTCTCCTTAAAGTCTTTGGAACATTAAATTTTATAGACAAAAAATCACATCACCTTCCAGACTTCTAAGACAGGTGATCTGACCTCTTTTCAGCCTCATTAGACTCTCTAAATAATTGCAAGCAAACAATTAGACCCCCTGAATGAGAAAAGCAGGCAGACTGAGAAAGTAGGATGCACTCTTAATTGGCACATCCATGCACCACTGAGTATTGCTTGGCTCGTTGCTGCTGTGTGATTTAAAAGAGTGGTCTGTGCTTCCCCCTGGGTCTGATAGCAATGTGACAAGGGACTTTAAAATGCATACATCTGGGAAACATAATAATGTAAAAATCCTGTGGAGAAACCAAGGGAGCAGCTGTATATTTATAGTAGGTTTTGTGTAAACAGTGCAAAGACACAGCTCTACCAAAGTTTGAAGTTGGGGCAAAATTGTTGTAAAGATGTATTTGGATAAAAATTCATGGCTTAAAAGTGACAGAACCTGTGGATGTTTGGACTCACTGAAAATCATGCAGTTATAGAATTATTTGGGTTGGAAGTGACATTTAAAGATCATTTAGTCCTACCTGCCTGCCATGGACAAGGACATCTTCCACTAGATTAGGTTGCTCAAAGCCCTGTCCAACCAGACCTTAAATACTTCCAGGAAAACAAAACCTAAATATCTCAAATAGGGAATCTAAAATGGAGGAATAAAAATCCTGAGACTCCTTTAATAGAAACACAGATAGTTCATTGCTTGGAATCTGACATAGCCACAAGGATTTGCACAATTAACTGAAATCCAGGATTCTGTAAGTGTTCTCAATTTAGGCCAGAAATGTTTCTGTAGTCATGCTTCACTCCCATGTCATTCATAGCTCAGGAGGTGAAAACGACGGCAGCACTGTGCCAGTTCTTGATTTCTTCTGTTCTTCATTTCTTCTGATCTCCAAATCATTCATCACATTCTTGGAAGGAACAAAAATAGCATAAAGAAGTGGCACCTGAGTGGTCAAGAAGAACTGTGTGAAGGGGAGTCTTGGCAGTGACACATGGCCATACTGACCAAGGAAAGAATTTGCTCCAGTTATTTCAATTCTTCAAACTTTGTCCTTCTCCTGGGGAGAATTTTTCTTCAGTTCATTAAGCAGGCTTTGGTGGCAGTGCTTGAACAAAATATTTAATGTGCCAGAGTACTAAATTATCTTTCTGCAGGCATAAATATTAATTTGCAATGTTCTTTACAGTAGGCTCACACTTTAGAAGTGGTCCAAAGGGAAATTACTAGAATGTGCTTTGTGGGAAATTCAAGTTACACACATGTGCAACTTTAATCCCAAATGTTCTGAGATCTCTCTAAAATATGAGGCAAGCTCAGATATTAAGAGATCAAATGCCTCTAACATTAGTGCCTCTAACATTTCCCTGAAGTAGATAATGATGAATGTTGGTTACCCAAAAATCTGGTCCAACAAAACCACATCAGTCCTGCCCCCAAAAACACTGCAGAGGTTGAAGGAGGAGTTCATTTTCCACAATCAAGGCACATCAAGGTCTGTGCTGAAAGCACAAGCAATGCTGTTACTGCAGCTCCACAGACTGCTGAACCCTAGAGTGAACACAGTGAACACTGAGACATGAGCAAACCCTACCAGCTCATTCCACTTTTCAGGGGAAAAATTGACCACTGCTTGGAAGGGGCTGCTGCAGGCTCCATCCAGTTCTAATCCTGCTTGTCAGCTTCTTCTGGAGTCACCTGTGAGATGGTAGGGACATCTCTGCACTTATGGAGATCAGCATCAACCACATATCTCAAAGCTTTTTCAGCTCTCATTGGCACAAATAAAGTTAACAATAAAATTCTGGGCAGCCCAGCACTGAGGTTCAACAACTTCTAGCCTGGAGCAATGAGGACAGAAAGAGCTTTCCCTGTTTCACATGGATGGGGAGATGTGGAACATTTAGTCTGAGGCATGATCTTGTGTCCCACCTTAGACAGCAGCCAGGATCTGTATTCTGAGAAGGTGGTGGGAAAACCCAGCTGGTCCATGGATGTGGACTAGCAATGCTGCCTGAGAATGTGTGGGTCCTCCTCCACTTTTTCACAGCAACTGCATCACAAATCAGCAGCACGACTCATATTTGAGTCAACCCTACCATTTTTACTGATATTATTCTAATTATTCTGGGGATTTGGAGCAGAGTTAATGCATTTTATTTTCTCATTTTCAAAGAAAACTATCCAAATATCACGGAAGTCAAAAGGAGCTTTCAGCCCTTGATGAAATCTGGACAGAGAGCAGCAGAGGAAAGCTTTATTTCAGGGGACACCCAGCAGATATTCACTGACAGTGATCAATAGGTCCCAAAGCAGAAGAGGGAGGACTGGGAACACTGATCTCATTTGGCATGCAGACAGCATCTCCAGTTCCCTGCCTGTCCAGCTTGGTGGCAGAGTGATGAGTAAAGGTCACCCTGGTGACCCCAGCCTGGGTAATGTCCCCACACAGGGCGCTGGCACACAGACCTGTGCAATGAGCCGTCAGAGCAGAGCAGACTGGACACTTCTTCCCAATCAAATTGCACTACCAAAAGACAAAAACATGTATTTTCAATCTTAAATCACACTGCTCAGCACAGACTGAAAAAATCAAGGAACTCTGCACCAGTTCCCCCATTAAAAAATTTATCGATGATACAGAAAAATCTATTGGGTGAGATTACACAGAAGCATAACATCATTTATGAAGATTGCTCTCAATAACTATGAAGTTACTTCAAGAATGAGATCTTTATAGGGGTTGCTGAATTCATTCTGGAGAAGTCAATAACAATACAAATATTGACTTTGCAGTCACGTAGCAAAGCCACCAGGACACCGCAGACATTAAAAGTGCTCTCCTTGGCTGCTGGAGAAGGCTCCAAAGATTCCCTCAATGGAAGTATTTTATACTTTTTTGATTTGGTGGGCCAGGTCTGAAAGAGAGCCTGGAGAGGTTGCAGACTGTTGCAGCCAGTCTGAGCACAGAGATAAAGGCTTTGTGCTCCAGACTTTGAATCCCCATCCTTACACCACAGACCAAACAACTCCCACAGAGCTCATCCTTGACAGACATTGGTGAGGTCCCCTTTAAGTCATCTCTTCTCAAGGCTGAACAGGCCCTTTCCTCACAAGAGAGATGCTCCTGTCCTTTAATCATCTTTGTTGTCCTCAACTGAACCCACTCCAGGAGCTCCATGTGTCTCTCGTGCTGAGGAGCTCAGAACTGGACACAGCACTCCAGACACACCTCACTAGGGCTGAGTAGAGGGGCAGGATCACCTCCCCAACCTGCTGGCAGTGTCCTTAATGTGCCCCAGGAAACCGCTGATCTTGGATGCAGGGATGCTGCTGGCTCAGGGACAGCTTGTTGTCCACCAGGGCCCCAGCTCCTTCTCCACAGAGCTGCTCTTCAGCAGGTCAGCCCCCTAACCTGTCCTGGTGGCTGGGGTTGTTCCTCCCCAGGTGCAGGATCCTGCACGTTGCAGACGTCTTTTCATGAAAATCTTTTCTTAGGATTTTTTCTTCTTGAGAAGCTGAGAAGATTCAAGAACAAAATGTAAACAATGGTTATCTGCTGCTGTAGAATGCAACAAGTGCATCTGTGATTAGCTTATCTTAAATGTTTAGAATTAATACCAACCACAGTCCAGTTAGCTTAAACTCTCTGTCTGAGACACAAACCTTTATTATTCATTCCTTTCTATTCTTAGCTTAGCTAGCCTTCTGAGATTAAACTTTTCCTTCTTTTTAGTATTGTTTTAATGTAATATATATCATAAAATAATAAATCAAGCCTTCTGAACATAAAGTCAACATTCTCATCTCTTCCCTCACCTGAAAACCCCTGTGAATACTGTCATACCTGCATTTGCCTTTGCTGAATTTCAGTTGGTTCTCTGCCTGCTGCACTCTTCCTTCTGCCCCCATATCATTTCCACCACCAGATACCACATCACCTGAGTGTCTGATACCAATTCTGCAAAGGGAAAATCGGGCACACACATATGAGCCCTCTGCCCTGGCTCCTTTTTACTGCTACTAGTCACTGTCAGTTAGGGCAGTGAGATCAGGTGCTGGGAGAAGAGTTGACCTGAGAGCCATGAGGATGCTTGACACAGACCAGCACATCCATCTGGTGGCATTGACCCTTTTCCTGATACTCCAGGCTTGGAGACACTCACCTTGCTGCATCACCTCACAGGCTCTGTGGTGAGTCACATCCTGTTCATAGAATCTCCTGTCCTACAAGGTACACACATGGTGGACAGAGCTTTGGGATTGCACAGTGAGACAGTACTGACAGGGAGAGGAGCAAGGGCAGATTCAGGGAATTTGGAGAACCCAGACTTGTTCCTCTGGATGCATTAAATGGATCAAGAAAACCCTTTGGGTGAGCAGGACCTGAAGATGTACCTAATGACCATTTCTTCTGAGAAGCCTTGAAGTCCTGCCTGGCAGGAGCAGTGTCTCTGCCTCCCACAGGCTGGAGCAGGGCTGCACTGCTGGTGGCACCAGCCAGGACATTTCTGCTGGAAGAGAAACTCACAGCACCCAGGAGGGGCTGAGGATGAGGAGCAGCTACCAGCCTCCCAAATGCTGTTACCTAAAATATCCTCTAAAATGTGACTGACCTGCACCAAATCCATCTGCTGGCAAAAGAGGGAGAACTTGGTACCTTTGTGCCTTTCTAAGCCACTGGTAAAGTCTGTGAACTGGACCACAGCATCCTCCTTGGAAGACCAGGCTGGAGCTGCTTGCCCTACATGCTCACTCTTCATCATGATTAACTCCTCTGTCACAGAGAGGGAAACAAGCATCCATCTCTGCTCAGCCAACTGGAATCACTGGCCAGCACAGCCCATGCCATTTATCACCAGCATTTACGTGGCAGAGGGTGACAGCAGGTGCCATTTGTGTCAGCATCACCATGTGAGACAACTGATTAATTAAAGCCACACGACCCCCAGGCTGCTGGGAGGGCAAGAAGGAGCAGGAGGGATCATTTGTTAGCTCTCCCTCAGCTCTCTCTGTCTCCTTCACAGGCCCTTTGAACAGGTGAACAAAAATCCCACAGCACCTTTGGGCACAGAGGTGGGAAAGGTGATGTTCCCTGGGAATGGCTCTTGGAGGTCACTGTTGGTGGAGGTTTATACTCCAGGAGTGGGCATGAGGGCTCCATGGACTCACTCCATTTCCTGTGACCTTGTTTTTAAACATGCTGCCTTAAAATGTGACAAAAAGGAAGAAAAATACCAGCAAACACTGAGATAATTAAACAATTGTCCCACATCCTGTAAACAAGGAATCTCTATTATTCATGGACCAGAGCTGATGGGTGCAATGCCATTTATTTTTGTTCTCTCACTACAATGCATCCATCCAGTTTCACCAGCCCTCACATGACCCTCAGTTCAGGCAATTCCAGTAAGTCTGGACAGTCACTGATGTGA
This sequence comes from Zonotrichia leucophrys gambelii, assembly GCF_028769735.1. Classification (NCBI taxonomy): domain Eukaryota; kingdom Metazoa; phylum Chordata; class Aves; order Passeriformes; family Passerellidae; genus Zonotrichia; species Zonotrichia leucophrys. The sequence goes on from NC_088171.1 coordinate 143,764,466, forward strand.
GACCAGCACCCACCCAAGTCCCCAGGCTGCTGCAGGAGGGCTCAGGGACAGACCCCAGAGTGCTCCTGGCCCATTCCCAGCTAGGATGAGTTTTGTAACCGCATGAGCCTCAGTGACATGATCTGCCATTTAAGCGTTGCTCAAGGGAAATTGGGTATGAGGCAGGTCTGACTCACAGGGGATGAGGCCACACATTGCACTGGAGCAGCCATTTGGGATTACCACCCATCCCTGGCACAGAGATGCCAACCTACTTCCCACAGCACTGCCATTTCTCACTCACCCACAGTCAGACAGCTCTCCTCGCTGCTCTGGGATGGAAAACTCTTCCTGGTCCTGATCAGGGGCCAAAAGCATTTGCCATACTTTGAGATTAGAAAGAAGAAAACACATTTCACTGTGGAGGGACATTAGTCAGAACCCCACTACTTTTCAAAGCTTGCTCAAATCTTGCTGGAGCAAAGAGTATTGGTTTCTCTATCATGTATTGCAATCAAAATAAAGAAAATTCATGAAATTTTAGAACCCTAGTGTGACAGTGTTCACAGGGGTTTTCAGGATGAGGGAAGAGATGTAGATCTGACTCCATATTTCAGAAGGCTTGATTTATTATTTTATGATATATATATTACATTATAACTATACTAAAAAGAATAGAAGAAAAAGGTTCATCTCAGAAGGCTAACAAAGCTAAGAATAGAAAGGAAAGAATGATAACAAAGGCAGCTGGCTCGGACAGAGAGAGAGAGCCAGCTCTGCCGTGACTGGTCACTAAATCCAAACATCCACATGAGACCAATCACAGATCCACCTGTTGCATTCCACAGCAGCAGATAACCATTGTTTACACTTTGTTCCTGGAGCCTCTCAGCTTCTAAATCCTAAGAAAGGATTTTCATAAAAAGATGTCTGCGACACCCTAGAGGTATTGCCTATTTCCCAGACTTGAAACAGCCAGTTGGCACAGTGTGAAGGTGCCTTGCACTCAGCCTGCCAAGCAATGCTACTTCAGTGAGAGCACTGCAGCTCTCACTTCCCAGCACTTGTGCACACCCTCTGCCCTAGTCCAATGTCAGCTAAAGCTAGAAGGAAACTAAAAAAAAATTAGGGCGATTTCAGTGGAGACTGGATGTGGATCTTTCATTGGATTGTCCAAGAGGGAAATACAGCTTTTCATATTATGAAATACACATGCTGGCCCCTGATTTCCAGGGTGTTGCAACTGACAGCTCAGGGAAGAGTTTGTACTTTAGCAGACAAGGGGGTAAACTCCCTCTGCTCCCCAGCAGCAGCTCCAGGAACACCAGGGTCAGCACCAGGCCATGATCTGAGTTCACTGAGCAGCATTTATCTGGATGTATTCCCCTGCATCTCTCAATGGTCTGAGATTAAATGATGAGATGGTTCCCAACTTGGTTACCCTACAGGGAAGGTAAAGTGTGGGGTTAGTGCACCAAAGCTGACCCATCAGTCAGGACAGCCAGCGGAGCTCACCTCTCAAGCAGGATGGCAAAAGTGATGCTCCTGAAAGTCTTGTGCAGCCTCATATGCCAGATGTGACACACTGCTCATCAGTCCCAGCTCAGCTAGGAACTCTGTCTTTTGTAGGAGCAAATATCAGGGAGTTCTCTGTAGAACACCCTGTCCCACCTGTTGGCTCTTTGACTGAGAAGGCAAAGGAAAAGCAGCCCCAGAAGCTGGGACACTAGAGGTGCAGGACAGGGGAGACCTCATAACTTGCAATCACAACCAAAATTTTAACATCTGTATATCCAGCTGGGCACTATAATTAAAACTGGAGAAAAAAAGTCATTTAGCAACTATCAAAGCAGAGCAGCATGACAGATGATTTGCTGCATCTCCTCCACTGTCCCCTCCTGTCCCTGAGCAGGGGACAGGTCCCTTTGCAGCTGGAGGGGAAGCAAAGCCCCAAGGCACAGCATGCAGCACTAGCCTTGTACATGGGCCAAGAGAGGGACTGGTAAGGGCAAAGCACAGGTGGGATTTGGACAGTCCAGACAGGGCAGTCAAGCCCACACCAATGCAGAGAGCTCTCTTCTCCTCTCCCCTTCTCTCTGTCACACTCCTCTTGTCTGCAGGATGGATCCTCTCTGGTGTCTTTTCTCAGCCCCAGCCTGGGGTGAGCACCCTTCCTCTCCCCATGGCCTTGCCAGCTCCATCCGTCCTGCACCACCCCCATCTCCCTGACACAGCTCTGCCTGAGCCTCCCCATCCCGCAGCCTCTGCTGCCATCTACAGCCCCACGGCTCCCCAGGGGCTTGGCTTGGGCTGCCCATCCCAGGGGAACCTGCCTGGGATGTGGTGCAGAACCCACACAGGTGGCTGAATAATGCATGGGCAGTAATTTCATTCAGGCAATTCTCCACCTTTTTTTTTTTTTTTTCCTGCAGGTTTAATCATTAGGAGATAAATTGCTCTCGTCCCTGGCTCCCCGGGTGAGGAATCATTAGGGGCCAGACCTGCCATTTATTATATCTTGGCAGAGGGAAGTTTTAAATGCTCTGGGGTGGGGTGAGGAAGGAATGAGCTCTCACAAAGACCATGAATTAATGCTGCTAAATACTCACCCCTAATCACATGTGTTCATAGGAAGAGTGATTGCTTTTATTTGAGGAAGAAAAAGAGAGGCAGTGGAAACTTACATGAGGCTCTGCACAGTTCACACCAGGCATTCCCTATCACACCCCAAGTGCTGCCAGTGGGTATATTCCCACATCATCCTCCCTTCTCTTGGCACCCAGAAACATCTTCTCAGAGCACCACCCCAATATAAAAATAAGAAACATTCATTCCTATAGGAAGGGCTTTCTCAGTAAGTTTCCATGTATTTTTGGACAATTTGTATATGTTCTCTCTTCTTGGAAGAAGACAAGAAATAGTTTAGTCATGGCATCTGGGACTTGTCCTTGATTATTAGAGCAGAAGCACTCACTGTCTCCTGATCTGGCTGCATTAGAGAGCAGGTAGTACCTGTTCTTTATGTCACTGCCCACCTTCATGCTCCCTCTCTTCCAAGGAATTCTTTACAAAGACATTGCCAACATCCAATGGGAAGAGCACAAATCCAGGTGTGGGGTTTTTTAAACACAACGGGAGAGAATTGTGAACAGTTTACAATAGCAACACCTCGCAGCACACACCCACCCAATTGAAAAAAATGAATAATTGCTCAGTATATATTTTAGGAATGCTATTTCTGGAACTCAGGAGTTCCTAAGTAGGTTCACAATGGCCACACAGGCTCTTCAAGGTCTCATTTAAACTATAGGCGATTAGTCAGGTGTCAGACCATACAAATTACCTCTTTCACTTGTTACAGAGAAATGAAGACTTCAGGATGAGTGAAGAAGAAGAGGATTCATTGATCCATTTGGCCCTATGCATATTGGCATTTGACACTTGATTACTCTGTATAGCAGATGCAAAGATAAAAGAAAGTTTTAGGGATGTCAGAATCCCTTTTTATTGCACACAATGAAAACCTTCTGCATAAATCTGCTAGATTTCTTAGATCACCAATTAGCACGATCATAATTTTTGCTCAAGTAATCATTTCTCTTTACTGGAGGAACAAAATAAGCATTTTTAACTAAATTTGGAAAAATATCTCTCTCATTCTTATTCTCTACCAGCTTAACTATAAAGTGACAGAATTAAGACTTCAAGTCTGGGATTAACAACAATGGTTGGTATTTATGGAAGCATAAGTACCCTTAATTCAGTAGTAAGGCTCTGTGATAAATCCTTTGCTGATGTAAATTTTCATCACTTCATTAATTCCATGTTAAAAAGGATTGTCTGATTTTCACTAAGAAGAATGACTGGCCATAGCTGCTGGAAAGCTGGTAAGTCAATTGTCAGAAATTTGTCATGCCACATAATAAGACTGGAGAATTTAGGAAGGCAGAGAAAGCCTTTCTGCACCTGTAGTAACTCTCTGGTCTGCTCTGTAATTTAATTAATTTATAATAACAGAGAATCTCGATTTTTATGACCTCTGTGAATCAGAAAAAAAAGTTATTTCAAGTATCAGATCTGAGACTTTAAAAAATAAACCCTCAATATTTTAAAGTGTGTGTAGGGGGAAATGAATCAGTCAGGCAAGGAAAATGTTTATGTAACATTATGTAATTCTACTTATATTTTCCAACTAATGTAATGGCAAATCGAAGCACATTGTGCTTTGGCTCTGTAAAAACATTCTCTCCTAAATATAAGAGCAAAGGCTTCTATTGGGAAAGCTATTTAAGACATAGCCACATCCCCTTCAGCGTTTTGGAGTTGTTCTGCACAGAAGCCTCACAGCTGCAGGTGACAGGGCCAAATATCTCAGACACAGAGTTCCTCTTGGGTTTTAACAGGCCTTTGAATTTGTCCCATGTCTTTCTGAGGATATAAAGCCAGACCTTCAGTTTGCATGCAACTGTGTGAACAAAACACAATAAATGCAGGGAAATTCCATTGTTGCTGTAGCATCTAGAAATCTTCATAATAAATCAGCAAAACACTAGGAAAGTTTCCACTACAAGGAAACACCGGGGAAAAAAATATAAGAATAAAAGAAATCTACTCCCTTTGGAAGGATCTACACATAGCAAATTTTTGATTTTCACAGACAAAAAAGGCTTTGTCATTCCAAATCAGAAAGTTTTTCTGTAGAGGTTTTTCACCTGCCCAGTGGGAAGACCACAGAAACAGACCAATGTTTTCAAGGAGTCACGCATTGTCAGGAAAAGGAAGGGACTGATCAGTGTCCCCTGGAAAATAACCACTTCTACAGAATATTCTTCAACATTAGAAATGTCTTGTCATTGCATGTGCACTGCAGGTGCATTTTCACTGCTAGTGTTCTGTAAGGCAATGCAAGTCCCCAAGAGCTGCTGCTCTCACACGCAGTCCTGCCCTAAAAACCACGCACCTACAACAAAACCAAGGACAGGAGTGGTGTTATTGTCACAGACTAGTTCAGAGTGTGCTTTTCTTCCCCACAGCTCTTACAGATGTGGATGGCAAATGTTCAGCTCTTGCTGGGAAGCTCTTGACTGCAGCTGGAGAAGTTTAGGGACCAGACCCTGCCAGTCTCAGCTCAATGAGATGCCACACACCCCACATGTCTGAATGAAGACTGCTCCCAGTCTTCATTCAGACATTTCCAGACCCACAGCTCTTGGTTCAGAGCTCCAGCAGCCCATGGACCAAGTGACCCCAGCCAGTCCTGTTTGCAGGGAGCCCCTCATTTCTGGGTTTGCACAGACCCAGTGGAGGAATGCTGGGGTGGGCAGCATCTGCCCCTGCACGGCTCAGCCTCCAAACGGGAATGACACAAGCTTGCGTCACTGGAGGAGGAAAGGAGTCGTGGCTTGGACCACAACAAACATTTGCACTCTGGCATCCCATTTGAGATCTTGTGACTCTGGGTGTCCCCACAAAGCAAGAATGCTCTTCTTGCATGCATCTGCCCCACACTGTAGCAGGGGCCTTGTTCAAAGGCTTGACATCAGTGACACGAGTGCAAATTCAAAGCCAGAGCTGGCTGCACTCCAAGAATTCATCCTGCTCATGTCTCAGCTGGGCCAGTTGGAGTTAGTTATCAAGGAAGAGCTGCCGAAGCTCTACCACAAGTGCTGAAGGGATTGGGAACGTCATGGATGGCGTAAGCAGGAACTGCGGAGCTGTGGCAGGACCAGCCTGACCTTTGCAGTGAGGGACAAGAGATGATGTGATTTACTTCAGCTCAGCCTCACTCCCCCTCAGCCCAGAAGGCAAAGCTCAGGGACTGCTAATGCAGATAGCCCAAGGGTAAAAACAGAGGCCTTTCTAAAATATCAGATGAAATTGCTGTCTTCTGGAAAAATGGACAGGTTCCTTTCCATCTATATTCTCTCTGACCTACCTGGTCAGCTCTTTGTACCTTAGCCTTGTTCCACAGGCAAGTCCCCCAGCACTCGGGTTTGGGGCTCCCCCCAACATCCACAGCTACAATGAGTAACATGAAATCACACAAGGGAAGAGGAGATTGTGCCAACTACAGGCTCAGTCCCAAAGCTATTATTTGGTCTCAGACTCCATCTCCAGGAGCTGCCTGCCCTAGGGAGCTTCTTCACGGGTTACAGATTTCACTGCATTGGGAGAACTTCCTGCTACTGCAAATTCACCCAGAGTCTTTATTAAAGGAGCAATTGATACAAGCAGAACAATACATTCTACATCCTCCCCTACAAGATATTCCTGTGTCTTTGCTGGAAATGTTTCCAGCACAGAAAGGCAGTTTTTGAATTTCCTCATGTCCCACTCACTGCAGCATTAACAAACTGCAAGTTTCAACCCACCCAGAGGACTAAGACACAGTTCTCAGACAGCTTTTGCAGCCTGCTTTTGTTTCCCCAAACGAGTACTCTGCAGATCCTGAAAGGGTTTGTGTGCCCACAGCATCACCAGGAATCACAAGATGACATGAAATGGGAACACACTGACCTTCTGGATGCTTTAAACTCAGGCCAGCACCACAGAGAAAACATGTAAGTCAAAAATATGTTCTTCTTTGGAGACTGAAGATGAAAAAGAATAAAATGCACCATTTAAGTCTGACAGTTGCTCCCAAACCCACACATCTCTCCTTACCTCCCTGCCACTGATTTATGAATCAGATGCCTCATCCTCTGGACAGGCACACACATGTTTCACATTGACACAGGTTTTCTTTCCCACACATCTCTGCTGTGTAAGGTGACCATTTGAACTCATTAATTCACCATACAAAGCAAGTATGTTCCCTTAGCTGGTGTCCTACAGAGCTCAGGTTAAGGGCAGGAGAGTAAAAAGGGCTCCCAGTTTGGGGAAAGGACAGGAGGAGGGAAGGGAGCACGTGAAGAGGCTTCACTTTAAACCCAGCACAACTTCCCTTCTCTTCTCCCACAGCATATGGGGTGCACACAACTTGAATGCAAAGAAATAACTCATTATTTCACAAGCTGAGCATATCTGGAACTGGTGGGTCCCCAAGTCAACTTGAGCCTGAGGAGGAAACACTGCAGCATTTTTTCAACAAAGATACCTGGAGAGATTCAGGTTCTCATCCAATGTTTCACTGTGCCTCAATCCCTCAGCTGAAATAGTGATGAGGCTCAGATCAACCAGGTGAGAGAGGCTGAAATAAAGCAGATTTCTCCCAGTCTCACCCTCTGCCTGGCCCCATCCAAGGCCTTGTGTTCTCCCCATTGTCAGCCCAATGTTGGGAGGTCCCAGATTTGACACCAGCAGCTTGAGAGAAACAAGATCTTCTTTGCTCTTCCCTTTAACTAGCACACAATTTGGTCTGAAGGAGGTGAGAAGTTGTCACTGAGGTGCAGAGCCACAACAGCCTTTAGGTGAAGTGCAGATCCTGGCACCCCTGCTGCTCCCTGCTTCATACCTGTGTGTCCATCTGTGCCCCATCACTGTGGTACCTGGACCCACAAAAAAGCACTTTTACCCATACAAAAGGCTAAAGAGCACTCACAGCTCATGAGTTATGTTCTCCATTCTCTCTGTCAGAGAAATCAGTAGTAATCTGGAAAATTTGCACCAAATTCATTCATCACACTTGGATATCATTAATGTTAGAGGTTGAGAACGACTCTGCTTGTGGCAAGCAAAAAAGACTGATGGGAGGAAGCAGGAACAAAAAATAAAAAAAGGTAGACAAATGATTTTAAGGAAATAAATATATGGTTAAAATAATTCCATGGTCAAGAAACAACTTTCTACAAGAAATTTACCGGACATGATATGTAAATGATAAACCAGAGAAACAGGTGAAAAAAAAATATTACCCACACCCATATATATATACTCACTTCTTTGTTAAAACCCCTAATGCAAAAATGATAACCCCATCTCCTACTGAACTTTGGGGTTCTTTAACATATTTCACAAAACACCATCTGTCACCCCAAACTGTATTGGAGATGAATGGAGTGCTCCTTACTCCCACAGACAGCCCTGTGCAACTGCCTGAAAAGCCCATAATTAGTAGCCATACACCATTGATGGAAAAAATCCATGCCAAATATTGCTAGAATGCAGCAACATTATTTCCAAGGGATTTTGAGATGCATCCAGAGTGATGGAGACCAGGCTAATTTCTTTTATTTTGTTTTTGGCAGAAGGAAATAGGGAAATGGGGTTAGACTGAAACTGCCAAGCAACACAAGAAAATGATAAATCTGCCATGCAGAAGTTGGACACAGCAGGTCACTCAGTACAGGGCATGTGGGGAAACAATTTGGGTCCCCTCTTCACCACTTCACAATGTCAGAAAACTCAGTTGATGTAAATTATTGTTTCCCCTTTGACTTCACTGGCATTGTGCCAGTTTGTAGCAGCTGAGGATGTGACACAACAGTTTTTACTCTCAGAAAACATTGACAAAGTTATGCAAAAATACAATAATTTAGGAATTTGAGGTCTAACATCCTACTGGGATAATGCCTCTGATGGCCCTGGTATTTACATGAGACTATAAAATAGGCTTTTAAATCTTTTCTTGTCCTGACCTTGGGTTTAAGGTATTACAAGGGTGGGTGATAAACAGGCAAATAAATTCTTACAGCCAACAAGCAAAGGATCATCACAGCCACACTGCTTCTGAGCCTGAGTATTGTCCCAGGCAATTGAAAGTTTAAAGGGAAAAAAAATCAGCTGCAGCAAAGCCACCAGCTGTGAGAGCAGCATGTGTCCTTGTGTCCATATGGCTGCAGCATTCCAGGAAGGGAAATGCCTGGAGCACTGACACCAGCCCACCAGGGGCCAATTCTCCTGGCACAGCACTGAATTTCCAGGAAAGAAACGTGCCCTGCACAGTTCAGCACTCTTACCTTCACAAATGGAAAATCCTTACCTGGAGAGAGGACACAATCCTGTAGGACTTGTGTGGAAGAACTCCCTTAACACAATGCAGGCTGGAGGAGTTACCATCCCCATCTGTCCCAGGCCCTCAGTCATTGCTCCAAAGCTGAGGTGCTCTGGCAGTGATGAGCCAGGAGATGCCCTTCCTCTGCTGAGGCAGACATCCAAACAGGATGCTGAACCCAGCAAACCCAGCTGAGCCTTGCCATTAAACCACCGCAGGAACTGAGTGACAGTGACCACCTTACACCAAACAGCCTGCAAGTGACCACACTGTTCCAAACACCCACAGTTCTGCATTTCCACTGCAAGCAAAGGCAACGGTAAGCACAGCAAATGTCCTGGAGCAGTGATTGGTGAGCACATGGGCACAGGCCAGACAGCTCCATTGTCCTTCCCCTGCTGCTCCACCAGCCTGCCCTGCTTCCTGCAGCCTCACAGCACCAGGGAATATTCCTGTTGTAGCAATAAAGTTAACTGGATCTCGGAGAAGTTTAGTGCAATAGGCAAGACAGCATTTCAAATTCCAAGGGAAATAAAAGCTGGAAGTCCTGCCTTTGCACTGTCAATGTAAAGGGCATTGCAGTTGTAAAGATTCAGCATTTTATTTCTGCTGCAAAGCAATCCTAAGAAAACAATAAAACCCAATACACAAAATTCAGCATTGATTGTGCTTTCACACGTTAGCAACATCAAACGTTTTGCCCTGAACTGGAAGAGGGCAGTAAGCTTTGACTTTCTGTCTGTGCACTTCATCTGAAGCCAACATTGTATGTAGACACACAGACACACACACACACATACACAAATATATTATATATATATATATACAAACACAGACTACTTATGCAGGATGAAACCTCTAGTAGTTTGTCTTAACAAACATCCCCAGTGGCTTTTATACAGCACTGCAAGTTTCCCAATATTTTATGAGCCCAGCTCCTAAAGGGAGCTCTGAAGGGCCGAGGTGTGGTTCAGCATCCATTTGTGGATGAAGAATGCAAACGCTGGTGCTGCCAGGGCAGGGGGGCAGCAGGTCCTGAGCCATCTCCAGACACTCGGGAGCAGCTCAAACACTCCTGCAGAGATGTTAATCCTATCTCAGCCTGCAGGAAAAGCTCCCTGGGCCATTTTGCAATGCGGCAAATGCTCTCCCTCCTTAGAGCAGCGATTTCTTCTCCTCTCCGTTGTGTCTCACTGCATTTAAAGCCAGTGCCAAGGTTCCTTCCTTCTCCAAAATCTCTCAGACACAGCCAAAATACTTGCCAGATGTCTAGGGGAGCCACTGAAATAGCCGAGTGAATATGCAGAAAAAGATTTGCCATTTTAAAAGAATATTTAATTTCCTGAGAACTTCTCTCTCCCCACTGCTGCCTCTCAATAAACAACTGTCAGTTGTGTGATATTGCAGCTGGAAAGAAACCATAAAGATGATACTGAACTGCTAGGCACAGGAGTTTTCTGTGCAGAACTACAGCACCAAGGGGCAGCAAGATGAAGGATCTGGTGTCCAAGGGGGCAGCTTGATCCACAGATTTTCACTTTGGAGTTACAAATTATTGCCTCCAATCTGGAGTTTGAATCCTCAGCCAGCAGAGGCTTATTTAAAACTATGCAAGATCTTGGCAGGAAGTCTGACATTTCAGAAGATAACTGCAGTTAATAGCACAGATCTACTTAATCACTTCAGTCAGGACAGAATGACCCAGTGTTGTCTTTTGATCTAATTTATGAAATGATGGCATCAACTGGAATAAAGCAACTGGCTGCTCTAGTGCTGATGACATGTTCTGCAGTGCTCAAACACATGATTTTGGGGAAAGGAAGAAGGAGAGCTAAAGAAGCTGATGTGACAGGCGGTCACATCTTCCTCAAGGACCACAGCTTGGCATGTTAGCATCCAAAGAAACAAAAATTAGGACACATTTTTTTCCCAAAAGGCAAAATTTGGGCTTGGAAATCTGCATAATCCCCCTAAAAGAGAGTCTAAAGACATTAAAAAAATAACTAAAAGCAGAGACACAGTTGGTATTTCAAGTCCCTCCTTCATAATTCTCCTTAGCTAGTGTCCCCTCTCTCCAGAGAGGCCACTACCCCCATAGGGCTCAGCACATCAACATCACACTGACCATCAATAAACAGAACTGGCTCCTTATTGTGGTCACCTCCATGGTCACCTTCAGGCCAGCTCCTTCAGAGGAGTCACAGCCTCTGAAATCTCCCCCCTATGATGCACTAATCCAACCCCCAGTGGTCTGCAGCCTGCAAGGTGTGGGGCAACCAGCCCCAGAATGGGCTGGAACTGGCCTGTGGAATGGGAAATGGCTCTGTGAAATGATTAAAGGAAAAACAACCCAAAAAAGGACTTCTCACTTATCAGGACTTTGACAAAGCAGGACTTTGGCAATGCCTGTGAAGAACACTGGTAACCAGTCAATTGTCAGGCAAAGATCATGATTATTATCATTGTTTCTTATTTCAGCAGTTTTTAATTACAGCTTTGGACAGGGTTACAGTTCTGGTGATTTCACTGGTGCAAAACAAACTGGCCTGCAGGTTTTTCTTACACAGACATCAGGCTATCCAGTCCTTGCTGCTTCCAGTGTAGGAAAAAAGAAAATGGAAATTGCAAGGATATATTTGCACGAGTTTTGTGACCTCCTTGTCTTGCAGACACTTTACAACCCAAGGGTCTGAGCCATGAGTTTATAACTGCACCTGTGCTGGCTCAAGTGTTGCCCTTCAGAAAATAGCAGCAATAAACCCATCATCATAGAATTATCCTGGAATGGTCTGGGTTGGAAGGGATCCCAAAGATCATATAGTTCCAACCTCCCTGTCATGGACAGGGACACCTCCTACTGGACCAGGTTGCTCAGAGCCCCATCACACCTGTCCTTGATCATTTCCAGAGATGTGGCATCCCCAGCTTCTCTGGGTAACTTGTTCCAGTGTCTCACCACCCCCACACTAAATTCCTTCTGAATATCTAATCAAAACCTATTCTGTATCAGTTTAAAGCCATTCCCCCCTTTTTTATCACTATGTGCCTGTGAGGATTGATCAGACACACCTGACCACAGCCACACCTGACCACAGCCACCACAATCACAAAGAGAGAGATACTGAAGGTACCAGGGAATGCTCCAGCCTTGGCCAGGCTGCCTCCTCCCATTCCACCTCTCTGCTGCCCACGGATGCCAGGGGAAAAAGTCCCATCAATTTCAAGAGGTTGGATCAGCCCTTTGGTCTGCAACATCCAAGCAGTGAAACACAAGCACTAGGAATGCATCCCCTCCTTCCATTTTGCAGAGCATTCCCTCACACATGGCTTTCAAACAAAGCCCCAACCAACCGAACAACAAAAAAATATATTCTTACTGGATTTTCTTGAAAGACTCAATTTATTGTTTCTAAGTGTTTGGATGATTTTGATGACCAGAATCACCAGGAAATTTTAGAAATGAAGTTCTGGAAAATGAGAATCATATAATGTCATCCACTGTCTATTAGTGAAATGAAAGACAGAGGGGGAAAAGTAGTTTTCACCACAGTCAAAATAACACCCTAAAATGAGAGTGACCTTTATGTGTTCTTGCTGCTGAATCTTTAGTTCTTGTATCATGAAGAACCACGTGAGATGCCTGCACAAGATGCCAGGCATTTCCAGCAAACCGTACTGACCACAGCATCATTAATTTCATCTTCCATACCCAGCCCTGCTCTGACTGAAAAATCAATGCTAATAAGGAGCTCTGGGAAAAGACTCTGTTGATGCCTCATCTTGTATGGACTAATTTTAACCTGCTATCTAATGACTAAGTGGCTTTAAAGAACCTATAAACCCAACAAAGAGATTTTTAAATGTCTCCTTCCCAAACGGTTCTCTGTGCTGATGAAGACATCTAAATGCATGAGGATGGCTTTATGTGCTGCCTCAGCCCCTCTGCCAGAGCTCTGGGGGTGGAGGCCAAAGCCTTGCACTTCACTGCATCATCCCCGTGCAGGGAAGCACCAGCCATGAATCTGACAAGGAGCAATTCCACAGGGCTGGAGACGGCAGCAGGATCTGAATCAGCTGCAGGAAAAGAGCCTGGTGCTCTTTGCTCATCTGGATAATTGCTGCTGGAGCAATAACTGATTCCTGAAGATAAGTGTGATCTTAAGCAGTGGTTAGGGTTGTTTGGCTTTGGGAGATCTGTTCTCAATTCCCTGCTCCCTATAGCTTTTCTTTGGTACCACACCTTAACCTTTTTGTCCATTGAATGGGAACTGTTATTCTTGGATGTGAGCACTGTATGTTTTAACACCTACTGTTGCTCTAGGACATGAAATAAAACAACGTTGACACTGGACTTTCCAAGGTAAAAAAGAGGATGCTTAATTTCTGACTCCAACATTTATAGATTTCCAAAAGTGACAGTGGATTGGAGGATGACAGTTCCACCTCTCAATGACACTGGACAAACCAACAGTCCATCAAATTTCTCCTCCTCCATAAAAGAATGCAAAACAATAAGTTATTTACATAAAAAATTTTGTTACAAGAATTTAGACCTCAGAAGGCTTAGAAAAACTTAAAAAAACCAGAGTGACAATCCACAGCAAGCAAATAAATTATATTCTTCCCCCTGTATGTGGGCAGCCCTACTGTAAATCATGGCACCTGGGGACCACTAAGTTGTGAATTAGGATATGGTCATTTTTGAAATACTTCCTTTTATGACCAGTCAGCTCTTCCAGCTCATTTGTCTCTTCTATTCCATGTTGTATTCCAATCTGTAATCAATAATCACATTGGTCTGATCACCAGAACAGCTGCTCTCTTATTTTTTACCCATTTTTAGCACTGTGAGCGCTCAGTCTCTAAATCAAAGGTTCTGAGGTACCTTCATTTGCACTCAAATACAAATAAGCACACCACTATTATTAGTAGAGTGTTAGGAAGATGCTTTGTTTTTTGAAGATCCACCTATCAACATTGGAAAGTGCCTATGATTTTTTCTTCCAAATGCAAAGCTTCCTCCATACTAAATAGAATATTTACTGAGTGCTCACTGAACTTCCAAAAAAAGTACAAATTTGTTTTCCCTGCTATTCAGCAGCTTTGGCCATGGAGGCAGATACAGGAAAGGATGGATCCAAGATTAAATATTGACTTGGTCTGAGCAAAAGCTGCCTCCCTTCAACAAGAGAGACTGAGAAATTCTCAATTCCCTCCTGAACACAGTAATGCATTTATAGTAATGCCTGCTATTAAAGCAAATGAGGGGGGCGAAAGAGAGCCCTGGCTGCAGAATCCAGCAGAGTATTTATCCCAGCTAAACATCACTGTCTTATCACTGATAGGAGTAGGAAGGAAACTAAAATCCACCACATCAAAAATCAGCTGTTAACACTGAGATCCATCCTGATAACATCACAGTAGACAGTTTCTCAGCAGGATCTCATCCATCACTAACTCCAAAGAGGGAGTCAGTGACGAGGGATCATCCCCCAGAGCCCTGTCTCATTCCCCAGTGCCTTGCTTTCATCCCAGTATCAGCACGCCTGAGCAGACACCAGTCCAGCCCCATGGGGCTCATCCCAGAGGGACCAGGGTGTCTCAGAGGGCTCTGTGCTCCAGAGTGCCAGCTGCAGAGAACCACTGTCACCTCTTCAAACCTTGGGGCTGGAATGACCCTGCTCTCACCTGATACACAAAGCCCCATCCTGTGGCTCACAGGAAAATCAGACATTGCTGGGGGCTGCTCTGTGTCCATTTCAGGACAAGGATGATTTTTGGTAACTGACTGGAGACACATTCCCAGGCACACCAGGTGTGTCCAGCCCACTGTGCATCTCCATGAAGCTGAATTCTGTGCTGACTCTGCTTCTCCCCTATGCCAAAGGTGCCTATGTCACCCACAAGGGCCACGTCTGCCTCCATATGGCACAACTTACCTGCCTCATTTGGCACAGGCTCCCCAGCACACTGTGCCCAAACCCTACAAAATCCCTTGTGCCCAAAAGCTCCGTGCCTGGGCCACCAGCAGCGCCCTGTCTGCTCTCTGCAGGGCCACAGCTGCAGCTCTGCCCCCAGGAACCACCCTCAGCACATGAGGAGGGTGAGGAGGGGGCTGGTCCAGCCAAGGTCCTGAACCCCAGCACCTGAGGAGGCTCTGAGCACATTGAGGTGGCTCTGAGCACATTGAGGAGGCTCTGAGCACACTGAGATGGCTCTGAGCACATTGAGGAGGCTCTGAGCACATTGAGGAGGCTCTGAGAACATTGAGGTGGCTCTGAGCACATTGAAGAAGCTCTGAACCATCAGCACATTGCAGCTCCCATCAGCAAGGGCCACCTCTGGGCAACATGCTTTAGTACTGCCACCAACACAGAGTTATCAGGATGGAAAACAACCCCAAAATGTGGTGGTCTTGTGCTTTTGTGCTCCTGCAACAGAATGTTAAACTATACAGGGAAAAACTACATAGAGAAAAAAAATGTTTTCCAGTAATTTCCACAAACTTACCATTCTTTATTTGGTCATTCTACAGCTCTCACCCATCCTTGGATTATCATGCAGAGGAAAATGGGATGAAGCTGAAAGATAACAAAGGCCTGGCAAGACTCCAAGCACGATTAGACATTTTGATGAGCAATGAGCATGACCAGAGTTACGGCAGTAAATATTTAATGTTATTTTTGAAATGAAGTCTCAGGAAAGATGTAAACTCTCATGATTTGAGGGGCATTAGCTAACCTCTAATTACAGAGGGAAGGGGAGGAATGGAAACTTTTCTGAGATAAGGGATAACCTAACTGCTTGTTGCAGGGTTTCTTGGAACACCCTTGGTCTGCTCTGTTCTGGTCACTGTCAAAATCCTGGGCTAGAAGGCTTGCAGGTCTGAGGGAGCTTAGCAGCTCCTAAATTCCTAGAAAAGCAATTGTAACATATACTTAGCTTGCTACAAACATTTGATTTCCTACTGTAATTATAGAAATATATTATTATCTAAACCCAGATGTTTTGTTACAGGAAAACATTACCATAGCTACCTTTTCTTTTTTCTCGCAGGAACTGTAATTAATAGGTTGTCCATTACAAAATCTGAATTTTATATATGCATATATATTATATATTTGAATATATATATATGCATATATACACACACACAAATATATTAAAGTGTTTTTCTAGCATATAACAAAGGTAGAATGAGAAAAGAGCTTCCCATGGCAGGGGACCCAAGTTTAAACACTTTTTCAGGTTGACTGTCGAAAGCAATACAGGAAGACCATAGGACTCATTGATATACAATATGACCTATTCAACTCTCTGGAAATTTAATTATTAATGTGCAGTCTGCTTTACTTCTCTTTCCTCCATACAATGTTGGATCCATTCATTGTTTTGGGTTTTGTCCCCAACAAATTTTCACCATCCATTTTATAAGAGCCAAAGCAAGAGCTCTCCAGCCTTGACTGGGTCCCTCAACACAAATGAGTCCTGTAACACAAAGTTACATCCCTGTGTGTGCCCAGGTTACAGCCCCTTCTGCTTTCAGCCAGGCAGGAATGTGGGCAGTGCTTTATTGTGGAGGCAGCTGGTTTTGCTTTTATACAGAGGAGAGCCAAAAGATGCTCCTTACAGCTGTGAAGGTTGGTCAGGGTCCTCAGATCCACAACCTCAACACAGGATGGTTTCACCTCCTGCCCAAACATGAGTTCTTTTGCTGTACCAGGTCACTAAAGGAATTTGATGATAAACCATAAACTTCTGTCTGCACCCCCTAGTGATTTCTGGAGTATTATAGGCTCAAGCCCAGCAATCTTTCCCCTCACACCTCTGGAGAAGGTGCAAGCTGAAGAATGTCACAGGTAGGCAGAGGTGACCAGAGAGCTTGTGGACTTCCTCACCCCTGGAGATGTTCAAGAGCAGGCTGAACAGGGCTCTGGGCAACCAGGTCTAGTAGAAGGGGCAGGGCTGTTGAACTGGGCTCCTTCCAACCCAAACAATTCTGTGATTCTGTGCTAAAGCAGCACACAGGGCAGGTGCTGGAGCAGCCAGTGCTGGTCCAGTGACACACAGCAGCACTTTGCACCAGTGAGAGCCCCCACGTGCTGCAGGCTGTGCCAGATTTACAGCCACTGTCTCTGCAAGGGTGAGAGGGCTCTTTCTGCAGGAAGGAGATGCAGAAATGCCCAAGCTGGGCAGGTCAGGGCCAATACAGAGAGCAGGGAGCTTCAGCAGAGATTCCCAGTCAAATGTGCCTGTTGGGGCTCCTGCTGGGGCTCCTTTTGGGGCCCTGCTGAGCCGCAGCTGAACTGGAGGAGAAGAGAAGACAGGTTTCTTTGGAACCCACCAAGCCCATGGAGCTGATCAAAGCACGGCAAGCAAAGCACTCCAGGACCAGCAGACAAGGGGTGCAGTGGCAGCACTGTCACACACTGGCAATGCCACCATGATGTGCCACCATGTCCACAGCAGTGGTGCCAGCCAGCTGGGGCTGGGCACACCCCTCAGCAGCTGGAATGCTGGCAGCAATGGTCTCACTTTGGCACAGAGCATGCAGCACAACACCCTCCCATTGCAGCACCTGCACTCAGGCTGAGCCAGCCTAATGAGCTGCTCTGGTAGCTGCGCTCAGAGAGCAAAACAAAAAAATGAGAGGAAGGTGATTCCTGTGGGATTCAGCAAACCTAGCAACACCAATCCTGGGCAGTCCATTTGGTTTGCTGTTCACTGTGTGAGACTCCCTATGAAAAATTCAGATTATTTTTGTGCATCTTCCTGAAAAACTCCTCCTCTGTGAGATGGCACCTAATGGTCAGCAGCACTAATAGACACTGATGGGGTGGGAAGCACCATTTGCTCTGCATCCTGATTGGTTTGATCTTCTAGTGATACTACTAAAGAGAAACAAGTCCTTCCTCCTGGCCCAAATTCAAATCTCGTGCTTGAAACCTGGTGTTCAGCAAGCACTGATTTTGTTTGCCTGCTACTAAATGGGCATTTCAGGCAACAGGCCGTTGATTAGAGGAGGTGACAGAACTGCTGAGTGGCCAAATCACTCCTGAAGAAGAAATACAGGTTGATTAACACCCTCAGAAACTCACGCAGTGTAGATTTGTCTGCTTTCCCCCCTTACAGCCTACATCTACAGCATATCTGTGCCTATCAGCATATCTGTTATCCTTGCCCAAAAACCTCCTTAAAAAGGGAGTTCAAATCTCATCAATGACTTGGTCACACATTGGTTTAGGTCCAGAGCCCTGCTCCCTGATGCTCAGTCATTGTGTGGGTTACCAAAGCATCAGGCTGTGTCTGAAGAGGGGCTCAGGCTGTCTGCTGCCCCATCCCTCCTCGGTGTGTCCCCAGAACCAGCCCAGTGCCTGGCTCCAGCAGCCCTCCCTCCTGTCCAAGGCCTTGCAGAGGAGGAAGCGGCGCAGACCGAGCGAATTCCGATCCCCTTACGCAGCCCCTCCCGGCTCAGCACAGCCTTGGCCGCTTGCTCAGAGCCGAAAACGCAGTGAGGATTCAGAGAGCAGGGCTCTTCCTTTACAGGAGAAATCGAGTGTGGGATATTCCCAGCCTCAGGCTAATCAGAAATTTCCCTGCACTGTATGCAACCTCAAGCTGTGGCTGTTGTTGGTGACATTATTTAAAATACAAAAAAACCCAAAACACCAAACAGTTTTGGGGAATAAGAATCCAGCAAAAGCCTCAGCCAAGGGGTGGGAGGGAGATGTAGCAGGCTAAAGAAATCCCTGCAGTGCCCAGTATCAGCTCCTTCCTTACCTGCAGCACAGGTTTAGTTGTAACCTCACAGTGCTGACAAGAGCAGCACAGGAGGTGATGAGAGAGATGTACACACAGATGCACAGAGCACTTTATAATAGTATCTGCAAATGCTGATCTAGGTTCAGACCACAGAATTTCCCATGGTTTGATCTTCAGCTTCCCTAGACTGCAGAATAAATCTATCTCCTGAGCAGATAGGGTGGGCTTGTTCCCTCTTGGGATCTTTCTTTTAAGGGTTTCCAGATCCAAGCCCCAGATGAGCCATCCCTTTGCTGGGGAGCTGTTTGGGGCTGCAGATCCCAGGACTCAGACCTGAAGGATAAATATGACTCCAAAGCACAGGAGGAGCTGTGAAGTGGCCAAGTATGGAGCAAACATTCAGCTGGAGGGAAGCAGCTGATGAACTGTGAACAGCATCATTCCCAAAGCCTCACTGACAAGAGACAGCTCTCCCTGCTACAGGTGAAGAGGGACAGACACTGAAGATGATGGTGCCTGTGAGGCTGAGTGTCCTTCAGCTAAGCAACTGACTGAAACCTTCCTGCTTGGCTTCCTGAGCAAGTTACCCATGACAAGAACGTAGAGAGAGCCTTCTATTAAAAAACCCACACTGTAAAAACTAATTAAAATGTTTAATTAGCTTTTGATTAACAGCATATTTCAAAACCCTTTAGAGACTTGCAGATCTGCAGAGGCACAACTTTGGAGTTCGGGACTGTTCTGAAACGTGTTCCCTCCTTAAGTGCACACACAATTATGTTCCTGCTTCAATTGCTCCTCATTTGCACAGCCAGAGCATGAAGCAAGTTGTGTTAATGTGTCAAAATGGGGAGAGAAATAAAGAGAGCAATGGGTCACTGAGTCTTTGAAGGGAAAAGCAATATTGCAGTAATTTATAGGAGGGAGAGTTTGCGGGTGGGACAGTTGCTCTCAAAGAACAGCGGCGCTCGGCCAGCAAACAAGGCTTGTTTGAGAAGAGCATCACTGCCATCTTCAGGATGGCTGCTTTCTCTTTCCCAGCATCCAGCAGCTTTTCTGGGAGCAGTTTTTGGTTTATACAATACAAACAAAAGCTTCCTGCCACTCCAGCCAAAGTCATATTTTCAGTTATTATTGAAGCTCTGCGGAGGACGTTTTGGTCCAATGCTTCCCAGCTTCTGGATTTTGACACCTCAAACTGCAGGAACACTTCATAAACATAATTTCCAGTGCAAACTTCAATTTAAGATGAAAAAGACCTGTCAATCAGTCTGGGCCACTTCAGTACAGTAACATTTCCTAATGGACACTTCTTGCCCTTTATTCAATCCAGACTGAATGTCTCTGAGAAGCCACCCTCTCACAGTTCTCTTGCAAGATGTTTACGCTAGCGTAAGAGAAGTGTTAGGAAACTCCTTGTGACATCAGCCAACTTTCCTTCCAATGGCATTAAATCATCACTCTTCTAGCCTGAACAGTCAATCAGCTGCCACAAAAAGAAAGCATCTCTAGCCTGGGCCTCCAAGTGGCATTTCACATTTAAGCACTACAAGTCATTTCAAAGATGTACAGTACTGAAGGTAGAATCTATCACCTTAAAAACAACAGTAAGGGTACTTAAGAGGATAAAGGCGACTGCTTTAAAGCCAGAAAGAGCACAGCTAGGATGGCCACATTACTTAAACTCACATGTTTCAGTAAAGCACCCCCACACTGTTCAATTACACCAATACTGACCAGGGGTCACAAAGCTGAGTATGGGGACATCAGTTTTATACTGCAACATCTCATCTCTCTCTACCCTGCCCTTGGACACATCTCATGTGCCCCTTCACATGATGGGTGTGTTTCCAGCCCACTGGATGAGCTGGATGTGTGCACACACTCCTTTCCCAAGCCTGCACTCTGGCCCAGCATCCAGCCACTCTGACACAACAGGCACATGTGAAATCACACAATGCAGGGACACAGGGAGCAAGGACAAAATAATCAGCTCAGCTGTTTCCTTGCCTGCATCCAAGGAAGAGATGGGGCAGGCCATAGATCAGGCCAGATATTTGTTCTTGCCAGACCAGCTCTCACTTGGGGCTGTCTTAGACTACCATGACCACAGGGGTCACCTCAGTCACTGGCAGCAGGAGCTCTCCCTGCTTCTGAGGATGGGGACATCACTGATACACCCTGAATGGCAAGAAGCCACTCCTCTAGGGACTTTCCAAACAGGAATTTGTCACCTCTAATGAGGGAACCCCACAGCAGGAACCAGGACAGGGCACAGCACTCCTGTATCTCACTTCACCATCATGGTCAGCAGGTGCTTGTAACTCCTCCCCTCAACTACTGGCCACCTCTGATCCCTGCAGTAAGTGCTGGCTCTGGGACAGGGCTCCAGCATGAACAGGGAATGCAGGGCCCTGGGGCAGGAGCCTGCAGCGGGTAGCAGACTGCTGCAGTTCACAGCATGACAGGGAGAAGACACATACACCTTCTGAATTTCTCCAACTCCTCTTGCACAAACTGAGGTCTCATGAGCCATCCTAAGACCTGTCCTCAATAATTCCTTAGAAGCATATGGAAGACAGCTGGCAGCACCAACGTGCATATATAAGACAGGTAACAAGAATGCTTTCAAAAGGAAAACAGAGGGTCTTGGGTGAAGCTGCAGCTGTAAAACACATGACTGAGCAGGGCAACTGAGGAAAGCCTTCAAGTGTAGCCCTGGGAGCTCCAGGACCACTGACATACATCAGCAGCCTCAGGAAGCTTGTTCAGGACACACCAAGTCTGTGTAACTTTTTACCAGCCTACCATGCACACCAGCACTTGCTGGTGAAATAGAGCAGTGAATCCACATAATAAAACATCTAAAGGTTCAAGTGATTCAGCAGTGTCAGCTATATCTGACATCTTTCTGCAGCACATGTATATGCTCAGATCAGAAAAACCAGTGCTTAATCTGGCAGATCACCTTGAGAAAACTTGATTCTATCACTTGGTCAAATCTTGTCATTTGTAACACACGTGCAGTAACTTGGTAACTTCACCAGTGGCCCACAGAACCCCACAAAGGGCCACTTCTCACTGCTCCAGCTGTGACAGAGTCCACAGCACTGCACAGATGTGAGTGGTCAGTTTATACCTGATCAGATACAGCCCTTTGTTGTAACCTTGACACAGGAGGTAACCCTGCCCAGCCAGCTTTACCACAGTAATAAAACTGAGGGTGAAACCAGCCTGAAAGGGTCATTAGCACAGGGGGAAGCAGACCACTGGCCAGATCACATCAAGCTGGTTGCAATCACCAGATTTTAAATATCCTATGTGACAGCAATTCATTACAAAATTCATATGCAAATAGATACCATGAACTTTATCCTGGGATTGCTTCAGTCCTTGCTCCACTGCCCCTGAGATGCTACTGTGATCTGCCAGCAGGCATTTTACTGGTCTTGGGAGAAGGGCTCAAAACACTTTCCTTAGGCTGGTAAAAAGTCCAAAAGGGCAAGAAGGAGCAAGAAGCTTGGTAATTTAGAGCTTGTTTTCTGTTTTGACAAAAGAAGCTGCTCCACAGAGTTATTTCAGAAGATTTTGAAAAATAAGCAATCCCATCAGCACAGCCAAAAATGGCACCCTCAGAGATGCCTCCTGCATCCAACAGGACCTGTGACCACACGTTTGCAGCACCCAGGGAACCATCACAGTGAACTTCCCACGGACACACTCAAATCTTGCAATTAGCTTTAAACTCACAGCAACTGCCTCAACTACTCCTTGCTAGTTATTTCACCAGACTGAGTCTTTGCAGGGACAGAAAGACAACACCAAGCTTAGCAAACCCAAAGAAAAGGAAGATGAGCAACCTTCAAGTGAAGCAGCAGACTGAAGATTAATCACATCCCTGCTCCAAATACCTGCTGGCATTGGCTGTGCAAGCCAGGAGAAAGAGCCAGAGGACAGTTCATCCAGAATGAGATGTTTGCACAGGAATGCTCCAAGCCCATTTCAGGGTCCTCTTTTCCAGATCTGCTCCAATCATGGCACACACTGTCAGCCATGCAGTCTCTACTGTCTGTGACACACATCACACACACCACTGTAGATGTGTCCCCCAGAGACCCATCTGTGCCTGGAATCTGAAGCTTGCAAGAAAGGAGCAACATTGTTTACACTCAGAGACACAGCACCATGAGCAGGCCTTTCATCCACAACAGCCACAGGCTGTTTACACTAGCTCACAGCACAGGGAGGGTGGCTAATTTGAGCCCAGCATTTATGTTAACCATTGAGTGCTAGCCAGCCCAGCCCTCCAAAATCACAGGCTATCGCACACAACAGGATGGTGCCATCCAAACAGGGCAAATTTCCCCCCAAAACTTACATGGAGGCTGTTCAGTGACCCATACTTAGTGCCAGGCCTGCCAGCTGCTCTCCTGTCCACTGGCACAGGTAAAACAAAGAGGGCAAGATGGTTCTGCAAGGAACAAACAGCAAAGCTTGAGCAGGAACACACAGCAGGTCCAGCTCAAAACTTCAAACAGCTGATGCCTGGTGCATTGGAAAAGCCTGTTTTCCTGGAAACCTCACAACTGGGGAAGCTTGTGAAGCACTGGGCCAGACAACTCCAAGGCAAGCCAGCTCTAATCTCTGGTCCCAGCTGCATACACAGAGAAACTGCAAAACACAAATGCCAGAGGAAAAAAAGGAAAGCTCCAATTATTCTCAGACCACAAGAACAGCGATGTCTAAAAGCAAAGATGCCGTCGGGGCAGCAGAAAGGAAGATCTGTCCAAAACAGCCGACTGAAGAAATTGTGTTGTTTTAGGCAGCAGCCACTGAGGCAAGACAAAGAAGAAATCTGCTGTATGGCTGGTTCTGCCACAACAGCCTCAGGCCTGATTTACTGTTTCAAGTGTTTTTCAATCAAATCAGAAGTAAAAACTGTCAAATACAGAAGTCGTGCTTAAAACCCATTCTCTGTAAATTAGCTTTCCATTAGAAAGCTTTACTTACAAAAAGTAATACTGGAAGGAGCATGATTTGCTTCTCCTGGGATTATTATTCCTTAACTGTATTCACAGCAACAAGGCTGACAGTAAATTATTATTTTTTTCTTCAGGGTGATGAGCTGATGAGGACAGTTTCCCTTTCAGATCCCTGCAGAAGCGTCAGTTGTATACAGTTTGCAGCATTCACACGATTCTGGGAAAGTGGGTTTTTTTCCCCTTTTTGAAAACCCCAAACAAATCCAGTTCTGTCTTTCCTCAGCTTGTTTCAACTGTGATATTGCCAAAAGGACCAGAGAAGAATCATGTCAAAGCAAGAGTATTTTATTCCTGAGGCCAGCAAAGCATGTGGGTTGGTTTCTCTGTGACAGAGACCTTGGCTAAGCATCTTTGGCCAGAAAGAAAAAATGTATTGCCCTAAGAGAGATGGGCATGCAGATATCCACAGCACACACCTGAACCTCTTTCAAAATCTTCAAGTGTCATGAATTACAATTTTGCAGATCTTTTCAAAACAAAGAGAAGATAAAAACATTTCTTGATGGTGCAGAAGGAATATCCATAGGAAATCACACATTCTACCTGGAGCCAGCATGCTATGCAAAGTTACAAAACATTACTTGTCCACCAAATAAGACTGAGAGCTGTCACCCTTGCCTGCAGGTTTAGAACCTGACAACTCATGTTAGGCATAATCACAATGGTGCCACACAAGGAGTGCTCATGTTTGCTCATCAGTGCGAAACATGCCATTTCCAGAGTTTTCCAGTCATTCTCAATTCTTGTTCTCACAGAATCCCAGAATGGGTAAGGCTGGAAGGGACCACAGTGGGTCATCTGGACCAACCTCTCTGCTCAAGCAGGGTCATCCCAGAGCACATGGCACAGGATTGTGTCCAGACAGTTCATGTGTGTCTTGTGAGGAGGATCCACATCCTCTCTGGGCAATCTGTGCCAGTGCTCAGTCACCCACACAGTAAAGAAATTCTTCCTTATATTCAGGTGGAACTTCCTGTGCATCAGTTTCTGCCCATTGCCTCTTGTCCTATTGCTGGGCACCACTGAGCAGAGCCTGGTTCATCCTTTGACACCTCCCTACAGACAGACATCGATGAGGTCCCCTCTCTGTTTTCTCTTCCCAAGGCTGGACAGGCCCAGCT
The DNA here is from genome assembly GCF_028769735.1 of Zonotrichia leucophrys gambelii. Lineage (NCBI taxonomy): Eukaryota > Metazoa > Chordata > Aves > Passeriformes > Passerellidae > Zonotrichia > Zonotrichia leucophrys. Next base: position 143,789,302 of record NC_088171.1, read on the forward strand.
CCCCCAGCCTTGCCTTGTGAGAGAGATGTTCCAGACCCTGTGCTGGACCCACTGCAGGAGCTCCCAGTCTGCCTTGTCCTGAGGAGGTCAGAACTGGAGCCCTCACTCCAGGTGAGGCAGAGGGGCAGGATCCCCTCCCTGAGCTGCCAGCAGTGCTCCCCCTAACACAGCCCAGGACAGCCCTGGCCTTGGCCCCCAGGGCACTGCTGGCTCAGGGACAGCTGCTCTCGCCCAGCTCCTTCTCCACAGAGCTGCTCTCCAGCAGGTCAGCCCCAGCCTTGCTGGTGCCTGGGGTTGTTCCTTCCCAGGTGCAGGACCCCGCATTTGCCTTTGCTGAATTTCAAACAGTTCCTCTCTGTCCATCTCTTCAAACTGCCAAAATCCTTTGGAAGGGGTGTAACTTTTCCCCTTCAATCCTTTCCCTCCCAAAAGAGCTTTAATTTTTTCACAAACTTATATAAGACTTGTTGCTATAAATTGTTTCCCTAAGAAGAACCATTATTTAGTGTGCTGTGATTATTCAGATTTTACACAGTACAAATACCTAGATCCATAGGAGAACACAGCAGTACACAGCAAGGGGAGTTCATTTCCCACTCCTGGTGTGGAGAGAGCCCAGTGTGCAGAGTCATTTCTGATGGCTCTATGAGGAGGCAGCATGGGTAGCCTGGATGCAGGCTCTTCAGCAATTCCCATTGGGATCTATATGGATTGCACCAAGTTCCTCATCACAAATCCTACCTGAGTAATAATTCTCAGGGAGAGGAAAGCAGCACAAAGTGGAGAGCAAGAATCCTAAATAACACCAGGCTTAAATCAGTGGCTTAGGCAACTGGTTACTGGTAATGAAACAGCAGAGTTTTCACTATATAAAATTTATAAATTTATTTTTTTGTAAAAATCCAAAGAGCACGAAGACATCTCACTCAAAATACTGGTAAATCAAACCACACTTAGAAAAATGAAAGCTGATTTTATTATCTTATCCACAGCCAATCATTTGACATGAACATGCATACGTAATTTTGCTACGCACACACCACAGTTTAACGTTAGTTATTAAAGGTTAAACATACAACATACATCCTTACAAAAATGAGTCAAAATGCAAACGTAACTTTTAAACAAAACAGTTTTTACTCATTTAAAAAAACTTTTGTGTTGGGTACCATTTTGTACAAACACAGTTAATTTAAACAAATCTGCTTTTAGTTTCCTCATGGTTGCACATGAAAATAAGCTGCAATAGAAAATGAAGTCATCAAGGGATTTTTAAATAGCAGAAGTAGGCAGTCTTGCCATGCAGAAGAAGCAATATTAAATATTAGTTTTTCAAAAAAAGAAAAAAACCACAAGTTTAAAAATATTTAGTTCAAGTCACAAATCTTTCCCCAGTACAGAGAAATCCAAATGCAACGCATAATTAGCTGCCACTTAGGATGGCTATTCTGAAAAGTAGAAATACTTTCCAGAATTGATAATTTCATTGATTTGGCACAGAAAAGAAGTCTGAGCTTACTTAGGTACAAGGAAGTGATTAAAAAAAAGAGTAAACAGGAAGAGAGAAAATAAAAAGCGAGAATGAACGAGATAGTAGTTGCAATCACTAAAAAAAAAAAATCTGTGCATCTCAGTCATTGCAGAATACTGTCTACAGCAGGTGCGAATTCCAGGTAATTGTTATTGCAACATGGATTTAATTTGCTTGGAGGTAGTCTCATCATTCAAATGCTTTGTTGTGTACCTAAACACAGAAATAAAGTCAAGGTGAGCATAAATGCTATTGCACTTCAGCTTACAAGTGTGTAATTTCTTTGTTTATGGCTCAACCTGACTGTAACAGAGCAAAACCCTTAGCCACGGATCATCACCCACTCCACCGTCACTGAGAAAACAACTCAGACATTCTGATCAGAAAATGATAGTGCCAATCAGAACTAGAATCTAGCAGCCTTGCACCAAGGGGAGCTCAAAATAAGCCTCAGCAGGACACTGCCTTTCACAGCAAGCTCACAGTAGCACTGGTGACAGGTAATTATCTGCCAGACTAATTCTGGGGGCTCTGCCCACAGGAAACATCTTCAAATAAGACAGCTTGAGAAACTCTTCATCAAAACTTCCAGTGACCAAACCTTCCCAGAATCCCTCAATGGCAATGGATTTAATCACTTTTCAACCTAATTTCCTGCTTAGTTAAGTGACTGTGCTGCTAACACTAAAGAGCATAAACATGTACTTATTTCAGCTTCCAAAATTCTCTAGGATAATAGCACACTTTTAAATCAATATAAAAAACCTAGCTATATCTATTTTTAGAAGATATCCTCATTGCAGAATTTTTGTGTGATTAATTTTCCTGATCCTTCTTCCTAACTAATCTAAAAGCAAATAAAACTTACTTTGTACTTTAAATTTAACATGTTAAATTAACACTTTTATTGTTATCCACAACTGCAGTACTACTTTACTTGTTCACTTGATAAATACATAATGACTTTTTAGTTTGGAAGTTAATAATACTGTAAACTTCAGCACTTTCTGTAATTCAACAAACAAGCAGCCTAAGATTTTCTGAAATCTTGAAAAGTTATTGCACTTGGTATTCTGCCCACGTGAAAAAGTTGAACATGATTACAATACTCAGATGAATTTGAAATTACAAAGAGCTGATCTCCCTCCAAAACCCTATACCACCTTCCATTTATTTTTGAAACACATTATCTGTCCCTTGGGAAAACCCAAGAAATTCTCAGTGTGCCAGAATCAAAGACTTAGGTTTGGACTTAATTTGTCATGATGACAACTTGAACCTGTTTTCATCATATGAGCACAAAGCAGCTCACCCCTGCATCTCTTCCTAACAATTCCAAACACGGCTTAGAAAAGGTTTGAATATCCTACCCAGAGAGTAACCAAATGTACAAAAGCAGGACTGTTACAGCATCCATGCATGGAAAGGGAAAGCACAGCTTGAGAGCATGGACTGGATTTACACTGCTAACCACAAAGTTAATTGTGCAATTAACCAGAAGTTAATGTCACTGCTTAGTGCAGTGAGCACCTGAAGTGCACCTTCCATGCTCTTTCACAGTGTCAGCAATAATGGGAAAAATGGGCTACTAATAAAGACTGGTGATCACGGCAGCTGCAATCACAATAAACTAGTCAGAAATAAATGCTAACGCAGCATTTTCCCTCTGGAAGCCTGTGTCTTTACTGATGACCATCTCAAAGACTGATCATGTTATGAAGCTCAGAGATGAACATGATTTTAGCATGGAAATAATCACATGAAGTTTCAAATTAGGCATGGATTTTTCAAATTTTAACTAATAATCTGAACCAACTTTACAAATGAACCCACTTACAATACCACATTATTTAACTCCTTATGACATCATGACACAAAAAATAAAAAGGGGGCAAATGAAATTAAAGCAGCTTCACTACAGATAAGGAAAACAAATCACAACTGCACAATTTCACAAAACAAACTAAAGCTTCCTCATTCCAAGCAGGCATATAAGTAACAATACCCAGTTCCAGTTATTTGTTACTAAAGTAATGATACTTTTCCAAGCATGGACTAGAACGAAGACTTCACCTGCCTATCACATTTTTGCACTTTTTACCACTTCTCCCATGCTGGACACCCACACAATGAAGACATGACTGACTATACAGCTTTACAACCCAAATTAGCAGGTTTTAGTTTTAATATACTGAATTATTAATTTTTTTTTACTTCTCCAATTAATGTGGCAAATTCTTGTCTCATCTATTCTACAGCAGGGATTTAATTCTTTCTGAAAAGGAACAATTTCTAGTTACTTACCATGCCATACTGACTCATTCTTAACCTGCATGCATGGAAAAGGTTATCTTAGAATGAACAACTGCAAATTCACAGCACAGAGGCTTCTTCATACATCCTTGTCTCAGGACACATTAGAAGAAAAGCCTGCAATAATTACATTCACCTTTCCCTGTAACAGTCACTGAATACTTTGTTGCAAAGAAAATGACCTGGACAATTCATGAAAACTCACATCAAAACATTAAAATACCCAAGAAACAAAAAGGAGTACCTGAGAGCATTTAGAAGGCCTTCTACACTGTTAGGAGGCTGGTCTTTAAGAACTTTGATGCATCCTTTCATCTAGGAGTTAAAAAAATTAGTTTTTTCCATGCTAATACCTTTTGAGTTTACAGGAATGTTTTATATTCAGTATAAAATAAGTATTTAAAAATAGCAGCAGTGTAAAGACATTTTCTGGATATTAAAAAGGAATTAAGCTTTCAGCATTACATCTTCCTATCACAGACTGGTTTAGCTACTTAAAAAGCTGCATCAAGTGCATCCTCAGCAACTTTGCTGATGACAGCAAGCTGAGAGGTGTGGCTGACAGTCTGGGGGGGGGGGAAGGCATTCAGAGGGACCTGGACAGGCTGGAGAGTGGGATCTGTGAACCTTGTGAAGCTCAACAACTCCAAGGTCCTGCCATTGGCTCAGGGCATCCCAAGCACAAACACAGGCTGGGCAGGGAATGGACTGGGAGCAGCCCAGAGGAGAAGGGCTTGGGGGAGCTGTTGGATGAGAAGTTCACCATGACCCAGCAAAGTGCTCTGGCAGCCCAGAAAGCCAACACTGTCCTGGGCTGCAGCAAAAGAAATGTGGCCAGCACAGCAGGGAGGTGATTCTCTACCTGTGCTCTGCTCAGACCCCATCTGGACCCAGCTCTGTGTCACCAGCAGAAAAATGACATGGCTGTGCCAGAGTGAGTCCAAGGCAGGGTCATGAAGATGACCAGAGGGCTGGAGCACCTCTCCAGGGAGGAAAGGCTGAGAGAATTTGGGCTGCTCAGCATGGAGAATGATCTGGGGAGACCTCAGAGCACCTTCCAATACCTAAAGGGGCTACAGGAGAGCTGGAAAGGGACATTTTACAAGAGCAGGCAGTGATTAGATGAGGGAGAATGGCTTTGAAAGTTGTGGCTGCCCCATTCCTGGAAGTGCTCAAGGCCAAGCTGGACAGGGCCCTGAGCAACCTGATCTAGTGGAAGGTGTCCCTGCCCATGGATGGGGCCTGGAACTGGATGATCTTTAAGGTCCCTTCCAACCCAAACCATTCTATGATAACTTTAGTGAATGCAACTTTCAAGCTCTGCTTTATCAGCCTTAAAGAAAAAATATGGAACTGTGAGCAGAAATACATGCTTATCATAAATCCATTAAGAATTATTTCATTCAGCCAGTGAAATAATAACCAACTGTAGTTAATGCAGTGGGATAATACTCCCTTTGAAATAACCACAAAACCACAGAGAAACAGCATGTATTCCACAGGCTTACTATCAAAAACAGTAGAAAGTTAGAAACTCAAAGTGTGGTGGATGGTGAACTGAGCTATTCACCAGTCAGTGAGGGACAAGGCAGGGGCCATTGTCACTTTCTGATCTGGATCTTTCATCACCACCACTGCTTACAAGTATTCCTGGACACTACCAGAATTACATAAAAACAGATTTTTCATGACCCACTTACATGTCCAAAAGGCCTAGTTTGTATTTCTCACTACTGAAATATACATCTTTGCTCACAGCTATGTGTTTAGCACCAACCCAGTGTATACATCTGCTACTAGAATCTGCAACACAGAAAAGGAGCCTACAGACCATTTAAATACTCAGGAGAATTTAGCAACAGTAAACTTACATCAATTTTTGAAGTTTTGGCAAAAGCGCCCACCGGATGCACGTGGTCATAGAGTATGATGACACCCACCATTACCCTCAGACAGAATGATACTGTTTCCTCATTTGTAAACCTGCTTCTATATTCACTGGAATGTAAAAACACAGCTTATTATCTATGAAACACAAGATAACAGTACATACTAGTAATACCCAAATTAAGATTAAAGAGAAAAATTCTATGATAAATCCTCAAAAGGAAAAAAAAAACAAATCAACCCAACCAAATCTACAAACATCAAACTTGTGAGTTTTTGTTATTCCTTTCAAAAGACAGATGATTGTTTACAAAGTTACCTGAAGATTAATAAAAATTCGCAAACCTAAAACAACAGGTTTCTAAAATTTTTAAATTAAAAAAAAATTAATTTTGAAAAAGATTAAAACATACTAACTTGGTCTCCAGTGCTTCCTACACTTTTCTCTGTCACCTTCTAATACACACCCAAATTTCTGACTTAGAAAAAAAAAAGGGCAGGTGACTGGACAACCTTTAACTGCTTCTTAAAATGGAATTAATTCCTAAGAAGAGTAAGAGTATAAATGCTTGGAGCTCTTAATGCACTACAAAACAAATGTCCTGCGGTATTTGGACAGAAACTTATTTTAAAAGACATGGATCATGCCCCAGTAATTTTACCAACAGAAAACTATTTAGAACACAGAAGAAACAGATTTAAAAAAATAATCAAAGATTAGTGTGATTTTGGTCATACTCTCAATGCCTCTCAAATAAACAGAAGACAACTGACTGCCTTCATGCCTAGAAGTTGTCTCTTAATTCCCCTGAGAGGAGCACAGTCATTTTCTAGAGCAATCAGCCAGGCCAGTCAGCAAGGACACAACGTCCAGAGCATTGCCCACAGCCCCTCTTTCAGGAGACCCTGGGCAATCATGCTCAAATAGCCTATTTCTCTGAATAATACATGACAAAACCACTTATAAAGAGTGCCAAGAGGTTGTCTAGCTTCCATAGTCATTCTATTTTTAAATATTAATATGTTCAGAAAAGTAGACCACACGATTTCCGTGGCTGGCAAAACAAAACAAGGTGGTTTCATGTCAGTGTAAACAACTAGGCTGGTAAAAAGGAAACATCACAGCTCCTAATCACTCCAATTACATTTCTTTCATGCATCACACATCAGGTCTGAGGCAGAGAGGTGACTCACACCCAACCCAAGCAGTGTTGGTACTCACGGGGTTTCCAGCATGACCCTGCACACACTGGCCATGGTGCTTAAGCAATCTGTTGTGTTCTCTATCGGTAAATTTTTATTCTGCAAAAGAAGGTGAACAGTTGCCACAACTCAATCACTGTGAAATATTATACTACAAAACCTAAGTCAAATCAGTTATCTGTTGGCATAGCAATGTGGAGCAATTAAAAAAAAATCAAAACAACTATGGTGAGTCAGGTAGTCTTGCGCTGTTTTTTAAAAATATTATCATATAGATTAGCACTTTACAGAGCAAAGGCTACCACATGGGTTTTGCCTGCTTGCTTGTAGCCAAGGAACTATACCCTTGATATGATTGACTTTTGGAAAGTTTTGAAGGAATCATCATCTAACCTGCTCCTCCAAAGACAAAAATTTCTATAGCCAAATATATTCATCTGCTGTAATAGCAAAACTTAATTGTGGCAGACAACAATCACAAATAAATGTAAAATAAGAGGACAGTTTTCTTAAGGCATTTCAAGCATAAAGCAGAACTCAGGAGAAAAAAAAACATTAAAAGACAGATGTAGCTTTGCATGAATCATGTAATGTAAAATTATTTTCTACTAAGAAATAGTGAGCATTCTTTGCATGTAAGCCAAAAATCATCACAGTTATCACAAGGCAAGCACAGTACTTGCAGTGATTGGATTTTACAACCAGTATTTACTTAGGTAGTCAAGGATAAATAGGGATGTGTCAACGTGCCGAAATACTTTTCCAGTTCAGGTTCCTTCCCCCTTTTGCAATAATGTAGTATACTTGACTTCACACAGGAGAGTAGAAGGAGAAGAGGAAGCTACATTTCAATTCCATTCTTTATTTCAAGCAGAGAGAATCAAGCTGTTTCCCTTTCAATTTTCTGAAATTTCTGCTCTAAAACACCACCACAGTGCAGGCAAAACACCTGTCCCAGCTCCCTGCTTGAGAAAAGCCATCACTGCTTATGTGACAATACTCATTAAATTTTGGGGATGCACACACAAAGTGCCTGGCTGGAGTCCCTAACTCTACAGCATCTGGGAATGACACATTACATTTCTTGAGGCTCCAAACCCCAAGTTTTATTCCTACATGCCAGATTAGGCCAGGAGGAGGTTGTGTTGCCCATTATGTCTGGCCCTGCAGTGCTGTGAAGTACATTATCCAAGCCATAAATTTATACTCTTACCTCTGACACAAACTTTGTTGTGGCATCACTTAAGGTTTTCAACATTGGCGTTGCTTCAGCATAAAATAAAGACATTCTGTTTGCCAACTCATTATTTACTTCATTTTCTCCCTCTGCCTAAAAAACAGAAGAAAGGGTTTAGTTGTTCTGCACATGAAGAAGAGAGGGGGTAGCAGAATTAATTTCATCTTATCCAAGGGTTACCTACTGGGACATTGTTAATCCTCATACGGCTCAGAGTTCTTCTATAGTAGCTGAAGTCATTCTGTATAGCAGGATTTGTCATCTATGTGGATACGGAAGCAAGAGAGTTGAGACAAATTCAAGGAAAGTAAGGACAAATTTTCATAAAATGTTATACACCCAACAAGAATATATTCAACTTCCTGAAGTGAAGCAAAAAGGCCTGTGATATGTTTAGAACTTGTAAGCACAACATAAAGCTTTTTGGTTTCTCAGATTCAGAACAAGCTCTAACAGGAATGAGAAAAGGAACAATCTCCTAAATACAAGTTGGAAATGAGAAGGTTGAAAAAATTGCTTTGCTAATTTGACTCCAAGGATCAGACCAGCAAATTAATTACCATTTCAGCTTAGTTCTTTGCATATAGCAAGAAAATAGCTGGACTGTGGCTGCACACAAGCTAAAAGCAGCAGCATTATCTCAAGAGATACACCAAATTTGGGTGAAAAAACATGATTAATGTGAACTGAAACACAGGTGCCTAAAGCTAATATGATATTTCATCTGCATTCCAGTTTGATCTTACTCTAGGTCACAAGAGCAAGCCAAGCATATTGGATATTTGAGTATCCGCTGCACATTCTATTCCAGAACAGAACACAACCCAAACTTGCTTCAGCAAACAAACACATTTGGCTTCTTTTTCTAGCCCTTCTGGTCACAAGCTCTTACCTTGAGCTCATCAAATCGGAGTGTGAAGTGAAGAATTTCTGCAAACTGCTTGGCAAGAGCCTGCTCTCGCTCCAGGTGCTGCGTTGGGGAGTACGGAGTGCTGGTCAGGGCGCCCAGCAGGCCCCGCAGCCCGGCCTCTGCAACACAGGACAGGGGGTTGAACACACACCTGCACTGCCCCTTGCACCAGCACTGCCTGGGACTCTGCATGCTACACTTAAAATACACAGCTGCCAAAATACATGGTGGTTAATAATAAAGGGAGTCCATGAACTGCTCATCTATGTGTCAACTGCTGTCACATTTACGTACAAATTGCTGTACAGACCAGGTCACATCAGCACTGACAGCCACAAAAATAAACCTCTTGAAAAGTTCTGCTCAAGCTTTGTCTGCAACATTTGTGTAGAACATATTTCAATAACTTGTGTTAGCAGACTTCAGTCTCTAGGAGAACACAGAATTCAAGTGGCACATAGCTGTAAGCAAAAGTCATGCATTATTTAAGACAAATTTATAAACTGTGACAGTTGTCGCAAGGGTTGCAGGTGAAGAGAGGAGACAAGAATGTTGACTTCATGTTGATTTATTATCTTATGATATATATATTACATTATAACTATACGAGAAAGAAATAGAAGAAAAAGTTCTCAGAAGGCTAGCTAAGCTAAGAATAGAAAAGAATGAACAACAAGGTCTGTGTCCCAGCAGAGAGCAAGAGCAGCTCTGCCGTGAGTGGTCAGTAAATCTAAACATCTACAGGAGAACAATAACAGATCCACCTGTTGCATTCCATTTAACTATTGTTTACAATTTGTTGCTGAGGCCACAGCTTCTCAGAAGGGAGAAAAATCCCAAGAAAGGATTTTTCACAAAAGATGTCTGTGACAATAATCCATCAGCATTGACAGCCACAAAAAAAAACTTCTTGAAAATTTCTACTCAAGCTTTGTCTGCAACATTTGTGTAGAACATATTTCAATAACCTGTGTTAGCAGACTTCAGTCTCTAGGAGAACACAGAATTCAAGAGGCACATAGCTGTAAGCAGAAGTAATGACTTAAGATAAATTTATAATCCAGCTTCCTGTTCATCTTGAGAAAAACACCTCACCCTTTTCAAAAAGCAGAACTTGCCTGCAACAAGTTTCTGTGCTTTAAACACATTTTATACAAGCTATGTTAATAAATTTGATTTAACGTGAGATAACAACAGAAAGCTGGTAAAAAAACAAGTCTCAGGTTTTATCAGCATAGCCATCACATCAGTGAGTTTCAGAAGAGGCATGAAGCACCTTCTCAAGTACTGCATTTGTATGAACCAAGATCAGGCACTTCCACATAGCAAATTATTTCTGGTGTTTAGGGAGGAATAATACAGTCTCTTTTAATTACTCTTGGTATCAGAAACACTGACAGAATTAATTCCTGATTATTTAGTTTACTAATTTCCAGACAATCAGCTGGTTACTGCCTTCCTGAGTTACTAATGGAGTAGAGGAAGAGCAGCAAGGATGATCCCATTCTCTCTCCCCTCTCAGACATCCACTGAAGCAAGATTGCTGTCATCCAACGTATGGAGGAATCTGGGCAATATGAGCTCTTTTCCACAAAGGAGTTGATCTAGATGTGATCACATCTGAATATGCCAAATATACTCATAAATTAAGAGAAAAAAACCCTCAAGTTAACACCTTTCCACTTACCTAGTCTTTGAGAAAATTCATAGAATTTCTTTAGTTTGCCTACTAGTGGAACAACTGCACCCCATGCCTTCTCTTGCAGCTTCTCATCATTTGGATGCTGTATTGCCTTAAATTGGAATAAGAGAGGAGAAAAAGATGCTTGGATTGGGAATAACTGATGCACTGCTGACAAAACAACCCCAAACAACAAAACACAAAAACCAAAACACCTATGCAAGACAATTGTTTGAAGAGCTAATAATTAAATATCTACCTACTAAGAAGTTTTCAGTTGAGAGACAAGTATGTACTAACCCATGTCTGTTCCAAAAAGGTCTAAAAATTTGTGTTGAAAGTAAGCATCCTGAACAGGAAAACAACTTGGAGAGAGTATAAAGAAATGGTTAAAAATCAAATTACTCAGATAAGACAATTTACATAACCAGACCTAGTTAATTAAAATCAACAACTTTACTGTGCTTACTCCAAGCAAAAAAAAAAAAAAATTAGCGATCAAAGCCTCATCTTAATGTTGATATCTATCACTAATTCCCAAATTTGCAAAGACAAAAATTACTGTGAAATTCAGGCTAGCTATTACAGCAGGAACATTTAAGAATAATTAACAACAAAAAGCACCACCAGTACAAAGCATGTACCACAGTTTTGAAGGATATATTTACAGACTTTGTCTTTACAGAAAACTTCCCAGACATTTAATACCTTAAATTCAACCTCTCCAGTTAGCAACTGAAAATATACTACGAAAACAGAAATAAAGATGCTCATAACTCTCCTGCAGCACTTTCACTGTCGGGTTCTTGATTTCAAGAACTGTTTCAGTCAACCATGGGCTGTGGCTTGCAGCACACTCCTCTCAGGTCCTAGAAAGTTTCCTTCCTGCCATGTCTACCTCCACTCAGAGAAGTATCTCTCATTTCTCCATGGCATCTGCACACACACATTCCTGCCTGATCCTACAGCCTGTCTCTGAACATGGATAGTAAACTATCTCCCCTCCTAAGGGGTTTGTGTGACACAGTCATCCCTCTTAAACCTACCTTATCAATTCCATGGAGAGAAAAACTCTCAAAGGTGAATGGCTTTGAGTATCTCAAATTGCCATGGAGTAAATAGTAATCTAATACTCCTATCTAATACTATTTCTTAAGGATATGTTACAGTGAGTAACTCCTTCCTTCATGAGCAAAGCCCCCATTGCTGCATGTGAGGAAGACAATAAAGGGGGTTGGGAGAATATTTATTCCACCCTTTATTAAACAAAGAAACATCTGAATGACATTCTGTACAGGAACTTTGCTTCTGTTCCAAAATCTACTTTAGTAAATAAAAGCCAATTAAAAGGGAGTGAAAATGAGATGCCTTTTGTGTTAGGATTACCAAACCAGGCTTCTCCAGTTACCATACAAGAGGATGTCAACAATATTCAGTTTTGCACTGCAGTCACACCACACTCTTTCCAAATTCACTATTAACTCAAGAAGAGCTTATGTGGGAACACAAAGAAAAATCAATATTCATAATTCATAATACCCCAAAAACTCTGAGAAGCATCATTTGCTATTACATATGTGGATTAATATGACTGAAACAAGCAACATCTGTTTTGCTGTTAAAAAGAAACATTCCAGAGCAGAAATTCAAGACAGTGATTTTAAAGGACAACATGCTCTGCCAAAACAGCTCCTGCAAGCAAAGTTAAACCCCAGCAGTATTTGGTTAGGATCAGACAATGAACAGCCACAGGCTGTGCACAATTGAAACGCTCTAGCTCACCTCTCGTATTTCATGGCCAGCTCCTCTATATGACTGCAAGTCTTCCAGTATTCCTTCTGCATCCTTTAACACTACATTCACCTGATTATAAATTTCCTTTTCAGATTCTGTAGGTTGGGCATCTAAACAGCAGAACATATTAAATGTATATATATTTATTTTTAACAACAACACGGAATTCAACAGGCACACCATCACCTATGGGACAAATTCTTCATGCAGCAACTCATCAAGAATTTACATTCTCTGAAGAGCTACTACCATGTATAAGGAACTCCAAGAGACTAATTGTATTCATTTTAGTAGTCTCTTCTTTTACCATCCCAAAAATTCACCTGGATTCTATCTTCTTGATTTATTTAAAACTGAGTGAGGAGAAGAAATCCTAATGAGTTGTCCTTATGACTATCATATAATCTCACCTTGGGGTGCAGCAGAGGCTCACTGGAAGAAACTTAGGTAAGCCCTCAAAAGACACTCTCATTGCAGATAGCACAGGAGGTGTCCATGTTTATTATTATATAGAAACACTGCATCAGATTATTTTCCATCTTGTCTTACTCATCTTTAACTGCTTGGGAAAGGAGTCATATATTTTACTTCTAAATATATTTAATTCTCAAAACATATTCCTCACTGCACTAATCACACAATCAGAGCTGAGAAAAAAAAGATGTAGTGTGAGCCTGTGAAGGCCTTTTTTCTTTTGTCCCCTGTCTTTAAAGGTATAAGCTGTCTCCTATTTTCTTCTAATTAGCTAAGGGCTTCCCAAAAATATATTGGGTCATAATTTCAAAAAGCTACATGCACATTTTTAAAGAAATGTGATTTGGTAAGAAGTATGTTTTGAGAAGAATCAACAAAAGGTTTTAACCTTTAAAAACCATCACCTAGGACAAGTATCTCAGACATAGTTTACCTGAACCAATTTTTTTTCTTTTAGAATGCTGATGAAAGCAATAAGGTTAGTTCCTTTTAGACTCATATTTTAAAAAAATCAAAGAAACTGTTAGCTACTAAAGCTCTTGTAAAAAAACCCCACTTCTCTCTTAACATGGGCAAAATATGTTATGGAATAAATATCATTGTATTTTAGTCCATTATTTCCAATGCCAAAAATGAGGGTATTAACAATAGATTATTTTTTATAGGGACAGACAGAAACTATCTAAGGACAATATATCCTCATGACTTTGTGCATTTTGAAGAGTCTGGAAAATGTCTTTTTAGACGTGCTTTTTCCACAATCCATATGTACAACTTCCCATGGAAGTTAGGTACATCTTTACATTTGAAATAAAACTCCCACAGTATCTTAGTGTTACACACTAGAAAAACACAAGAGAAAACAATGTTTGTATTAGGAGAAAATAAATTTCATATACATTGCCTGTCTGGATTTTGCTGTAATTTTTGCATAATACCTCTTATTTTTATAGTTTAATGCATAAAGAGTGGGCATTATTAGCAAATATGCCTATATATAGACCTTGCAACAGCTTAACTGGTATTTTGAGAAACATCAAGAATTAGCACAGGTTAAAGAACCTGGTCATTCTTTTTAAAATAAATAAATAAAAGAGCACCACATTGATTAGGCATCGAGTAAAAGTGGCCAGTGCTTTTCAGATCACCACAAAGGTCACATAATTTTGAAAGCTGCTGAAGACTGCTGTAAGAAATGAAGACAAAAAATGAGGGAAAAGAGCAGACAAGGAAGCACACCAGCTGACTGGCAGCAGTTCATGCACGAACATGAAATGTTACAGTGAAATACAGACTGAGACGTGAAGCTCTGTAGCGTTCCAGATTGTGCTGTTAAATAATGCAATCAAGACTTGTCACTTGGATTGTCTCACACTGAGAACATCTCCTGCCTGTTTAATTTTTCATGCCATTTTTTTTCTTTACCCTGTGTAGTAAGGAGAGTTCATTTTTCAATATTGGGAGGGGCAGAGCAGAATGGCCCAAAAGAATTCCTGCTCCTCATTTCAAAATCCACCACCAAGCAGAACAGCTGCAGTACTATGACCCTCCATGTTTAGAAATTAAAATCATCTCCCAGATACAAATTTAGTGGCTTTCACTGGACAGCTGGCTAGGCAAATCAACACCATCATCACCTCTCTTAGTGCAGGATGTAAACAGCCAACAACTGTATTTCATTTCCTTAAAATGTTCCAGGAAACTTAAAGCAATGGTTGATATTTCATTTGTTGGGGTGGTGGGGGTTTTTATTTGTTTGTTTTGATTATTACAAACTTCTAGACATCAATCTATTTGAAAATCAACTAGGTACAGAGTTATTTCTTCTGGTGTGTATTTCATTTTTGGTCAACCTATTCCTCTCTAATAAAAAACCATCTGTAAACCCGATTTGTCCCAACTCATTTCCTCGGCCATCTCTAAAAGAGAGGTCAAACTTAAAAAGCAAATTTAAATGATTCTATAATCCCTTCACAAACCATTTAAGATGTTATTAGAATAGGGTTAAAATGCATGATATAAAAGATCTTCAGGGCCTAATGCTGGCTGACCCAGAGCGAAATTGGTTTATTTGCTTCCCAGTGGTGGTTAGGGCATTGTATTCTGAAAGCCCATACAGGGAAGGAAGAGGGAGAGGTCCCTCTTCCTAAACACTGTCACCATCTTGAAAATATGGAGGCAGCATTCCCATCCTATGGGAATAGCACCCCTCAGTGTGTACCTGAGGGCTCAGGCTACAGGACCTTCACCTGGGAATCACTAATTGTGGAACTCCTCTTCCCAAGGTGGAGTGCACAGAGCAGGAGAGGGAGTTGCACTTCTGGAGTTACTCTTGGCTGCTAAGAAAAAGCAGCCAGTAGTGCAGGCATCCAAACAGATGGATGGAGATACACAATTTCATGGATTTCCCTTCTCCCCTGACCATTTAAGTTCCTGCTACAAGGTTACAACAGGGCTGTGCCTTTATCAGCAATGCCTTCCACACAAAGAACAAACCCAGTAAGCACATCACAGCTCACCCAGATGTTCTGAGGTTTGAAACTGTGGCTACAGCAGCTGAGCCCTGGTTATTCAGGGCAACTTTACTATTTTTAATGCAATAGTAAGAAAATACTGAGGTTCTGCAAGTAAATGGGAGTTCATCTTTAAATAAATTTGTGTTTAATCAGAATGTTACTGCACTAGATGCAATATACACTTAGAGTTCAGAATGCTCACACAGTAAGAGACAGAAGAGGAGACTGGAAACAATATACAAACATTGTTATGTGAACTAAATACTACAGAAGTGAGACAACATATTGCATGCGGGGAACACACACATTTAGTGACTATTAAAATAATATTTGGCTAGCCTACAGAACTAGTAGGGAGAGAAATTTGGGGTTAAAAGTTTACACTGCACAGCAAACTACTTAAGCTGAGATTTTTCCCAGGGAAGAACACATCAAGTCATCTGAAACTGTCTGGGACAAAACTCACAAACAAGGGGAAAAAAATGCCAGACTGCTGGAGATGAAATAATTTATTCATCTCTGTTGGCATTACTATGGAGAATGCTGTCTCTGTGGCTCCTCTGAAACCTGGCCAAGTCCTCTGGAGATAATGCAGGATACTGTCAGCGCTAGCTTGATATCACCATCTCAAAGAACACTGTATTTTAGCTACTATTCCAATCAGTAAATTTGGAAAAGATTTGCAACTGTGTCAGTAAAGACACCAATGTAAAAGTTGAGGTGTAAGTTTCCCACATTTGAGGTGGCTGTTTTATGTAAACAAAATTGACCTGTGCACTTTGCTTGTGTTCTGATGGTACTGCACAGACTTTAAAGAATACTCAGGAGAACTATTCCTATCAAACAAGTGAGGTGAATGGCCAAAGAAAGCACAAGCTTAACCAGTGCAGAGGCAAGGAAAAGAGTACAGCTCACCATATTTTTAACATGGATTCTGATAGTCAGTCACACCAATCACTGACATCTAGCACCAAGATAAACATCTGGGGGAATAACAATGGTTAGAAGTCTAAAATCTGAAGTTTCTAGCACTACAAAGCTTCATGAACACTAGGTTTTAGTTCTTTAAGGTACTAAGTAAGAAACATTGGAGCCTGCTCACATACATGGATTTAAGAACAAAAGACTTCAAACTGCCTATTATTGAGTCAGGCACAACACAGAATTGGCAAATTTGTTTTTAATACAGAGCTTGCTTGTCCTTCCACACAAAACCACAACATTAAGTATCACAAGATTAAGTGCCAAGTCTTGAAGAAAGATCTTGGCTGTGTCAAAGCCAAGATCCTGTCAAGGCAAGCTATCTGAAACAGAGGAGAAAGAAGCATGGATACACAGTATAGCAGCAGAAACAAATGCAGAACAGGGTCCAAAATGAACAAAGAACAGTCTAACAATTCAGCCATAATATAAGTCACCTAATTTGACTGCATATGAAAGCATTTCATGTCAGCAACCTGCTTACTCTCATGCCAAATCCTGTTCATGCTCAAAACATGCATTTTAAAACAAAACTGATGGCTAAAAAAATCTGTATTTAAAAAGAAAAAAAGGAGCATTTTTATTGCAATTTAGGAACCATGCCTCTTCTATCCAACTAATGTGCATTTACTTTAGTCCAATTAAATTTTCAATATTTGCAGATTAAGCTGGAGCTTTACAACTCCAATGGCCTCATACACAAGCTCTCCCACCTCACTAGATTTCACCTAATGTGATGATACACAAGAATTGGTCTTAGATTAATTTTGCTTTCTGAGTTTTCAAAACAGGCCTTGATAATCTTCCCTTTATGAACAATTTGTATGGCTAACATCTTCCAATAACAATATATTCAGAAGAGACAAGTAATAAAAATCAACACAACAGGGTAACAGCTTAGAGAAGTTGTAACTTTAAATGTCACTGAAGCAAAACCATATTTCTTCAAGCATTTACTTTCATGTTATAAGTAATATTAAAAACTGCTACAGATTCATCAAACAACTGAAAAACAATTCAGGGGAACAAAGATTTAATGCACCTCAAATTATCCATATCATACTTTATCAGTTTTTTTAAGGCACTATTCCACTGTATTCTATTACATGGTCAAAATGTAATCGAACAATAATCTTCTTATTTTATGCTTGCTGATGTACAGCTGGCCAAAGAAACAGCACATCCCAAAAGAAAGTAATTAAACATGCATAGCAGAAGCCAGCAACACTTACCTGCCATTCTTAGGCTATACTGTATCATGCAACAAAAACCAGAAGCAGAAATACTGACATATGTGAACCTTCTAGAACACCTGGCATTGATCACACAAGCTACATGTCTCTTCTTTTCAAAATCAATTTAATCTCTGTACATGTTGAGACTCCCTTTTAAGAAGGCATGAGGTTAAATTTCAGTGCCAGATCCAGTAAGGTTCACATATAACCTTTAACATGATGATGCTGGAGCTATGAATAGCTGTTGTGAGCCAGTCTGTCTATGCAGCATTATTAATTCACATTGGAAGTGATGAGAATCAGGTTTCATTTTCAGTTCTTCCTTTAAGGAGCATGGAACAAAACTCACAAATCTGAGTAAGTCAGTTGCAACTTCAGTAAGTCTTCAAATAATTACAACTATTCTTAACATTTTGATAAAAAGTAGGAAGAATTTTGGTTTAAAAAAGAAGGACCAAATTTCAACAGTCAAATGTAATTTGAAAGCCCTTTCTGAAATAAAGATTTTACATTTTAGGACCTGAGGATATTTTAGAACAGGTTACTGCTTTCTACCAAAGTTCACTGAACAATTATCCATAGCTCATGCATGCAAAGCAGTCAGAAGGATGGCAAAATGAAAGCATACATTTAGTACAAGACAAATGCAGTCTACTGCAGGCAAAGAGTAATAGATATATAAAATCATCTTCTCACTTTCAAAATCAAGGAAAAAATTTGGCCCTTGCTCAAGGTCTGTGCATGTCAAAACTTTTAGAAGGTTCCCCATGTTAAGGTACCTGCCAAGACAAGAATGAGAGAAAAGAAAATTTTCTTTTTATAAAGAAGAACAGCCCAAATGTAGTTGATTGAAGCAGTGGGAAAGAAGACCAGAGAGCTCCATCAGGTACGAACCCGTCCTTCAGGCTGGGTGCAGGGACATCCCCGCCTCGAGGAGGCGCTGGGGACCCCGGCAGTGCAGCTTTCCTGGAAGGAGTGACTGTGTCACCAACATCCTCACAGCTGCCCCTTTGGGAAAGGGGCAGAATCCAACCAAAACCTTTGCCAGGGACTGTTCTGTCCCAGTACACTCTAGCACCAGTGTCCTGAGCAGGAGTACTGCCTCGAGGCCAAGTACCAGATTGGAAAGCATTAGCCATGCTAGATTATAACCTGATGGGACAGCAGAAGGAAAGAGCTTTAATTTTGTCAGCCCTTATAATTGTGTCAGAAGGCCATCACAGAAAACACATTATGATACATCATTTCAGTGTGCAGAAAATGCTAACAGAGAAATGCCACAGACCTTATACACAAGGTGCTTAAAACATTTGTGAAACTCAGACAGTTTCACTTCAGACTTTTGGATGTAAAAAAAACCACATTAACTGCACGACCAAAGCAGGATCAGGAATGATTCAGCACTCACTCTTGTGTATGAGAGGATTACAGTGAACAACTGCTCAGCACAGATTACTATGGCATACTGACAGAATTTCTCATTTCATGATTACTTGATTTGCAGGCAGATGGGTGAACATCACTGACCACAGAGACCCAAAATGACTAAGCACATGGAAAGAAAATTGACACAGCAGCATGATGGTGGCTTGGCTACTACTGGAGAGGGGGAAAAAGGGAAAAAAAAAAAAAAAAGAAAAAAACAACCACAAAAACTGCATGCAAGTCTTTCCAATTCCAACTTGGCAATTGAGTACCCTGGCCTTCACTGCAGCAGGTATAAGCAACCCTACTGTTACCATTTGAAATGCACCAGCTCCGAAGGGCTGAGAGACTTACTTTCAAAATCCAAGAAAAAATGTGCTGCATTGTGGTCTATGTCCCTTGTTAGCACCTTAATGAGATTACCCATGCCAGCAAACCTAAAAATAAAAATGGCAAAATAATTTAGTTCCAGTAACCATTTCCTATTTTAAGTACACGCCTGGGTCTCACTGGATCAGGGCTCCCATTGTGTTTTGCACTCTGGATTCACTTCTGGTGGGGAGCAGAACCTGTGCACTGTACAGAGCATTTCCATGCCCCTTCTTCCTAGAGAGCAGTGATTGTTGAAAAACTGGAAAAGTTATAATCTTTGAGGAAAATAAAGATGTGAATTACTGGCTCTTTTTCATCACTGTTTAATACATATAAAGAACATGTGACCTATGATGACTGAGAAATTGTTTTAAATTGTTTTGCATAACTGCAGCACTCAGTGCCAGACAAACCCATTATTGTTGAGGATAAAAGGAACCTCAAGTGGAACTGGTGTCATCATAACACTTTTTTACTACCTCACTGTAATCCAAAACAGATTCGGAAAGCCTCTCAGTAGTAGTCATCTGTGGCCAATGAACAATTTTCCCATTAAATCAGAGTTACAAGCAAAACAAAAACTAGACTTTCCAAGACCAGGAGAAAAATCAAGTTGCAACAGTTCTTCTTATGTTTGCTGTCACATCCCAGCTAAAAGAAATGAAAAGTGGAAGAAAAATAAAAT
This sequence comes from Zonotrichia leucophrys gambelii, assembly GCF_028769735.1. Classification (NCBI taxonomy): domain Eukaryota; kingdom Metazoa; phylum Chordata; class Aves; order Passeriformes; family Passerellidae; genus Zonotrichia; species Zonotrichia leucophrys. Next base: position 143,809,546 of record NC_088171.1, read on the forward strand.
ATTTGTTAGGTTACTTGAAATCAGATAAATTATCAAAACAGTTTCAAACGTTACCACAAGTTTCAGAAATCAATACCTGCAGTAGGAGTATGAAAACGTACCTACTAACCATTGCTCTGAAATGCCAAGAGATCACTAGAGTGCTGCCGCAAGACAAGCAAGACACACCCAAAAATCTCATCTCAAATTATTTAAGAATAAACCATGAACAATCTGACATTTGAATTCAAGCACAAAGAATATTTTAAAAAAATCAATTTTCAAATTAGTCTAACTATAACAACAAACAAGTATATTCTCTATTTTTTCCTGATTTTTACTTTTACTGAAGAATCATGTTCACCTGGAGGTAAGATATCATGACACCAAGAATCATTACTTTATTAGGAGTCCAAGAAAACCAAAACAACATGAACTCAAAACAAATTGTTTGGCAAAACACATTTTCAGAACCTGTGTTGACAGATTTCTTGGTAAAACTAAGAACAGCATACATTTTTTTTTTGTGGGATCTGCAAGATTCAGCAAACAAACAAAGCTTGAGAAGGGAGGGAATATTAATCCAAATCTGCTGAAAATAACCCAAGTCTTTGCTCTAACAACTTCTACACAATGACTCAATGACTGTTTACAATCCAAACTTTTAGCACTGTGCCCCAGGCGACCCCAGGGGACTCTGCACACAGCAGTCACCAGGTGTGTGCTGGCTTTTTCGCGTGTTCAACCTGCTCCTTGAAACTCAAGGAAACGCAAGACCTGCCTCCTAATAACTTGAACTTATTTCCTAGAAATTCAGATCAGACTTCTCAGACTGTGAGAAGCACCTACTAAATCAAGGAATTTTGAAATTAGGGTGTCCAGCTGAGAGACTCTTCTTAAAAATTAATCCATTAAAACATGGATCTTCAAAGAGGCAGCTTCTCCAGGACGTCCTATCCCATAGCATGGCAAACTCTTTCAAAACTTCAAGTGCACCAATGCTGTGTAAACACACAGCAGTAGAAAGCAGAGAAATTACTTTTCCATCTCTCTCAGCGTGTTCTGTAACACAGGACTGAATAAGCCACTTTGTATTTCAGAGTTTTCCAGATTATGAATGCTCTTGTTGTTGAGGAGCAGACAGAGGCATCCTTAAACAAATATTCTCAACAGGGCCAATAAAAAATCAGAAGTAGAAGCTGAATAACAGTGACCCAGTTTACAGATTCAGGTCTAAAAACCAAACCTCAGTCTCAGAACAGCATATTACATATTTCAATTCCAACATTAACATCAAGCAGCAAACACATTGCAGTAAATAGTGATAATGGCCTAAAGAGAACTCCTATACCTGCAATTACTGCTGTGCTTCAGCGGCACCATCCCCTCCCCCAACAAAGTATTCTCCATATCTCAAAAAAATGCCTCTGTGTAGGTTTTGCTTTTTTTTTTTTTAATATTAACCAGACTCCAAAGATTTTACAGGCTCATGCACGTGGCTTAAATATTGGATAACATTACTTGTGAAGGTCAGAGCCGGGTCATGCTCATAGGGTTGAAATATTTTGAAGGTAAGCTCACAGAAGAGCAGGAGGCACTGCAGAACAGATTGTGTCACTGAGCACCTACCACCTCCTAACACGAGTAGGGAGTTGGGGACTTGGTTTTGCAATACAAATACCTTCATCCCTCAGGAAGGTTTGCCAGGAAGAATATGTGGTTTCTTTTCCAGGAGTTAAGTTTAACAAATAGAGAAGCATAATAAGTTTTGGCACTACAATGGAAGAGCCAATGTGATATTCAAGCAGAAGATGCAACTGATCTAAAGGTAGCAGCTCAGTGAACAGTAAAGGAGAGAAACTGATGATAATAGATTAATTCAACTATGATAGCAACAAGATGATAAGATGTGCTATAGGAATGTATTTCAATTTACATGAACACAAAGCTGCTTGAACAGCTTTTCATAATGAAGTTCCCAACAAACTTCTCCCTTTGTGTGTTCACTGTGCTGAAAAAGTCTTGATAAATTTTAGTCACATCCGAGTTCTGCACACAAGATGTGCAATCACATTTGCCTTCTTAGCAGCAAAACAGTGACTGTATATTCACAGAGATTTTTATGGAGTGCATGGAAATCTAGTTGAAACTGGACTGCACTCAGTATTTCTGAAACTTGAATCAAGATGCACTGTAACATTTACTTGAGGATCTCAAGCACCCTTAACACTGAAAAACCTCCTGTGTTTTAAGAACTGTAAAAACAACCATTTCTCCCAGCTGCAATCCAAAGAGACTTTAAGCTATGAAGAGCTTGGAAACGCAATTTAGATAGATATTGAGAAGATGCAATTTCTCAAGCACTTTTTTGGAGGATGCTTTCTCTCAGCTCAGCATTCCAGGTAATGAATCCAAGAGCCAAAAGGTCAGAATCTACTCTTCTGGCAAAGCTAAGCATGCCCTTCTTGAGCTCTGAAATGACCTTTTAGAAACAAGGCCATGGTGCCCTCTGTGGAACTGCTCAGATTTGTGGAAGCAGCTGCAGGTCAATATGCCACAGCTAGGGTTAGACAGCCCTTCACTTTTGTACATTATTTTCCTTCAGAAGGCAAGGTGGGCAGCAGGCAGAGCTGACCTGTTGTACTCTGAGGGAACACTGCAGAGAGGAAAATTAAATTAGACCTTTCTGAGAAGGTGCTGTGTAAGCAGAATACCTGGACCAATCTAGAGTAAAGCAACCTAGCCCAGAGATACATCAGGCCCCTGATAGATATAAAAAAGATTTACTAGAGACTTTTGTTTGTTCAAGATTGCTTATAATTTGCAATTTTTCTGGGCCCAAAACACCTGAAAGAACTGAACACATGAAAGATTAGAGTGCTACTGGATCTAATACTAAAGATGATGACAATTTGCACATAGCATGAGCAGCAGTCTACAAATCCAGCTATTAACATCTAGCTTCAGTGACCTCTTCTGCTGTCTGATGCCCTGCAAAAGCATCACCAGCAGGAAGATTTTGGTAGTTCTGTGAATCACCTTGGTAATTAACCACATAGTGGATGCCCAGCCAGTATTAACTTACCAAGCTCTCTTACAGTTTCCTTGCAAGTCCAAAATTTCATCTGAGTAAGTAAAATTACTAGTTTAGTTAGTATTACTAGTTTAGTTGTTCCAGTTAGGCAGCCCTGACAGTGAGCTTCCATTGACTAGTGAAGAAGATCTCCCAGCACTTACTGCACCTTTCTTGAGCACATCACCACATCAATCAGCTCCAGTTCAGGAAAGACTTAAGCCTGTATGAATACTAAAGCCATCAGCAAGCCCTACTGTTGATTTTGATATCCTGTAGCTGGGGTTTGTTTTGGAGCTGAATAGCTGATTTAGAGCACTGACTGGAGGTGACCTCTGTGGGTGCTAAATCACCTTTTCACCCACAGCTCTTCCAGCACAAATGGAAAAAGATGCACACTGAAGCTGTAATGCTTACCAAGAAGAATTCTGCATATTGCAATCACTAACATCAAAATATTCACATGTCCAGCCTAAAGTACAATTTAGGTCTCTACCTATTTATTTTTCCACAGCTTCAGAGCATCAACCTCTATCCAATTTTATTTGGTATTCTCATTCAGAATACAGCACACTTCAAAAACTTCAAACCAGTTTCTCTCCCAGAGGTATGACTGATTTTAAAAATTTATAGTGCAGTGTCCAGAGGCAACTCATTAGGTAAGCTAACAGCCTAAGACTCAGTAAAAGCACACATTTAAGCACTGAAGTTTTCTCCTGCCACAAAAGCAACATCACGAGATCAGAGCAGAACAAAACCCACTAGTTTCTGTCCAAAAACTGACTGTCCCTGTGAAGCTGCTCAGAATCCCTGCTGGCATGCTCTGCACTCCAGCACAACACTGGAGCCACGTGGAGCAGGTTATGGGAAATGGGAGCACAAGCCAGGAACATGGCTCAAACTTGACCTACTTGCAGAGGAAGACATACGGAATGCCACATTGGATTAGGGTGATCTGGCCCACTGCAGCCTTATGGGGTTGGATGATGCTGCGTGCAGAGCCCTGATCAGACAAGCGGAAAGCAAAGGCATATTTTCAAAACAAGCCTTGCACGCATGCCCTTCCTGTGGAAAACATCCCCAACACATCTCAGTGCCCCCCAGCCCCCAGGCTAAGCCCAGGGGAAACGTAATAGAAATACTCAATGTAAGTAAATTCATCTGAGCACCAAAGAATTTCCCCTCTCACACCTGGAAGAAAAATTGTATTAACAAAGATGTTGCTTGCAACTGGTGAGTAGCTGGAGAACTTACTCTCATTACAGGTAAAACACTGCCAAGGTGTTCATAAGTGATATTTTCTATTTTTGTTTTTCTATTTCAAGCCTAATATGCTTTCAAACTAGTTTAAAAACAGTTAAATAAATAGATTAAAACATTTGTTTGTGATCCCTGAAGAAAATCTGCTTTAGCTTACCTTTTGGACATGCATGTATAGGCTATTCCCAATACTAAAATCTGCATATGAAAACTGAAAACAGCAGTATGAAAAACTCCCTGAAAATCTCATATGCAATTAAGCATAACACTATATGGAAAGCACATCTAATGAAGCAATAAAGGTTTTGTTCCAGGGATTTGAGTTTGGAATTTTCATCTGGCCATATAAGTGCGGCATAAATATCCAATTCAGAGATATTTTTGGCAAAACAGTAAGTAAAAAACATGCATAGCATTAGAAGTCTAGCATTATGGTGAAATACCACCATGTTATAACACTTGCAGGGTTACTACATGCACAAAACACTTATTGTCTCCCCATACTGTTTTTCTAGAAGGATAATCCTATCAGCCTGTTTCAAGGCTTATTGAACACTATCTAACCATGAACAGGGAGAAGGGAAAAAAAAGAGAACAGCAAAAAGAAATGAGGCAGTGGATAGGTGCCTGCCCAGATCAGCTGAATGCAAGGCAGCCCTTAGCAACACACGGCATCACAGCCTGGCAGCCTATGGGAGCCCGCGTGCCTTTCCCTGCCAATGAGGCAGCAAAGCTTCACAGCCAGGGAGAACCTCTCTGCCCTCACCCTGAAACGCTACAGACTGCTGCAGAGATGGAAACAGGCTGGTAAAATGCACTGCAGGAACCCCTCTTTTCTGATTGTTTCAAAATTCTCCCTGGATACAAACATGTCTTTCCTAGACTAATGCGTATTTATTTCTCTTCTGAATAGTGCTAGAGCAGCAGAGATGCCTTCTGACACATTCTAATCTCATCTATTGATTTTAGTGCTTTTTTAAATTAATAAAGATTCGTCATGATAAAAACCCAAAGTAATATCACGCATATGAGAGAATAAATAATTAGAGTCAATATTAAAAAAAATAGTAGCTATCACACATTATCACCATTAGATTTAGGAAGGAGAAGCTTGGTGCCATTAGCTTGAAGCAAGAAATATTTTGGATAAACTGGCTTCATCGCAGCTCTAGTATCATCACTAATATTAAAGGTACAGCTCAAATTGTGCACCCTGTGTAAATCTGCTGAATCAAACACATGAGTCAGGTGCCAGAGCCACCCCCAGCTCTGCACAAAACACACAGTTTTCCTTCATTGATGGACAAGCTTTTCAAGCAAGCATTAAGATTCCAGCAGCTTTACAGACACTTTTGGGACAGACTCCCAGTCCAAACCCACGCCCAGACCTACAGGCTCTGCACTGCTGACACCCAGTGGCCACAAACCAGGGACTGCAAACCAACCACAAGAAAGGTAAAATATATGCAGGCCAAAAATCCCCCTCCAAACCCCCTAAAACAGCCTATATCACTGAATTACTGGAGGTCCAATCATTAGTATCCTATCTGAAAAGTGAAAAACCAAATTATACAGTCAGATAGGAAATGTTTTTGTACAGAAAAGTAAGTGTTCAGACTACTGAAAAGCTGTTTGAAGCTGCCTCTGACATCCATTCACTTCCCTAAACTGACTGATACAATAACCTGTTTTAGCTGAAGCTGTTTTGGTTTTTTGGGTTAGTTTTTTTTTGAGGTCACACATCATCAATAAAGTCTCCTTTAGAACAAAACTGAATTCAAAATTTGTCATATCAGGAGGATGGAGGTCTGCCAGGGAAAACAGGCTAGTGAATAGACTCACATTCCTCAAAACCAGAATTGTAAAGTATGGTCAGAGGAGTGTTTATTCAGCCCATTTTTCCTCTTAGAGGAAATCAAGGGAAAGGCACTGAAGAATCCACAGTTTCTTTAGAAGTGGTCTTAGAGCCTTGTTAATTTGGGAACATTTTAGTGGCACAGCTGACACTGAATAACGTATTTGACAGGGGCTACAATAAAATAACTAAGCATGCTCACACAAGTCTGGAACAAACCCAATTTGTCTGGAAGAATTACGCTTGTTTTTAAAACAGAACTAGCATTGAATAGGGCAGAGACTATGCTCCAGAAATCTGCTCTGATTTACTCTTCAACAAGTAACTGCAAAATTTTTCCAAACATGAATCTGGAGTTAAAAAATACTTACATGCCCTTTCCTTCTTCAAAAGGACACAAGCCCAACATGCTTTAACTTAATTGTGCAAAATGCTCTTTTTAATTCCATTCCATCGCAGCCATCGATGAAAAACGCACCCTTTTCATTCAGTTCAAGGACATTTCCACTGGAGGGCAATTCCCACTCTGCTTTCCCCGCTAGCCCGGCGATTCCCCAGCAGAGGGCGCTGCGCCACCGCTGCATCTCCCATTGCCAGGGCAGCGGGACCGACAGGATCCCATTGCCAGGGCAGCGGGACCGGGGGATCCCAGTGCCAGGGCAGCGGGACCGACAGGATCCCATTGCCAGGGTAGCGGGACCGGGGGATCCCATTGCCAGGGCAGCGGGACCGACAGGATCCCAGTGCCAGGGCAGCCGGGACCGGGGATCCCAGTGCCAGGGCAGCGGGACCGGGGGATCCCAGTGCCAGGGCAGCGGGACCGACAGGATCCCAGTGCCAGGGCAGCCGGGACCGGGGATCCCAGTGCCAGGGCAGCCACGTCCCACTGCCCAAACACTGCGCTCATACTGCCATTACTGCAAACACTGGCTGATCTCAACTCTCCCTTTTCTCAATGAGAATGCTTTTATCAGGTACATAAAGATACAAAAAAACCCCATTTAGTAAGAGCTGTGGCAGATTTACACTTCTGTTACTCTTTTAGAGAAGAGCTATTCACTCTATGAAAGACGGCATGCCTTTAGAACTGTGCTATGCTACCACATTACTAAGAAAGTTTCATATTTCCAGGATGTCAGCCCATAATTTAAGAAGCCTCAAGCTCTCATCTCCAAAAAAACCCAAACCCAACAATAATTTGTATGGTAAGTCTTTCTCCTGCCAATCACCTCTGTATGAATAAAAAAAGCAAAACGTCAACCAAAAATAAAAAAAAAGCCTCAAAACCCCAAAACCAAACCTGCAAGTTTTATCTAAATGCTAAAAAAAGAAGTATGTTTTCAGTTCCTAACTGAAAGGAGTATGTTTCAGTTCCTAACTAGTCCAGTTGATGTGCCATTTTTCAGTAGGTATTTCACACGTGAAACAGCACTTTCTCTTCCAGCCTCCTTGATTTGGAAATGGCTTTCTTTCAGAGGAGCTGAATTCCCACCTCTCAGACTGCCACACGTGTCAATATCAGCACTGGGTGAAGCTGCACTGAGGATCCCACAGCCTTGGCAGTGCTGCCATCCAATGCACCAGCACAAGGAGTACAAGCATCCACATCACTCTGCAACACTCAGGTAAAATGCTTTCTCCAAGTTCAGTTCCAAATGTTGCATCCCTTCAGTGCCTTGGCTTGCAATCCTGCACTAATGATGCCACGACAAATTATCTCCTCATCCAGCTGATGGATATAAATAGACATTAACAAATTCCGTCTCAAGGGACTTCTACTGGAATGTCACAGTGCTAAACCACAAACCTTGCGTGTATGAACCTGACTGTCCATCTGAGGATTCAGTTCAGTGACACAGCAGCTCTGAAATATCAAAGAGGAAAGGAAGGCCTATGGCCTTCCAAATCATGGAGCTGGAAGGACAGGTTTCCACATATCAGGACAGCTTTCTGATGTTTCTGTGGATTTTCCTTTTCTGAGACACCAGTCAGACACAGTATGTTTGCCGGATACAGAAGGCTAATGAAGCACATCAAGATGATGATGGTACAACAGAGGATGAGTAGCAGGATGATGCTCCTTCCCATCCCATCTGTTTTCAGAAACAGTAACAAACAGAGAGGCATTAGGCAGGGCAGAGGGATAAAACTGGTCTCTACATGGTTGTTTATTTATTATTCAAAAGTGACTCCTTGCAAGATCGAAGATCTACCAGCTATCTTTGTTACATCAAGTTACTTCTTCAGATCCTCTCAAAAGTCCACCAACTACTTCTACTGAACCTGGATAGTTTTTCTTGTTGGAAAGCAAGTGTTAAAAAAATTCCAACTAAATAAAAAAACCCCACCTGACCAGATTGGGTCAGATTTCTGTTGCTGGTAGTCCACTACAGATTTCTGGTCCAGATTTATATATCTGTGCAAATATGATCATTTTTTATCCAATTTTCCACTTCTCCCATCATCTCAAATTTTATTATATCTTAAAATCAAACTAGAAGTACCCAGTAAGGCTAAGATAATATAAGACAATTAATTACCATCCACCTGTTGGAAATATGGAGAAACATTTCTATTCTTCAGTGATATCATACAACCTGAAATCCATTAAGATCAGTAACAAATACACAGAATATCATGCAGAGTTATGACTTTCTGCAGTGGTCCATCTGTGAACTCTACAGGTCCATCTCATCTTGTCTCACAGCAGTTCCTGGGGAAAACCAGGTACACATGCAGAATGGAAAGACATTAAGAATATTGAACACCTTTAATAACATGTGGCTCTGAAAAATACCCCAGCTGAAAATACATACTAGAAGAACCACAAATACATGGTATCCCTGTTCCTACTATTCCTTAAGCACCTGCTCACACAAAGATTTAGGTTCACTGAATATTAAGCTTTTTCTCAGGTTTTAACCTTATTCAACAGCAACATCTAATTCAGCTTGTCCATTCTTTAAAACTTTACCAAACTCCTCCATAGTCTTCAGTTCTTTACATGTTGCTTGGGTAGGGTTGGTCAGTCCCTCCCAACTCTGAACACTGGTGATTCCCTGATGGCTCATGATGCTGTCAAGCATCTGGCAGCTAACTCTGTCCTGCACAGCTGGAGAAGTTGAAAGCATCAGGAGTGACACCCCAGCTTCTGCTGAGCTGGACACCACATCACCTTGACTTGCAAACATTCTCCCTTCAATACCTGATTCACAGTTTCTTCAAAGAAAACAGAAGTTATTTGCCATGTGCTGTAGCTATTTGCTGGACAGCATTCTTCTTCCTGCAGAATCATTCCCAGCAATGCAACCAGAGTTTTTCTAGCTTTTCTGGAAGACTCTCACCTTCCTAAGCAGAAGCAGCATTGCTCTAGTAGATGAGTAAGTGGAGATTGTGAAAGGATGTGCAAAACCAAGTGCACACATGCAGAGGGAAGAAAGATGGTGATCCTGGAGCCTGGACTTGCCTAGATGGACCCATGGTCTGACTCACTTCAGTAACTTTTATAATGTTTCATTTGTAAATGCACACAATACCGTAAATTAAAAGTTTGCACTAGTTCCAACTGCAGCTTTAACAATACCCTCAAGGACTTTGTAAGTAAAAGCTGTTAAAGGCAAAAGGTACTAGTGCTATTCCCACATGGGAGCAGAGACCCACCTGCAGCCTGTGGAGGACCCTGCACCAGAGCAGGTGGATGCCCAAGGAGGCTGCGACCCTGTGGGAAGCCCATGGTGGGCCCATGGTTCTCCTGGCAGGACCTGTGGGGGACCCACATGGAGCAGCCTGTTCCTGCAGGACTGCACCCCATGGAAGGGACCAACACTGAGCAGTTTGTGAACAACTGTAGCCCTTGAGAAGGACTCATGTTGTTAAAGTTCCTGGAGGACGGTGCCCTGTGGGAGGGACATCCCACACTGGAACAGGGAAGGGCCCCTCTCCCTGAGGAGGAAGCAGCAGCAGCAGAAACAACCTGTGATGAAGTGACTGCAGCCCCCATTCCCCATCTCCCCTGACTGAGCAGGAAGGGCTGAGGCAAAGGACTGGGGATGAAGTTAAGCTTAGTAAGGAAGAAGGGGTGGGGGGAAGGAGTTCTAATTCTAATGGTAATAAATTCAACTAAATTTCCTAAGCTGAGTCTGTTTTACCCATGACAGTAACTGGTGAATGATCTCCCCCCACCCTTATCTCAGTCCATGAGATTTTGTTGTATTTTGTCTCCCTTCTCCAACTCAGAAGGGAGTGACAGAGTGGCTCTGGTGGGCACCTGTATCTAGCCTAGATTAACCCTCAACACAAATCCATCTAACCAGCTCCCCAGAATTCAATGGCTTTTTGATGATTAATCAAAAACAGAAGAAAAATAAATCCTACCTCACATTTGGTACCATCACCTTCTCAATGTGACAGAAGATGAATGGCTGTGCTGGCAAAGCACAATAAACATGAAGTATAACACAGACACTTAGATGACAAGCAGCAGGTTATAAAACTAAGCTAAAACCTTCACATGAGCATGTGCTACCTCTTCAGTCTCACAAGCTGGTTCACAGTACTGGTTTCTGGCATAAGGGATCTGGTTCGGCTACACAGTAGCTTTACTAAAAACAGAGAGAAAAACCACCAAAACATTATCTCTTTCTTTAAATAGTTCAAGAAACTGCACAGTCTTCTAGGGTAAGTTCACACAAGTGTCCAAACCACTTTGTGTACAATGGAAATGCCTTCTTTGAAGTAATGAGACTTCACATGACTCTGGTGAAGAGCTTTCAAAATCAGCCTCACCATGCTCTGTGCTGAGGCCCTGTGGAAGCAAAAACCAAATCCTTGCAGCCTGGTTTAGCATCTTTAAACACAGAGACAAATTCTGTCAGGGATCAGGACTCCCAGAGAATACCACACATTTCAAGAGTTCTTGAAGGAAAAGAGGGAAAGCAAGCTCTTGCAGGGAAAATGACTAATATTGAAAGAGTCCCATTTTCTCTTCTTTAACATACTACAATTTTGCTCATTTGGCAGCAGTTTTCAAGCAGTTTAAGTTTCAATTCTTACCTACAGCCAGTGCTGAACTCTGTTCTTGGCCTCCAGTCTGTTTTAAAAAGAAAAAAGAGATTATGGAAATTAATTCTTTTACACCAAAAGTCTTAAATGCAATGCAGTGTGATCTTGGAAAAGCAAACACACATCTGTTCCAGACATACTGTTCTTATGTATCTACTTCATAAACACAGTCCTGGATCCATACACCACCAGGACTTTTAAAAAATATGCTAAGAAAAAGTAATTCAGAACTGTGTTTTATCTCTAGGCATACAAATAAATAGGGAATGCCATTATTTGGCAATGAATGTGCTTCCAAGGAAAAATGCTGCCACATTAGACAATGCATAAACACATATATTCCAGAATAAATTTAATAACTTAACAGTCAAAGCTGCAATAAAATACCAGTGGCAAACTGTTCTGCTTGCATTTCACATTGCTTTAACAAGAAAATCACACAAGATTCTAATCCAACCACACAAATGTGCACTTGAAAAAATTCAAGGCTTGCATGCTGACCTCCAGAGAAGGCATTTTCAAGTCACTGAAAACCATTTGCTTAACAAAGAAAACTAGTGTTCTTGGACAGCCTCAGTGTGCTGCACACATCGTTATCACCGTCATAACATGGTGAAATAATTATGTTAACAGTATAGTTTAAAGGAGAAGGTTTGGAGTATTAGAGTAACTGCAAGTTTCACAGGAAATAATAGTGTAACATTAGCTAGGGAAGGCTCTGAAGATACACAGCAGCACAGGCAAGGAGCAGAGTGGAGACTTTAGTGAGAATGACTCTTCACAGCCCAGAGAACTGAACATAAGCAAAATCACGACCATCAGATAGTTACAACTGTAGAAATTTAACTCTCCATCCTTTTCAGCGCACACTTCTCTCTCAAAGAAGTTTTCCCCTTGACCAGCCTTAAGTTTGGGTAACAGCTGCTTTTGCCCTTTTCCTATTGACTTCAGCTTCCCCTTATTCTCTCAGAAATAAGCAACAGCCAGCACTTCAGGACAACAACACGGTTAACAGCACTGTCCTTGTAGGAGCTACTGCAATTCCCTAAAATGCACCCACTCTCATTGGGAATATTTTAAATATGGGGGTTTTTCTCCCTTCTCTTGACTTCAGACTGCTCAATTTGTGCTTTGAGACAGCACAACAAAAATAAAACTCTGGAAATTGCTAGTCCCCTGCAGGTCAGGGCTGAACACAACTGGCATTGCAAAGTGAAACTGAAACCAAAGTGCGACCCAACACTACTCTAAGAAGTTAATTTCCTGAAAAAGAGTGAAAGAGAAGTCAGATAGGACTGAGCTTTAAACAAAAGCAAGAAGCCTAAATTCATTCGAATGAGCAGACTCTAGAAATAAATTTGAAAATGAAAGGAAACCACTGTAGCAGCTAGCTTAGGGACTTTCAAAAAAAAAAGTGTCCTTTAATGGTACTGGTTCATTTCTACAGAAATACACCTATTTCCAACTGATAGAATTATTAGGGAAAAAATGAGGTCAGGTCTTCCCATCTTTCTGGACACAGTGCTGCACACATAGAGACATAAGCACTTACCACCTGCAAGAACAACGTGCTGATGCTCAGGTGGCTGGTCCCGAAGGCTTCAATGAATGAGTGGAAGTTAATAATTAACAAAGCCTTCTAGGACTCCTGCGGTAATGAAGACAGGAGGAGAACAGCAAAGCCATTAGGCAAAAGGGAAGTAGCCAGGAAAGCTGAGAATTATAGGTCAGTTGGACTATCATCAATAACAGGCAGAGATGTTAGCACAGGAATCCATTAACTGGTTTCCTATCCTTTAGTAGCTATGAAAAGCCTTTGAGCAAAACAGCTCACACTGAGCACTGCTGATGCTTGGTTTATCCTGGCAAGCTGACAGGTATTTGATTTTTTTACATAGTGTGACTTCACATCACAGTATTTTAAATTTAGAGGCTGGCACTGAGCAATATAATAAAGCACTGCCTAAATGGATAAGAAATTGACTTGCTGATCTCTAGTCAGGGAGGAACACCAGCAAAGATGCATTAAAAATAGACAGATGTGAAATGATTGGTGAACTGGATTCTTTTCAGAATTCATTTTTGCACTTTGGATACACCTTGATTTAGACTAAAGAGTTTCTAAATGAAGAACTCTTTCTGGTTCAACATGCACTATTTGGGTTTTCATGCTGGGATAGAGGATTTGCAAAACCTCTGAGCTTCCTTCTGACTTATCCTCAAGGTTTAGATCTGCAGATTATTATAGAAATACCACAAACAGGCACAAGATGAGACATGCAAACTACACAACTTAATAGGCAGTGAAAATTGAATATTTCAGACCCAGCATTTTTCAATTCCTTGTGATTCTGAGGTAGTCAAATATTTAATGCTACATTACAGAGAAAAAAAGTTCTGGGCAGGAAAATTAACTTTACTCAATGGGTTACAACTCATGGAGTCAAACAGCAGAGAGATTAATGCATCCCATCCCAGGGATCTCATTTAGCCACACAACCCCTTCCCTTGAACTGCAGCCTAACTTCACCACAGCAGAAAGAGGCCAAAGCATGTGCCAATATCTCAGGCCAACTACAACAGAAATTCAAAGAATTGTCACAGCAGATGAAGAACCAAAATGGAAAACTGTTGAGAGCCATCAGAGAGGGACAGTGAACCATCTACATGTAGCATAACAGAAACAAAACCAAGCATCATTTGGTTTGTCAGAGCACAAGCCTGCAGCTGACAAGTCAAATGGTACCCAGATAAAAAAGATGCAGTAAGTAAACTTGGCATCAATGTGAATGATGAAACTGGAGGAAAAAACCTCAATGAAAATTGGCTAACCACTGAGTAAGCCCTGTGCTTTGGGCATCCACCTCATATTGAACTGATGCTGCTTAACTCAGCAATACGTGGAAACAGATTTCACATGAGAACAGCAAACCATGAACTTCCAGTGTGAAACCACTGTCCTCTGCCCAGCTCTGGCTGAACTAAAAAAGGAGCCTCAACTCAGGCACAGACTTGTCAGTGACTGTCACTCATAAATTCCTACAGAATGATGATTTTTTCAGGCTTTCCAACACTCACGTTCTGAAAACACTGAGTGGTAAGATAGAATCATCAACAACTTTACACCAAGAATCTAAATTACTTTGCCTACTCAACTGGTATCTCAGATCATCAGGGAACTTCAGAAAGTATGAATTTCACAAAGCTTACAGCACTTACTAGCAAAAGCTTGCATGGGATTAATGTACCTCTGTGCAATACTGGGCACCCAGACTAAAGCTGTTCTCAAAACAAGCAGACTGCTACTCTGACAGAGCAAATGTTTCAATTCCTGGTTTGCAGATCAAGCCTGCACTGGGACTCCTCTGGGAAAGCATCACCACCTTGAAATCCATGTGAACCAGCTGTGGACCATGGCACAGATGTTCTCAGTTCATTCATGCTAACAGCTCCCGGATACAGAAAAGGACAGGATCTAGCTCAAAGTCTATCTGCCCTGGCAATTTTTAGGTGTTCCTGCTCTCTTGGTTCAGTTTCAGACTTGAAATAAAGTTTGTGGAAACAGCTCTAAAAAACTTGTTACCCTTAGAAGCACCCACTAAAACATAAAAACCAAGCCCAGTCCAAAACAGAGCCACAAGTCAAATACATCCCACATCTTGTGAGTAATAAAAAGAGAAAACTCAGAAATGTTTAGCAATAAAATTTGATTTTTACTTCAGTAACAATAACAGATGTCTAAGCTATAAAGAATAATTCATTGCTAGGATCATATTTCAAAGGGGGTTTCAGGGCATCTGCAGATGAATCCATGGCTCAAAGCTAAATAGATGAACTCTGGTGTTTAACACCAGTGACTGTAGACAAAGATCCTTCTATATCTGTATGGCAATTGTATATGAGACTAAGATTAGCCAAGCAGGCTACCACTACTGCAAAGTGACCTCAGTTCTTCACAAAGAGCAAATGTACTGGTTGCTTGCTATAAAACCACTTTTTGGACTTCTGATTGTAAAGCTCCAGCTCAAATCTTTCTTCTCCATTCATTTTCATTTATTTTGGTGAGGCAAAATTGCTTCTTAGAAGTTCACATGTTATATTAAATCTTTCCCTATCCTGTGTAATTTCTCAATGCTGCTGCCACAGTACCTAACATTACCTGCTACACCCAAACTCATGTTTTAAATTTGTAATTTAATGACAGAAATGGACTGCGAATGCAACAGAGGGTCTACTGTTCCACTATAATTTTTCAAGCTTATTTCATTTTCCCTAATTATTCTATTTTCACAGGATACATTATCTCCAAGCTGTTACTGTTGCATAGCAGCTTCACTTCATATGGTATTAATTTCAAGGTTGGGGTTTTTTTAACACCTTTTGTAGTTAATGCATCACATTATATTGTTGTGACCTTGGCAGTGGAGGGTGATGGTTGGACCTGACCTTGCATGCCTTTTCCAACATAAAAAATTCCTTGAAAGCTTTCAGAAAAGTTTACATGCTGCACTGTAGACCAATAGGTGGGACACAAGGTTTTATACAAATATCCCTTCCAACAACTTCAGAAAAGAAATTAGAAAAAAGGGAAAACGAAAAGATATTTCAGAAGCTTGTATGGCAGAAGAGAATATTCACACAAAACTAGTATTCAGCATGAAAATTTATATTTTCATCCACTTAGACATAATGGTTTATTTCTGGAACAAAAGTGGAAACAGTAAAATAAACTATCATAATCTTCATTTATGCATCTCAAAGCTCTACACAGAAAAAAACCCTGCAAGTTGAACATCAAGTACAAGGGATTTTTTAAACCAGATCAAAAAGTTAAATATTGCCAAATAAACTTTTTCACTTATAGAAATAAGCTGAGAAAAAAAAGGTTGGGTAACCAGAAGACAAGTAAGGAATTTCAGTAACGCAGAGATGGGATTTCTTTAGCTGTTTAATTTAGAGTTGTGTTTTAGTTTGTGTTTGGTTGCTTTTTTTGGTAGTGGAGTAGGGGCAGAGCTGTGGTACTTGAGTGCAAGCAACACAGCTTCTGGTTTTACAAAAAAAAAAAAATTAAAAAGACTGCAAGAATTAATAAAGCAAGTCCTGTGTCTAATAGTCAATTACTCAGACAACTGAACTTTCTACTTTTGGTAATATATTATCTCCTGTATTTCTTTTGAACTTTCATAAATCCAAATGCTGAAATTATTTAGAACTGGATATAAAACACAAGCAGAATTTTTAAGAACTCTCCTCAAAAATACTACTGAAATATTCCTAAGGTAGGAAGAGACACAGGATATCATTCCTACACCTTTAAGTGACACTGGCATTCGGCACTGCATGTTTAACTTCCCCATGACTACCTGGCATCATTGTTTTGCCACAGTAGATGCTTCCTTTGTTTTTATGCTGTTAACACCCAGTTGTGAAGTGTTCTGAATACCACTCAAGTGATTCAACAGTTTATTTATCTAAGATATACAGATGATATAATATATGAGGAATATGACAGAGTTTAACAGAGTTCTGGCTCAATATCATCAAAACAGAAATGAAACCATGTCCTGTCCCAGGAAGTTTGCACAAACACAAACAGTAAGACAAGGAAGGGCCAGCAGGGCTTTCCCATTCACATTATTAGTGTGTAGGAGCAGCTCGGAGCAACACCAAGACCCACAGCCCTATTCCCTAATGCCTGAACAGAGGAGTCCTTATTCCTTATAATCCAGATTTCTACTGTCAGGGTAAATAAAAAACAAACAAACAAACAAAAAAAAAATAAAAACAAAAAACCAACAAACACTTTCCTTAGGACTGTAATAGGTCACATGAACAGCAAGGAACTTCTACCACAAAAAAAAAACAACACTCCAGAAAAACCCAACAAACAAACAAAAAAACCCAAACAAAATAAAAACAAAAAAAACCCAACAAAAAAACCCAGTCACAGAAGAGTTACAGTCACTCACCACCTAAAAGATCTTTTTATTGGTTTTAGTGAGTTCTAACCATCAACTGTTCATCAACAGTATCAAAAATTGAGAGC
Organism: Zonotrichia leucophrys gambelii; assembly: GCF_028769735.1. NCBI lineage: Eukaryota > Metazoa > Chordata > Aves > Passeriformes > Passerellidae > Zonotrichia > Zonotrichia leucophrys. The sequence goes on from NC_088171.1 coordinate 143,826,820, forward strand.
TTTAGCCCTAGCTACCCCTCTGATAGGTAAAACTCTAAGATGAACTTAGACCTAAGCTGATTGTGCTACAGCTATGGAAGTATCCCACACAGCATCTCTGCTGCTCAGAGAGAGACAATGGATGTGTTTATTTCCGATTGCTAAGAACACAGTTTAGATTTTTAAAAGCCTGAAAAGCCCTTCCTATGAATACCAGCAGCAGTAAATTTTGTCACAGGCTCAGGGCTGAGCAGTTTCCAGGTGACAGCCAAGCAGTTCACCTGAACTCCTGCCCCCAGGGCTGCCCCACCATGCAAATCCCAGCAGAGGCAGCTCCTTCCAGCTGTAACTCATCCACAAAAGGAGGCAGGACTTTCCAAAGGGTGGCTCCATGACAGCCTTGGCACAAGCAGCAATTTCTGTCAAGGAGGACAGAAGAGCTCTGCTCCTGCCAGAGGAACTGTCACAGAGCACTGAGACTCTTGAAAGTGCCTCCAGCTTGTCCAGGAGCTCTGGGAGCTCCACCTACACAAAGATTTGCAATAATTGTTGCAGCAACATTTAAAAAACAGAATAGGGCAGGGTATGAAGAAGCTTTTCGAATCAGCTATACATTGCAGTAGTACAGTTTTGAAATTATTCTAGTAAAAACATGGATGATTAGAATACTAAAAGCAATTGTATCAATCATTAGCTGTCCAGAAAGGAAGAATCTAACCATGATATTTTAACCTGGGATCTCAAATGTTTATTGGGCAGCATGTGAGATGGAAAACCACAAGAATTACAGAATACAGGGTAACAAACATGAGAGAGATAATATGAGAATGTCCAGGTTCAGTTCCTAGGGACTGTTGTGTGTTTTCAACAGCTTTATCCAACAGGCAGGAAAATAAACCAAAAAAACCAGAAGCTATACATACAACAAGGTCTTAATTCCTGCATTGTAATTTAATGGCACTGAGTCTCAGCAGCTGCACACTATTTCTTTTCAATAATTTCTCAAATTAATTCTATGATCACCTTAAGGGAGGCAAGCTGCATCAGTGGCAGTTCAGATGGGATATTAAGGAAAGCTTCACTGAGGGGGTGTGTGGTCATTGGAACAGGATCCCCAGGGAAGTGGACATGGCACCAAGCCTGACCGAGCTCAAGAAGTGCTCTTGAGTCATATGATTTAGTGGTAGGGAGTCCTGCAAGGAGCAGAGAGCTGAACTTTAAGATCAGTGTGGGTCCTTTCCAACTTGAGACATTCTATGATTCTAAATAGTAAAACTGCAGTTACGTGTTCAAGCAGTAAGCTGAACACTAACAAAAACTAAAGGACTTTAGGTCTATAGTTCAAGTGCCTACAGAGTCAAAAAAAACCAACCCTCTCTCCACAAAACTTAGAATTGTCCTTTAACAAGTATTTTAGATTTCTCCTCTAAGTCAGGAAGTGAAATAAGCAACATCTGACCTTAACCTAATAGAACAGACCACAAAAAACTGACTATGAACCTCCACAGTCACCTGTCTCAACAAGCACAGCTTTTCAGGTCAAATGTCTTTCTGATGAGAAAAGTTTACATATTTTGCTGCCCTGTTTAAAAGTGACTTTTCAAAAAGTCAAAACAACCCTTAAATTAATGCCTTTGATTTGAAGGCTAATTGGACAAACAGAATTAAACAGTTCATGTTGTTCTGAGCAACTATTTACAGGTACAGAAAAATAGCAGCTTTACCGTCATAAACAAACCAGCATGGCTGAAGTCTCAAGCAGAGCACAGTTTACTAAATAAGCCTTTAAACCAAATTCAAAACTCACTTATTTTTAAACTACTCTATTAACTGTTGCAGTAGCACTACTACATGTAAAGGAAAGATATTTTGGAAGAGCTACACACTGAATTCCACTGAAAAAGTCTTGTCACTGATCATCTGCAGATTACTACAATCTTTGTTCAAGGTTTAACTTAGTTACATCTACTGTGGAAAAAAAGATACCACATTATGTTCCCTCAGCACAGGCACATTATTTACATTGGTAATAAACACTATTAAACTTTAAAAAACACAGCACTGTATAAAAGCTTCTAACACCTCACTCTACTCCTGTTCTATTGCAGTGAGGCACACTAAACAAGTCCCAAGAGAAAATACAGCAAATAAGTACAAGACAGCTCAGTTCAGCCTAAAACAAGTCAGCCATTCCTCTTTTTTTGCCTTAGACACCACCATTAATGCCAAATAAATGCATGCTGGTAGAATATCAGTATCATGATCAGAATTTCTACCACATTATCTTGAGTGTCAAAATCACAACAAGTAGTTAACCTCCATGTACTAAGAGCCATTTAACACAAACCCACTTTCACATGAATGAGAAATCAGTTCAAGAGGATCTGCTGAATTTACAGACAAACCTACAACAATATATTTTCAACACCAATATCAAAGGAGATTAAGTTGTGGCACAAATGGGAAGTACAAGTGGTTTCAGTTGTCAGAAAGGCAATTTTTCTTAACATGTTTACATTTTGTAACATCACTGTGGCAGGTTATTCTTTTACCCCTGATGTTCCCACATTACCCTGCTGTTGGTATCTCGTGGGCTTTGCACTGAAAGCTTTTAGAAGTATTTGTAATGTCACCACTTTCTGTGGTGGTTACACAGGTTTCCTCAAACAAGCAAACAAACAAACCCTTCTGAAAGCAGCCATTAAAAGCTATACATTTATAAAGCCTATTTCCTTGTCTAACAGAGGAAACATTTAGCACTGAGCAAAACAGAACCAAACTTCATATTTCTTGCAGCATGTTTAACTTCATATAAACTTTCCCACCAATCAAAATCAAACAGAATTCTGTAAACACATGGAATGGGGCCTTACTCAAATACAGAATCTCTTCTGTATGAGATCCTTCACTTCAAACCTTTTCTACACACACAGGTATAAAGACAACAAATATTCCTGCTCTTTTTAAGTTTAACACTTATTAAGGGATTTGCAGGAAAAGACTGATATTGTTACTGAAGAAGTTTTAAAGGTTCTTCACAAGAGGAAGCAAAACATTTAAAGATGTGTCAGCCAGACAAATGTTACTTTCATAAGAGCTATACAAGCCACAACAAAGAGTTCTCAAAATTAATAAGAAAATGGAGGTATGCATTTGCTTTCACTTTGTAAACGTAATACTGAAGGTGTTTTCATATTTATTAAAATTAGCATAAATGAAAAACCTGTTAATCCACCCACAATATCAATGCAATATCAGTACTGGAGAGACTTCCCAACATGTTAATCAGTTTGCTCAACACATCTCCCCATCATCATTATGGGGGAACAATTCTAAGTTGCATGGAAAGATTTTTAAATCTTCAAGCACGCAGACAAGTTCAAGCTGTATGTAAGAGATAACACTAAAATGAGAGTGAATAATTATCAGAGATTACAAGTGAAAGCAGAAGACAATTATTAATATCTTTTCTGAACAACTGATATTCTGGAAAAATAATCCCATATAAATTAAGTTAGCATAATGAAAAAGAACAGCTAATACAAGAAAAATAGGGCAAACACTGGAATGATACTCATCCTTCAGTGGCTTGATAATGGACAGTTGAAACATCTTAAGCAAAGGAACAGCACCTGGATGAAATGGGCATGCACATCTTCCTCAACCACTTGGGCTGGTCTGCAGCACATCAAGGACCAGCTGGGTTAGGATTTTTATCTTGGCACCAGTCATGCAAGACCCAGACACAGACACTGCCCCAAGGGATGCAGCACTCATGTGTCACATTCTCTTTCCAGCACAGTCCCAGAGCTGGGGGCCTGTGCTGGGAACCTGGGGAAGGTCTAACACACAGCAGAGCTCAGCAGGATCTCAGCTCCTGCCTTTCCAAATCAAAGTTACTGCTGGAAGCAGTGAAACCAAGTTTGTGCAGCACTAGCACTACCCCATGCTAAAAAAGACTTACTGGTCCTAAAGGAAATACTGATTTCAGATAAATACTTTACCACAGCTGCAGACAAAGAACTACTTCATAGAAGTACCCAGTTCCACTCAGCATGACCATCCTGTTAAACTTCTCTCTCTGAGAGAGATGGGGAGATGATGGGCTGGAAAATGAAGCCAAAGTAGGGAGAAACACAGAAGACTTCAATTCTAGACTCATGAGCTTTTCAGTCTTCTGTACAGGGCAAGTTATGCACCCAAATTTAGTGAAAGACACACATTACTTATTCACATCATACACAATCAGAACAATCCACAATATTATCCTAAAAGTTACTATCAGATGATGATAATGTGGCTCAAAACTTATGGTGGCACTACAGCGCTTTGGTACCTCAAATGTGGCACACTAAATGCCAGAGGCTTTTTCTCCTAAAAGCTGAAGGTCATACACTTTCAAACCCAGTATTTAGGAATGAGTCTCATATGTATTTTAGTTTTAGGAACTGCAATTTTACAGGCAACAAAACTCTTGAAATTATCGCTCAGAAATAGCAGTACTATGAAAGTCATCTTTATATAAAAAAAGAGACTAAAACAACTTTGTTTTTACTATGTCATTCTGACAGATGCACATTGCTGACTACTATAAGCTTTCAAAACTTTCCTATCATTAATCTAGGTTTGGCAGAGTAACCAAACCAAGCATTTTAATATTCTCTGCAACAGCTACACAAAAGAACTTTATATTTATAAAGTTATCCATGACTGCCTATAAAATCTAGGCAAATTAACTGGCAAGTGAACATTAATAAAGCATCTGTAAATGCTTAAGTCATGAAAGCTTAATGTTTTCTTCTTGGCTAGGATGTGCTTCTTTCCATGTTCTTCCTTGAACCCAGCCACATCACCCCATTTGGGCAAAGAACCCTCTCTTGACACAAATCTAATGAGCCCTGGAGCTCAAGCGGCAGCAGTAAACAGAAAGGTGAGATCCAAGCTTGATGGAAGGTGCACAGGAAAGTATAATTACAGAGGAAAACTGCTACTTCATCTACAGTATTAAATAATTGAGAAGTGAGCTGTCACTCTGGTACCAACTACCAATGTGCACATGATTTACCTATGTCAAAACCTAAATTCTCAGGTTTCCTTGTGATTGCTGTGTAATACTCTAGCTCAACATCATCTTAAGGACTGGCAAAGTGCTATTAAGTGGTCACAGCTCCTCACTGATGTTCCTATTATTGCTCAATACCCAAAGCAGCCTGCACATGACTTGGTGTGTCTGGGAATCACAAGACATCCTTAGTTTTATTATCATACATTATTCTCAGTGAAAATTACGCCTCAACAAACATCCACTGAATAATTACAAGCACATTAATGACATCTTCCAAAGCATGTGGACTTGTGTTAAGGCTTCCCTTTGTCTCTCTCCAGACTCTGAAGCACTATATTTGAAGTTTCACTGTTTGCACTATCACACTTCAAATAGTATTTATACAGAACACAGTACAGACACATCCTATTTGTCTCAGCTAAAAAAGCAAACAGACTATGTCTAACATGTCATTACAGAAAAAAAAAAAACAGTCTTTTTTCTTCCATAGAGAGCAGGAATTTAATCAATTTGTATTCCAATTTAAATGCCCACACATTATCCACTGCTACTGAGTCTTTTGTCTGGTGAGCCACAGACAGTTAGAAAGAAAAAATGTTGCATGAACTACCTGCTTTCAACAGATCAAAATACTATGTACTCCTTGGCCTAAAATATTATGGAAAACAAAGAAATATTCTACAAGGAAAGAAACCCAAGCAAGTGTTTACCAGTTAGTAGTATCTTCTTGTAGTCTTAACAGAGAACTCTCTTCTTCAGATTATTGATGCAGCAGCTCGTCCTCACAATCTGAAAGAGCAGAAGAACGCCATTAAACATAAACAATACATGGTATTTCAATCACATAAACCAGTGCCAGGGGTAAATCAAAGTTAATCCTGCAGTGCCAAGGAACCTACATAATCCTTTAGGAATGCAAATGAGACATGCAGAATTCAAAAACACTTGGTGATTTTATGGAATTGACATTACAAGCAAACAGAGAAGCATCCTTACAACCTCTTTTGTGAGTCAGTAAGGCTATTAGCTAGCCATGATCACAGGCATCAGAAATAGAGCATTGCAGCTCAGCATTACCAAGTTACATATAGTTACAGCACAAAAAATAGAGCATTACATCTCTGCATTACGGAGCCCAGTTACACATAATTGCAGCAGAAAAAAGTAGGTCTCAGTTCAAGCTTTATTTACAGTGCCACATACATTGCACACAGGGAAAAGCACTTCATTGCTGTGGTTTTCATCAGTTAAAGAAAAATGCCACCAATAGAAGTTTTTACCTATCTGGACTTCTCTAGGGTTACTAGGATTTTCTGCTTCAAAATTAAGCTTCTGGTTAAGAAAAATCAGTATTTGTATGGTCAGACAAAACAGCATTCCCTATGGAAATGCAGCACTGAGATGCAACTGCAAGCACTTGGAGGGTATTTCAGCTCATTTGGAGTAGATTTATATAGCAAGCAGCCTACCTTTTTTAGTACAGTAACTGGGTGATGAACTGCCCAGAACTGATAGCTTTCTGTTGTGGCGAAAGGTTCATAAGTCTTTTCCCTTTGGGGTTTTGTAGGCTGCTTCTCTTTCAAGGATTTCAGCTAATTTAAATACTTAAGTGTTTAAGTACTTAAGTGCTGTCACTTAAACTGTATCCAGTAAAACCACTGCTGCTTCTCCTTCAGGTATTCCTGGCACTAGAATCCTTCTTTTTAGTATCTTACATCTCGAAGTTTCTTTTTAAGAGTCATCTTCCCATTTTGTCCTCCAATTCTCTTTCTGCTTCTTAAAGCCAAGTCAAGCATATTCTGCAACACGTCTGTTTTTAGCACAAACTTGCTTTAGAAATATAAAATCCCTGTCATGTCATTTCAAATCCAGCTGAAGAGGCATGAAATATTCAGCGTTAATTTGTATTTAATCAGCTATCAGCAGTTCCTCTTACCTCAGGTAATCCTGATTAATGGCCACTTAACAAAAATATGTTGCTTTGCAGTTAAAATATATAATCACAAACACCATAACATTACTGATTTCCCCAGCTTGGGAATGGTGGAGGGAAGAGTTATAAAGTATCGAGGCTGGGGAATGATTTTAGTCACAGTGAAAACTACCATCAAAAGATGCTCCCCATTGCCTCCTGCCCTCTCTGCAAAGGAAAAACCTGCAAGCTGAGGAGCACAGCTAGGAGAAAAGGCCCTAAGGACTCCGAGATACTATGACAAACAAAACCAAGGGAATCCTATTCACAGCTACATTGAAGCAAATAATTGCAACAAACAGCTGAAAAGCAAAACCAAAGAAAGAGTAATATTAACTAATGATAACCTTTGCCAATTTGTGTCAAGGCAGTACCTAAGATAAGCAACTGCCTGTCAAGTTAATGTGTTGGTGTTTGTTTTTTGCTTCCTGCAAATGTTGTAAGAAGCACTATTTCTCTTTCTTGCAGAAGGGGAAATCTAAACAACACCCAAAACACATTCACTCCATTAATGCATAGGCTTTGTTTAAACCATTGTTCCACCACCCAATTCAGTCTCCTTCATTCATGGACCTCTTGCCAGACAACTGTATAGGTTAACAACTATCTTATAAACTGAATGGAAGCTGTAAGATCCTTTCATTCAATCTGCCTGGCAAGAGCACAGCAGAGCAGTTCTATCACTGCCTACAGTCCATAACAGAATTGAAAGTCTTGCTGCCTGACCATTTAAGAAACTCAACAAGTTCCTTCAATACACTCAATCAAAAACACTTCCTTCTACCCTGCTACACTGCAGTATGAAAAGCTTCTTATTCACTACCAAAAATGGATTTTTTTTCAAGCATGATTGATCATTTCATTAAACAGGAAAATTGTTATATTTCTGCTGTTCTACTGTCAGGACAGACAGCATCACATTGACAAATTCGAATGGTTAAATCTCCTTGTAACTACTGAAATCACAAGCAGGATTTTGGTTTACTGAAAAGAATACCTAAGCTCACTGGAGACCCTTCTGCCCTCTCCAGTGCTGCTCCCACTCCTGGCTGCTCAGCATTTCCTGTGCTGTAGTTCCTCCTCCCTGCCAAGCCCATTCCTGCAGCCTGGCTTCAGGAGAAAGGGAAGCCAGAGCCAGCAGCAACAGCTGTGGGGCAGTTCCGGATGGGAGAGTCCCACCTGGCAGGACTGCTACATGCTCCAGTGCATTGAAGAGATGATGGAAACATCCAGAAAAGCACTGGAAGCACATCCTCTGCCAGCACAGGGCAAAGAATTAAGCCTGGTGTGATAGCAGGAACTGGAAAGGAAGGAGGCTGCTGCACAGGAGCACTGCACACAGCAAGGACAAGGCTGCTGAAGGGGGAGCACACACAGAAAAGCTGCAGGAAACATGGCCCCTTTGGAAGATCTCCACAGCTTTCAAGGCAACAACTCCTTATATATGATCTAGATGAATCCCATTCAGTGTATAGAAATTGTCAAGAGAGATTTATTTTTCTTTTTAAATAACACATCCCCAAACTGTAACCCACAGTATAAATAGCATAGCTGAGAAAAACCAAGTTAGCTACCATCTTAGTTTACAGACAAGATTTGTTCACAAACTCATTTTCTTTACTTCAACAGACCTTTGTGGAGTAAATTAACACTGTTTCTTTGACAGGCTAATGAGAAGAGCAGGTGAACAACAAAAGAGTAAGCTCATTCCCAGGAGATATCCTTGCCTGCCCTCCACACACTGTGCTTGCATAGCTCTGCAGGATGATGAATTCAAAAGAAGGAAGCAGACAATAAACCTACTTGTTCCTGCTAAATTAGGGAGACTTCACCTCTTGATGTAAGCAACCATCCCTTACTTCATTAGTTTTGTCACTTAAGGGGAAGGTGGAATTAGCAGAGCACCTGATTAAATCTTGTTCTCCATACAAAATTCATGCTCAAGAAGACCATTAACCATAAAGATGCAAAAAGCCTTCTGTGAATGGCACAGTGTTTGCTTTTCCCTGGGTACATGTTTCAACAGGCAGAGCCACAGAAAGTACTTCTCAAGCCTCCAAGTTTCACACTCATTTGAGCTACAAGGAAGAAAACTTCTGAGAAATTTATTAATGGCTACGTCCTCAGGAGCAAAGGGTAAAGCCACTAACACAGGACTTAGCTGGTTTTACTGAGGGATTCAGGGCACTCCATCCAAGACAGTTTGCTGAAATACTGAGGCAAAACAGGCAGTTATTGTCAGATACAGCAGTGTCCACACAGAGCTTCAAGTTAAATAATTTTGCAGTCTTTGCCACCATTAAAGCAAGACTGAGGCTTACAGCCCATGTAAGGCCCATGTCAGAACTGGCTACATGTCTTCACAAGCAGCTCACAGGAATGACTCAGGGCTGAGGTGCAGAGGTCAGTCTGTCCTTGAATTCTGCCCAAATCTTCAACCCAACCGCCCACACTTCAGGTCTCTGCCTTGCTCCAGTCAGACAATCACACCCCAAGGACACTACTAAGTGACCTTCTGGGGTGGCCTGAGATGCCATTTCATTTCCTCTTTATTTGGTAACCTACACAGAATCTTCAAAAGCCCAGACAAACACATATATCACAACTTAACATGCAGGCTATTTCAGCTCAAAAGCTTTCTCTGAATTCCATTTAGGAGTGACTCCACCTAGCCTGTATACCTAACACTGTTGTATAGATATGAACCACATTTAAAAATCACATAACACACATCATCTTTGCCTGCACTTGATTTTGCTTAGTCCAAAATACAGAAAGCACAGGAAAGACAGCAATGTGGATTTAAGGTGATGTATCCTCCCTAACACAGATCACAACAGACTGCTAGACACAACAACCCATCCTAAGATACTTCTGAAATGCAGAGTATACAAAATGAGCTGAAGAAAAAAATAAGCCATAAAGATCCATAAAGATAACTAAGTGTCAGAAGGCTTATGGCTTACAAACCTTTCTGGTGTCAGACTAAGACAGCACACACATTGAGCAGTCCAAATAACCCCTGCAGAGCTTCTGGCAGGTCACTCTTCATAGTAAATAGCTATGCAAAAAAGAGGCAGAAAGCAACAAAACCAGCGTCCCCCAAAAACAGGAAAACATAAAAATACCAGAACTCACCAATAGGTCCACAGCAAGAAAACTTGAGAATTTCATATCCTGCTAAAATTATACAGGCTACTTTTTTCCCTTATGAATATTTTGCCAAAACTTTAATTTTCAGTTGAAAGAGGAAATTCTCCTGTGATTTGAGGAATTGGTAGTCTGAGAACTATTCAAAAATCCCCAGTTATTCACTTCTGCACAGCTGAGAAAGTAAGCTGTCATTCCTTTTATTTCCAGGACAGAAATGAAACCAAGTGTTTAAGATCAAATAATTACACTAAATAATTACTCAGTACTTTGAGCTTCATCTGTACATCATGCAGTTAATAACACTGATGCAAAGACACATTCCAAGGTTAAAACTATTTGCCTCCAGAAATCTGCAGCTCTGCTTCCATGTAACACTGGAGAACTCTAGTGACACCATTTTCAACAGCTAAGTATTCCTTTTTTTCATTCATCAGAACAGCATGAGTTACAGGACTTAAGCGTGACAGTCCTTACAGGTCTGAGCTGCAAAACCACTAACTATGGTTAAAAATGTACCTCTAGTATTTATTCATGTACTAGAAGCTAATTTTGTGAGTAAATTAGGATCACCCAGTTAACTAAGTCCTAGAGATGGAAGACACACATAACCTTCCCTTGTCCTATGGCAAACATTTGGCAGAGGTTTAAAGTATTATCAGCCCAACACAATGTATTCTCTGAAGTGCAATTCACTGAACAGAACACTGACCAGCTTTTCCTCCAATAATTACTCCAAAGTCACATAAAGGATTTCCAATTGTGAACACTTTCTCCTGTCAGAGCTGTATTGCAGCTTTCAAACACTGGATTTGGTACTTCAAGCTCAGTACTGTGACACCACTCAGCAACTTCCCTTAAAAATACAGCTTTTCAAAATAACTAAGACTTACAGAACGACTGACATTTGGTAGATGACTATCCTTATCACTTTTTGTTTTATTATTTATTAATTACTGGAAATAGGGTATGCTCCAATTCCAGTAGACTTTGCTCACACTGCAGAAGTTCTGACTCCCACCAGACTATTATTGACCTTCAAGCCCTAATTTACTCAGCTTCTTGGAGCTCAGGAACCTATCTGCATTTACTACAAATGCAGCAATAAGAAGAAAGTAGCTCATGTGTAAAAAACCAACCAAACTGAAACTGCTAAATACTTATTCCATTTAGCCATACAATAAGCATATGCCTCTGTTTCAAAGACAAATGTGGAAGCAGTAAATATGTCAATCATTTAAATACTCTTATATTAGACAGGATTAAAGTTTAACTGTGAGCAGAGAAGATTGGATGCCAGACTTGAAATAACACGTTGAGTATTTTCTCCAGTTCCCTTTTGAAACAGAACTACTCTTCTGAGAGTGACTCAAGTCCTAGAGTGACTCAACTCAGAGATGAAGAGGCAAGACACAGATGACATGTTCTCCAGATTAGTAATGGAGCAGGTTTCCATAGCAGGGTAAAAAGGGCAAGAACGTACAGACAGACTGAGACAGGACTAATCTTTTCCTATTTCTAATAAGAGGATGTTCTTGATAAATACAAAGAAGGAGGATAATTAATTTGATATCATGTAACTTACAGAAACTTGCTCAGAAGTGCAGAGTCCTTGCAGAAAGTCTGATAATTCTTATAACAAATGTCAGGAGCAATTCTTTTGTCATAAAACACTTTTGCCATACAGAGAAACAGGCACAAGGCACAACCTGGAATATTTCTTCACTCTCAAGTACAGACGCCACAAATTTTTTGACCTCACATCTCAGTTAGTGTGTGTTTTCTCCTTGGATACACAACACCCAACCAAGGTACTGAATGACATTACAGAAACCAGGAATTAACACATGGACTGATTGTTGGATCAGTTTTGTTCTACTGCCTACAGAGGCACAACAAAAGAAGATCCTTCTGTGACCAGAGCCAGTGGACCAGTTCTGCTTTCTAAGAGCTTTAACTGTTACACTTATGAGCAAGCTATACAAACTCTTCAGTAAGTTAAAGCTAGTAATTAATTATAGGATAGAAGCTGCATATCCTAACTGCAAGATCAGTTTAAGGTCTCCCTTGGACAGAGATCTGTCCTAAGCAAAGACTAAACACAAAAGACTTTCCCACTCCATAAAAATTCCTTCTCACCAGGCTCTGTTGGGCTTAGTCTTTCCTGGATACACACCTGAAGCCCCAATTCACAACATGTCTCAGCTTCAGGGTCCTTCATATTCTTACTTAGAAAGTGTCCCAGCTTCAGCTGGGAGGGAGGCACGAGCCTGGCTCTCAGCCAGACAAATCAATTCAAGACTCCTTAAACAGAGGGTAGAGTCAGGTGTCCCTTCTACCCATTTATTATGGCAACAAGTCTGTAATTTAAAAATTCTGAAAGGGGAAGACAACCTATGGAGAGATGCTATGAAGCCCTTACTCTGGGTAGTTGGTCAATATATCCTTTTTCCCCCCCATTTTCCAATCAGCTGGATTTAGACAAGCTTGTTATCTAGTCCACAGAGAGGCAGGCATTAGTTCCAGCTCTTAGTGATGTTTACACTACCTAATTTTATCTGATGAGTAAATAGTTTAAGCTCTTAGCTTAAGCAGTCTGAATGATCTTTTCAGGATCCAATATTTGTTAAAAAAAGGAAAAAAAATGAAACTGCAAAGCTTATGTTTGAGACCTTGAGTAGAAAGTCTCACCCTGACAAGGTTGTCTGTCGACTCTCAGCTTTCACATCCGCTTCTCACTACCCAGACTTTAAAGCAACTGGACTCCTGCTTCTGCACAGGAAATCTGATGAATTTTCAAGCCATTCTTACACTCCCACATCCTCTCATGTACTCTGTGTACTGAGACAGCACAAGATCTTTGTTCAAAGGGTACTTGTAGATGCCATCATCTCCAGAGGCATTTTTCCTACATTTAATGTGGAAGTTACAACCTCAGCCAAAACACAACAATTTTTTCTATATTACCCTGTATTGGAGTAACAAAGGAAGCATTTAAGAACAAGTCTTACATTTTTCTGCTTAAGCAAAATTACAAACTCCAATGTTCAAATATTCACACACATGTTCTAGAGATTGCAGCAAGGCACTTAGTTCATGCTTTGAAATCAAACTTTACCCTGGAACAGAAGTCAAATAATAATAAAAAAAACCAAAACCAAACCATTATTATTTATTTAGAGATGCGTCACAATACAAAGCTTTTTTGCTATTCTGAGGCTAGAAATATTTACTTCAGACTAACAGATTGTGAAGAACCACTTTCCATGAAGAAATACAGCCACAAAATTCAAATTCCACACATGAAGAAAAGGAACTGTATCACACAAAACTGTGAAATCATAGCCAGCATAATTCTGGTAGACACAAAATTGTTGTATTTAAGCAAAACTCCAACAACAGACATGTATAGGTAGCGGCTTTCCTTCATCCAATTATCATTTATTTCAGGCAGATGCCAGCACATTCAACAAGAATAACATCAGCACAAGCACTTCAAGCATCCTGAAAAAAGTCCTAGGACCACCAACTTTAGGAGTATCACTGAAAACCAGGGATAAATTGTACAAGTATGTGTAACCAGAGTTGAAATTACGGTGCCTGGCTCCTACAATCTCCAAATTTAGATCAGGGACTCCATCGGACCATGTGATGAGAGAGCTGCTCTGCAGGCAGAGCGTGCTTTAGGCTGCTCCTCCCTGAGAACCCCACAGGGCCCTTCAGCACCGTGCAGCCAGAGCACGGGCAGTGCACACACGAGGTTAATGTTCAACCAAACCACAGGCTCAGAGCTCCTCAGAAAGGCAGGAATGGGAAGAGTGTGTGACAGGAAATGAGTGCTGGAAGCCCAGCACGAGCTCCAGCCTGGAGAGGTACAAAGGGAAGCACACACACCATGGATGTGTAATTCCAGCAAGGAGCTGCATCCATCACGTGGTGCTGCAGTGCTCCTCTGTCCAAGGACTGTGATTCAGTGCCTACAGGGTGTGTTGGACTGAGTACAGATGCAAAAGTTAATTGCACACCCTAGATGTGTCTGGCTGCTGACAGAAGAAGGCTACACACACAGACAATTAGGAGCACTCAGAAAAGTTAAATCATCAGCTCAAACAGGACTGACTGAGCCTTGCTGGCCTCACTCAGTGCAAGTGCAGAAAGCTCCCATATCTCTCTCAGAAGGAGTCTCAGAGTAAGTAAAGCTAGTTAACTTTCACAGTGTTTAGTTTGAGGGTCACCATGCCCAGCATGGGCTAAAACAAACATTACCTACTATGGAATTATTTGTATTGCCATTCATGAACTCACACAATTTATCAGGGACATCTCATGTGGCAAAGACACTGCCAAAGAACTGGATGATTTATGGGTGTTCTTATAGCAGAAATCTCTTATAGCAGGACCTTTCCAGCAACAGATATTTTCCAGCAATCTCTGAATACTGGAATGTGACAAAAACAACACAGAGGAAGTATAAGGATAAATCTTGTTAATAAAGATATGCTTCTCACTGTGGCTGAACTACAAAATTTCTTTTGCCTAATGGTATTGTCATAAGCACCAAAGAAAGCTCACTAACAAAAGGAGGGCTGACTTCACAAAGAGCGGTGCAAAGCCCCTTTGCATGAGCAAGAGGCTTCCAGTAGTTTTCTTGTCTTTAAATAAAAAATAATCTGACTTTCAATAATTTAGTAACAAGACAAATATTAACTTATTCATTGTCATGTCACTCAAATCTAGAAATGGATGTTGGCCTTCTGGGCCTCATCTCATTTTTGTGCAAATTGTTATTTTCTTAAAAAGACAAGTATCAACAAAAATAGTATTAAAAACAAAGCCACCAACAATGACTAAGATCTTCCAGATCTGAAAGTATGAAAAGGTCTCACTTGCATGTACTTTCAGTTAATGTATCACTGCAGAGAAACTAAAGGAGTCCCATATCCTATTACTAACTTTGCTTCTATCTTATAAACATGTTTTATGAGGAGTCATTCAGCTACAGAAACTCAGTCCAGTTGCTGCAGTAACTAGAGAAATATGCATTTGATCCCTGGTTTTTACTACAACTTCCTATTTGCTTCCAGGTAATTAACACTGCCATACCTCAGTTCCTTATCTTATCTTCCTTCATGATAAGGAAACACCAAGAAGAGAAGGACTTTAGCCAGGTGTGTTGTCTTTGAATTCTGCTACAGCAAGAGCTGGCAGAGCAGCAATGGATAAAGGCAAAAGCACAGAAGAGGCTGTTTAGTGACCCTCCAGGCAGTCACTGAGGATACTCCATGTGAAGCACACATGCAGAATACCCCCAAAATCTCTGCACTACATCACATTACAGACAGAAGTTGCTGAAGCAATACAGACTCCAAAGATCAGATACTGCACTCCAATCCAGCAAAGATATTCATGTTAAACTCTCATCCATCAGCCTGAAAAATAATGGAAGTTACTGTTTTACTGCTGAAAACTTGAGCTTCTTAAGCCTTTAAGTAAAGGCCCTACAGACAGTAAGAAGTTAACTAATCATTTGAGACAGTCCAGTCTAATCCTGGACATAAACAGTAACTTCACTTTAAATATGCATGTTATAGTTAAAGAAAAATCTTTTATTAAGACTGTTTTAATTATAAAATCACTCAAGTGTTCCATACTGCTGATCCATCTATCCTTTCATAAAGATGACAAAAATAATTTTTAAGAAAGGGAAAAGATGCACATGTTAAACAATGTGCTTGAGGGGAAAAAAGATTATGCAGATCAAGCAACTTCACCATTGGCTACTGCTGGATTATCAGAGAGGAATGTCCTAATATGTCCTGTAGTTAGAACACATTTCTTAAAAAACAACACTGAACCTACACTGGGACAATTTCCTAAAATGAAAAATGAGCATGAATGCACAATTTGCATTTTAGTAAGCATATTTAATGTACAGTATAAGCTGCTCCCATGGAAGAAGCCTTCAAGCAAAATAAATTTGTGTTTAGGCCATTAACAAAATCCACAAATTCTATCCTCTCTCATACAAGAGTCTATAACAAGTCTGTAGAACTAGTGAAGAATAAACCACACCTGGAAAAGTAAAACCAGCTTTTTGTTTTGCTAGTCAGCCAGACTATCCTCCATGACCATGAACAAAACAGAGAAGTCATTAAGCAGTTCATGAGACCATGAAAAGCATTCTCAAGAGCCAGGCAAGGAAACACGGGTAGTTCAGAAAGGTGGCATCTCTGACTCCGGCTCCACGTCACATTCCTGACAGATGGCAGAGGGCATGAGCAGCTATGTTCCTCTGCCTACTCTGAAACCAGCAAATAAAATGTATCACAAGCGAAGATACAAAACCTGTAACTTCAGGCACACAGACCTTGCCCTAAAAGGTATCACATCCTGTTATTACCTGAATACAACGATAACAAGAACTAGTTCACTCAGAAACCTGATATTTGAGGCAGTTTCTGGAGCCCCATGTGCTGCCTTTGTGCACACACATGGCACCACAAGAGCGTGACAGGAAAATAAACTCTGAGGAAATAATGTCTTCCTTACCTTAAACTCTTGTACACACTACCAAAGTTTGTATTATCATAAGGAATTATCAAACATTATTTTACAGACTTTTAGTTTCTTCCACTGAGCACTCTGCCTGCAATGGGAAAGAGCTGCTTCAGCACTCACTTGCGTCAAGGATCACTGTTTCAAAAAGGTACACTGGGGTAGTGCCAGGCCACTGAAGCAGATTTATTTCAGAAAACAGAGCTATAACTTTTCTACTAGACAATAAAAGCTACTGCTTAAAGGCAGTGATTCTCAACCTCCTTCCAACTGCAGCTCTTCCTACTTTTTGTCATAATGAGCCCTAACTCTGGCAGCCCAAAGGCAGAACTCTGACTTTACTTCCTCTGAGATGTGAATGAGAGCAGGGGAATGGCAAACAGGATCACTTCTCAGCACACCAACTCAGGCACAGTTACTGCACACACTGAGCGACAGGAAGTTCAGAAGATCCACAAGGTGAAAAGAAGTGTACTTAAGACCAGATAGGGACAAAAAAGATGTGGAGGAGAGGGACAGAAAAAGAGACACAGCCAGAAACCAGCCCACAGATGGCTATACCTGACACATTCTACTCTTCAGGATGCTGCTGTTGATGGGAACTTTTCACTATAGTTACTGCACCCTGGGCTCCCATAAAGCTGCTGTCTTGCACCCACGAAAGAAGGACAGGTCTAGAATTTCTCGTTTAATTGAATTAATATTTCATACCATCAATTTTATGGCTGTCAAAGTTTTCCATTGCAAGTCCTAGAAAGTTAATAAAATGCTTAAATACAAGATATACATTTCACATCTTACACTACTTTAGGTATTTACAATGGGAAAAAGCCATGAGGCAAAGAACCCTAAACATCATGCACCCTTACATAAAAACTGCTCTAAATTACACTCAGCCACATCAGCACCTTTCCTAAGTTAACACAGAGACTGCTCTACAGAGAGCAACAGAACAGTTTAGTGTTTTAACCTGAATCTATTGCTACCTTTCATCGGAAATCAGAGCTCCACAAAAGTTTTCT
Source organism: Zonotrichia leucophrys gambelii (assembly GCF_028769735.1). NCBI lineage: Eukaryota > Metazoa > Chordata > Aves > Passeriformes > Passerellidae > Zonotrichia > Zonotrichia leucophrys. The sequence goes on from NC_088171.1 coordinate 143,844,563, forward strand.
TAACTATGAAATCTTTTGAAAGCTTGAGTATTAATAATGCTTTAATGCATTCTATTATCTATGTGACTATTCATGACTTTGTATCTGCCACAGGCTGCCTGCTCCCTCACCTTCACCAGGCTCCTCTGGTGTGCAAGCATTGTTATCACGCATATTCAAATCAGTAAAGCACTCAAGAGTTGCAACACAGTTTAAAGTCAACACCATAAACACCATTACCAACATGCAAATTCATAGCTTTCAGCCTTCTCCTTAGTGTGCTGAAGAATAAAAAACTTACTTTTGGCCTGTTTACTCTTTAAAAATGCCTAGCTGGATATTTTAATAGAAAATGAGCACTTCGGAAATGACTGACCCTTAAGACTTTGCTTCCGCTTTCAAAAATTCTAACCAAGTCTACTTTTCCCTATTTATAGAATCGATACTCAGAGGCTAAAATAGACACTATTAAAAAGCAAGCAACTCCAGATCCTCAGCTTAGTTAAGAAAGACAAAAAAATGTCCTATAACTATTTGAGGAGAAGAGACCAGGCCAAATAATACAAGTCTGGGAGAAATCTCTGTATATGGAAGTAAGCCCCTGGGCAAATTATTCAAATATGAATAAACTTTGCACTTACCTGAGGGGAAAATGAAGAAAAATCTGCAGCTACCAGCCTTGTTCTTATAAATCTCTTAACTCAGAACTACTCCAAATATTAATTTATACAGCTGTACTGTATCACAGTTAAGAGCAGACAGGCTTTCAGCTTACCTCTGTAACTTGACTAAAAGGGGAAGTTAAGCAAGTCCCAGTATCTGTTCAGTCAGTCTAGATTAATGTACTTGTACTGTTAAAGATTCTTTAATTTACACTGTCTCTAGGTAGCTATAATTACAAAGAAATGCAGAAGAGTATTTTTAATTGGCAAAGAAGTCTTGGCAGTTTGTTCTTTTCCATGGTAGAAAAGAGATAAAAATCAAGGGATGCCATTCCTGGATGCCTTCATTGAGGAGATAGCATACAAACTGTTAAGCAATTTTGTGGTACATATATGAACAGGCAAAGAAAAAGGTTGAAAGGTACTGAATTCAATACCTCCTTGAAGGGGAAGGGAGTCTCCCATTATATTCTAAAGTACATACAAAACTAATTTTAAACTGGCACAACTGTACAGAATTCAAAGGCAGGCATCAGGGCAATCAATCTCATGTTACTCCTGAATCAGTCTGACAGTGAAGATTGCTTGTGACAAAGATCACAGGATTAAATTTATCTCCAAGTTTTTATTTAAAGCATTTGGCTTCACAACTTTGATGGGAGGATATCCTATAAAAGGTATCTGCAAGACAGTAAGTGCTCCTACCTTAAAGATCTGTTCTGTCATCAGACCTGAAAATGCTCACTTCTCCTCCCAACAAAAATGAGGTTAACTGGCCTGAATTACCAGCTTTGGCTTTCTTTGAAAAACATCTAAAAGCAGGAAAGATGCCAGAATTTCTTAGGACAGTTACAGACATAACCCATTCAGGTCCTCACAAGTAACTTGTCACTGACAACCATTTATTGAGACTGGATTAGTAAGAATTATTGCTACTTCTTTACAAGCCTGATACTGTCAGAGGAAAAGCCTTGAGATAGAAGGCTTTGAGACTTAAAACCACTGAAATTGAAAATGAACATAATGAACTATAAACTCTGAACAAAACTACTGCAAATTTATTTAGGCTGAGGAGGAGGAACTGGACAGAGGTAGGGGTAGGAGGCAATATTAACCACTTTATCACCAGCCCCCATTATCTCCCAGGGGAAACAGGAAGACACATCTTTTATTACTGTACTGCACAGAAAAGTTAGCTCTGAGCAAGCAGGAAATTTTAAAATATATATAAAAATCAGGAGGGGGAAGGCTGTCATGCCAGGAACACAGTTAAAGCCATGCTGTAAATGATGTAAGTAGTTCCAAGAAAGCAGCTGTAGTTATGGGTTATGTAGCAGCCTGTCTTTCCACCAAAGTCAAAACTCCATCAATGTCTGTGATAAAACAGAGGAGTTAATACAGATATTAAATCCTGCAAGTGTCAAGTACTTGCAGGATTTAATATCTGTGTACACTTACACCTTTCCCCCATCTAACCATCAAAAAGAATCTCAACTTTCTTGTTCACAGATTACAGTTAAAACTACAATTTTCATCAACCACCTTTAATTCCAAAGGCATTGCCATTCACACCAATGCCTCAGCCTAACTCCAACCCCAAGCACACACAGCCCTTGACACAAAAATCATGACAGTCAGTCAACATGTTACAGTCACATACTCAAACAGATTTCAGTTTTACTTCTCATGTTTATTCAACACAATCCCTCCCAACTCCTCAGAATAAATCAAGGTTTCTTTCCCATGGACTTTACTCTTTAAAGACTGCAACACCATAGAGACTGTCAAGTACTCAGAAATTCCCCATAAAACTCAGCTCTGCCACCATGGACACTTACACAGTGAGACTGTCTTATCTTCTGAGTTTACACACCAGAGATTTATTATCAGCTGAGTTTTAGCTTTGTTTCCTTCTCTTTTTTCTAGCCTTCATACCTATCTAACCTATCTATTTTCTAACCTATCTTCCATACAGCTGAGGCTAGACCTCATACTTAACCTCACTTCAAGCTGCATCATGGGAAGAAAAATACAGTCCATTCTCATGAGAGAGTTTCATATGTAGATGTCTAAAGTCAGGTCTAAGCAAGTGGTGCTTAATGAATACCAAGATAAAAAGAAGAAAAAAAAGTATTTTTTCCTTGTACAACACAACTGCAAAAAGAATTTGCTGGTATGTGTAATTTTTTTTTTTCCTTTCCCCAGACACCTTTTACAGGACTATGTCAGTTACTTAAACAGTAGCCAGCAAAATGTGCTGCAGTGCAGTTGGGCCAGCCATCATTTCCTGCTCATCTTTACACACATGCACAAAAAGCTGCTACTCAGCAATCAAAATCCTTGTAAGTTGAAAAAAAGTCACTTACAAATATTGCCAAATTATTGTTTCAGTTATAGGCACAATTTAGATCACTTTTATACTAAGATACAGTTTAGGGTTTGTGATTCTTTGAGAATATGACAACTACAATGACTGTGATTCCCAATTTTATTTAAACAGAACAGTCTGTCAGCACTATCTGTGAGACCAATAGTTAACACAAATTTGCTTTGAGACAACAGGTTAGTAAACCAAGGTCTCAAAAAATGGCTACAGTGCAGAGACAAGTCACATTTGCAACAGATTTCTGAAAGGATCAGAAGCACAGCATTGGTTTGAAGGAAATCTGATCCTGGAAGGATGTCCTGCTTAACTTCTTGGTAGGACTTATGTTTAACATGAAATGTAAATCAACAAAATCTTGGATCTTTAGGATATTCCACAACTGCCAGCAGTACATATGCCTGCAGTTTCCCAAGCTACTTTCCCTGGCAGCACAGAGAATATATAAAGCATAATGAGTATGAGTTAAACTCTAGCTTTCCTTGACAACATGTCATTGACTGCCTCTGATGGACTTCAGATTAGGCCAAACTGTTCATCATTTTTAGCGGGAGAAAAGTTCATTTCAATTCTCTCAGTTGAGAAGATTAAACTACGTGTTTATGCAACTACTGCTTCTTTCCTAATAGTAAAGGAGGGCAAAAGCTATACAACAGATCAAAACATTCACAAGTCCAAAAATTAACTTGCTTTAACTTGTTTTTCTGATTCTGAACTACTCAACAGCACAAAAACAGAACTCAGATTATAAATGCATAAGGCAAAATCAACACACATCACCAGACCAGAGAAACATCTCAAAACAGATTTTCCCAACACATCACTTCCTGCCAAGAAGCACAGAATCAGAATGGCTTGGATTCAAACACTTTTAAAGATCATCTAGTCCAATACCCTGCCATGGGCAGGGACATCTTCAACTAAATCAGACTTGCTCAGACCTGGCCCTGAATGCTACCAGGGATGGGGGTTTACTGCCTCCCTGGGCAACCTCTGCTGGTGTTTCATTATTCTCATTGCAAAACATTTCTCCCTTAGTCTAAATCTCTTTTAGTTTAAAACCATTGGTCTTGTGCTAGCATTACAGGCCCATGATGAAAGCCTGGCCCCGTCTGTGAGAACATCTAACAAGTTCTCTCTGGGTGCTGGAAGGTGCTCTAAGGTCTCCCCAAGGTCTTCTCTTCTCCAGGATGATCGACCCCAACTCTCTCCACCTGCCTTTAAAGAAAAAGGGCTTCATCCCTCTGTTTTTATGGGCCTCTTCTGGACTCACTCCAACAGGTCCATGTCTTTGCTGTGCTGATTTCTCCTGAGCTGGACACAGTATTCCACATGAGGTCCCATGAGAGCAGAGCAGAGGGACAGAACCACCTCCCCTGACCTGCTGGCCCTGCTGCTGGGGATGCAGCCCAGGACACTGGCTCTGGGATGCAGATGCACATTGATGGCTCATGCTGAGCTTCTCATCCACCAACACCCCCAAGTCTTTCAGGGCTGCTCCGAACCCTCCATCCCCAGCCTGCAGCGATACCAGGGCTTGCCTGGACCCAGGTTCCAAACTTTGCACTTGTCATTGCTGAACCTCATGCTGCTCTGGGCAGCAACACACTCAGAACACTGTGCTGCCCTCCACATCCATTGGGAGCCCAGCAGATCTTCCAATGCCCAGTGAGATGTACTGGGTTGCTTCCTGGTCAGCCAGGATGGTCCGAGGAATGTCCCCACTCCAGCCTTGGCCTGCTCTCACTGCCCAGAGCTGCTCTCTGCTGACCACAGCACCCCTGACACCTCCCACAGTGCCCTGAGCCTCAAGCAGTTCAGTATCACTAGGAGAGCACCCCAGGAGATGTGATGGGGTGTAGAGACAGCCTTGTCACTGACCCAGCCTGGCAGCTGGAGAAGGGTGGGGAGAAGCACCAAACACCTTTGCAAACCCACACAGGAAGTGCAGGGCTCCCTCAGCCAGCACTGGGCTGGAAATCAAACCCACAGCAGCCCTAAGGTGGAGCCTGGGGGCTGGGGATGGATAGGAAGCTGTGGTGTAGTGGGAAGTTGGTTGTGCTGTTTTATTTAGGTTTTTGCTGCACATTTCCTTTTCATTTTTTCATGTAGCATGTTGAACTACACGCAGGCTATTACTGTCAGGAAAAAAAGCAAAACCAACAAAATTGCTACAAAAAGTCAGTTTACACAATATTTTAACTACTAACAGGAATCACTACAACTAAAAACCCTGAACTACATCTGGTGGCAGAAAAATCCCACTTTCATGCAGCAATACCCACCAAGTTCTGTTTCGTGCAGATCACTATCAACAATTCAGTTTTTATAGTATTCTCACAAAAGAAAGAAAACACTACTGGCACGGAAAAGTAACCACAAAATAAATACAGCACTACCTTTATACAGGTTTGTACAATCCTATACTAAACAATACTAACAGGGTAAGTGCAGCTCTGTTTGAAAATTACAGCAGCTGTTAATCAACAAGTATTTTCTGCCCTTCTCTCCCTCCACTTTTAGCACTGTTAGCATCACACAAACAAAAGAGGGAGAACTTGTTTCCTTTCCATTCAGCAGGTTAACCTGCTCCTCCTGCTGTAGCAAAAAACCCCAAAAATCCTCCAATTGAAGCTTAATGCAGTCACAAAATCTGGATTTGCAGAGCAGAAATGCAAACAAGGTGACTGATGCCAGTATGTAGGTGATGAGGGGTTTGATTAGAGTCCCACATCAGCAGCTTTAGAAAATCACCTTCCACCCTGAAAAGTGATACATAAATAACCATTCAGCATCTTTTGTAATGAAGACTACCACAGGAATGATACGAGATCCTCACTTAGGGCTACTTCAGAAACAGCTCTCAAGGTACAGGAGTTTGTATCTAGTGGCCTTTAATAACCAAAGGTGATTGCCTTCCTTCACTCTCTATTCTTTGGTGTCAAAAAAATCTCACAATCAGTATCACAACAGCACTACCACAGCTTTGAACACATTAATTTTTAGCACTGATACAAGAATAAGTACAGACATCTTCATATTTTTACAAAAATTATAAACTCAAGTATTGCTTAAATCTGAATATCCTCATTGTAACGAGATTTTTTTTTCATGGAATATCCTTTCTTTGTCTCAATACTTGCTAAAATCCTAAGACAAAGAAAAGCCCTGAATTTTCTCTTTAAACGTTAAAGGACCTTGACACTGAGCACAGACTATCACCCATTACACTCACATGTAATAAATGCAAATGGGTGTTTTTTGCAATGTACAAACAGTCAAAATGATTCACACAAAGTACTCACCTAGTCCAAGAGCAGGTATTTAGGAAAGTATCCCTGGGACCACTTCAGAGGTAATGCAAAGACTGAACTACAAGTTACCCCTGCACATTTGATATGAACATCTTCAGCCTCTCCAACCAATAGTGACAGCAAGTGCCACAGCCCAGTTAGGTACTGTATGAGAGGAGGGGGAACACCAGCCAGATTTATTTTACGGATATTGCCTGATAACTGGGTGCCAACTTCCAGTGTTGTGAAGAAAAGTTCCTGATTCTGTCAGCCAGTGCTGTATCATTTATTAAATATACCTTTACCACATTGCCTTTCAATTTCCTTAAAATCAAGGTCTAAGGTAATCAGTTTAGCAAACTACATTTAAATGCTAAAATTTCCAATTACCTTACACATTAGCTTGGTCTATAAAAATCAGACATAGATGTTAGTTTGCTAGCCAAGAAACTAGGTCAACCATTGACTGAAATCCATGCAGACACAATCTCTGCAAACAAGCAGAAAAAGGCAGTGATGGTATAGTAGGGTTTTGTTTGCTTCATTTGGACTCTTCAACCTTTATCAGAACAAGGCTGATCTACAGAAGCTCCAAGGAATTTCTTTGATCTATTCCTAAAGCCCTGGATGACTGTACTTTTTTAAATGGCACCTGAACAGATCACTAAACCAACACTGAGCCCACAAGGTTGCAGCTTTAACCAAGTCCATCTTCTGCCACCATCTCCTTCCATTCCCTGAAGGTCTCCCCTTGCTCACCTACCCTGTAGCTCCAGCTGGAGCACAACAGACCAAGAGCAAGAATGTACTGCAGAAGTCCTGCATCAGCCACCAACCAGGTCTCAGCTGCCTCCCAACATTTTGCTCCTACTATCAAAGTACTGGGAATCACCACTGGCCTCAGCTGCCATGAGAAACTGCTTGTGTGGTTGTGCAAGTCCCTCCCCTGGCTCAGAGGCGTCACCAGTCACGATTTGTGCTGACTTTTTGGAGGTTTTTTCTTGGTTTTTTACTTATTATAGAACTTTACTGCAGTACATTGTCCATACCCCCAGTCAAGGGGAAACAAAAGCAGCTACAGTAATGCCATGAAGAAGGTATTTTTCCTGGGACTATGGATTATATTAGAAAAAGTGGAATAAAGAAAGACATCTTCTGTTCCTTAGCTAGCATACTGTTTTAGACAAAGAAAACTACCATAAACCAAGAAGTTTAATATTCATGATAGCAACTTTGGTTTCTACATGTGTATTGAATACAAATTTATTTTGGAACAACAGATGACAGGAATAACCATATTCAGACCTCTTAAGTGACAAAATGATTAAAGTATCTATAAAAATGGAGAACCAGCAGTATTATCATCCTCCTATCCACACTTCTCCTGTTTTCACACCTGAATCCATCACCTCAAACTCTCCTCTGACACCAGCAAGGATACAGAGCATTTTGTTCTCATAACAAAAAAACATGCAGAAGGAAGAAGGGGATTTGAATCTCCTTTGGACTGAGATGATTTAAATGAGAGGGCAGCTTACTTCAGTTGTAGTGGCACACAAGATGTGATTACATGCAGTGTCTTTCCCATACAGAGCCCTCTGCAAAGGTCTGCTCTAAGTTCAGAACAGGAGAGCAGCCTACATTTCATGTTTCCTTCCTTCTGAAAGGTTGAGTCACATCCCTAGGTCTCCTTTTAGAAAGCTAAAAACCATGGTAAAAGAAAAAAAAAAAAACAAAAACTTCAACAGAAAAGCCTTGCATTCAGGGGAAGACACAGAACTGCCAAAGGCCACAGCTCAATTCTTTGGCTCATCTTCTGCTGTGTCAGACAAGAGAACTGCACACCTTTTTTCCTGCTCAAAGCAAAACCTGTGCTCTTCACAGCCAGACAACTTTCTCAAAGGATTTCCAAGATAAATGAAAGGCGTTAACATTTATGAGTGAATAATGCAGACAAATTCCTCATTTGGAATACAAATTACTCCATTTGCTGCATTTAAAATAAAATTAAAAAAAAAAAAAACAAACCCAACCACCCTCACATGGGAGAAAGCAGACAGATCAACTAGCTAGAAAGACAAAATCTTTTACACAGCAAGTTCAAAAGTATAAAATTAAGATCTGTATTTATTTCCTTTGCTCTCTCTAGCACTTTAAATAAAATATTTTAAGCCAGGACTGCCAGAGATGAAACAGTTCTTGCCTTACTTCCTGTGCTCTACCAACAGCAACACCACTGGCTAACATGGGTAAATTCACTGGTTAAAACTACTACAAGCCCACAAGTTGTTTGTTTGAAGTCTGGACCAGTTTCACCAGCCTGTTTTGTGTGGCCCAACCAGTGCACAGGCTGGGGCAAGCAGAACTGTGAACTTAGCTAAGTCCAAGCTTTAGATGACTGCTTCTATTTATGCAATAGACAACTACAGTTCTTTCCATCACGCTGAAACAGATGGACCTTTTCAAATCACCTGCCCTGCACATCTGTATGACCAGAACAATTAAGCAACTGGGATTAGAGCAACTCACTCAACAAAAACAAAACAAAAACAAAACCAAAAAAATCTCAGATCAGCTGGTGCAGCTGTTTCTATCACATACTCCATCTACTGAATTCTGAAAAAAATATTTGCATATCCCAGAGTATTTAATATCATGTGTTTAAATAAATATTTTATATTGATGTATTATAAATAGTATATTTACAAGCATTATGTAATAGCATATGCATAGCGAGACAGAAGCTGGTCCATGAGACAAATGCAAATATAATCATTTTCTTATAAATATGATAAGCACATAGAACAGATCCCCTATTACCAGGCAAATAGACTAGATAACACATTTCCATCTTTTCTGTTCTGGGTAAGTCAAAGGTACCAATATTACTGTTTCAATCTTTATATGTGCTGCAGCTTTCTATAAACACAGGTTAGATAAAATACATGGAAGTCAATAGAAAGAGGTGCAAGTCCCATTAAGGTGGGACAGTTCTGGGGCTGAACCTCCACAAGTGTTTTTCAAAATAATTTCTTTGAAGTGCAGCTAGCTATTAAAACAACAATGCAGCATGTTTCCAAACCATGACCATACTGTTTCTATTTAAAGATTAAATCAGTCCCACTTCATAAAGTACAGAGAGTCAGCTACTTGTCACAGGTGCTACAGGCAAAGGAGGAACTATCACTAAGTTTCCAAGCTGAGGACAGGGCTCCTGTGTCAGAGACAAACTTCACCTACAGGCTTCTTTTTGTAAGCAATCTACTAAATTTGGATGAGGAAGGATATTGATTCCACCTGTCTAAGAAAAAAAAAAGCTTACTTTTTTCAAACTTGCTCAAGAAAAGCTACAAAAGCCAAGACAGATTTTTAGAATTACATATAACCAAGAAATGCATAAATGTATTCCAATGTAAAATCTCAGGCAGTAGATGCTGAACTTAGTTCTTCTCAAATGATATTAGAAAAGTTTATGGTATTGACCTTGAAGATCAGCTTCACTGCAAAAGTAATTTTTTCCTCCCTAAAAGCACTGCTTTGGAAAAGAGTAGTGTCTCACAAAGAACAGAAGTCTGCTTCTGCACTACAAACTTTACCCAAACCCAAAAGAAGTATTTGTCAGAAATGCAAACCAGACTACTACAGTCTGCCCCAATTACAAGTACTGAGAAACGCTGAGAACCAGCATAAAGGAAGAACGGAAAAAAAAAAAGAAAGAAAGGAAGCCATGTCCTATTCAACAAGGCATCCCCAATTCCAAAACACAGTTCAAAGAAAACCTCTCTGGACTCCTGGCCTGACTGGCCCTGAATTCAGAACTGATAAACAGGTTCCCCATCAGGAGCAGAGGGCTTGGCACTAGGAGATCTTTAAGGTCCCTTCCAACCCACAGCATTCTATGATTCTATGAAAAATTCAAACAACTTCCTTTTCAGGCAGTTCTAGGCTCAGCTTTGCAGAGATTATAACAAATATTAATGATGCTAAATGAAAGAAGCAGTAGAATAACAACCAGACCTACTGTACTACCCAATTAAACTCTACTAATAGCTCTTTTTTGTTACTCTAAACTTTCTGGCATGGGAGCATTCAGGGGAAGCATAAAGCAGAGAAAAGTATGGTTGGTAAGAGCAAAACAAAACACAAAGAATGTTATCTATGTCAGATATTTCCTGAAGTCCAAGCAAGAAGAGCCTTTTACGTAAGTGCTAAATAAAAGATGATAAGGAAGGACAGAGCAGCGAGAGTGGAACTGTCTGAGCAGACCTAAAACCAGAGCACGAACCCCACCTTGCAGTGACTTGTGTGACAGCACTGCAGGCAGGACACAGCCTCCACAGTCCCTCTAGGAGCCAGCCCTGCAAGAGCAGCCTCAGCAATTCCTGAGGCAGAGCACAGCTGACAGCAGCAAGGCAGAGATGATGTTACACACAATAACTGCCTGATAAGAGAAAATACTGCTATGAGGTGCCCTCCTGCAGTGAAGGGCAGCACATGAAGTGTAGAAATTCATACTCTGGGACTGCCTAAGGCAAGGAGAAAAAAAATACCTTAAATAAACCAGCTTTAAATCAAGAAAAAAAGACACACAACACAAGTAGTTCAAAGAATTAGGGTATTTATAAAGCCCTATGATGACTGCTCAGACATATCAAACAAGGCTTTCACTCACTGTCTTCAATCTTCTTCTGTCTCTGGACTTTCAAAAAGTTGTAGCGTGAGATAGAGCATTGTCCTTGAAAAGAGATACCCTGAAGTACCAACATCAAATAGCTTATCTTTCTCATGATTAAGTTATGAAAAAGTATTTTGAACTGGGAAATGAAATTTGTGCTCATTTACAACACATGACAAAAACAAAACACCAGTCCTTTTGCAGAGAACAGCATTCTACCAAGTAAATACATTTGGTTGGGTTTTTTTGTTGGGCTTTTTTTTTTCAAACACTGATTCAGAACCAGGAAATAGACCATTTCTAAGCACAACAATTGTGCTTTTCATTTTAAAGAAAGCATCTGACTTTCAACTTCTTTTTTTAACATGCTAAAATGCTAAGACCAAAGATGACATGTTCTCTGAGGAAGTAAAAGCCATGTAACTGTGGAAGCTAAAGACAAATTACTGGAACTTAGTGAGTGATTTTTAGTTTCTTCATTGAAGCTATGGCATATACATCAAAACCACAAAATTATGCAGTACTGAACCATTCTGGCAGTGTTGTAAATCCAACACATTGTGAGAAATTGCACTTTATTGTACATAGCATTTTTTATTTCCTGACAACTGTCAGCAACACAGAGTGCCCTGATGAGGGAGTGTGTGCATGCCTGTCCCTTGGCAGGGAGGACCTGCCCTCAACAGATGGAACATGAGCAAAGGCTGCATCACTTGTACACCAAAATAGGGGCTTAACAATCACTGAAGTATTTTGACCAGCAATTAAAATATTAGTTTCCTAAAAGTACATGTGGGTTCTACATCAATTTGCTTCAGATACAAACTGCCCTGCTTGAGCAGTGCCTAGAGACACAATCCAGCTGACTCCCTGCAGTGTGCAGACACACCAAGCAATGGGTGCACGTGTGGTGTTACAGATTTATACAGACTCAAAACTCTGTGCACACAGAGAGTAACCAAGATACAAACTATACCACTTTATTGAATTCCATCCTCTGGAGACAGATGGCTTTTGACTTGCTTTTTTTTCATTAGGTTGGTTGGTTTTTTCCCCCTTTTAAAATAAAGTTTTATTATGACTGTACTTCCTTTTCTTTCTAGTGCTGCTACTCCAGCTCTCTCCTGACTCACCCACACGTAGCTGTGCTTCAGCATGTTGCAGTTCATGTTGTTTTATAAAGTGTCACTACAATTCTTACTTGAACTGGAGAGACTTAAACTGAATAAATCCACCCACAGAGGTAAAGGTGGGCAGAGCTGACAGATCACATAACTAAGCACACAAAAAGCCTACATAAGGCCAGAAACAGCACCTGGGGTTCTAATGGTTTAAAATCTTTGTTTATGTGTCCTTTTCCACATGAAAGCACCTCAGGTCTAAAGACCAATGTTTGTCACATTCCCAATATCACATCAAAAGCCAGCTGTGCTTCTAAGAAACCCAGACTGACTCTTGAGATCAAAAGCACTCCCATGACCATTCCCTTCTCTGAAGAGACATTTTCTACCAATGAATGCCACACTATTCAAGAGAGAGCAAGTTTCCACCACATTTTTCTATAGCAGAAGTACTTCTAGTCCTCCAAGCTGAAAAGCTGGTCAGCCAAATATTAACTCAACATAAGCCAACATAAGAAAAGGCAAAACATCACAACTCTACCAGCAGAGGTTACTGGTCTTTTCTTTACCAAGGAATAAACACTTATTTCTATTTTTTTAACTATATAGTTTTCTAACCAGAATGTACTTAATTCATAGTATTTCTCTTTGAAAAAGAAGCTTCCAAGAAAAACTGAGTGATGAGCATGAGTCAAAATAAAAACAAATAAAAAAATTCTAAAACCCACACAAACAAATCATCAAAAACCCCAAGAGGGTAGCAAAAGCTTTTTTTACCACTCCTTCTACTGACAGAAGAAACAGCAGCTTTGTACCTCTTACCTTGGTTGATACAGTTTCATTTCTATAGAGAAACTGAAGAAGCCACAAGGGTCTCCAAAACAGAAAGAACTTATGAGCGCAGTGGTGACAGCAGGAGAGAACTGTCTGTCAAATTAAACAGATAAGCTGAGCAATGTGGACAACTGAGAGACTCCCACCTGAAAAGGAAAAACAGCTCATCCCTCCTTCCCTCCCCATGAAGCAGAGAAAGGAATTCATTGCCCACAATTCTGTTAATAAAGCTGCAACAGCACTCCAACTTCTCCGCAACACTTAAACACCAAGTAGGTGTCTTTGCACAGCATGTGCCAGTTTGGCCCCAGAGCTGTGTGAATACAGCACAGGGAGGGAATGCATCAATACCAAATGCTTCAAGGAGCTACTAACACCAGAGCACAGAGTCCCAGAGTCACCCAATGCCGGAATTAACACTTCCTCATTTCTCTCAGCAAGCAACACAGTTACAAAAGCAGAAACTAGAAATGACTTTGCCTTTTTGAATGGCCACGTCCTGCTGCTGCAATAACCAGGATCTAGAGCAGTGCCGTGTTCTCCAGTTCGATTAGGGCAGCTACATGCCCAAAGAGACCACAAACACAAGAAATAAGTGTGATGTTAGAATTCATTATTAAAAGGGAATCACAGGAAGAGAAAAGTAGCAAGTTCTATGGGGACGTGGCTGCAATATGTAAAGCAGTCAAAAAAAAAGTCAGGTTACAGTCATCTCTAACCATGCAAAACTATCTGAACTTCTCTGTGCCTTCACTCCTCCTGTGAAACAGGAAGCAAACTACTTCCTCATCTCACTAGACCATTCTGATAATAAATAACCTTACAGAAAGCAGCACCACTGTCCATGAGGAAATTAACTGCTCCTCTGGAGCAATCTAGCAAGAGCATGGTGCGGCCCAAAGCAATGAAGACACACCATTGAACACTGTGTCGGTGGAACTAGCACCAGACACTTGGGGCAATGAAGCAAGGTACTAATGGAAGAAATGGCCTACAAATATGTATTCAAGGCTGCTTGCTTTCTGCAACTTCTGCTTTTGAGCACTGCTTTGCAGCCAAATAGTATAAATTCTTAACCAGGAGATGAGGCCAGACAGTTCATCCTTGTAACTACATAGCTCATGACCAGAATCAGAACCATTTGCTCACAACACCAATTTTTACCACTCAGAGATACATATTAAGCTAAAGTGACAAAGACACATTGGATACTAGTGGCAATGGACAAAATTCTGTTTATTTCACTGTAGTCCCTTCCTTGCAGATTTTCTAACTCTGTTTTTACCTTCACAAGTTCTTTGTCCAACAGACCTCTCTGCCTTCTTTACAAAACCCTAGCTTCTACCCTCACTACTCCTGTCCACCTTTCTCTGCCCATCAGCTCTCTTTTATGAATTTTCTTTGTCCAGCAAGTCCTCATTTTCCTTGATGTCCCCAGGATGCTGGGTGAGAGGCAGCATCATTCCTACACACTCCCTCAGTACTGACCAATACTTTCCATACAGCCAAAGAGCCCACAACCCAATTTCTCTGCTAGTTTACCATCAAGCTGGGCCTAATTCAGTCCCAGATTCTAATTCATATTCTTCCTTGCTTTCAATTCAAAGCAAGCTGCTCCTCCTCCTAGTTAACTGCCATCTCTCCTCACCTCAGCTGTCCTCTCCATCCAAACCCATTTCTTCTTCCATGCCTGGATACATGTTTATTAGAGCATGAGTTTGCATAGGACTGTAATGGGGTCAAACTGAGGCCTGTTCTGGACTGGGGACAGGGAGCAAAGCAAAGCTGGAGGCATCAGCCCTGCAAAAACACTCTGCTCTAAAGCAGAGGCACACTAGAGTTATTTGAAGAGCTGTCAAATTTTAAGACTCCCATTACAACATCTGTTCCCAAGCTTCACTTTTGGCAGTTACTGAAGTAGTTTGACTGAAATTCCTTCGCAAACCTGACACAATATTAACATCAATATTATGTCACATTCAAAATATTAGGTCTTAATCAATAGTGTCTTACACTGCCATTTACTACACTGTCAGTCACAACTACAGTGAGTTTCCTACTGGGACACAATTCTCCCCCACATTTATTAAGAAGCCAGAGTTACAGAATAATGGTGAATTTCCCCATAAAAATTTTGAACACTGCTAAAACCATAAACTTCAGAAGAGATAAGAAAACAACTTGGGCTTTGTTATACTAGTTGAAAGTTCTTGTAGGATTGTCCTCCAAACTTCAAGGTTCTTTAACTAGATTATGCTATTCTCTTAGTCCTGCTAAGAAATTATTTCTGAATTAATTAGTTCTGAACTCTGAGATGCAAAGGTAAGAACAGAAAAAGCATTTACTATTTTAGTGCTTAGGAGAACATGACTTTAGTCAGTTATACATGAGAACAAGCAAAGTAGCCATAGCAAAAAACTTCAAAACCATCATTACAATTCAATTGCCAGTTCAGCTAACAAATCCACATCTCCTCACACAGAAGCAGGAAATCTAAACTCCAAATCAATTAACTGCTTCCATAAGCAACCCTTACACAATGCTCTCTCTTGTCTGTATGATCTTCATTTATGTAAAAGGTCAGCAATTTTATCTTTGAAACGAAGCCTCATGGAGTCTAGTGGTTACTTATTTCACTTCCACCTTTGAAGGGAACAGTTTCAAGTAACCATATGTCTCAGCACATAAAAGGTGCAAATACAACAAGAAATTAACTGTCTTTTCATGCCCAGAATGCATTCTGCCTAAGAATTTTCACTTTCAAGGACATTGAACAGGAAGGTTCTGTTTAAACCACAACAAACCCATTCCCCCCAAAAAAAACCCAAAAAACAAACAAAAAACCTAAACACCCACAAAACAAGAAAATCTCTGCTATTATTGTATTTCTTATTAATTCTTATAGCTTTTTTCCCCCAGAATAACAGGGCTAGAATTCAGAAGACTGTCTGGTTTTTGGTGGTTTTTGTTGTTTTATTATTCAATAGAGGGTCAAACTGATTTGTACATCAGAGGCTGAAACAAACACCTTTGTTGTGCAACACAAAAAGGCAAGAAATCTGTTTCCCTGAGGATGTTACCCTCAAGACTGCTGTAATAAAAAGGAGAAGGAGCCATCATCCAGTGCCACACCTGACTAGGAGAATACGCAATTAGATCCAACTTTTGAAGTTATTCAACTGCTACAGCCACTAGACACAGAAACGGGGCTTTCCAGTCATCTAATTTACAACTAGGGCTCCTAGGAACTCATCTATTACCTTGTGTAGTACACCAGAAAAAGTTACTCACGCTAACACTCCATTTAATTTAATCATCTAGGACTGAAGGAGAACCAGAATTGCCTCATGGCTGAATTTAAGAGTCTTTTGAACTACGCCAGTTAAACAGAATTTGTTCACAGAACTGCCTCCTGCTACCGGGGAACATTTAAGCCCTGTAGTCTGAAGTAAAAAGTGCTTTTAAATGTATCTAGGACAGTGTTCTGCTGCACTTTCTTATATATAAAGTGATTACCAATACAAGATTTTTTTTTTTTTGCCTGGTGGACACCAATTTCAGGTAAAGCATTTGCTGATGGAATCTGCCTCCCAGATAAGTGCATTAACTGCCTACAGGATCAAGCTTTAGGTTTTGGTGTGGGTGGCAGACAGAAGGCCTGTTTTGCAAGGCAAGCTATTTCTGTAGCTACAGCCACACCAAACTGAAAGCACTCAAATCTCACAAGCTAAGCTGTCCCAGACCCAGTCACACTATTTGCACAGGGACCACCTGGGAATCCCAAGTGCTGCAGATATAAGCCAGAGAATCAGACCAACACTTCGTAATCAAGACCACAAACCATACAGCCTTTTCACTGAACAGGAGTAGAAGAATAAAAATATATTCTCCCATACAAACATTATTACAGAAAACTAGTTTTACACACTTGAAGATTGTATATAAGTACAGTCTCCTCATTTCAGAGATATTTAGTCCCCAATTTTTCCTACAGTCCTGCAATGATTTAATGCAGTAGAGAAAAAAAAAGGCAGGTGTGGTCAGTCAGACACCATTCCCCAAATGCAGTATCAGAACTTTAGGTTAGTGCAAAGAAGGTAAAAAACAGCCTTTCCCAAGACACAAAAATTAGTCAAAACTTTACGTACTGACATTTGTCTAGGTACTAGAAAAATAAAAAGCAATCCTAAAAATCATTCAAAGATAATAAGTCTGGAACCAAAAACACTTTTACAAATCAATTATATGAACAACATTAACATGGTGAGAGTTAACCAGAAATCAATTACTAAACATTTCATCAATATCACCAGATGCGAGAGCAACAGCAAATGAAGAGGGCAGCATAACCAGACAATAAAGGTTGTAACAACAGATCTGAGTTCATAAGCCACATAAACATACTGAGCAGGACAGAGTCAGTCCTTACCTCACAACCATGACTGTCTTACAACTATCCTGAAATTCAAATGATCATGAGTGAAAGGCCAAAGACTGCATCATTTTCCTTACACCTTTCAATTATGCTTTGCCTGCAATTAGTTTCACTGTTTCCACAGTGAAGGTACTCTCTGTACATCAGGCTTTCACGTGACAGAGAGGACAAAATGCCATTTCTAAAAAGCAGAATGCAATTAAAACCACAGGGGATGGGGAACACAGGAGAAAGTGCTGCAGCTAAAAATACTTTCAGCTTTACCTAGTCAATTCTAAAACTGCTCATTGTTTGTCATTGGTTTCTGTTAAGCTCTGCTGTTTATATGACTGCAATACATGTATCCCCAGTAAGCACTGGAAGTGCAAATGTAAAACAGTGCCTATGTAAGAGCCTATTGCTCTCAGCAAATTTTAGACAGTTGCAAACACTCTGCCAGCTGCAGCAGCCAACTTGTGGCACTCGAGAGAACATTCCTGAATCACAGACAGGGGGAAACTGAGGTGATTTCATAAGAGATCCTGAAATTAAAGGCAATCAAGTAAGTCCCTGTCTTTGTAAACATGAAGAGAAATGCAGATTTCTCTACACTGGGTAGAGGTGTTAAATTTTCCACAATCACAAGGAAGAAAATACTGATACTCCTTAGTAAAGTTTATATAGCCATAGATTAATAATAGAGGAAAATTTAAGAGGTGTGCAAGAGGACCATCCATTTACTTAAAGTGCTCTCGATATATGCAAACAAATGGGAGTAGAAAAGACATCAAATGGTACAAGTGGCCAACATTAACAGCTGGAAAATTATTTTTGAAATAATTCTTACCCTACCTAACTGATGCACATATTTCAGGTGCCACAGCTAGTAAGCAGGGCCAATGCTTCAGTGCTTAACTCTTTCCAACCCAAGCAGAGCTGCCTTCATATCCCCAGTCCCCACACTCCCATCACCTCTGAAGCCATGCTGACAGACAGGAGGGATTCAGCTGGACCAAAATGACCACCAGGATGACTCTCTGCATCCTGCCCCAAGCACAGGAGTTGGCACTGACATCCAAGCCTTGTGTGCATTCAGCACAGACATTCACATGAGCTGCATGCCTTGCCTGTAGCACATTTGCTTGACAGCTGATAATCCATGAGATGCAGTTTGACAACACTCAAAATATTTCAGCTTTGAAGATGTATTTTCAAATATTTTTATGATGAATGTCTCATAAAACTAAACTGTAATGTACTTTACAAATTACCTTAATGAACAGGAGTCATTCTTCTCACTTAGGCCCATCTACATCAATGACAGAAACTCTTGGTATCATTAAAGAGAACAAGCCTGTAGGTAGGACAGGCAAAGGTGACAACCTTGACTTGTGCCATCATTTCCTAAAAATCATCAACCAAATGAACTATAACAGCCACACACAAACCTGTTTAAAAAACAAATCCAACTCCTTGAACACAGGCTTTAATTTTGCCTGTCTCCACTACATCAAGACATGCATTGGTTCCATCTATGCCCCCAGCTGGCAGGCAGGAACAAGAAAAAGGGGACTGCAGGCTGTTTGTGTGTCTGCGTTCTCCAAGATACACAGTGAGAGGAAAAAAAATCTGCATTTATGTTTGCCATGCCAAGGCAGCTGCAGAAATCCAAAGTGGCCCCTACATATGCTTTTCCAAATGACAGAGACAATTTCTGTTAGTGTATTACTCAATAATTCAGCAGTTTGCAATACAAATATTCCCTGCCCTTCTGTCTCTTTACAGTATTAATTCCAAGTGTTTAGTAAGCACTGTTAGAGGTCTGGTGACAGATATCTTAAGGTGCCCCCATAAGTGTCTTTAAATACTGCATGCAATTAATTTAACAATCGATTCTTTTGGAAATGTATATAACTACTGCTAGACACAATAAAAAATGGAATCCTTTTTTCTCTTTATCAAGAGAAAGACTCACACAAAACCCAGATAAAGGGACAGGACTGTTTTGTATGCAAGAAGAGAGCTGGCTGACACCAGGTTTCCACAGTCAGAGCAGGGAAGGTTGTCACAGGAAGAGGCAGGGACTTTCAGAAGACAAACTCTTCTATAATCTGTCCCCTCAGGTGGCCCCAGCTAAACTGCAAACAAGGAAGAAAATCTAGAGCACCTGATGACAAATGGAAGTTGTATAACAGATGGGATCAAATTCATTCCTTACTTTCATATAATTGTGGCACTTCTTGACAGGGATATTTTAAAACCATCCTAGGATCACTTCTTCCACAGCCCCTGCTCTCAGACAGCTAATATATGCAACAGCAAATCTGACAGTCTGACTGGGATAAAAAGCTATCTTCTCTCCTACTCAAAGCTTCTGTTTCAACAATAGAATACTCTCTGTATGCCAGGCAAGAAACAATCCAACTTCATGTAACAGCAGTATCTTATTCATGTGGTTTAGGATTTTGCTGTTAAGCTTGCCACACAGAACCAAAGATATATTCTGCAAAACAACACACCTTGTTCAACAAAGATATTTGTCAGGGGGAAGCTTTTAAGTTTGAACCCATGTTCCAACCTTAACAACAGTAATCTCAGGCTGCCCAAAACACAACCTACAACAGAAAATGCTGATTAACTAAAAGCTGTACTTAAAGTCCAAGCAGAGCACAAAGAAAGAAAATTGTACGTCAGTGAGGGGGGAGAGAATTTGAGCAAAAGAGACTTTGCAATTTTTACCATTACAAACAGTAATAAGGAAGAACCCAGATTATCAGATCAATCTAGAAAATGCTTTACTGGTTTGAAGATTAACATACATGCTAATGTACATTTGTATTTCCATATTATGTTACCAGAAACTCAGAATGACAGATTTTAAATGTTAGTAACACTCCACTATCACAGCAGTATGACAGCTGTCACACTGTTGCTGACATTTGGATCCTGGATGCTGATGCTATGGAACAGATAGAGAAAAAAAACTTCGAAAACCTTCATAACACACAGTCTCTTGCTTTCTTCAGGGTCTCAAATGTTTCTGTGAATAAACTTCTTGCATTTTTTTACCAAGTGAGATATGACACCAGATTAAAAAGTAACAATAAATTAAGTTGCAGGCATCCTTATCATTGAATTACATGGGGGAAAATTATAATGGAATTAAAATTTTATTTTATTGGCCACATAATGAATAGGTTAGAAACAACACTCTCTTGTTACAGACTCCAAATTCACCTTAACCCCACCTGGAATCAGAGCCCCAGCATCACCGCGCTGCACACAAACCTGCAGGATACACCCTACCCATGACAAATTTGGCACCGCATTCCCAATCCCTGGATTCCGCTGAACCCGCGGCATGTTCAGCCGCACTCGGGAGCACTGCGGATGTCCCTCCAGGAGCTCTCCCCTCCCGTTATCCGCGAGCACTGTCAATCCATCCCGCATCCCGGGGAGCCGCCCGCACCCGCACCGGGCACGAACCGGACCCGGTGCCGGCCACGGGGGGCAGGAGCCGCCGGGGCAGCCCGGGGCAGGGCGGCCGGTCCCTGGTGCCCCGCGTGGTTCCCCGACGAGGGAGCAGCGGCCGCCGCTTCCCCCGCGCCCCGGGGCCCCTGCTCGGCGTGCGGGGGGAAGCGGCGGCGGGACGGGAGAAGTTGCGAAGCGCTGAGGAGCGGGGAGAGCAACAGCTGGAGCCGGGCGGGGAGCGGCGGCCCCGCGGGAACGGGGCGGGGGTCGCGCCGCCGGCGCCGAGGGAACGCGAGGGATGCAGCGGCGAGCGCCCCGCCCGGCCCCTCCCGCCCTCCCGGCACTCACCGAGCCGCCCCGCGATGCGGGACCGGGATCCGGAGCGGGACCGGGATCGGGAGCGGAGCCGGAGCCGCCGCCTCCCCCGCTCGGCCGGAGCAGCGACGGAGCGGCGCGCGCGGGTGGCGGGAGCGCGCCGGGAGCGCGCGCGGGCGGCGGGAGCGCGCGCGGGGAGGGGGGAGCGGGGGAGGGGGGGAGCGGCCGCACAGCACCGCGGGCACCGGCCGTGCGGGCGGGCGTGCGCTGACCCGGATGTACCGGGGGGGGGGGGCGGCCAGCGGCAGGTGACTGCGCAAGCGCGCCCGGCCGCCAGCGCACTGCGCATGCACCTGCTTCGACTCCCAGTGTCTCGGGCACGGGCGGGGGAGCGAAAGAGAGGCGGGCGGGCGGGCGAGGCGGCGAGTGGGGCAGCCCCTTAAAGGGGCCGCGGTGTTCCCGCAGCCCCGAGCACAGGTCATTAACTCACTCAAGCAGCGTTAGCCATCGGTGCGTGAGCAGCCCTGCGGGTCCGGGTCTTCTCTAGGGCCGGGCTCGGGGATTGAAGTGTCTGCAGTTGGCAGAGCCAGGGTGGGAAGGGAGATAGGGTGCTCCTTGTGTGGGAAAAGCGGGGCTGCTGGCTTAAAGCTGTTCAGAAATGTCTTCCCAGGTGGATCAAAGCACAAATAAATAAATAATTATTTTAAAAATGTAGAAAGTTCCATCCCTCAGTGAGCACTGCCAGAACCCCATACCATTGCACTCAGGCTAATCCAGGAATGCTTTCCACCTCCATCCTCGCAAAAATGCAAAAGACATGCAAAATATGTTTAAAAATCACACACACAAAAAAAAAAAAAAAAAACACATGGGGTTATGGGATCATTTATCCTAGAGAAAAGGAACCTCAGGAGGTACTTTATGGCTTTCTACAGCTCCCTGACAGGAGCTGGTGGGGGTCGGTCTCTTCTCCCAAGTGACAGAGACAGGACAAGAGGAAATGGCCTCAAGTTGCACTAGGGAAGGTTTAGATTGGATATGAGGGAAAAGATTCCTCTTAGAAAGGATTGTCAAGCATTGGAACAGGCTGCCCATAAAAGTGGTGGAGTCGCCATCACTGGAGGAGTTTAATATACACGTAAACGTGGCACTTGGGGTTGTGGTTTAGCGGCGACTTTGCTAAGGGTTTATGAATGGGCTCAATGGTCTGAAAGGTCTTCTCCAGCATCCATGATTCTAAATTACTCCAAAAGAAAAACATATTTTAAGAACGTCCCATGGACTTAATTATGGGCTTTCTGTGCAGGGTCAGGATTTGGACTCAGTCTTCCTTGTGGGTCTCTTCCAACTTAGCATATTCTGTGATTCTCTGATTTTATGAAGGTTTCACCTTCTATATCTCACCCTGGATTTTGGTATCCTCACACAGGGACAAAGCACACCCTGAACTGCTTCTCCTCTGTGCATTAATTTGCCAAAGCAGAGGGATTGCACAATTACCTAGTTTCAGGGCTTGCTGTTTTAGTAAAATTCCATGTAGACCTACTTAGAAAGAAAACAATTAAAAGTTCTGCTGGTTTTGTTTTGCCTTTGTTTTGTTTTGGTTTTTTTGTTTGTTTGTGTTGTTTTTTTTTTTCCTTGAAGTAACCTGGAATCTAGACAATGCTTGTCTAAACTTTGCCATGCAGGCTCCCCTGGCCTCCTCACTGAGCTGTTCTGGCACCGCGGGCAGTTCACAGCTCGTTCAGTGAGGCTGCACCGGGAGTGGTTCAGAGACCAGCGGCAGCCAGGCAGTGCAAAACCTTCCAATAGTAAAACATTATCAACACAGCTCTAACCAAAGGGTATTTCTCAGTCTAAAAGAGACAAACCAACCACTCCAACCACTTCTACTAGTTCCTCTTCAAAGCCTGATAGCAGTTTGTTAAGTGACAAATATAGTGAATATCAGGTACTTCTAAGCCCACTGAGAAAGCATAAAAATGGAAAATAGACATTTATTTATATGTCAATGTATTTCTCTTTTTTTTATCATACCTATGTATATGTTGAATTAATCTGATAAACTTAGTTTGTCTTTAACTTATTAGGATTCAAGATATATGGATTGATTATAATAACATTAAAGTATTCTAGCTAAAAGAGTATCCTGGGATATGAAGGAAGCCATTTGTGAGTATAGTTCAGCTGCAAAACCTGTTTGGTGAACTCAAAGGAAATGACCACACTTGAGTTTTGGTCCTTGGGTAGCAGTCAGGCAAGACCAGGGCTGGTGCACCACATACCTTCAGCTAAGCAGGGAGAAGGGAGTGCTCAGACAAGCTCTGGAGGCTCTGAGAGGTTTGTACAGACTGGAGCAAACAGAGGAGATGTCGAAGAAGAGATGAAAAAAGATTTTCACAGCAGCACCTTCAGCAGAATGACAGAAGTTCCATTTCTGCTGTGTGCGATTTGTGTAGTGGCTGAACAAACGCTTGACATGGCTTTTCACTTCTGCCACAGAAAGGATTTTTTTGCAGTGGATACAAATTTTGAGGTGTGAATCGATGCACACTCCTTCCTGAGATGAGGCACCACATCCTCATCTTCTCTAAAGTCTGCAGGGCTTTACAGGTCTGTGTGCCAGGCAGGAGGTGACCCAGGTTCCACTGAACTGCATTCAAGGGAAGCAGGATTGTGATCTGAGTTAATGTTGGACTTGTTACCATTTGGGCTTAATAGAAACCAGGAGTCTCACCTGTTGTACTACAGAGCTTTGTCCTTCTGCACAGAACTAAAGAGCTACACACAACCAGCCTCAGGGATGAGCAGTTGTTGTTCCTCATAACATTATAAAGCACTTGGGGCTTGGCAGGGTGGGGTTGGACAAAGAAAATTTCCTACTGAAACCATGAGCAGGTTTATCATAATATATAGTCCTCAGTGCTCTCCAAAATTGTAAGATACCTTTGATTTGGATCTCACATCTCTCACAAGTACAAGAATGCCCAGATGCTGAGCGTCACTGATGCTTAACAGCAGTTGCACACTAAGACATCCACATCCCACATAATAATTGAAGCATAAAAAATCATTGAACACTGTGGAAAATGCTGCATGACTAAAAAACCCAGCAATTTTCTATTAGTTCTGCCTTCACTTTTAATTTCTTAATTGCTTCTTCTGAATGCAAAATTATTTTACCAGGTTATCACTGCAATAAATATTAAAACTCTCTCCAAAAAAACAAACTCCCAAAACAACAACAATAAAACAGAATTAAAGACTGTATTTTTTGTTAGCATCATAGAATAAAAGAGTGGTAACAGAACTGTTTCTATTCTGCTAAATGCCTGAGGATTTTGTTAGTTGGTACCAGGTAGGTATATCTGACTGGAAAGAAAACAGGTCAGAGCATTTTCATTAAGAAGAGATTAATAAGCTCTAGAATTACTCTTGGATGTATTTGTATTGCATATCTGTGGGTATGTACCAGTGACAAAAGATGACTTGACTTTATATACGGATGGCCAGATGGACAAATCAAGCCACAGGAGCAAAGCAGCCCTTAGGTGCCAGGCACTGTTAGAATACTTGGGTTGCTTTTCAACCTAATGGTAGCCCAGGGGAGAGAGTCCAAAGGGAAAAAGAAGTGACCATCACCCTGGCCATGTGTACTCAGCAGGGACAATAGAGCGCCCTGATCACTGACAGCAGCCCTGTTTGTTCTGGGGGGGAGGACAGCAATAGCTCTTCCATTACATGGATGAAAATAGAAACATCCTATGGCTAAAGATTATTCTTTTAAAGAAATGGTTAAAGATGAAACTTCTTATGGAAAATGTGATGAATGGAAGAAATGCAGCTTTGCAGGGCTCCTTGTTAGGGTTGTGGCTCATGGCACCTTTCAGTTCAGATAAAACCAACGTCAGGTTTTGCCCTCCCCTGCCCAGATTTCCCCACATTCTCAAGTGGCACAGTAGTAGATGAGAGAGTGCAGAGGCAGTCACATTTATGCCACAGAGTCCTCCAGGGCTTTCACTTAGATAGCACAAATCCTCTGATATGAATGTCGCTCTTCAGAATATAAACAGTTGTAACAAAATGTGAACGATCTACATAAATTTCCAGAAATGCAGACAAAACAAAAAGCCAAGGTCAAATCACTTCATAAGGATCCCTGAAGTGCTTCCAGATACTGTCACGCCAGAGTTAGAATGTTTTATACTTGCATGGACACAGGCACTCACAATCTCAGAATGCCTTCCCTCCCCCCCTTCAAAAAAAGGTCATTTTGATATTTGGGTGGCAAGTGAGAAAACTGAAATGCTTGTGGAGTTCAGTCTTTTTACCCTGACAGACCTGGTGAAATCCTGTCATTTCCTCATGCTATGCCCCAGTCACTTCACGTGACTAATTGCATCAGTCATCTCCTCTTCTGCCATTACAAGGTCCAAGATTATTTCAGAGTTTGCTCATCTGGTGATGCAGTTGTTCCTCCTATGATCAGCATGGCCCCTTCATGTGGGGAGCCTCAGCTAAAACACACAGCATGCTCTCAATTAATGAACACTTCTTTAAGTCAAATAAAACAGAGAGGTTCAGTGCCATGTCAGTTGGATTGTGATCAAGAATAATGGAGATTTTAAAAAATAAAGCTCTTTTTTTCCACATTCTCACATTCTGCTGCCTTACCTCAAAAATATAGCTCACCTATATGAGAGACAGGGAAGAAAAAGGAAGGAAAAAGAGAAAATGTCAGGTGTTGAGCCTGCATTAGAAGAAGATTACAGACCAGTAAGCATAGAGGAAGGTGGAAAGAGGAACTGCAGCTATTTTAATCATGTTTTATCTCTACTGGAAAATAGAAAGATAAATTAGAGTAGTAGACCTGCTGCAGAATAGAGCAGAACACAGTATTAGACTCTGAGATCTTTAAGCTGCTTATAAAAGTTTGTGAAATACAGAATTTCTCCAGTGATCTCACATGGATTCCATTGCACTGACAAGCCTTTGAGTGGCTGCAGTGTTGAACCTGTGCTGGTAGCACACTGGCAAGGGAAGAGGCCTACAAAGCAACTGAGATAATCCAGCATCACCAAGTTTGGCCACAGACTGCACTTCTGAACTTGCAGCACTCAGTGGAGGAAAAGGCCCAGATGCACCTGTGTGTCTGTGCTTGGGGAGTGGAAAAGCTGTGATCACCTCAGCAGGTGCTGAGTCCATCATCTTTGCTTGTTTCAGAGGTGCCTTTCTCCAGCAAAATTCCTAAATGTCTCTGTAAACTCCTAAATGTCACTGTATTTATTCACTCTGAGTACCAGTCAGTGCTACTTAAAAGTGAGGGCTTCACCAAGTCAGAGGAGGCTGCAAATCAGGTGCTGTAGAGTGGCAGAGTTTCACTTGACCTCCCTTTAGTCCCAGTCAAGCCAGTTTATTAAACAAAGTAAACCCCCAGGGCCACAGGAGGAAATAAAATATATATGTGAACTGGAACTTTCTCACAAACATTATCTTTTCTTTTTCTTCTCTTCCCCACTGAATTTTTCAGATCAGCAGCATAATAGTATTCAGTTAATGGACAGAATCAATGTTTCAGAGAACAGGGAAGACAATGTCCCAGAGCGTTAGACTGTCTCATGGCTCTCTGGAAGAGAACCCAGCTTTTTGTTTTGGTTTGATTTGGGAGTTTTTGACACAGTTGAGCTGCCCTGATGGAAACAAATATTCATTGATCTCATTGAGATTTCTGCCTAACTCAGGAGCATGAGACTGGTATTTTACTTTGATCCCATCCTTTATTGTGATGTAATCATTGCAGGGATTTTGTTTATTGGTGGGTGGTTTTTTTTTCTTTTTCCCCAAAATGCTTAATTCATTTGTTATTAGAAGCCTTCAGAAGAGCATTTGGCTCATAAGTGATTTCTGGGCTGTGTCTAGGTGTTACCAAGGGATGTTGTCAAGAGACCATTTCACTTTGCCTCAGCTGTTTCCTCTGCTACAGCTGTTCTTGGTTTCCTCTTCACATCACAGGGGAAGTTGCAATCTTCTGTTGGGGAAATAGGTAACTTAATGAAAGCACCTCAGGGAAGGGCTCTGCAGAGCATCAGTCTCAGGGGACAATTACAAAATTCAGTGAGTAAACATGAACTTCATGGAACAGTGTTAGGCACTGCTGGGCAAGACATGAGCAAGGACAGCATCTCAGGCTGCACAGGATTGTTCCTTGAGCTCCAGTGGCACAAGAATGAGCTGAGGGGCTCAGCACCTCACAGCACTGCAGTGTCACTGTTGCTGCTGTTCTGCCCTTGTGCCACTACATTACAGTTTGAAAGGACCTAAATGTTTGGTCCCATCTGAAAACTAGAATTCAATTTAAATCAAAAATCAAAACCTCAACTGGTTCTGCAGCATTCACTTGAACTTCTATAAACAAAATTTATCTTTGTGTGTGATCTAAGTGATATTGAGTGCAAGGCTACTGAATAATGAGAGAAAAAATAGACTATGATTTAGTTACGAGCCCACCAACTGCATCTACCTCTTTAAAATTACACTGTTTTGATGCAGTCATCTGTTGTATACCTTTATACTTCTGCTGTTTCACAATGCCATCAATATGCTCCAAAGAGCAGCAGACATTAAAATCATTTTAGTGTACCAAATTGCTGAAAAGAAACCCTTTTCTCATCAGTACACACATTTTCTTGCAGGTTCTCCCATGACCTCATATGCAGTGGTTAGGCAGCACTCTTTTTCTGTGGGATAAGAAATTCCCAGTCACCCATCACCCTCATGGTAGGCATGTTTGGGTTATGAAGCAGAATCTTTGAGCACAGTCATTTTAAGATGCCTGGGCAGCTCATGGGACAGAAACAGAGTCCTTACTGGTCCCACAAGCACAGGTCCCTCTCGCTGCAAGGAAGGATTTGCTAGCAGAGGAAATGGAAAGCCAGGACTTTCCTGTGCTGTAATCTGTGAGAGACAGACTGGGTGCAGATGAACACTTCCATGAAACAAATCATTTAGGCAGGCACTTAAACACTTCCTCTGCTGAGGAACTGCAACACTGCACACCAGACGTCTTTCTCTTCCTTTTTCCTGAGCAGGATTATGGCACCTAGGGCTAAATATAGCACCAGATACAGCTGTTTAATATTCAGTTAGCAAGAAAAGACAGTAAAGCTGGTATTGAACATTGGAATTGCTTAAACTTATTCTGAGTTTTCCCAATTGATTAAAAGATAATATTTTTTATGTCCAGCTGATAAACCCCATGCATGAGCTGGGAAACATTCTGTGCCTGTTTATAGCAATCTGGATCCAGTCCCATCTGAGACATGTGGGTTCCTGGAGTCACAGCTTAGGTAGCTATTATGTTAATGATCAGACTAGACAGCTTTCCCCATGACCACACCACCTCTGCAGCACTGCATCACAAACCAGCGGGACTTTTTAAATACATGCTCATATTCTCCTGATTCCAAATGATTCCTGTCTCAGGCAGTGAACCAGCTAAAAACCTGAAAGAAGCAAAATAGTCTTCTCTTGTGAGGTGCTAGGCTGTAACTCTGAAGCTTAGACCATATTTCTGAGCTCAGACTTCTCATATGACTTTAAGCAAGAGGGCTACAAAGCCTGGCAGTGGTACCTCCCATTCCAGAAACTTCCAAGTGCCTAAAATGATGCCATTACACTTCAGTAATTTCATATGCAAAAAGCTAAATTGGAAATATTTGTACAATGCCTTAAAAAACCGCTGGTGCAATTCCTGCTCCTAGCAGCTTGCAGACTAAGCTGTAGATGAGAGGAAAACACAAATGCTGAGATCTGCTGTACACACTGGCTTTCTACAGCCAAGCTAGTCCTAAACCAACAAACCTGGGCACAAAAGCTGGAGCAGCAGTGTGTCTCACACAGAAATGTGTTATGCAGTGAGGCTGATCATTCTGAGATGTTTTCCAGATTGCCTGTGAGCCCCTGGCCTATGCCAGGTAGCCATTCTTCCTGTCCCGGAACACACAGCCTGCACTCCCCTGGAAATCAGGTTTGTGGTGCTGGACACTAAACAGCATGTGTACACTGCCCAGTCAGCCTGCTTGGGTCATCTCCTGCCTGGCTGGCAAGATGTGAGAGAGACACTGGGGGAGCTGCAGTGGGAACTTAGCAGAGAAGGAAGGAGCTGGAAAGAGGGAGGAGCTGAGAAGTTTTGCACAGAAAAAGATCCAGTGGGAAATGCAGGGCACACAGAATGCAAATCAGGAGAAAATTACAATTCATTAGTTACAGTGTTCACAGGACTCTATTTTTCAATTATATTTTCTTCTCTTCTAAAAAAAGACAAATGGTACCTGCTCCTTCATGCTCCCATTATGTTGCCATTATTATTTTAATCTTAATTGTTTATCAGTTGAATTTGACTTTAAAAGGCTCGTAGGGGCAGATGTAGAGAATACACTTCTGTGGTTTGTTCAAAGAAGACCAGCTTAAGCAGGGATGTGAGAGAGCCTGGGGAACCATGTGAGAGCAAGGAGAGGCATGAGGGCAGCAAGCCAGTCATAAGTGTGCATGCTTCTAAATGGTTTTAATGGGGTCACTTGTGTCCTAAGGCACAACTCGCTGCTGCTCGGATGCCAGACTCTGCCCCTGAGCCTGTGAAAGGTTTTGCAGCTGAGTGTGACAAGCCTGGCTTTAGTGCAGAGGGGGCTGCCCTCAGGACTTGAACGTGGCCAGATGGCAAAGAGGGGCACGTGTGCCCATTGGAAGACTGCATGGCTACCAAGAAAGAAGGCAGAGAGTAGGAGACCACGGTGCAGAAAAAGACCTCATGTCATATTGGGACTTGGACAAAGGTTTCAGAAGAAGTGGATGGTTTGGGAAACACTGCAAAATAACAAAATTACAATATAATATCTGTCTGTGAGAAGGAATGGCTGCAGGTTTATTCTGTGATAAATATTCAAATTGTTCAGTGCAGAATGTTTTAAAACCTTCCTCATCCTCATTAGTACAGTTAATCACCCAGTGATTCTGTTTTCTCTTTTCCATATCATGTTCTTATGTTATTGCAGAGAAATAGAAAATATACTTTTAAATTAAGAAATTGTAAATAAACAACATGGGGGGATCCAAACATGCAGCAATTTAGAACTCTCCTCATTTAGTGCCTTTCTTACAAAAATGTTTGTCCTATATGTTCCCTCTACACTCCTGTCCATCCCTGTGACAAGAATATTGCAGGCAGATGTAGGAGGATTTTGTTAGAATTAATCACTGATCACCTTCTTGTAAAGGCTTTATTGTATTCTAAAAGGGGGTGAGGGAAAAGCACACACATACATGTAACAACCTAGAGCTTTAGGATAAAAGTAAAATTGGTAATATGAGTTTCTCCCTCAGGAAGAAAAAAATACAGGCATTTACTAATCAAAAATGGGTGGCTTTGTATTTTGTTTGTTTGCTTTTGCTAATCTTTAAAAATGCTTAATACATTGCCTGTGGGCTTCATGTTTCACTTTAATGCAGAGTTAACCCTTGAAATTCATTAATTGACTTTATGTTGCATTAAATGCTGCAATCAATTCAGTCTCAATATTATACACTTTTATCTCTGCTCTAAAAAAAAGCCCTGTTAGCTTTGCTTGGCTCAAAACCAATACAGTGAACTACCCTTAATTATTAATAATCTGTTTCCCCTTCAATAAAACTTTTTGAACCTTTACTACAGTAGGATGATATATTTATTTGGTGTGTAGGGTTCAGAGCAATACAGTGCACTCTCTCTGGGAAAGAATCCAAAAATAACTATCTACTTGATATCAACCCAAGGGATTTCCTAAGGGAATGGGAGTATCATTTCAGGGCAGATCATCAGTGGTTTAGGGGAATTAGACAAATTTGTGTCTGGGGAACAGATGCCTCAGGGTTTGTAAATGTGTGAGAGAACCTTTCCCCCCTCGGTCACCAGTTCAGGTCCATCCAGCACAGCAGTGGCTGGAAGCTATTAAACATCTAATGAACTTCTGGGGCCTCCTGAAACAGGGAGTGGGATTCCTAACAGACACTTGCTAACATCTTGGAGCCGCTCCTACCCAAGCTGCAGCCTCAGCAGCAATACACAGACACAGAAACTGGAAATAAGCATGATGGAGTGAAGAACATTTCATCTGCTAAATGCAGTAAGCAGGCTGCCTCTGGGCTGGCATTCCAGCTTTAGGTTTACTGCTGGCAATTTTTGTTCTTTAAAAGAAAGAAAATTATGTATTATAAAGCACTGTGTTATGTAATCTTTCCTCACAAATGCCATCAGAAGGGCCCAGAAACCTTACAAACCCACACTTGCAAGGCCTTGGAGAAGATAAAGGAGTAAAGAAAGATTTGTTTTCATACTTAGAGACCAGTTCTGGGAGTCCTGGGTCTCCTGAACTGCTACATGCTGCACATCCAGCTTTTGGGCAGGTCTGCTAGGAGAAAGAGGAGACAAATGCTGAGCATTACAACCACAAACCACAGCTGTTGATGGGAATTGGCAGGAGACCAGGGAATGCTGGGAAGCATAGATGGCCTGCAGCAGAAGGTAGGGCTGAGCAGGGCTCTCTGGCACTTGAAGCTTTTTTATTCCTCTCCTGGTGCTTTTCCATCCTGGCATCTGGTTTCCGTGGCAGCGCAAGGGAGGGACAGTGTGGTGCAATTTTCTGGAATGTTCTCCTGGGCTATGCTGGCACTTCCTAGGGTAAACATGCCTTGCCTGAGGCTTAGCTTCTCTGGGCCCCTGCCTTCAGAGGATTTGCAGTGCTTTAGTTTGCTGATAGCTCTGGCCAGTTGTCTCTGTATTTCATGTGAGGAGGAGGGGGTCGAGACTTGCCAACTGTCCTCTGCTCCCCCAGAACAGAGCCATGGGGAGGGCAGGGATGCGCTGTGGCAAAGCCCTGTCCATCAGCAGAGCTGCCACCAGGACAGCATGTGATGGGCTCACAGCTCTGTGCTCTGGCTGGATCCAGGCTTTGTGCCACCAGACCTTGCATGTACCCTGGTGCTCTCATTTCCTTGCACCCTTTTGAGCGGAAGATTTTCAGGGGGGGTCTCTTTATCCACTCATATGTTACATGACTAAACTCTACCCAGCTTCTGAATAGTGCAGCAATTTAGGCTGCAAAGAGCATACAAGATTAAATATCTGAAAAAGGAGGAGGAAAAAAAAAAAAAAAAAAAAAAAGGAAGGTTTCTGTAATGGGATCTGCTGCTCACCCGTTTTTGTTAGCAGCATGTGCAGATCTTGCTATTCCGGTCCATTATATTCAACAGTCTTATACTCAGTGGCAGGTGAAATGTCATACCTCGGGGTAAATTTTCACTGCAGTAGGCAGAGAATTTGTCCTTTAAACACCCTTAGTATTAATGGGACATTGATCCAGCAATTTAAACTCCAAGAGATACAAATGTCTCATGTGGAACCATTTTGAAATGTGTTGACATTTTGATTCACAAAATAAGATACTTTTAGAAACAAATGCAAATTCATTTCATTCTAGATTTGAGGTCAGCTGGATACTGGAAGAGAAATGTGCAATGAATGTTTAGTATGCTCATCAACTGTCTTTTAATCTCTGTACACTCAAGGGATAAAAATTATATCAGAGAAAGTAGGGACAATTTCTAAAGTTCTCTGTATTAACTAGTGTAACTTCTCATGGGGCTGGAACCTAAATTCACCTACTGCACCTGCAATATTAGTGTCTAAGGCAAAAGGAGGCTCTGGAACAAGGGACCGAATTTCAGTGACCTCTGAAAATATGTCTTTCACACAATCTGATATGCTTTCATCTCCAAAGAGTTCTGATCCTGCTGAGATCCGCTGGGGAAATTGTCAGTGCTTTATTGATGTCAGTGAAATTTGCAGGGTTGGAGCCCAACAAAATAGTGCAGGAAAGAAAGCAAAACAAAGTAAAAACATAGCAAGAGTGGGTAGCTTAGTTTGTTCCCAAGCCAATGCTCTGCCTGCTCTTCCAGCTCAGAAACTATTCAGCACATATGAGAGGGATGAGCTAAACAAATATTTAGAACACACCCACAACTAGCTGACAGAGAATGAGTAGGTCAAACCTTGAGGGAACACAGCAAAGCCTGAATGTTGGTCTGGGCTCCATCCTGCAGAAGAGAGTAAAGCAGATATGGAGCAACTCTGGAGGAAGACCAGCTTGGCAAGTTGGTGGGTGAGAGCTGGGTGTGAACTGCCATCTCCTGCCCTTGGACCAAGGCTTGGGGGGCACTGCCATGGCGGCAGGCAGGCACTGGGGGCAGAACAGGGCTCACCTCCCTCCTCTCCCTGGCCTTGAGCAGGTGCTGCAGCTCCCAGCAGAGGGGAGTGAAAGGGGATCTGCTCCCTGTGCTGAACCCCAGCAGGCAGGGCCAGCAGGGGCTGGCTCTGGTTTCCCCCAGAAGCAAGGACACCTCTGACTGCCCCAGAGCTCTCCCAGCAGTGGGGCTGACGAGAGGCTGAGGCATGCAGGACACGGGCAGTAATGTGGGTGGGGTGTGTGCTGCTGTTCCACAGGGGATTTCACAGGAAGCCCATGGCTCCCCTCCAGTGGCCATGAGCATCCCCTGTTGCAGAAACCCCAGCTGGTGAATGTCACCTGATGGGGAACATGAGGACTCAGATCATCTCATGCATGAGGAACTCAGGGAGGAGAACAAACCCAGGGGAAGTTCCTCACCAAAGTCCCCCTGCAGAGCAGCCTCTGCTCTTCCCCTTCCCCAGCACGGCTGCTGCAGACAGGGGTGCAGTTCTGGGAGCCACTGTCCAGGGGAAGTTACACCAATTTGGGCACTGACTGAGAACACAACTTCCCTTGCAGACACTTGTACAGCAGTGCCCAACAGAGCTAAGAGGAAGAGGAAAAGCCCAGACATTTTTCAACATGCAAATAACTATATTCAAGTCTATGAAAACTTCCCAGGAACAGCTCCAAACCCATGCAGCACTGGGCAATGTGCTGGGCATGATCTGTTGGATGGCCTTGGATCAGATGGTCCTCTCCAAGGGCTTGGATAATGCTCCAGCCTGCCAGAGGGCTCAGCAGGCACTCAAGGTTATCAGGATCAGTCCTTTTCTACATGCTCACTTGAACATAGTACTGTCCTTCTGGGCCCCTGCTCTCCATTCCTGCTTCCTCAAAGTGACTGGCATTGCAGGAGGAAGAATTTACCGTTCCTGTGCCAGCTATGTGATCTGGGAGCCCTGTGTAAAAGCACGTGGGGTGACACAGTCCCCACACAGGAGGCCTTTTCCCACAGAACAAGAGTTCTGAGTGCATCCACCAAGTGCTTCTCACACCAGGTAATTTAGTTTAAAAAAAAAAAAAAAAGATGACAGACCAAACAGAACCTCACAAAGTTTGAAAGACCTTTTATTTTTTTTTTGGTATGAACAGCAACTACAGGTCCTAGGTGCATTTATACCTCAATGCATAAATGTATTTTAGAGATGTTGCAATTCATGTCATGTCCAGGCATATAGGGGGTAGCAGCAAACTTAGAATGGGTGCAAGTGGACCTAAAGCAGGTTTTGCTTATAAATGCAATTATAGTAATACCAGCAACCAGGATGTATCAGCTGTGGATCCTCAGCACTAGAGGTATAAGATTTGCAACTTGGAGGCTCTCCTAAAACCACCTCCTTTCAAGGCAGTAATCCTGGAAAAGAAACATGGTCCCAGTCCTTAAATAGAGATGGGAGTGGCTTCTTCATCCACATTTGAGGGATGCCAGTAGGCTATTGCCAGTGATATCTGTGATACTCAGAGTGCACTGACAAGAGAACACTAACATGTACAGTAAATATTTCTTAATGCTTCAGTGTAAGCAGGATGCCTGACACACCCACTAAAGCACAGAAAATGGAATTTGGTCATCAGCAAGTCCTGCAGTGAGAGTTAGGATTCACAGGCAGGAGCACCTGCTCTCCTCAGTTATGGGATTGCCAGAAGAGTCCTGGGAATCAAGGTCCTAGTTTTTATCTATGACTTTTGTTGACTGATCCAGACAAACCACCGTGGAAGCCCAAACCATCCCCAGAGCTTGCAGAGCACAGAGATACTCCCCATCACACTCTGTCCCCTGTCTCTGTCAAGACACAGAGCTGGTGGAACATAAATCATGCATCACATAGCTGTGCACTGCCAGGAGCATGCTGCTGCATGAGCCTGCAGAGACAGCTTCCAGTTGTCCCTCCATGGGATAGTTCACAGGAGGCATAGCCCAGGGAAACAAGCCAAGTCCAGGTCTTCTGTGGCTTTTCTCATTTGGGGATGGTCCCTGTCCCTTGCCTGAAGCAGCCTGGACACTTCACAAGCCTCCCCTACAACCCCTGCAGAGGTTTCTGGGCAGCAACGAGCCTGGCACAGTCCAGCCCTCCCTGGTTTTGCACTGTGCATGCCCTGGTTGGGAGCACAGTGCAAGGAGTAGGAATCCAGCCCTGCCACCCAGGGTGAAGCTCAGCAGCCACCCCTGGCCACTGAGAGCCAAACCAGAGTCCTCTCTGGTGCTGTTACAGGAGGGAGGTCACCAGTGTCACTGCACTGGAGCAACGCCAGCCCTTTGAGTAAACTTTTCAAAGCTGCACTAAGGCATTGTTTAATTTTGATTTCCAAGTGACCTCTGATTCCTCTGGATGTGCTGGGGGGGAAGAACATTCACTCCCAGGAGTCTGACTTAGGCAGTGGGCACAGGGCCTAGCACGGCAGTTCCCAGGGCAGGAGGGGGAGAGGTGAAGGCTCTGGCTGTTCTCCCCCCCTCAAACACATCACCAGTCTGCTGCACACCTTAGCTTGCACCAATAAACCTGTTTGCATGCTGTGAATGAAAACGACACCAGGGTGTGAGATGAAAAATAGTCTGCAAAGAACCAAACCACCCGAGAGTTATTCTAGTGAGGTAAATAATTCAGCAACTGTTTTTTACTGCAGCCCTGTTAACAGAAACACAATTACAGAAGAGGAAAGTAAACCACAGCTGGGAAGAGAAAACAAGTGGCTTGGGGGCTCCTATCTCACCGAGGAAATGGTGGGTGGATCCGGGCCCCAGCATGGGACTCAGGCCACATCCAGGGCTCTGACCTCAGCACGATGCATCCAACACTGCACTCACAGCAGCTGAGCAAAGAAATTAAAGGAGGGTGGCAAAAATGCTCTGGCTGTTGCTAACACTTCCCAGTGCTGAAAGCAGCACTCAGTATTGGCACCAGGTTAGTGGTATGTGCACAGCTTTCTGCTAACTGGTGACTGAGCCCTGAGGGGAGGCGAAGCCGCAAGGACAGGAGTGGGACAAGGCGAAGGAAGTGTGAGCTGCAAACCTCTGCTCGCCTTGCTCAGCATCAGATGAATGTTAATTCTCTGCTGGTTTGCACAGACACAGACAGGCCTGTTCCTACTAATTTTAGTCCTTACCTAATTTAAAACTACAGACATGCTATTTTCACCATGGTATTTTTTTCCTCTTTTTAACAGGTTGTAAGCTGCCAGATGCACTCCTTGTGGTTTAAGAAATTGATGCTGTCCAAGGGGAGGTGAGAAACCTTTTGTTAAAAATAAAAGGCAGACAGAACAAAATTGCACATTAAAACTTGGAGCTATCACAAGTGCCACCTCAGCTGCCTGTGCTTTGCTGAGGGCCTCTGGCCAGGCTGCATTGTGGTCTGGAGATGCACCTCCCTCAAACCTCAGAGGTTCCAGCCCAGCATGCCCAGCTGTCTCTCAGCTGTGCACACACAGAGGTTGTACCACCTGCACTCTCTACCTTCACTCCCTCCACTCATACATCCACAACGCTTC
Source organism: Zonotrichia leucophrys gambelii (assembly GCF_028769735.1). Classification (NCBI taxonomy): domain Eukaryota; kingdom Metazoa; phylum Chordata; class Aves; order Passeriformes; family Passerellidae; genus Zonotrichia; species Zonotrichia leucophrys. The sequence continues at coordinate 143,881,519 of NC_088171.1, forward strand.
ATTCCTTTGGTCCTGCTGCCCAAAAATACACCTGCACCCAGACCTCCTCTCCCTGCCACTGTGCCTTCCCCCTGACATGGACAAACATCTTCTCTTCCCTCTGCTCCTCCCCTCACACCTGGATCTGTCACCCATCTCCTGCAGAGGTGAACGGTGGATGAAGTGCTGAGGTAGATGAAGTGCTGAGCCTGCCCACAGTGGGAGGCAACCGTGTGCTAGAAATGGGTGTGAAAAAGTGGTGAAATGAGGAAACATTTGTGAGAGGAAGTGAGTGGGTGGAGGGAAAAGTCTGGAGTGAACAAAAATCAACAAATAACACATTGAAACCTGAGCTCTGAGTGCTCAGGGTGGGTAAAAGTACACTGAAATACAAAAAAAAAGAACACACAAATTACTACCAGAATGCAACTATTCTATGCTAACAAACACCTAATGTATGCTAGGGAACAAAGCACTGAAAATAAAGGGCAGGCTCAAAATAAAGAAGATGTTTTAAGATCTAATGCCTTAGCAGCACAGGTAGCTCCAGTGAGGGAGAGAAAGGGAGGCAGCAGATCATGCACGTGCATTTTACTGGATCTAGGTTACTGGATGTCAGAGTCCAAATAGGTTGATGGTCTCACTAACCAGACATGGATTTTAGCAGTTGTTAACAGACTGCATGCCCCTGTAAATTTTAATTTAGTACATTCAAGTAAAGCATCTGAAGGATAATATTAAAAAAAAACCAAACAGCAATTTCTAGAACAATCAAAATGGAAGCCCAGCTCTGCTGTTTCTGATACAGCAGCAGTTTCTTAGTTAAGATTTTTCCCTGACAGATGTAGCCATGCAGGGACCTGGGAGTACAGTTCCCAGTTTTTCAGCTGATTACATGTGCATTCCTGACCTGCAAACCTTTCCTTCCTTCTCTACTCTTGCAGAGCAAGATTGACAGTGCTGTATTTTCAACAGTACACCGAAAAAGATCTTGTTTTTTCTTCTTAAAGGACAACAGACTTGGCCCAATGGGGCTGTACCAGAAGCCAGCCAGTTTTGCCCTGTGAGAATCAGCCCACGCAACCACAGCTCCCACTGGTGAGAAGTTATTCAGACAAGTCCCTCCTCTAACCACTCACCCAGTGAGTTGGTTTCATCCAAGCTGCTGCCATGGCCATGGAGAATGAACAACAGACAGGTAAACAGCTATTATGGCATGCACAGAAAACTGTCCAGTTTTGCTTACACCTCATTCCTTCCCACGTGTTTCAAACCAGCCCCCTCCACAGGGATCCTCAGAAGAGGTTCCCTTCACACGTAATAAGACTACCCATACCATTTCCATGTTTAAAAGAATAACAAAAGTGACCTGAGAGTTGCATTATCCCCAGCTTTGTCAGTGGAGGAGCCCAAATGCACTCACTGGGCATGACACCTCTCCTCTGGGGCTCGGGCGAGTGAGCTCCCTTGGAAAGGCGGCAGTGCCTCGGTGCCACGGGTTACGCTGATTGCTGCTGACAGGTTCTTCATGGTATCACAACAAATTAGGTCACAGATTAGATTTTCATAGCACAGATTACAACTTGTGTCTACATCTTTTTCTTAAATAGAGATGGTTGTGGCCAGGAGGTTTGACCTCGAGACTGGGAACAAGGCAGATGCTCGGGATTGGGGGGTCCAATTTCTCAGCTGAGACAAAGACTGTCTTAGCAAGACTCAGATAAAATGCCTGCTTTTCTGCTGTAGTCAGAAGACTTGGGGTTTTTTCCCCCTTTCTATCCAGCAAGCCTTTCAGAAATGAGTTTGTCCACTAGATACCCTGGGGTAGATCAATCATAGAACATTGTTGCAAAACAGATAGCAAACCCAGCTCTAGAAAGAATTTTTAGGAGAAATTAATTTTTATGATAGAAAAGCAGCTTGCACCACCTGAAAAACTGCTGGGAATGGAAACCAAAGCTACCTATTAGACTTATCCCACATATTACCACAAGGTCACACATACACTCGGTTTGAGCATCTCTAGTGCAGAAAGACCTCAAGGGAATAAATTCATGTGTGTAGTTTTTGTTTTAAAATATACCTAGCAAGGACAGTAATAGAACTCAAGCACCAAAAAAAGAAAAATAAAAAGAAAAAAAATCCAAGCTATATCAAGCTCCACACAGAGCAGCACAGAACAAAGGTTTCCAACAGCTGAGTAACTGCAGACACCGTGCAAAGTGCTTCCTACCCACTGTGAGATACAGCCCTGCTGCAGATTTGAAAACCAGCTCCAGCAACTGTGTTCCAGCAGACTGTCAGGGCTGTGTTCTGCTCCCAGCCACCTCCTCCCTCAGAGCTGAGCTGCTGCAGGGGAGAGAAGGCTCCTGGGAGCCAGAGAGCTGGATTCAGCTCCCTGTGGAACCATGCAGGTCTGCATGGGGGCAGTGATTCAGCTGATAAGCAGGCTTGCAGCCATGATAAGCACTAAATGAAAACCTAATCCAGACTATCAGGAGGACAGGTCTTGGACTGAGCTAACCTCAGGGACAAGTCTTTCTAAGTCAGGGTAGAGAGAGCAATGAAGGAATGACCTTCAGCTTACAGAAGCAGTCCTGATACCACAATGGAATCACCTTTGTGCTTGGGTAGCCCAGAGACCTGCACTGGCTCTCTGTGGAGCCTCTGGAGCATGTACTTACTCAGCCAGACAGGTCTGCTCATACCTGCTGCCAGACCAAACTCTGGTCCCTAATCAGGCCCTGAGGCTGTCTGCAGCCAGAGGACACAGACTGGCTCCCTGTTCCCAGGGCAGTGAGAGGAGCACAGGAGGCTGTGCCTGTGCCCTGTGTGCAGGTTTAGACAGGCTGGGGCTCAGCACCCTCCCCTCGGCCCCACAGCAGCCAACGCTGCTGGCCTGAATCATCATTGCCTGTGCCTCCAGCCCCGAAACAATCTCGCACGTCACTTCAGCAGTTTTTCACAGGAAATATGCTTTTACTTTCAAAATACTCTGGGCCTTGTTCTCCTCCAACAAGCACAGGAAGTATCTCAAATACCAGTCTTTATTTTTGTGAGCCACTGCGTATCCTCTGATACCTTTGAGTACAAAGAAATAAATAGGAGCTGAGAGTGGCTGTGCCCTTCCATGCTCAGAGGCAGTATCAATGTTTTTTAACTCCCCTCAGTGCTCCTGCTGGGCACACTCACATTTAGAGGCACAGAATGAGGCCTAACAATTTTTTCCTCAAGCCTGAGCTGTGCTGCGCCGATTATTGAAAATCCATCACACACACTCTTTGCTGAGCCGTCTGAACTATTGATCTCAGAGAGAGAAAAGGATGCTCTGGACTTTATTGGAATTGTCTTTAAAAGTCCTGTTGGTACAACTGTTCTACTGGATGCTGTGCTTCCTAGTGTCCCTGCAGAGCACTGCCTCAGACTTGCCCTGGAGCTCCTTCATGCCAGGGGCTCGTGCTGAGCCATGGAGGAAACCACATCACCCACCCTGGGAAAGCAAACGGTGACAACTCTCAGAGAATGCACTGGTGAGGCCCCTGGTCTGAGCAGCGCTCCCAGGGAGCAAGAGCGAGCAGCAGGGAGGGACTGCTGTCTGCAACAGCAGCTGAGAGCATCCTGGACAGGCACAGGCTCCTGATCCCTGCTGAGCAGGAAAGCCAGCAGGAGCCATGCAGCCAATGGTGCCTCTCTCTAAGGCAAGATGAGCCTGGGCAGAGCCAAGCACTGAAATGACCCAGGGTGTGCATCTGAGAGAGTCCTTCAGAGCTCACGTAGGCACCATGAACACTCCCCAACTCCCCACAGCATCAGTTCTGTACTCCTCGACATTAAACAGACAGCAGCCATTGCCAACCTTGTTTTCAGTCAAGCTCTGAAACAAAGAGGACATTAAACTTCCACCAAAATCCCACATCTCTTCAAAGCACTTCTCAGTTTGGGGTGCAGATGCAGGGTTTTCTTTGTTTGAATTTAAAAAAGGGCCTTTCTACTGTTTTAATCACATACTTAACAAACCCTGAATAAGCATCATCTTCATGGCTTTTTGGGTCTTAAATTAAAGAATGTACACATTTTTACGTATATTAAAAATGGACAATTAGGGATCAGAGTTCATTTTTAAATGGCAGAAGGGTAACTTTGCTCCAAACCATACAGCCAGGTAGTTCACTGTTTAGGGGCTGCTCTGTGCTATTCTGCTTCAGCACTAACCCTCTGAAACTCTCTTGCTCAAGAGACGGGCAGTTTTCACACAGAGTCACGATCACAACCACAGCACCGTTCCTGCCTAGATGAGGAAGTATCAGATCCTCAAAGCAGAAGTGCTCACTCGCTCACCAGCCAGTCCAGCACATTTCTGCCTGGTGGCCTGAACTTTTAGGCACAAGATTTGCATGAACAAGGACGCATGATAAGTCTTCGGCCTGGCACCCAGCATCTGTACAAAAGGCCTCCATCTAACATGGTCGGTGCTGCTCCCAGCTCAGGACGGCCACACGCAGCACCCATGGCACACAGGACCGAGCCATGGCTTCCCCCTGAGGCCAGCCAGCCCGGCGTGTGCTGCTCGGCTTCCATGGGCACTGGCTGGAGATGGTGTGGGTTGGTGTGAGAGCTGCCACAGCGCTCGCTGGATCTGCCAGGACCCCCCGTGCCCGGCCTGTCACCCCTCGCACACAGGAGCAGATCCGCCTCGGCCCCTCCCGGCCCTCGCAGTCCCCGTGCCCTGAGGGAAGCGGAGCTCGGCCAGAGCCGCCTCCGGCCGCCCTGGTGCTCTGTCCGCGGCCCCACAGACACCCTGCCCGCGGGAGGCGGCCGGGAAGGCGCGGAGCTGCTCGGGCAATGCTGAGCATCCTCTGCGGGGGCTGCGCCTTCCCGCCCAGGGATGGGGGACAGCGGGGCGGGGGCTGCCCCGGCTCCTTCCCGGTTCCTCTCCGCCCCGCGGCTCCCCACGGGCGCCCACCCCACGGCTCCGCTCAGGCTCCTCCCGGCTCCTCAGGCGATCCCCATCTCCCTCTCGCTGAGCCGCCCCTCGCCGCTGCCTCCGCGCCCCGCTCCGCCTGCCCGGGGGGCGCGGGCAGCCCTTACCTGGGCACGGGGCGCAGCCTCGTCCCTCCGGCTGCCGGCGGCGTCACGGCCGCAGGTTGTGGCTGCGGGCGGCGGTGCCGCATCGATATAAAAGGAAGCGGTGCGGGGGGAGGGAGAGGCGGCCCCGGCACCTTCGCCGCGCCCGGCCCCGATCCCCGGGCCCCTCACGAGCTCCCTCCCAGCCGACCCCGGGGCAGCGGCCGCGGCTCCCCGGGCAGCCCCCGCGGGCCAGCGGCACTCCCGGGGGGCTCACCCCGCCGGGCCGGGGTGAAGGATGGGGGCAGATCAGAGCCTTGGCATCAGCCCCCACGTCCATCCCGGGGGGCAGGAGAGACCCTTCGTGAGGAGCCAGATAGGGCCCTGCCCTCACGGGCCGTACACACAGCACAGCGGGGCAGGGGCGAGGCTCTGCAGCCATGGGAAGGGAGCAGCCGCATGCCGGAGCACCTTGCAGGCTTCAAAGGTGTGTGACAAAACCCAGCCATCGCCACCAGTCTCCTGCAGGCTCTGCTGGAGCTGTCCCGGCCCGAGCAGCACCTGGGACTGCAGGGTTGTGCCCGGGGAAGGAGCGACATCCTGGGACAGGGCTGTTGGCAACCCCAAATGCAGGTGGTGTCCCTGCCATGGTCACGGCCTGGTTATCCAGCCTGGCAGCCAATTCAGTGAGACATTGTCTGTAAGACTAACTTTGGAGGAGCAAAGAAAAACTCATCAAGGCCTACACTCTCCTTCAAACCCCAAGAGCTCTTTCCATCTCTAGAGCTACACTCAGAGTCCAGAGCAGTTGTGCCATCTCTGAGGCACCTTGTTCTGTTTCATCTTCTCCATCCTGTTGACAACTGATGACATCTTGGTTGCAGGAGCAGTGAGGGTCCCCCCAGGACATGGGCTCTCCATCTGCTCCTCAGGAAGCTCTCCCTCCAGCAACAGATGCTGTTGTTGTCCTGCACCATCAATCCCTTTCAGGAAGGGACAGGGATTAGGTGTGGGTAATATGTCTTAAGGTAATTTCTCTAAATGGCATTTTGCTTCCCAGCTTTACTCACTAGTGGGGGGTTGTAATGTTTTGGTTCAGTCTGCAGCCCCCAAGGCCCAGGTCTTGCCACAATGGCTACAAGTCCTGTCTTTTGCCCAAAGCAGATGGAGACCTGGGCAGCAGTGAGGCTGGGGTGCAGAGCAATCCCACAGGTACTGGGACCCCTATGCAGAAGTACTTCATGTGGTGCCTTTGTTTACATCCCACCAGGCAAGCAGTAAAGCTGGGGATCATGGGCAGAGCAGGCTCCTGCTCTACAATCAGAGGGAAGTGATGACCCCTGGCAGCCCCCATCTAAATAAACATTACTAGGGGTTACATTTTATATGGAAAACATTCAGATAGAACACTGCCATGGGCAAATGAGAGGAACAAATCCTGCTCTCAAGGGTTTTAAAGTAGAGAGGGGTTTTCCACCTCCAAATTTCTTGGTTTTTTTGGTTTGGTTTGGAGTTTTTTTCCTCTCAAATTTCTCTACATCCCAGCAGGGAAGGGGGAACAGAAGGAGCTTTTCTGCTGGACCCAGCAGCATCTCATCCAGACGGACCTGGCTGGGAATGTAACTGCCAAGTTAAAAGATGATCTGTCCCTAAGCAAGGTGACTGTTCCAGATCTGCTCCAAGGAGGAACTGTGGGTGCCAGAACCACATTTAAGGGTGGATCTGGGTCCTGTGTGAAGCTCTGGCAGGGCAGCAGCACCTCCTTGCTTACAGCCAAATGTGGAGGAACAGGCCCTGCTGCTCCTTCTCAGGGCCCAGCAATTACAGCAGCTCCTTGCATAATGCTGACAGATGGTCTCTCTGCCCTGCTGCCCTCCCACCCCAAGTGTTCTTTGCTAAGATCTTGCTGCTTCTCCTGGACAAGGAACCCTCACTCCTCACAGGAGTTTGCATCACCTTGACCTCTCAGGTGAGTATATGGCCAGCCTAGAGGAAGTGCTCACACGAGAGCTGCTGACTCCTTATGATTGATCTTGTCATCAACAATGGAGTCATTTACACTCCTTCAAAGGTGTCCAAGCTGTGGTTTGTGATTGCCTCCATCCCCTGCTCTTCTCACATCTCTACCTTGTAGCACAAGTAGAGCTCAGATTTGTTTCTATATTCTGCCAAAGCCTTGGAACTCCCTATCTTCCAGCATCATTTGGTGTCAGTTCACTTCAGATGAAGATGTTTCCTGTTGTCCAGATTGCCAAACTTCCCTTTTAAGCAGCTCTGGGCACCCTATCAAGGCAGGTTTAGTATTTGTTGTCCTGTTTCTTTCTGCAGAGCTTGGCCCAGCTCCTGTAGGGGGACAGAGTGAGAAGTATCCTGCGGTCACCAATCTGCCCTTCATCCCCATGCTTCTATCCAGAGAGGTGAGAACTACTGCAGTGGTCCTGAAATTGCTCCACAAGGCTTTTTTTTTCCCAGCTCCTGGGTGTGCTTCCACACAATAAGAAGGTCCCAGCTGAAGTGAGAGCATGTGGCTGGCTGCAGCTCACTTACTGGTCAGCTGCCTGGGGCTCTTGCTTTCCTGCCTACAGCTGTTAAAGCAGGGCTACAGCTCTGAATTCAAGGGAAGGCATTTGGATATATAGATCTGGAGCCATGGATGGGAAAATATGCAAATAGACAAGTGATTACAGGCAGTAGAACCTTTACTTATTTGACAAAAAGTCTACTTTGTCTTTGAGGTGTCTAAAGCAGCAAGTGACCACCGGTGTCAGGTCATTAAGGAAATCTGCAGGCTCCAACAGAAACCACAATAAACCCCTGCTTAATCACCAAACAGCTGCTGACCTCTTTTGTGCACATTCAGCTCAAGGTGCCTTGTCTCTCCTTCAGTCTGAAGTTCAGGAGCACATTTCAGTCCTTTCTGATACCTAAGTTTTGTATTTTATTTAAAGACTAAGAACCCCCTATCAGAGGGACTGTTGACACCTACTGTAGCAGGGATGTGAGAGCAGGGAGAGATGAAAAACATTACCAAAATAGGTTTAAGAGCAACTTAGGCTTGTAAATTTGCAGGCAGAGGTAGTAAGTTATTCCTGGAGCATTCCCTGAGGAAAAGGCTGGGGAAATTAATTACTTATCAAAAAACAAAGCCTAATGCTACTGTTTTGAAGTGAACAAAATTAAATACAAGAAACAGCCTCTAATACAGCCATTCTGGAGCAGTTGTGTTTGACTGCCCAGGGCTGATTCATCCACCCAATGGGACTGTGAGAGAGAAATCAGATTCATAATTTCTGGTGGTAACTGAGGCACAAAATTATTTTCAAGCCATGAGGGGGGAAAAACACACATGAAAATGGACCTGGTCCCATACAACCATTCAGAGAAGAGCAAAAAGCACAAGGGGAAGGGATTTTTCTGGTCAGACACTACAAGGAACCAAGGTCAAACTGGTAGGAACAGCATTAATCGGGTCAACACTGCATTTAAAGTTCCAGGTAAGCTGGAAAACATTCCTTAGGTGGTGCAGAAAATGACTGATGAGCTTCCCCTCTGCTCTGCCAGCTTAGCAGATGTGACAGCTGTCACCAAGTTTGCTCCCTGCCCCCAGCATTACCAAAGGAGTGGAGCAGACATCCGCCGTGCTGCAGGCGGGAGGATCTGTTCTGTAATTCACAGAGGAACAAGGCAGAGCCTGTACCATGACACACTATCGTTTTTACTGTTCCCCAGCAGCAGCTGACCAGAGCCAGCCAGGACGTGCAGGTTTTGTGCCTGCTGCAGCTCGGGGCGGGGGGGTGGCAGCTGAAGCACGAGTTGACAAACAGCACTTAGCTTATCTCAAGAAGAAACCTGAGCACTCCCTCAGCAGATGACAGAGCTGTAAATCTTGTTATGTATAGCTCTAAAAGTATCATTAAGACAACTTAGAATAGTTAGTTTGTATTAGATAAGAAAAATGTTTGTCTTGCAGCTATGCAGAGGAAAACATCTTACAGTCGTGTGTGCATTTTGCATCCACCTGAAAAGCCTCCAGCTGTTTCAGAAGGGCTAAAGGGTCTAATAAAAGCATCGCTGAGAGCCTTAAACTCCTAAGGTGAGAAGCTCTCTGTAAGAATGCAAGGCCTGAAGCTGAACTTTATTTTCTTAGGGACATTTACACCTCTGTCTAGTTCTGGTTTCATGGCATAGAAAGGTTCCTGGTCCAGGGTGTGAATGGCATGAAACTATGTAACAGCGTGGGACATGGGAAAATAAAGTGGTTTTCTGTTGATACTCAGGGGAACTATCACAGAGAACTAGAGAGTTCTGGGGAGGGGAAGCACCTGAAAATAAATCAGGTTTATATGGTTGAACTGTTTGTTTTCTGTTGTGCAGTGAGGAGCTATTTTGAGCTTCAGTCTTTGGTATTTAACATTTGCACCACTTTCACTGGTACAGTCTGCCAATTTTCTGTTTAACTATGAGCTTTAGGCTTGCCAGGAGAAAAGTAAGGAGACTGAAATTTTGAATGACAAGGGACTTCTCTGGGCATGCATTTGTCTTGTTCACTGCTGCTCCAAACAGTATATGAGATATGCACCTCAATTTTGACTTAGCAAAAGAAATCAATACATGTCACCGAAGAACACATAATACAAGTATGACAGAGAACTGAGGCTGCTGGGAGTCAGTGTCTCTCTGAATGCTGTTATCTGAAATATTGTGACACAGCAGAAATTGAGAAAGAGCACAACATTTAACCAGACTGATTCTCCTGCCCCATATCCATATTTCCTCCCTCCAACCCCCCCATGTTGAGCCCATGTAGATATGCAAGGCCCAAACAAAGCAAGCAGGATGTTCTGTGACAGTGGGACATCACCAGTGCCACAATCCAGCCTGAAGAAGCCCTCCCACAGCAGTCTCCTGAGCCCTGTGCTGTGGCAGCTACTGCTCTTGATACAAACCAGATCTGATAGCTCCACACTCCAGCTTTTCCTCTGGCTAAAGGATGTTCTCCTTGCTTTCTAGCAATTTCAAGTGACTTGTTCATTTTGGAGTAGCTTTGACAGGAATGGATCTTAAATGAGAAACATCCAAGAACTGAGTCAGAGATGGGGGAAAAAATAACCTCTGCAAGCTGGGTCAGGCCTGAAATTCTCAGCAAGGAAGTCATTCCATCCAGGAAAGATTAGTAGTGCTCTAGTTGGTGTGAGAGCTGCTGGGAGCCCCTGCCCAGGGACAGGGCTTGTGGATGGTTCCTTCAGCCCCACGGGCTGCTGGGCAAACAACAGAGCCTGCTGAGGCCAGACAGAAAGCAATCCAAACTCATGCACAAAACAAGTGGTTTGATGCTAACTTTAGTAAGTGAAGTTTTCCAGATAAAGGCAATTGCATCCATATTTAACAGCTGTTAAAGAGATACACATTTAATTGCATTATATAAGGAGTACTTTATATTAAAGAGAAAGCATTTCAAGTGTCTTAGTTCTACCTGTTTGGAATCCAGACTTTCTCCCTACAAGATATTCCAGTTGACAAAAAGGGCCTCGTTCAGATATCTGGGATCAACTGAATACATTTATTTAAAAGCAATTTTAAATATTAAAAAAGTAGAAATTAACACATACAGTACTCAAAAACTGTCACATTAAATACATGTGAATAGACATGTGTACTGATGTTTTACCTTAACATTCAATGAGAAGTCAAGATTTTAACTAGTGGCATGACCAGATCTGATTTCTGTACACGTTGATGTACTATGTAATAAAAAAATAAATAGCAACTGTTGTTCAACAGTAAATAAGACATCATCTGCAGAGCAAACTTCCCCCTCTGGGGGCACCTTCCCCTGCCCCTCCCCCCAACCCTTTATCAGCTAATTTTCCATAAAGATTTAGACTTTCCAAATACTATGTCATATACAAAATTGCAGACAGTGGCTCATTGAGTTCAAATATAATACTGTACTTAAACTCAATCAATATCATACATTTTCAGATTTCTTATGACCCACAATAAGCCAGAATAAACAGAACTATTGTTCCTTATGGAACTAATTTAATTTTATAAAATGCATATGTATACTATTTTAAAGAGCGTAGAAAAGAATAGACATTTGACTCTACATAATTTTACATGCCTAGGTTTTCTTTATATGATTTGCATTTATCAGTTTATTTCAAGATCACTTAAAAATACAATTGACCACAAAAGTGAATAGGTTTTGTTCTTTAATGCAACTTAAAACATTGTAGTAATGGATAAAATGGAATGCTAAATAAATGCTAAACCTGACTTCCTTTCCATAAAAACAGAATAAAGTCTGAAATACTGGAGCTGGTAATACTGAAGATTAGATGCCAGCAGGCTCTCTCACTCATTGCATATTTTTTTTTGGAATTAATTTTTTAAAATAAATGATAAAACCATTAATAGTTGATAAATGTTTTGCTTTTTTTTTCATGTGGGATTTAGACAGATATTTGTTTCTAAATTAACCACAAACAGAATTAAATATTCACTGACTACAGTCTTGTGAAACTGTATTAGAAATGAAAGTCCTCAGAAAGTCTGAGATATGCTTTTATGAAATGAAAATCTTTCCATGCAGCCAAGACAATCTGCTTTGAAATAGCAGCACTAGGTACTGAAGCCAAAATAACATTTAAAGCAAGTAATACAAAACTACATATGAAAGTCATGGAACCCGCTACAGACAAACCATGGGAAAAACACAACCGCATGATGTTCCAAAAGATTAAAAATTATGTTGAAAGTGACACAGGAAATTAAAGTTTCCAGTAATACATTGAAGTGTTTTCTGGCAATGCAACTTTATACCAACTTTCAAGAAACCTCAGGTCAAATGCAGCCTTCCAAAGATTTTCTTAGAAATTACTTTTGTGACCCTATATGTGTTACTTCGTGCTCTGGGTTACGACCATTACATGTTACATCTTGGTGAACTCCATGAAAACCAGCTTGATCCTTGTGAGCTGAGATCTATCATTACCAGCCTGATCAAATGCACGAGAGGTCATCTTAGCTTCCACTTTTTAGAGCATGAAAAATAATTTAAATTTATCTTTATACCACCACTTAAAAATCATTTTAGGTAACTAACTTTTAGCAAGGTTGAAGACATAGGAAAAAAATCCACAAAATCATTTTTCAAAGAGCCAATTTAGCTATTAACAAATACTGTTGCAAGCTCACATTAACCTGAATAGCAATTAAGTTAAAATGTTCTTTTCCTCAAATGTAGCTATATGACTACAGTACTACTTTTGTACAAAGGCAGGTTTCAAGTAAGCGTCTAAATGCATGCACAATGTCAACAGTTAACATTTGCTAGAAGTCCTTGGTTACTAAGAATTCAGTGAAAGAAACCAGCAAATTTCACACATATCTACTAAAGAACAATATGACTAATTTTCATTAAAGTAAGTTTTCAAATGAAATAAATTTGTAACTTTTTATAGTGAGGTAATATCACAGGGGAACTGCAATCACAGTTTGGCATAGGTCCACATAATATAAACATGAAATGCTGTATGCACACTGTAAAACATTACTGTTATCTGTAAAGTCAGTGAATATTTGTCTTCATAATTACACTTAACTGAGCACTATATTAAATAAATATCGAAGTGGGTTTCATAGCTGTAAACTGCATACACTTATGAACTGCAGACCGATCTTTAAATTGTCCAAAACCATTCACTCATTCTAACTTTCTGCTAATTGTATATTGAGAATACCAGGTTATTAGGAACAGTCATTTCTGTACAGGTACATGGGTGACAGAGACCACCTATGTTGGAAAGCTGGCAGTCCACACGTGGGACAGCACGGACAGAGATGGAAGTGCTAAATGCCCAGGATGGCTTCAACAAACCCGGTAAGGCGTGCCAGGTTCCAAGGCTACCATAATACTGGCAAAGGCAGAATAACACAGTATATTTACAATACATAGAATTCAACCTCATGAGGTGAAACTTAAATGAATTCTTAATTTGTAACAGCAGCTATATATACAGTTGTGCACAGGATTACAGGGAGGCAGCAGCGTTCGCTTTTGCTAAAAAGCCCGTCTTGCATGAAGAATGTGCAATGCTCAAGTTTAGGATTTGTTTGTTTTGACTAGTCTGACAGAATGTGCACAAAGGACACTGGAAAGACCCCTTTCCTCTCTGGCTGTCCTTCGATGTGGCCAATCTGCAACACAGGAGAAGAAGGTACAGATATACATATACATATAGATGTGCATTGTACACAAAATTCACAGCCTGCACTCATTCAAAAGTACCAGAACTGCTCACAGAGCCTCTACCACCTCTGGGACAGTCTGAAGTTAGTTAACATTTGAATTTGTGTAAAGGAACAAAATTAAATTGCACAAGAACATTATAAATAAAAGAAATTAAGTCAAATCTAAAGAGAACAAAACTCAATTTTTTTTTAGGAAACTTACATACATCATGAATTTCAAAAATGTAATCAAAACAGAAGCCTGAGTTTCTTCTGTCTGATAGGCAGATTTTCAGTAACTTCTCTGAAAACCACTGATCTTAGTTAAGTGAATAAATCCTGAACACCTCACTGAAGGGAATTGTCTGCTATATTTGTGAAGTTATTTATGATAATCTGCATGTTTCACTTAAGGTGATAAAAGCCCAGCTGTTTTCTCATTGAATTAGTATGATACCTAATGATTTAGTGCATACTAGTGTTTATAACAAATCACAGTGTTTTCTGATTAAGCATCCTTCAGCTACAGCCACCTACATCTTCTGCATAATTATTATTTATAAAGAAAGAGCTATTAAACTTATTAAAAGACATCAAAAATAATGGAATATTTTATATGAACTTTCCATGTTTAAAATACATAATTATAAACAACTGTTGAATAGCACTGGAGCAGCAGCCCTGACTGGCCACATAATCCTCTTCTCACCCTGCTACAATGCTGCTCACTGCTTTCAGAATAATGGCGTACTTTCCTTCCTCTTCCACAAGCTTACAAAATGGGAAGGGGAAACATACAGGGCTGGCCATTTCCTCTTGGAGAGCCAAAGTTTTGAAGCATATGAGTCAACAGGCCTTGTTTCCCTTCTCAGAAACACTCAGACTGGGGTGCTTCATGGAACTTGCTGGGCACGTCCCAAGGGGCTTAAAAAGCACTTCAAAAAACAGATCCAGCAGGGAATGCAGCTGTAATCAGGGACTAGGTGATACGGGCAACACAGACACCTTTCACTGGGCACTGCTCTTTTGATACCAGCTTTTCAGTTGAAAATCTTCCACACTTAAATGATGAGTGAGAGGAAAACGTAGCTGGAAACAAAACAGCAAAGGTTGTGCTGCCCTTAGATTAGGATATCACAGGCAGCACTGCAATTAGAATTTGTTTTAGTCAAATGAAATCTGTCTCATTGTCCCCTGTAATAATTCTTTGGCAGGGAAATATGATGTAGCAGGGCTTTAGGGACATAAGCTGGATTGTCAAGAAAGGTTGGAGCCTTCACAGGAGGTTGAGAAAAGCCTGGTGTTAGCACTTGAACAATATGCAGTCCATAATAGGGGGAGTATGGTATGAAACAGGGATATGAGAGGGAAGAAGAGAAACAAAATGTTATCTGCCTCTCATTTAAGAAGAAAACCACCAGCTTATATCATTAATTGCAAACTATTCTTTAGATTTTCAGCAATCCCTATAGGTATAACTTAACCTTTTGGGTGAACTGAAGATAGTTACACATCTCATTTTCATGGAGGGTACAAGTTTGTTACATGGAGTAAGAATCATCATTTCTTCGCTTAATGAAAGGCTGTGTTCATTACAGAGAGGGATGTGTGTAAATATGTGCTGTATGAGCCAGCAATAAAACTAAACCTAGTGGGGCTGGTTCTAATAGATTCTCCCTCCCAAATAAAAGGGTTTTTCTCTAATGGAAGTTTAAGGGCTGGCTGTTAGCTCAGGCAAAAAGAAACCAAACAAAAATCAAAGCAAAACAAAGACAAAACCCACCACTTACAAACAAAAATAAAAATAAATCCTCCACACTTGGGGAAAGAGGCTTTCCTATAAAAGTCATAAAGAAGTTATGTGGAACTGTAAAAGGGAAAGATACATACCCACCACTCTTGGTCCTCTTCACCAGTTACAATAATTACTTCTCCTTCAACAAAAGTGAGTTCATCGTCATTATCTGCCTGACAGTCATAAATGGTCTTCACTCGCCTAACTTTGTTTTTCCCCTAAAAAAAGAATGAAATTTGAGATGAAGCACATGAGAAATAGAGGGAAAAAAAAAAGATTTTTGCCTTTTAGTTGTGTTTTGTTTTACAAGAAAGTGAAGACTATCAACTATTTTCCCTGCAACTAGGAACAAAGAAATTCAAAAACTCCTTCAACAAGGATATTAAAAAAATAAAATAAAAATTTACCTACACAGGTGTAAGTTTTTTTTTCCCTTAAGATTCAGAACTCCCAGCAGAATATAATGTGTGGTGCTTAACAAGTGGCCCTTAAGAGGGCTTAAGTAACCACTGATTCCTCTGGTGAAGAAAGCTTCAATAATGTCCTTACATTGTTCTAGTCAAACACCCTCTTTCTCCTTCAATGCATAATTCCTCAATAAACCTACCATGAACAGAAAATTAAATCCAGTCTCCTCTAAATGTTCCAAGAGAGGTAAAGACTGAGGAAAATGCTGCATTGGAATCCCAGTATTCCTTACAGTTTTGGTTTTGGATCTAGTGCAAAAATACAGGATTCTTTGATTTTAAATCTGCTTACAGGACTGGAAATTATTTTTTTAGAGATTTTTCCATCCAAATGTTAGCAATTTCTTACTAAAATTACCTTAATGTCAGATGGCAGTACTATTTTCTGATGATAACTCACACTAGATATTCTCACAGCTCTGCCATTCTGAGTCCAAGTATTTTCTAGGTCATACTTTGCTGCATACTGCTTATTCATATGAAAAAAGCCTCAGCCATGGACTCATCCCCAAACATATGTTTCTTATGGCAGAGAAGATGACTTAAATTATTTCCAAATAGAGTAAGTAAGCAATGTTCACAGCAAAACACTCTTGCTACTTTATATTCCTGTATTTTCATACCCACACCTCTTCAAAACCTACAGTTACTTCTTTTAACAGATTACAAGAATGCAAAAACCCAAGAAGAACAGAAGGAGATGAGAAGCAGAAGGGCTATGAAGGGAAAAGTCAGCAGGTTTAGAGGAATTTGGGCCAAAACTAACTTCACAGAGGAAATTTCCTAGGGAGTCTTCTCTTTGCTGTTACCTACCCACTTGAAATTCCTCCATCTTTTGGCAAAAAAAATCCCTGCAGCTCAACAGCAGAACAGACACACTGAAAAAAGCACTCACACTAAACACAAGGTACAGAAAAATAATAATTACAGGGAGATTTAAGAGAGAAAGCAGTTAACATAACATAAAACTAAAAAAAAACCAAAAAACCCATACCCAGACAAATGAAGAGAAATACCTGAAGATCATATGAGATCAAGGGTTTTTTTCTACAGCAAAGGTTTGCTGCATGAGAAGTCACTTCAAAGAATGCTCTCTCTTTTCTTAAAAATATGTTAATATAATTTAAACAAAATCTCATCTAGCACTAGGGACTGGAATTCAATAGGAATGGGTGCTTGGGGACAGTCCCAGCTTTCAACTCCAGAGAACCTTTACAAGCCAAGAGCGTTCCCTCCCAATCAATCCCCCAGTGATGAAGGGAAGCAACTACTTCTGCAAGGTAAAAATTGTCTTGTTCAATAAAAAGAATAAAGAAATTCACATTCCTCTACACTTAGAAAACTGTATGGAACTCAGCTTGTAAAAGCACATGAGAAATGATGGTAATTATTCTGGTTCCATCAGATTTCAACATTTTATTCCTTTCACGGAGAGCAGCAAAAAGCAGCTTTCAAGCTCAAGGTCTATTTAATCATGGGAAGGTATAAAAAAGGATGGATATGTAGAGAGCACATATGTTCCAGAACATATTTTGTTCATGTTCCAGAACAGTTTGTGTCATTGTTGTGTAAAGAAATGGAAACAATTCCAGGAAATGTAATCTGTGACTAAAAATCAAATACACACCACCAACTGATTCCCTGTACCCAACAAGTGCTTATTAGCAAAAGATTTTGTGCTTAAAACTGAACAGCAATGAGATGCTGTGATCATTAATAATCCAACCATGCTCTTATTTACATTCAACACCTTTTTTTTTTTTCCCTTTAAAAATGAGTATTTTGTCTCATTTATAGAAACCACCACACGCACAAAAGAATGCTCAAGTGCTCAGTGTGATTTCAGGAGCACTCAGTGCAAGTTTTGTTTCTCTAAAATATCCTTTCAAACCTTTATAAATTATCAGCATTGGAATTTTAAAATTATATTTCTGGACAATTAATTTTCTAAAACTATCAATAAAAAAAAAACTATGCTTTTCTGTTTAGTGCTAAATAGTCAAGCCCAAGAGAGAGGTGCCCACGAGCACTGTGGCTGCTGGTGTGGGTCTCACTGCTCACTGGGATGAAGCACTTCACCAGCCAGAGGATGAAAATGGAGGCAAGATACATTTCAGAGGAATTCTTGCACATTGTCAAACACAGAACCTTTCCTCAGATTTTTTCTGTATACAGTAGGGTGACAGTTAAAAAAAAGCCAAAAGTAACCAAACTAAACAGGTAATCCATTATTTGCTTTCTTTTTTTCTTTATTAAAGTGACAAGTAGCTGAGAATGGCCAGCATCATTTGCCTGCTTATATTTAAAAGTACATAAGTAAACAAACATTTTTTGATCTGATCCCTGTAATATTTAAATTCCAGAATACTCAGGAAGCCCAAGCAACAACTCTGTTGTGCTCAGTTCAGACAGGAGCTTACAGGCAAGTCCATGCCAGAAGCCAAGCAGAATGATGGCTCCACAGGGCTCTTCCTCACACAAGCACAAGGCAGAAACTCATCCTCTGCTTTCACTATTTCACTGGGATGAAGTCTTATTTCCTTTTTACAGAAGTGCTTTGCATAGCCAATCTGGCAAACAAAGCCATCTCCCTTTTGATGTATCCCTCATGATGAAAATCTTAAGAGAGCTCTGGAGTTTCATAGTTATCTCAATCTACATAGGCATTAAGAATCCTCTGCTGAAAATTGTACTGGTTAGAAAGATGAACAGCAGGATAAATGGGGGGTTGGAATCAAGGTAAAGTTCCAGATCTATTACTACACACCATGCAGCAATGTCAATTTTGCCACTTCATCAGTACACCTGAACCTACACCTCAACCATTATCAACATTAAATACTCACAACAGGGACATTTACTATTTTGCCACAGTTGACTTTACTTTAAATTTTGCACCTACTGACAATAGGTGCTAACATCCCCTCTTACAGCTTACTAAGTCAAATATATAAACATTCTACCAATCTAAAGCACAGACCTGTGAGCAAAGGCAACAGAGAAAACCATCCACTCATTCAGAGTTGTGATTGGCATAGATATAATAAATACATAAATCCCAACAAATCTAAAATACATTGTCATGCCTCCAAGGTTACTGTTTTATGTTGCAAGTATTTGTTTGAGCATGCAGGAGGCCTTAAAAACCCTCAACACCTGCTGAAGCTGCTTTGGGCACAAAAAGAGCCCCTCATTCCCCAGCCCATAGCTTTATGTTGCCTTGAGTGCACAGCTCAAGGGTGCACACAAAGTCCTACAGTAACTTCAAAGCCTTCCATGGATACTCCCAAGGAGCTGCAGTAACACCTACCATGTTTATCTTCCTGGGGAGTGGCACAGGGGTTTCTGGCAGGGTGTGTGTTATGTCATTCGACTCTTCAGATGCTTGCCTTTGGACGGTATCTCTGGATTGTACGTTTGGAGAGAGATCTATGGAGTGAGATTTTTGATTTGCCTCTGAGGGCTGAGCCTTCGGTGCTGCTTCCCCACCTTGAGTTTTAGCCAACAGCTCTCCTAGCTGAGGTTTTGGAGGAAGGTCCTTCACTTGTGGCTTTGGAGGTAAGTCTCCAAGCTGTGGTTTTGGTGGCAAGTCTCCTAGCTGAGGCTTTGGGGGTAGTTCCCCAGGCTTTGGGGGTAAATCTCCCACTTGAGGTTTCTGAGTTAATTCCAGAGGCAGAGGCTTTGGGGGCAGGTCTCCAGGCTGTGGTTTCTGTGGTATATCGATGGACAGTGAGGGCTTCTGAAACATATCCATGTGCTGATGGGATTTATCTATTGAAAGATGATGACTGGTTTCTATTTTTCTTAGTGCCACTGAAACAAATAAGCAAAACAGTCTTAGGATTCGCAATCTTAGTATTTTAATATTAAAGAAGTTAAGCATATATCAGAACTGCAATTGTGTCAATGACCATATGGTCACTGAGCCCCAAAACTGCCCACAAGTGTTCCTAGTCTATGACAAAAGCAGGATAATACAACTTCACATAACCCTGCTCTCTGAGGTTTCATTTAATTGCTCCTCCTGGAGGCCAGCAGTGCTTCATCCAACAGCTATTAGATGTCAATTCATAGATTATTTACTTCAAATGAAATAAAGTGAATCACTTTTTGGAACTAAACAAAAAATATGAAATATAATAAAAGACTTTGCAAAACCACCTATAGGTCAATTGACACGACTGTAACAAAATTTATTTTAATGAAAATTACTCACATATACAGTTCAATTTCATACAAAAAACCACCTGACTTTCAGGATTAGTACCTGTAAAATCTCTCAGAAGAGAGAGAGTGAGCACATATATCTATTTATGCACTGGATAGAACATACTGTACTATTGACATTCACACTAAAACTGAGAAAAAATGAATTATTGTATATATTTACAATTTAGTAAAGATGAAAGTTTTAAAATGTGTATTTTTCAGATTTGATGGAAGGAAATTGAAACTAGACTTTCAAATAGTTATTTTTCTCAGTGTCATCTATTGATTTTACTGTTAAGCTCCCTAAGAAAACTCAACTGAAATCTACCTGAAAAAACAAAATCATTAGTACACAGAAAAACTCCCCAACCCAAAACCTCCTAAATCAAACAGCCCTAATGTTAAAACAGATGAAGGGGTACAAGAGAGAAAAAATTTACAACCTGTGATGAAAGCAACACATTTTAACTAGAAGGAACAATTTCCTATTGCATTCAGCACTGCTTTAGTATCATATTCTACCAGCCAAAAAAGTGACCTCACTCCCTTTGGATATCACCCACTTCCATAACACTTTAACAATATATTTATGGGTACTTATACCGAAAAAAAAGCCCTAAAAATCCCCAAAAAACCAAACCAATAAAAAACCAAAACAAACCAATAAAAAAACCCCACCAACCAAACCCCTCCAACCAAAAAAAACCCCAAAAATAAAATCTCACCAACAAAACACCCCAAACCAAACCCATCTCCAGAGTTTCCATGAAAGAAATTGTATAATTACTATCAGATGTTTTTTATAAAAAAATAGTTGATCCCTGTCTATGGCTGTGCCCTTGGCTAACCTCACAGCAAATGTACACACACTGATCTTCCACATGGGTTTGAGATTTAAGTAGATGATATGAAAAACCCTGATAGCAGCCCTTATCAAAGTGCTTTGAATTAGCCCTTCTTAAATTTTCACCTAAATCATTTTAAATCAAGAAAGTGTTGACTTCCTTCACAGTGCCACCCTGGTGCATCATTGCTGTCTCTTTCAAAAGATAACATGTCAGAATAATTGTAATTTAACAAACTTACAAATTTAACATTTGCTTTTTCTGTTACAAAATTATTTGCACTCTAAATTTCAGACATCTGGCTTCAGAATTTTGGACAAGCAGCATTTCTTGATCTTCAGGCTCTATTGTGATCATCCATTCAGACAGATATAATGTATTTTTGATGGATTCTGCATGCAGACAGAACAGTGTGAAGTAGGTCTACTTTCTACTTTATAGTCAACTGCTGCCACAACTCAAAACAAACAAACAAACCTTCAGTGTGAGTTTAAAGAGACTGGGAAAGAACATTTCTAAAAGAAAGGTGCTCCCTGGGATGATGGTCTCAGCTTGTCACTGATATATAAATGAGGATGTAACAGCACCTGATTCTTTCCCAAGCAGTTGCACTGACCACAACCCTGACTGGAAGAGCATGGCACAGACAGAGTTTGCTCCAAGCTATCAAGAAATGGGACTTGGAGATAATAGGAAAAAACCCAAAACTACCAACAGGAATGGTCTAGGATAGAAACAGAAGCCCAGAGAAGTTATCCATGGAGATGCTCAAAATGTGACTGGACATGGCCTTGAGGAAGCTGCTCTCATGGCAGAAGGCTGGCCCTGCTCCGAGTGCTGGACTGGACCACAAGACCTCCTGAGGGCTCTTCCAGCTTCAATTAGTTCATGATTTATTTCTTTCCTCCCTAGGTGTATTTTTTTCAGTTTAATAAAAGGCTTCCCCATCTTCCAAAATCCTTTCAGTTTTGTGAAGATTTCATGGTTTGTGGCATTTTAGAAATGAAATTTCTGCTGAAAAGATCCATATATTTCAAACAAGTACCCACTTTCACCCACATTTAAAAGATCCCATTATGAGAATAGCCACAAAGAGATTGCTTACCTTTCTGAGGTAGTTTGGGAAGAACTCTAGGGCCAAGTGCAGTCTTTGCAGTCCCAGTGCTAAATCAACAGATGTGAATTATTAGTGCTTACAACTATTATCAAATATACTTATTTCTCATTTTTTCCTTTAACACATCCATAAATAAAAACTCCCACAAAAAAATCCATATTTATTTTGCCCCTTTTGTATAATCACTTGGTCTGTGGATAAATCCCCGAACTCAAAGCATTGTTTTGAATTAATTGGGGTTTTTTTCAGAGAAAAAGACATTCAAACCCTACCCAGCTTCAATGCTATGGGGCAGATATACTCTATGAACTATGGTACATGCAAAATGTACTCTGAAAATAGGTGAAGCTGAAAGACCAACTCTGTGGGCAGATCCTGAGCCCTAAGAAAAATTTGTTCTTCATTTGCATTGTGATCCAATGCACATGTGTGGCATTGGATCACACACACTCTCTGCTGCAGGAGGAGACAAAGTCTCTGCTACTCTCCCAGGAAATACTGATGATTGTGGGAAAACAACATGTTTTACTCTGTCAACCTGGATTACACATGTGTTAGCTATTCCCATCAAAGTTTTTCCTTTAAAACCCCACCTAAGTCACTTTTCTATAAAAGGAATGTGGAAAAAGAGAAGAAAGCAAATTGATTTAAGGCATAAAAATCAAACAATACACAAAAATCAGTATCAGCTCAAAATAATGATTAAAAAAACAAGAAAAAAAGAAAAATGAGTGAGAAAGCTGCCAATGTATGTTCAACAGAGCAGTGACTCTTCTGCATCAGCTGCCTTAATTCTGGTATTGCTTGTCTCTGCAGCCAACATTTCAAAATGAGCATGAAGAAACACTTTTAATTTTTAGCTCTTTTTTAAATAGCAAAAATACATCACGACATGAAACTGAAAGAACAGCCAGGCTCAATCTTGATTTAATAAATCACAAAATCATAGAATATCCTGAACTGGAAGGGGCCCACAAAGATCCTCAAAGCCCAGCTCCTACCTCAGCCTCTCTCTAATGCCATGGAGTACAAGGAGCACACTTTTACCCTTGTCTGACCAGAATCCAGGATGGGCCCAGCTCTCTGTGCTGGGAACATTTCCACTTTCCCCCTGAATGCCCAGAGCCAGCTGGATGGATTCAGCAAACATGGGAAGCAGCTGTGCTACCTCCAACAGGTCCCCTCCCTGTCCTGGCAAGGCAGAGCAGTCTGGGGGTGTCCAGAAACTCTTCCCACACATCTGTTGTGCCCTGTCTGAGGTTACACATCCCTCCCCAGCCACAGCCCATCCCACACACTGTGGTCATGCAAGGCTGTGTGCCTGAGGCAGGTGCTTTTTGGAATTATCATGCTCTGAACCTCAGGACTTTGGAATCACAGCACAGACAGAGGAGTAGCAAACTCCAAGTGACAGCAATGTATGGCTGTCCTTACTGCTCCAGCTATTGAAAAAGACACTTGTAATGGACAGAGCTGATGAACTATGAGCTAAAAGCAGTTTGTTTTACTGCAGACTGTGTGGCAGCACAGGAGCCTGACAGAGTGGAAAACAGCTAAACTGGAAGACTGAGATGAACTCTCCCTCTTACAGAGCCATCTTCAATGGCAGCCTGTACCCAGAGTGACACTGCTGCTCCAGGCAGGACACCTCACACTGAAGGAGACAAAATGAAATGCCAGGAGACATGAAAATAAAACTTTTGTCCTGCTGGCCCGTGGTCTGAGGCAGCATTCCCCAGCTGGGAGAGCACTTCTGTAGGAGCAGCAGAGATGTGGGCACAGGGCGTTCTGTCCGTCCTGCTCAAAGGACGGATTGTGCACGGACAGCGAGGGACGGCGTAGGAGGCTCAGGGCAGCCAAAGCATTTGTATGCTAGCAGGGCATGCAGGAAACTAATAAGAAACATAGCTAGGATTTTATTTCCTAGAAAAGGAAGGCTTTTCTTTTCTAATTTACAAATTAGTTATGTTTATTTAAATTTTCATCTTTGCCTTCATGTATGCAGATTTTACCTTGACTGCTGAGACATCCCCTCAAACTTGTTTGCAGCCTTAGTTGAAGGTGGGCCCAAATCATTACCTGAGTTGAAAAAAGGACAATTAAAAACAAAACAAAAAAATCATTAGGATAACTGAAATATAATCAGCAGAGGGTGCAATTTAAAGCAAAACATGTATTCCTCTATGCATGCTCTATACAACATATCTAAAAGATAATTTATAATTTTATTCTTTATTAATAATTTTGTAGCCGAAAAAGCAGGAGGGACCAAAATAATCCAAGATGACCTTTCATATAACACATTTTAAAACGACTCACTGGTAGCTCTCATCTCCTGGCAAGAGAAGATTGAATGACATTGCTGTAGGGCATTTGTTTTGAAATAGTGTTTCAATTTTCTCTGCATAGAAGGAGATACAGCAGGAGACACATCAGATTCATTTTTCACTGATGTTTTCATTTTGCATTGCGAGGCACATCTTTTTTAAACCATCATGAATGTGAGTTTATTCACAAAACATTAAATTTCTAAGGATTGGTATTTTATCCTATGCAAAGAACAGGCTTTACTGGTTTAGTGACTAAGTTTGTATGTTCCCATAATCTGCATTTTAGCCACTGGTAAAGCAAAGATCCTGGGTATCCAGAATTCTGTCAAAAGGCAGCAAAATCCAAACCCAAGCACTCTGGACTCCTCCAGCAGAAAGCTTCTCTTCATTAGCAATCACCATTTCCAAGGTATAATGACAGCAACTCTTGGCTTAGTGCCTTTTCATCCCCTTTGCCTCTCCTTTTACAGCACGTCAATCTCAGAACCAGCTTCAACAACCATTAGTAAATTTTGTCATTGAAATAGATGCAAAGTGACATTTAATGATCCAAGAACACAAAATACTTCTCATTCAAAAGAATGACACATTTTTCTAAATACCATTCTTGGCACATTGATGTCTAAATGAAACAGCAGAAAAGAAAGCAAGGCACATGCTGTGCCTTGCTAAAAATATGTTTGTGCTTAAAAGTGGTGCAAAAAAGGAACTAAGGTAAAACAGCAAACATGTAGATCCTATACATAAAGGAAGGAAAAATATCTCATGGTTGCTATGGAAATACAAAATAATCCAAATGACATTTTTAGAACATCTTTGAATAGTAACTCAATTTGCTTAGACATAAGCTAAGGATTGCACTGCTTGAAACTTCAATTAATGCACAGATTAGAAGACAAATGCTGAAATTCCACATAGCAAGAAATATATCAACAGAGAAGAAAGCTTCTGAAAGGAAAAGCAGTGAATATCTGACAATATCCTTAAGCAAAAAATCACAAAGGCAGATAGAAGAAACTCCCCCTTTTATAAACACAAAATTTCATGCTTGCTTAAAAATCCAAATGGACTTTGAAACAAGCTTTTGTACAGATCTCAGCTAAGAAAAATGGGGAGAAGAGGCCCCTCTTCCATCCACTGGGGTTTAGCTTGGCCTGAAAAGCAGGGAAGAGACAGGAAAAGCCATATTCTTCTCTGGCCCTGCTCTGACAAGGTGCTTTACTGCTACAGGCTTCTTCAACTGCACACCTGCACCTTTCTCTTATTTTCTTCTTCCTTTATCTGCTGCCTAATGTGTTTAAGGAAAAGTTGACACCTGCTTAGCATCTAATCCTACCACACCTTTCATCCTAACAGTGCTACATTATACAGAATTCTTGTATATGGTACTTTAGGTGCTTTGGACTTAAATACTTGGGATTTTTTACATATTCAGAGTCCAAGCTCTTAAAAATGTCTAAACTACTTCTGAAAAAGTACAGGGCTGTTGGACTCCACAGCATAGGAAACACTTTTTTTTTCCATATCCCAGACCTCTGAGAAGCAGAGAGCTGAAAAGATTCCATTATTTTTATTCCTTGAGAAAAAGCCTTTGCTTTTCATTGGACTCTACACTTTTCTTCATGTTGAATCCTAGATTAAATCACACATCAATACTCCATGATTTACTAAATTTAACTCAATTTGCTAAGAAAAATGGTGCTTTTAGTCTAGCAATTTTTTTTTATTTTAGACTGGTAATTGTGTGTTTGTACTAGAATAGAGAGAAGATTCTCTTAAAATACAAGTAATATATGGATGATGCACCTATGTAAGCACTGGATTACAGTTAAAAAATTTAAGGATTCATGGAAATCCTGCCACCAAAACTAAAATCACAGAAAATTACATAGGCCTGAGATTTATAGCTACCAAGAGAATTTGACTGCACAGAGCAATGTTTATTCAAAAGAGGAAGAATCTGAGTAGTCTGGAAAATAGTTTACAAAAAGCATCTGTCAGAAAGGTATCCTGGTAAAAATAAAAATTAAAATGCACTGTTTCTGTGTAACTTCTGCTGGCAGCAGGATGCAAACCTATCAGTCTTTGTGTGTGTACAGACAACATCACAAAAAGCAAATACAAACTAAGACAACACATTCCCACCAGCGAGGTGTGAACACTTTAGAGGAGAGGAAAGGAGCTCCTGTGGCAGCTGTGAGACCTGCACAGACACTGTGGGTGGCTCTGAGCCCCAAACTGCACCCCTGGCTCCTGGGCACAGCAGCAGCAGCAGCAGGGGCAGAGGAGAGCAGGGGCTGAGGGCTGGGTGGGGGCACAGCCTGGGCAGCTGGGGCACAGACAGGGAGCACTGGGGGGCTGCAGGGGCCCCAGGGCAGCGTGGAGGATTTTCAGCTTTCCCAAGGGAGACTCCCAGCCCGGGAGGCAGTGACAGGAGATGGAACTGCTGATTTATCTGAGCTGACATTACATCAAGCTGCAATCATTGGAAAGCAAGCACCAGGTAAAAAGAAACCAAAGATCATATATCAGCCATCATAAAGGTTTTCCCCTGCCCTTTTGATTTGCATTTTCAAAACTCACCCCAAGGAATTGGGCCCTTATTCTGGGGTCCATGAGGTAGTGGGCTTGGTGGGTCAGAGAGGGTTCTTTTGTGTCCTGGGGGTGGGGGAGGTGGTCTCTTCTTGGAAAGAGTGGAGCTGCCACTAGAGGTTTGAGTGCTTAGAGGGAGGGTTGAAGGTGGGCCTGCAAAATAACAAACAACCTTCTTACAAATACATGTGCATAAACGTCAAAGCAGCACCGAAAAATTCACAGTCAGACCCACAGTGAAGTGCAGCAAAAGACTAAAATAAAAAGACAAGCCATGCCAAAAACACTGTTTAGATTAAACGACACATCCACCACATTTTTAACCATCTCAGCTGTGGGAATATAAGCAACTTGACAATAGAATGACATGTGTACTTATGTTTAAAAAATACAGGATTAATCGTGCCAAGATTTCTAATTTTAGGCATTGTTCAAGGAAAAAAAAAGCATTATGAAATATTAAAATTAAGTAATATTTAGCACATGGGATTAAAATTGCTGTTAATTTATACCAGAATAAAAGCACATTCTATATGCTCTAATATGTGGGGAGGTTTTTAGCCCTCCAGACCATCCCATACAAATTTTGTTAATAAACTGGAAGGCAGGAGGAAAGACATAAAAATATGCCTACAAATTTTCCTTTCACTTTCAAAATAGGATTTTTAGCTAGAGAAGATTTTCTCTAAGTATTTTTTCTTTTTTTCTGTAGATCAAATACATCAAACTATGCATTCCAAAAGCAATGCAAATTGTTGTACATGGTACGAATAAAATAAACATCAGAGAAGTCCTTTCTGGGACTGAGATTAGATATTTCATGGTAACATTGCTTGTAAGAGCCTGTGCAGTCACCCCTACCCTTAAATACTTTTATTTCCCTCTGATTTAATACTGGCACAAGTATCATTCAACACAATGCATGTTTTACACAATATGGGAACAGACAGGGCTTGAAAGACAAAATAACCCAGTGGGAAGACAAGAGTGGTTCCTAATCAGCTCCAGCACTGACCTTCACAAAGGTCTCTGCCAAGCAGCTCAGGGAAGCAGAGCTGGCTGCAGATGGCAGCGAGGGGACGAGTGCTGGAGTCAGCTGCCACCACTGCCCAAGAAATGTCCTGTAACACTTTCTGCAGCAGCTCTGGAGCCAGAACAGCTCCAGGGGCTTTGTTGTTGGGCTGCTTTTTGCTAGTTTGTGGGTCTGTTGGTTTTGTCTTGTTTTAATCTAACCAATAACTCAGACTTCACTGCAGTCTTCACTTGCCATAAGTTTTCCTGTCAGACAGCTTTGCCATGAGTCCAGATAAATGCAGAAAATCGACATAAAACTTTAAAAGCAAAGTCTATTTATACCTGAAATTTCAAGTCTTATTGTCGGTCTGTTTTTTAGCACTGTAGAACCAACTTGCCTATTTTTGAAAAACTACCTTATTTGAACAATATTTGAGAAAAAACTTTCATTTAGTTACTTGACATATATCTTACCACAAAACTAGAGCTGCTTCTTCAAAAACATTTATGAATATTCTCTATAGGCAGCCTGGAAATGATCAATACCTGAAATCCTTCCCAAATTATTATAGATTATAGAAATATTTAAATCAGTGAGAAATAATATTTGCTAAAATTCTTTAGGTGAAACATTTAACACTGACAAAAGTAACTTCAATGATTCTATAAGCATTAGTCTGTTTGTCAGATATTTTCAGCAGGTGACCTCTCTCTTTCTTATAAACAGAAAAGAAAAAATTAATAGAATTGCCCCTAACAAGTCAATAATTCAATTTATTCTCTTCCAGATTCAGTCCTGGAAGGCCTTCTGCTGTGCAGGAGAATCTCTCAACCACAAGCCCAGCAGAGATTTTGGGCCTTAATTAATTGGCTACTTTTGTAAATCAAATTATATATTTTGCAACTATTCCTCTCAATTTGCTTCCAAGTTCACAAAGCCATTAACTGACAACAAGTCAAATACCAGTGCATTTAATGACTGCTCCCCAGTTTGCATCCTCACCCCTTCTCAATTTAATTTCTCCTTTGAGCTTAAGTAAGCAAGACAACTTAAACTGTGCATTGAGATGTTTCTGACTTTTCTCATTCTAAATTTTGATTGATGATGCCTTAAACTCCTGCAAACTCCTAATTCTTTATTTCAGAAATACGAATAAAATTTGATTCGTGATGTAATGGGAATGCATCTAGGAATGGCAAGGGGGCAGGAACAGTCAGTATCCGGTGCTAACAGTGAGGTAACTCTTGAAGCAGTGGCGGTCACAGCCGGGCTGTCCCTTGTCCCTGTCCCCAAAGCACCGTCTGTCCCCGGGCTGTCCCCTCTCTGTCCCTTGTCCCTGTCCCCAAAGCACCGTCTGTCCCTTGTCTGTCCTGTCTGTCCCTTGTCTGTCCTGTCTGTCCCTGTCCCAGTGCCCGCAGTGTCCCAGCGCGTGTCCCAGCGCCCCCTGGCGGCGGCGGCGCGCACCGCACCCGCCGCTCACAAACCGCCCAAAACGGGCTCAGAGCGCCCAAAGGGGAGGAGAGGCATTGAAATACTATTGTTTTGCGCTTATTGCAAAAATTCAGCTTCAGACATGAAGTGAAACTGGTGCTTTTAATTGCCAATAAGAGGGAGAAATCTTCTCTACAAAAATAAACTGTAGTAGAATTTTTAAAACCCCTTAAATTAGGTCATATGGCATGTTTTAGATTTCACATGAGTTATACATATCCAGACATTACTGAGGAGGTGCAAAAAATACCTTCACAGCTTTCAGAAGTCCCCATGGCATACAAAAGTGACAGGGAAAAGGTGTTTAAGGTATTATTACAAATCATACTTTCAGACTCCTAGCTTTTGTTTCTGTACTAAACTCACCGAAGAAATAATTACGAATACAAAGTGTCATACACTGATGATTACATGGCTGAAATACAAAAATAACTTATGGACAAATAAAAACAAAATAAAGGAAAACTTCAAAACATCATTTCAGAAAGAGGTATAAAATGACATCATGCTTTGAATAAAGAAAACATAGGCAAAATGCTTGAATCAAAATCATTTTATGAAAACAACTGCTGAAATAATACACGACCTGATGATGTATGAACTGTCTGTATATTTATTATAAAATACACAGTATCATGGAGTCACTTAGGTTGGGAAAGACCTTTGAGATCGTTGAGTCTGACACTGCCAATCCTCCCCTAAACCACACCTCTGCCGCTGTGCCTTTGGGATTCCCTTCTTAAGGAATGTCCTGGATTCCTTTTAGACTGTCTCCCAGGGGACTCTGGTCAGCCAGGCTCCTAAACAGGCCCAAGTCTGTCCCCTGGAGGTGCAAGGTGGCAGCTCTGCTGATCTCCCCCTCTTACTTGTCTGAGAATTTGTGATTCCCTGTGCCTCAGACACCCTCCATTACCCTCAAGTCCTTCTCTCTCCACAAGCAGCAGGTGTTCTGCTGGCTCCCTCACCTGCTGAGTGGCAAAGTTCTCTTCCACTCACTCCAGACACATCCTGAACATTCCTGCCCCATGAGAACCAGGGCCAGCAGTTGTGAGACTTCTCCCAGGTGCTGACAGGGTATCTCATCTGCCCCTCCATCCTGGGTGGGTGCTCTCTAAACGATCCCACCAGCACATCTGCCTGTTGGCCTTTCTCTGGTTCCCACCACCAAACACTCGACCCTACTGCCACCCTCATCCAGCTCAGACACTCAAAACAGTCCCTAACCTACAGGGCTGTCCCACTGCCCCTCCCTCCCTGCCTGTCCCTCCTGAAGGGTTCACAGCCATCCATCACAGCATTCCAGTTGTGTGAGCCATCCCAGAGCTGCAGTTTTCCTCAAGCACAATGGCTTCCAGCCCCTCCTGTTTGTTGCCTGTGCTGTGTGCAGGGGTGTGGATGCACTTCAGTTGGGATATTGATCCTGACACATTTTGGGGGAGAAGCCCTGATTTCTACAAGAGTGTTTGGAGGCATTCCTATGCCTTACATCTCATGAGCCCAAAGGCCCTCACTGGCACACACACTCCCTCAAACACTGGTGTGGTGCCCTAGGGCTACCTTGAGCAAGCCCGGTTTTGCCCCTTTCCCCTCTCTAATGGAGTTTAAAGCTCTTTCAGTGTGCACTGATAACCCAGTGGCAGATGCCACTGCTCCCTGCTCAGGCTGGCAGAGTCACACACCTTCCTGCATGCCATTCCATGCAAATTCCCATCCCAAGTGCCACACCATGCCCTTGCACTGTTTGTGGTGCTCTCCAGGAGTTCCTTCACACATGTCTGGGCTGGGCCCTGTTGCCCCTGGCCATGTCCCCATTGTTGCTGTGCTGTCACAGCTGCTGTGGCTCCTGCAGCTTTCTCACTGCCCAGGCTAAGGAATCCCTCCTGTGCTGGGACCAGGGCTGCTCACCTCAGCAACTGCACATGTCTGTGTGCATCCACACAGATATTCACATAAATGTGTGTGTAAAACCAGCAGCTCAAAACAATTCCTGTGTGATATTCTGAACTATACAAGGCTAGGCTAGGTATATTTAAGCAATTATCAGAGCAGTTACTAGATCAAAGGTATTTTGTGATTTTAGCAAGGCAGCAATTGAGCCAGTCATTTCCTCTCCTCATCCAACAGATGTCTTAATCATGATTTATCACATAGTTCAGAAGTTCACATTTTGTAAAGGACATTTTCCTAACACAAGCAAAAAACCAAAAGCCAAAAAGAAAATCCCAAAAAACCTGGCCCAGAAGTTTTTCCTTTTCCTTCTGTCAGCTTTCTTTTCCTCAGTTACTGGAAAGCAAATGCTTACAGAACTGTTATCAAGTTTTATCTCTTTTTCATATTACAAAGTTCAGGCTTTCATGTGTAAATAGACCAAATAATCTCAAAATTATTGTACTAAGGTAAATAACTGGATAAGATGTGCAATTAGTAGTACATTGCCCTTTAGGGTTTGTGCAGTTAGTATAGTAACAATTTATTTGTGTTCTTGTGAAACCATGCAAAGCTGCTGCCACTCAATCAAGAAATGGTGGGTTTAGAGTGTAAAAACTTCATGTGTAATTTTTTTTTACCACTTAATGAGACATAGGGGGAAAACACAGAATTCCTGCTAATGGTAGAATGGACACTGCAAAGGAAAGTAACTTGAATTAAAAATAGCATTTTCATTAACAAGTGTTGCTATCCTTATTTTTAAATTTCTCATGAGTGACTTATTGCACACATATTACTAAAAGCTTTTTCAGTTAGTCTTACCTAATATCATATATTTTCAGCACTGAAAATAAGAACATAATTAAAGACAAAATGATCATGATCACTGTGAATAAGAAAGCTAAGAATATACGTTGATTCAACATTAGTATTTGAAGTACATTAGATAATTAGTGCTTAAAAAAGGTTCAGTTTGGAAAGAAAAGATAAAAGTTATACTAAAGAATTTTGTGTTTTGGGTTGATTCAGAAATAGAAGAGCCCATGAAACCAGCAGTCATCAGCTAGTCTGCCCTTCCTATTATGGTATTAAAAAATACAAAGTCTTTATGGATTAAGTAGCATTATTTAATCACAATGTGCAACACATTTATAAGAATATTTAAAAAGTCTCCAAGTATATGCAAGAGAAGTATAGAATCCTGAAAGCATTCAGAAGAAATAGGATGATCTCAAAGGCTGAGGTAATGGAAATGAAAATAAATACATTTGTTCTATAAATTAAGAACTTCAGTTACAAATGAGTAGAGACTGTGTAATGCCTGCTATGCCACAGTATGATACAATCAGGAAAAAAACAAAACCTAGGACCAAAGGATTCTTTGATGTGGCATTTCCAGTAGAAACAGCAAGTTTTACTGCTGTCCCGACACTTCCAGCCAGTTGTATTTCAGAAATCTGATTTAAACAGCAAAGGTACACAGAAGAGTTAGTGTGATAAAAGGATAACTTGAACCCCAGGAGAATGAAGATATTCTTCAATCAGATAAGGTAAAATACCCTTGGTTTGTTTAGTGTAACACCCCACACATGGAGACCTGTAGGATTTCCATCCTTTTCAGGACCTTGGCACAGCCACCAGCCACAGAAACACCTCCAAAGCCAAAGGGCAATGCTGGTACATGTACAAAGTAACTTAGTGAGCCCAAGAAGATTCCTCATCCTGTGTGCAAGGCAGTCAGACGACTTCTAGAAGCTACTAGAAAATTCAAATAAACTGATTTGGTTAGAAATTGAGTGTGATGTAGTGAAGGAGCAGATGATGTGTCTGTGTCTGCAGTGCACTGGAACCACAAAGGAAGTGCCTTTGGGTTTAGGTACCTCATGTCAGAGCTGAGACAGTGAAACTGTGCAACCTTGTAAGTGTTGAAGATCCAAATTAACTTCATGATACAGAATTTATCCCTGATCTCCATGCTCATCTGGGATAAACAGGCAGAATCACTAAAATCAATTTGCTTTCAGCTGAGGTGAAGGAAACCTGGATTAGACTGTCTAACATTCCTGCAAAGTTAGTTAGCAACATTACCCCTACACTGGATTGGCAATGAAGGTTGTGCAAAGTTTTATTTAGGTACTGAGGCAAGTCATGGAATTACATAAATATTGATTTTTTTTTTGAAAGCTTTTTTAAAACTATAGGCAGAAGACCTGCTAGATGTCTGGAGCCATAATACAGGTATAAGTTGAAAAGAACAATGAAAAAGATGATTTTGAGAATAATACAGGCTAAAGATTTGACTGAGAACAGAAGTAAGCTGACCCTAAATAAGCTTAGATAAACTATTGGAAAAGGCACAGAGTTGTTGGCTCAGTGGCTCAGGCAGCCACTGCACTCCTTCTGTACTTTTCATTCTGTTAGGATTACCTAAATCTATAGCAGAGATAACAGCAAGTAAGATGTATCCACAAATGAGACTGTGGGAGAAAAATACATGAAGGTTCCAGCATTTTTAGGAATATTTTGAAAAGTTATCAAATGAAAAATCTGGGCATGAGTTATGTGGAGAAATTTAAAACCTCCCCATAACCCTTCCTCCAACTATTGTACCTATAAAAATATTTTTTAGCCAGCATGTCCACTGAAAACCATGAGCAAGAGTGATGTGCCTGATGTAAATCACTTTAAACTCCCCTCCTCTCCCCAACACAACTTCAGTGGATGGTTTCCTGATTAACCAGCAACTCCACAGAGCTTTGCCACCCAGAACTTCACTGGGCAATGAAACAGAGGGCTACAGGGAAGGGGTTTTTTTTAAATAAAACAAGTTTTGGAAAGACAGTTTCATCTGCATGTCCCAAAGGATGAAAACTTATGAAACTTAAAAATTGTTTGCCTCCTTGTAAAATGCAGATGCACCCGCTATCCCTTCCCTGAAGGCTCCATGTCCTAGCAGGGGTCCATGCTGTCTGTCAGGGGTCACAGAAGCACAGGGACAAAGATCAGATTGTTTTCTGACAGAAGGTAAGCTTAAATTTAAATACACATTCAGTGATTTTGTTACTCTTGCTGTTTAGGAAGCTTAGTGAAAAAAGTAACACTGTGTTTTCATATAATCTTAAACACAAGATATTCAAATGAACTTCCTAAACAAAAACACACATCTGACAAGTAAGGTTGTGTAAACCTCAATGAAGGGATATATACTCTATTACTATTCATCCAAAATAGGAGAATAATGTACAGGTTTATGTTTTCCTACTGAAAGAAAATTGACTGTCTCAAAATTCAGATGTGTCAACATCAGAAGTGTCAACATTTTTATAGGGAAATGAAGAGTCTCTGCTTCATTTTCTTTTAAATAATCTGAGAGCTGGAAGAGGGGAGATAACAAGGAGCAGCACAGTTTAAATGAACCATAAGTGCATCTGAAAATGATGCAACTACAGCAACCTTTCCACACTGATGAATTGTCCTATGCATTTGTTACTTTTTTCCCCAACTTTTAACACAGGCATGTATACAACAGAAGTTTCTAATTTCATAGTATTGTTGAGTGGATATCAACCAAAACTCCACTCCAGAATCACTCAGAGACTGTAGAATTTCAGAATGTTTGAGGCAGAGAAGCACAGTGACTTTAATGTAACAGCAGTTCAATACAACCTCTCTGACTTACCCTGTGAATCTGACATTTTCCACTCTGATGAAGCACTTAATGTTACATTAGAAGGCATTTTTGTGATATTATAATATTATTTCATTGTGATATAAATAAGGATTTCTTTGCATAACCTCTGACATGAAAACACATGAAAACTCAATGCCTCAATTCTTTCTGAGCAGCTTTGGTGTTGTGTTGATTCCTTGTTTAGGAACAACTGGGAAAATGCCTAACATTTCAGAAACCAAAATACATACTTAGAATGAAATATAAATATAAACATTCCCCTTCCTGGAGAAAAAGACAATTTTCTAGGTAAGTCTGTAGGAGAGCTCCACTATATACTGACAAAGAAATAAAGTTCATTAAAGTGTGTTGAAAGCTGACAACATACTAAGCAGTGTGTACAGATACCAGACACCTCATTAACCTTCTTCAGGAAATGAGATGCATGATTAATTTCCAAGTCTTGCAAGTTTATGACCAAAAAAAACCAGTTATCCTAGGTCATGAGGGAACATCTAAGCCAGTACACATTGGGTTTGCAGTGAAAAATCCATAGCAGACTGTGAGCATGTAAAAGGGATGGGAGACTGGAAGGAAAAAGTAGAATCTTGTAATGCCAACAATCAGGTTGACACAGTAAAGTTACAAGGAATACAACTGAGTCCCCAGGGAAATAAGGGTTACAAAATCTCATGTGAAAAATGCAAACCCTGGCAAAATCACTTTGCCTCATAATGGGAAACAAACCTGTTTAAAAGAGAGCCAAGGGATCCATTTGAAAGTTGCCAGTACATGACAAAGACTGATGGAACAGTAGTGCTTAAGCACAGCATCTGAACCATGATGCCAGCACTGTCCTGTGTCTTTTACTCTTTCACAAATTGGTGAGAGCATCTCTGCATTTTTCCTAAACAAAGTCAATTACCAGGTGAGAAATTAAGCAGTGCTAACAAAAAGGAGCAGCAGCATAACTGCTGAAGTGCTAAACTTTACTGTAACCCTCATCACAACTAAAGATTTCTCTAACAAGTCTACTGTAAAAACACAATTTATCAATTTCTAAATTAAACATGTAAAAAGGAATTAAAGGTTTCTTTGTCCTAAAAAGTAGATCTGCACAAATTATAATACAGCAAAAAGTTTTGTTCCATAAAAATATCCTCCAAACTTGAAGATTAGAGATATCTAGGTCAAACCATCACAATCCACTGCAGCTGCAAGTCTCATAAAATTAAGGGACTTAATTTAGCAGAGTATTAGTTTATTCCTCACCCATTCATGTTCAGTGTTATGAATGAGTCTATTACAAAGTGTCTCCAGGTCTTCTAAGTTTAGAACATGCATTGTACCACACTACTGCATCAATAAGAAGAACACTCTGAAACACTGCAATGTCCTTGGTTAAAGGAAGGGCAACAGTGTTAAAATCACTGCTTGCAAGTGTGGTTTGGAGAGAGACTTACCTTTGCCAGCATTTCTGGGAGGAAGAGGAGGAGCATCAGACGTTGGAGAGGTGGGTGAGTCTGTGCTTGCAGAAGCAAAGATCTGGTTGGTAAAGGCTCCATAGGAGAGTCTTTGCTTGTCTCTGGGAGTGCTAAATGAAGGGTGAGTCAGTTT
The DNA here is from genome assembly GCF_028769735.1 of Zonotrichia leucophrys gambelii. Lineage (NCBI taxonomy): Eukaryota > Metazoa > Chordata > Aves > Passeriformes > Passerellidae > Zonotrichia > Zonotrichia leucophrys. The sequence continues at coordinate 143,917,874 of NC_088171.1, forward strand.
GTCTTGGGGAGAAATGCTTGAAGAGTGACAAAAGCTTTGGGGTCTTGGAGATCTTTCCTTTTTTATAGGACTAGGCTGTGAATAGAAAAACAAAGATGATACAGCTGTCTAAACATTAATTATAGTTAGTATGTTTGGAAAATAGCATACCAGAACATAATATAGTGAACACGAGTTTTTTTTCTTTGTTGGACAAATAAACCCCCACTCCTCCCTTTTTCAGCAATTCAACCTGAAGGGTCCTCTCTTCTAAATGAAAATTATGATTGTACCATCATCAACAAATCATCATGAACACAAAATTAGAATTAATGTTAAAGCAGGAAATACACACTAATAATATACTAAATAAAATGCCAATAAAAGTCTGGGAAGTTTTAGAATTTAGGAGCAATTTTCAGGGAATACAGCACATTACTCAGACTAGACAATTATCCTCAAGTATCAAGTACATTACCCCACTGAAGCCTAGTAAAGATGAGCAAACACTTTTGACAGATCAGATTTATTTGGTCCCTGAACTAGTAATATAATCCATGATACAGCTCTTTTTAAACACATCTAATTGCTCTTTGAAGAAATTTTACACATTAGTTTTTGCCTGCTGTACGTTAATGGTGCATATGGAGCACGATCTGTTTCCCTGCAGCTCTGGTTCAGGTTATTATCTCCAGCACAGCATCTCTCATCCTCCAGAGGCTCCTCATACAGATGATTATTTTGTTCTCTGCTGTCCTTGAGGACATGCAAATTACTTTGGTTTCTGAATTTTTCAGTCCCAAGTGTCACAGAAAATGAGAAGTTGTCCACACTTCTTTCTGCGGCACTCATATAAAATAGGAGAGGTGTATTCGCATTTATTGCAGAAATAGAGCACACAGTAATTAACTGACTTGCTAAAGTAGGACACTGAGGCTAATTTTTCACATGCTGTAGGATGGCAATTATTCTATGCCCTCAAGTTTTGCCTTTCCATTACTTCTTAAAAAAAGAAAAAAACAGGAATAAATAGCACAGCACGGTTTGTGAAAAATAGAGTTATTTATTGAATAACTAGGTTTTTAATTAATTTATGGAAAAAAATTAAGTATGTAAGCTTTGGATTTCCTCCAGCTAAAATTTAACAGCTTAGAATTCTGAAGAAGATAAAGCAACAAAATAGCCAAGATTTGCTGATTTATATTATACTGTATGTCTTGTCAAAGTCAAACTTCTGAAGCAGCCCATAATAACTAGGTTGTCAAAGTATATTCAAAAAGCACTTAGGCAGTCTATAACACAGGCCTCAGAATTAGGGTTTTTTCCCCCCAAAATATCTGTAAGAAAAGAAAGGCTGAAGTGGGTCTCTAATTACCATTTATTTCCAGGGAGCAGAGCTGCTGACAGTTTTTGTGCAAGGCTCTATCAGAAATTTCCACTCACCTTATCATCCAAGTCATCGTCACTCTCATCGATCTCTTCCTGCCGAAGATTCCATTCGTACTCCACGTGCACGTGTGGGTTCAGCTTTCCTGCCTTGGCTTGAGAAAGCTGAAAGAAATAAAAAGTCTTGATAAAGTACTTGCTGTTCTTTTGGTGTTAGCTAAGTCAGCTTTGTAATGGTAAGAAATAAACTGGAGTATTTAGAAGTTTAAAATTATTCCAGGGCAATCACACAAACATCCTTCATTTGTCTGAGGTACAGAAAAACAGTTAAGAGGCAAAAAGGAAAGATTTTCTCAAAATGGGCAGAAGCCGCCATGTTTGACAAGCAGTTGAAAAGATGACATGAAGAGAAGGTATATGCACAAAAGCAGAATTTATCTGGAGCCCTCCTTTCCAGAATGGAAAGGCAAAACCTATTTATAAATTTTGGTACATACATCTGCTGCCCCATCAAAATCACAATCCTTGTACTCGAATCAAATGAAAAGATATTTACTCTTCATTTAGATATTTTACGTCTCTCTCTCCCTGGATGAGGCCAGTATGCCTTAAGCATAAAATTCCTTGACTTTGCCAGCCCAAATAATGTATTTCACATTCTTTAAAAAAAACTACCTCAATGATCAGCAAAAAAACCTAGTAGAGCAGTTTATGGTTATTCTGAGGACATAAATTCTCCTTTTCAATGCCTAGATCTTCCATCACTATTTAGTCCTTCACATCCTTTAAAATGTAGTCTCCTTGACAGTAGTTGATTCAGGAGTGCCTTTAACCATCTTCCTGAAATAAAACTTGGAATAAAGACAGTATTTCCAATCTGTTATGTAAGTATTCATGAACCCACTTGAATTTAATTACACAGTTAAGACTCCAGTTATGCAACAGAAATGAGTTTAGTACAGCTATCTTAATGCAAACACCTAGTTATTTATCTTGTACTTTTTTACTGCCCACAGCAAACAGTGTGCTCATTCATGTTTCTTTTTCACTCTTAACTCATTACTGCTTTTGGAAAAAAATGCAGAAATATTTTCCTCTTCAAAAATTAGAAAAAAAAAAAAGAGAAAAGGCATAATGCTCTATGAGAGTTAAGTGAAATAATCAGTGAGGTATTCATGGAATTTGGATCACTACAACTAAACGATTAACTGCTAGATAAGCTCACTGATAACATCCCCTTGACTGTTTGTTCTGTAACACAGCCAGTTGGTCCACATTAATGGCACATGTAACTTTTGAAAAGGGATACTATAGAGAAAAAAGCAATCCATTCCAACTGTGTGCTGCACAGGTGATCTGCTCAATCCAGCTGACAGAATACTCAAACCACTGGAAAAACAGCACCTACTTACACAGCAGACATGGCATTAACTGAGAAGTCAGTCCCACCTCATCAACCACAGCAAAATGCTGACTTGCATCCCCAGAAACATGGAAAATTTCTTTGATTTGTGAAGGACAAGGTCTTTTGATTATTCAATAATTAATTCATGACAAGAACTTTCAGTTGTCACAGGAAAGGTATTAAAATTACCAGCTGCAGAGCAAAAGTAGATATCCTCAGATCATCAAAGTTAGAAAAAAGAAGAAATTGAAATAAGTGGCAAGTGTTTTGTAAATTCTCCTGGTTTTGTCCTAAATGTGAAACTGCCACTGCTACTTAGGCTTTTTAATGCCTTGACAGCTATTCAATTCACTTGCCTACTAAATGCACGCTGGAGGCACCTTAGAGGGCCAAGAACAAACAAACTTGTTGGTCTGATGTAAAATCCTTACTGCTGGCTAAATGCTTCAAAGAAGTACCTGGGAAATTCCTTAACACCTTTAATTCTTGAACACCAATAATCTTTTTGGTGTCTGTTAACATCCCTCACACATTCTCAAAATTCCAGGAGGTTTTTGCTTTGATCATGCTCAGTAGAGGGACAAAGTCCCACAGAAGCTGGTGTTCTACATCTTTTTATACTTCAGCTTCCAGATATTACACTTAAGCTTCCTCCTCCTTTCAGGATGGTAATTTAAAGTTGCTTCAATTCTCCTTATAAAAAGACTTTCACCATCTCTGAACTATCTATCCTGTTAAATAATCTGAAAAAAGCCATAGCAGGAAAAGACAAACAAAGATCCCAACCTAAAAGGTCTTGACAGTTTTAAAATTACAGTGGTTGTTTAGTACTCCTGATATAAAAGACTTTAAGAAGAACTTCTGAGGTGATGAAGCCCAAATCTCCTTAAATGGTGTATTTATTGACACATCTGACTCTCCACTACTTAAGTCTTCAAAACCACTGGTTAAAATAACTAATACTGCCACTAGAAGAAAGATCATTTTCTTAAACTGTTACAAAGAAAATTACTGCTGTGTTTTAGCTAAGAAAACAGTCACCTGTGGTAGGGCTTTCAGATCAACACACAGCCAGCTGGCAGCAACACCATGTGTGAGATGCAATGGTAATGATATATGAAGTAAATCACATTTTTAGAGCAAACATTCCCCTTTGCCCTCAGGCTTGGTTCTTACCAGTTCCTCACACTGGACAGCTTTCAGTCTCTTTGCTGTGTCCAGAGCCGTCTCTCCAGCTTGGTTTACTACAAAATTAACGATACAAAAAAGAGCAATTCTTTGAGATGCTGTAAGAAACAATTTATTGAATTTCACTGCTGGTAGCACAGTAACTCCTACAAGTGATCAAAAATGTCTGTTTACTCTGTAGCAGCTGCAGCTCTTTAAGATTCCACTCCAAGTGCTCATGCATTTCATGTATCATCAGGCTCTTCCTGAACAGCAGCATCTGCTGCAACAATTCCCAAATCCCTCCCAACCATCCTAGCAGAGAATACAAAGATATTTGGTCACCTCAATCTCCACTCAATGCCTTTGCCAATAAAACTCTTAACTCAATAAGCAAGAGAAGCAAGCAGGCAGGGTAAAATAGCTCAAAGAAGAAAACTAATTCTAAGATTTATAAAAAAGAAAAAAAAAAGGTTAAATGTTGATCCAAGCAGATTTTACTTTGATTAATGTGTAGAGGCTTGAAGCCTTAATTTGAAGATATTCGAACAAGAATAAATTTAAAACTTTCTAACTTTGTCTTTATCAAAGCTATAAAATGGTTTACAATTTAAAATAACACCTGGTAAGAAAGAAGGTGATATCTGAGGCTGCTGGGAGGTCCTCAGGCACAGCATCTAATGGAATACTTCCCAGATGCTCAGTAGCAAGCCTCAGTAAACAAAAACAACTCCCACATCTGCTGTGGATAAACCCTAGGTAAAATGTACTCTCACAGTACATCAGTAAATGCCATGGAGGTGGCACAGAGAATGCTCCACAGCACATCCAGATTGTAAAGCACTTCTGTGATCAGGAACTGAAAATGATCAAACTGAGATCTATAATGTCAGTGTGAAATGTTGCACAGAGAATGCCAGGTAGGAATACTAGAATTTACAAAGCAGTCCTCTAGAAAGGCCTGTGACTTTGAAATAATTCAGATCCCTAAAAAAAAGGATTTACTTATGTAAAGATCTATCAGAGATGGTTTAATACGAAGAGGAATGAAAACATAGTACTTATGTGAAGTTAATACCTAGACAGCTTTTAAGTATATACCTCTTATTTCAGGGTCTGTGCGAGATCACTCAAGTTCCTATGTGAGATCACACAAAAAAACCAACAAAAGAGCACAACACCCTCTTTCCCACAAAAAAACCCTCAAAAAACAAGGGACCAAAAGGTGTGAACACTCCTCAGGCATCAACCTAAGAGAAAGTTCAATGGAAGGACCAATAAAGGCCTTAAACTTGTTCAGATAGTTTTCCCATTGTAACTACCAAAAATGGTCACATTAAATTCTCTGATTTGTGATAATATTGGAATATATTCTAATAGCCTATAAAAAAGCAAAGGAAAGCAGTCACTTCTGCCACTAAACTATGAACTTCAATTTATACAGTAATACAGTAGTTCTTTACCAGGCAGTGGAGGAAAGTAATGGTGATAAAGAAAAGGGAGAAATAAAATCCAGTTTGCATCAGCTGTTAAAAACCTTCTCTCCTATACCACTAACTCATTGAATGTAAATGTTTTACAGACATGCTGATCACATTTAACTCCTGGACCTAACTAGCTGGATTCATGGGATGCCTTCCTAACTCAGGAAAAATGGGATCAGCTCTCTCATCTGCCTTTCAGCTTCTCTTTGCACCTACCTGTGAGACAGGAGTAACACCTGCTGTACCTGTACCAGTTCATTTGCCATAATGGCATACCAAAAGTTTAATTGAAAATGGAATCTCTGCTCAATTAGGATAATCTCTTGTTCTCTGGATGGTCTCCCCTCCCTAATCAGTGGCAGTGTTGGCTGGGATGAAACCACAGCACCAGCTGCCATTGATAGCAACAGAAGAATGAAGTGCTGTGCACATAAAGCCCACATACCTAAGAGTGGAATTAGACACGTAAGTTCTAGCATAAACAATGAACCTAAATTCCAGGCAGTTTAAAATGGGTCAGAAATAGAACTCTGAACTCTGCTTAGGGTTTGCCATTAGAATTTCATATTAGACATTTTTGACATTATTATCTTCTAAGAATTCAATTTCTTAACTGAATGTTTCCTTTATGCTTGCTGTTGACAAGGTCCTCATCTTTCTACCACAGTTTTATTTTAGAAGTTTACTTACCACAGAAAAATAAACAAAAGTGGCTAAAATAATGGGAAGAAATTTTAGGAAATCTGTATTTCCTGGTTTTAAATAATGAACTTACCTAAATCAATAGTTGGCTTCCCCCTCAAAAGCAATTTCAAACACTCAGGCTTATTATATATACTGCAGTAGTGTAGAACTGTATTACCCAATGCTGTTTGTTTGTCCAGGTTTCCACTAAAAAAAAAACCAACAAAAAAACAAATAATCAAGAAGAGTATAGTAGCTGTGCTATTCATTTCAGATCTAGCATTCATATAAATAAAAAAATTACTGGACAAATATGAAGTAGGACAAAAAAAATTAAATCAAACATTGCTTTCAAAGACTATTAAGAATTCTTCCAAGAACACTGGAAATACCTGAACTGTGATTGAAAAGGACTGAAAATCTACAGATGCTCCTTCAAAAAACTAAAGACATGAAACTCAGAGACTCAGGCCTCTCTAAGGTCATGCCAGTTGCCACTTCACCATAATTCTTTTTTCAAACATGCTAAATTAGCCCAATAGAAATATCTGAATAATTCTGATACAGTTAAAATAGGTTAATAAATCCCATGCAGTCAAGGAACTATCAAGAGGGCAACTGTGAAAATGAGCAAAAGAGTTGTAAGAAGGAATATAAGGACAACACATTGACTTAGGGGAAAACACAGATGTGCAAAAGGGCTTAGAGGGTTTTTAAAACCTGTACTTCCTTCAGTTTTCAACTTTTAAACTCAGGTTTTTCAAAAACTGTTACTGACATTTTGGGAACAATCAAATATTTTCATAAACCAGAAAGCAAAGCTCAGGAGATGACAGCTTTCCCCAGTGTTACCCATATTGGACAGTAAGAGCCCACAGGGTTGTAAAGATGCTCCTAAATTTGAAACTGCCACAAAAAACCACACAGCAGACAGAAACTGCTATAACACACAAAGTTATAGCTGTCTGAAGAAACTATGAAGCTTCATAACAAAAACCCCAAAAATTGTAAATAATCACCCAAAATTAAAAATATTTTAATAAAGGTGAAAATAACAATTTGGGTTCCTAAAACATTTTTCAAATTATGATCTCAAACAGCTTGAAAATACTGGAATGTTATTTTTCATTTGTTACTTTAATAACACTCTCCTAAAATTTGCACTCACACTTTTCATTAAGGTCTTTTACTTCTATGAACACATTCCTTGACAACAAAGAGCAACTCAGCCAATAAACTAGATGTTGAAAATTACTAACTAAGTTTATGCTCTCAATAGCTTTAATACAGTTTATGAACTATTGGAACACCTTTTTCAAAGTCAATCTAGCATCTGTTCATAATTTTCTGAGGAAGATCCTTGTTTTCTACTCTTACAGTTCCTTTGCATGTGTCTTGTATTTGGAACATTTACCTGCCACCCCTCCTGTATGTGAACTATTTGTTTGTATGGCTTCATGTTGTCATGTGCTCTAAATCAATGTTCTCTCATGCACTACAGACTTTTGACTTTCATCCTAGTTTTATCTAACTGCTTTCAATGCTTTTAATGCACACATCTTTTCCTCTCCCTACTGATCAGAAGCACAAAGGTCAACTCAAAGGCACTAAACTATTCTCCTTTGAAACATATCTAAGGAGAAAGATTATAAGTGATAAGCAAACACCATCCAAGGCACTGCCAGGATAACTCTGAACACCCACAATTGTCATGTACAATTGAATGAAAAGTCAGCAATCCATACCAGTTTTGTACAAGGAAGTCAACCAGATGGAGAGAGGTTTGGTCAGCAGTCCGGACTGCTAAATGAAGTGCTGTTTCACCTGGCTCCTAAACACATGCAAAGGGAAGTTAGATTTCTGTCTTATTTCTGCAGAGCTTATGTATCAAACCTATGAGATACATCTCATTCACTCTTTACAGTCTTTCAAAGAAAAATATTAGGAAATGATGATGAAAACGATTATTGTCTTTTTTATCTCTAAAAGACACCACGTGCTTCAAAGGAAAATGGGATTACACTTCTGAGATCTCAGCTTTCCTAAACCAAATTTTCACTTTTTCCAGCTGGATGGAACAACCCTGAAGAGTCTTTAACCATTTTAGTTACCAGTAACTGAAAGGGATCCTGTCAAGGAATACTGAGTAAATTTGCAGTACTTGTTGCTTTACAACAGCCTGTTGAGCACCAAGCAAAGTCACAACATGATTTCCTACAAAAACAGCATCACAAAAATCACAGTCCCACATACATTAAAACTCTTACAGATTGGCAGGACAGTTGAAGTTGGAAAGGACCTGTGAAGGTCATGTAAACCAATCTCTCTGCCCAAGAAGGGCCACTGAGGACCAGTTGCCCAGGACCATGTCCAGATGGCTCTGGAATATCTCCAAGGACAGAGACTCCACATCCCTGGGCAGCCTGTGCCAGTGTTTGGTCATTCTCACAATACAAAAAGGTTTCCTGATGTTCAGAGGGCACCTCCTGTGCTCCAGTCTGTGCCAGTGTCTCTGGTCCCATCACTGGGCACCACTGGGCTCCATCTTCTTCCCACCCTCCCTGCAGTATTTCCACACAATGATGAGATGTCCCTGAGCCCCTCACAGCTGAACAGCCCCAGATCTCTGAGCCTTCCCAGGTGCTCCAGGATGCATTTGTGGCCCTTCCCTGCATTCTCTCCAGCCTGTCCAAGCCATTCTTGCTGTGGGGAGCCCAGATCTGGGCACAGCACTGCAGCTGTGGCCTCACCAGTGCTGAGTGGAGGGAAGGATCACTGCCCTTCACATTCTGGCCACATGTCCCCACTGTCACCTCTGCCACAAGGGCACCCTGCTGGCCCAGGTTCACCTTGGTGTCCATCAGGACCTTCAGGGCTCTTTAGGCAGAGCTGTGTGGTTCCCAGCACAAAGTTGGTGCATGGGGCATTTCCCCCATAATAGAGGGCTTCTCCTTGTCTAACTTGAATTGAATAATACTTTATTTTCTATACATTTCATATGCATTAATGCATTGAAATAGAAACAGAAATGTTGTTTATTTCCATTTAAAAGTTGCATGAGAAGTTAATAAAACCTAAAGTTAGATTAACTCCTATTGATCATAAAGGACAATTTAAAAAGCATATTACAGTATATATAATTCTAAGTATGGACTTTTTTATGACTTAGAATTAAATGGACTTCTAAGTCATAATTAAAAAAATATTATTTTATTAAACCTCAGAGAATTTACAGAGGAGAATGCTGCTATAAATGTCCTAACTGCAAACCACATTTCAATTGGGGCTCATACCTTTCTAGATATCACAGCTTGTAACAGCTGGGAAGACTGAGGAGCTAATTCTGTGGAAACTGCAGTGGATGACAAATACAGAAAGCTGACCTTGCAGTCAGAGAATTTGAAATGTGTTTGCATGATAAGCACTCTGTGATAGCTCAGGTGCTGAGACTATACTGAACACAGACAGCCACTGTGTCCTTTGCCAACTTAGCTATTTTCACACAACTTCTTGAAAACAATCTCTGACATGTCTCCAGGTTGGGAGAAAGCATTGCTGAGCAAGTGGTTACATGGCATCAATTATCTATTATCAATAAAAACAGGCAACTTTGCTCATGATTAACACTTGTCCATGGCTAATTGAGGTCAACCTGGACTGATTTTTCCAAAAACTGTTGCTGATTTCAGAAGGAAGATCAAGTACTCATATCTTGATACACACACACACAAAATAATCTTCCAGGTTGAAAGAAATTGTATTTCTGTAAATGTCTCATCAGAAGCTGTGAAGTCATCAGATTTATTCTTTCCTTGTCCACAGTAAACAGAGACTTGCAGACACTTAGTAAAGTGTTCCTCCAGCCACTGTTTTAAAAACAGGCATGATACTGTATGTGGGACCAGGTGTCCCTGGGCAATCAACTCTATTCTTTGGGACTTTTCTAAAAGAGACACACTGCAGAACAGGTGCTTTTAAACACACTGTAGTGGCACCAAAACAGTGTATGATATCACTACTGCATTTCACACTCCTTTAGACCAATTGATGATGAAACATAAAGTGCTCTTTTCCCTCCCCACAAGGATGCAACATTAGAGAAAGAAAGAAAGACAAACCCCATCATTTTCATTTGTCATTTCTTATGTTTTATCTCCTAAAGCAGCAGTCCCAGATCCTGGGCATTTTACAAATACACAATTTAAAATAGTAATTGTTTACCTGATAAGCTTACCTGTCCAGGCTCCAGCAGTGGCTCCATTAGCTCTACCCCCTCTGCATAGACTTGAATTAGTGCAAGTAAATCCCTGGATTTGACAGCCTCAAGTAATTCACTCAGTTTAGCTGCTGCAGATGCACAAGTCTTCCTAGAGAACTTATGATCTACATATTTAGCAGTGATAAATTCTTTACGTGCAGTCCTGCGGGGTGTGAAAATAGATCTTGCTTTAGAAATTTTTAGAAAAATGGGTCAATGATTATAATTTAAAATCACCTTGTCTAACTTGGAAGCTGAGAAGGAAAGAAGAAAACTACCTGATAAAAAGTGTGTTATTTATTGTTACACTGCATATCTTGCTTGCAAACAAGCCCCAAATATGGAACATTGTCAGTTTTATCCTGTCTTCTTGTTATATACAAAAATTATTCTGACTGTGGAGACTAAGACCAGAGGAAAAGTAGAGCTAGTGCCACTTAGTTTATTATTTGAGGGTTTACTACAAAACTCAAAACCATTCAAGAGTCAAATAATGCACCTTGAAACCCAAACAAAGAGTTTTCTACACAGGGAAGCTGAGGAAGTAAAATGTGACTATATGACTGGAGACTGAACTTCTAAGAAGCTCCATAGAGGGAATAAAAACCTCCAGTTCAGCCATCCATGCCTTCCTCTGGCTTGGTTACTGTTTAAGTCACTTTACATCACAGATAAATTCCACAGAAAACTTAAAGTTTAAAGATTCAGTACTTACATATCACTTGATGGACTGGGTTTAGGTGAAGGACTAGGCAAATTCCCTTCCATAATATCATTAAAACTAGTATTTCCTACATTCTTGGCCAGCTGAGATAAGAAAAAGAATAAATAAAGTGAGGACTTTTGGGGTCTAACAGCAACCTAACAACAGGACTATTAATGTGCATTTTCCACACAAATTATAAAAGATGGAAAACACAGGACTGAAAAATTAAAGTCCAATTATTACATGCAGATACAGAGCAATTAAAAAGAAAGAAAATGCTTCTATTATGCCAGAACTTGTACAATAGACTTCAGAGTCACAAAATTATTTGCATTTCAAGACAATTTGCCTCCAACATGAAACCAGAAAGAGGAACCTGCAGTATGAACAGTGAAATGGTGCTGGTACACTGATCAGCAAGCTGCTTTGGGAAAGAAGCTCAGTCCTACTGAAGATCATGCTTAGTAAAATTTGTTTAGATTACTAGTAACTTTGCAAAAAAAACCCCCTATATTTTATGAAGAGAGAAAGTGGTGAAGGTGAACCAAATCCAGATCTGCCTCACATCATCTCTCAATTTTCCTTTACAAAATTTCTGTAACAAGTGTCTTCTCTCAGGCCAAACACAGCTAGGGAGATAAAACTACTGCAACTGTTTCTTTTTGACTTTTTTATATTTTTCCTTTGTTGGTTTTTTTTTTGTACTCTCACATCATATTCCTTTCATAACTTCAATACTACATGACTTTATCCATCGAATTAAGATTCCTACAACATTTTTCTTTGAGAATTAGCTACAGTCATTCTCCATTGCCAAGTCAAATTAGCTTCATGTTTTAAATCACATGACCTTTTAGACTGCCATGATTTTGGGTCAAGATCAGCTATTGAGAGCAAAAATCTGATGGTACTAACTGCAATGGGTGTCAATACTCATTCTGCAACACCTCAGGACATGAAAAGAGACGTGACAAGAGCATCAATAATATATAGTAATATATAACCATGCACCTGTAAAATAACTAGAGAAATATGAAGAAAAATTCTGCAAAAGCACATTCCTTGAAAAAGTTTAACAGTAACTTGTACATTTTTGTGCTTCCTCCATATATGTCAACATTTGACTAAAAAATCCCAATAGAAATTAAAGAAACTTACCAAGAGTTCAGACGTTCCTAATTTGTCTAATTCCAAAGACTGGATTCGAGAAATATGGACACCCATTTCTCTGTGTATCCCAGAACACTCAATGCAGGTTAAAATGCCCAAATTAGTCGAAAGCCATGTTGGATCTGCACAATTGGAACACAAAGCATTTAATCAAAGTCCAAGAAAAGGTTTGCAATGGTGGTAAGAGATGTGTTCTGAAATTATTTCTTATTTAATATTTCAAAGAATGAAAATAAACTAAGAACATTCCATACTTTTCTCCAAACACTAATTTAACCAGAAATTGCTACCAATGGAATGCAGTATTTCAGATTTAGGAACAGACCCAAAGGCATTGAATTTAGACTTACTAATTCATACTGCATGAATGTATTTCAATACATTTTGTATTTGTTTCCTGTACAAATTAATTCCTGTTTTTAAAAGTAACAGATCTCCTAAATTTGACAACCTCTGAAGTTTTAAAATTTACTTCTTAAACTTTAAATAGTCCTTCATAAAAGATTAATCATAGTGCTTTCCAGTATGTAAAACAGCAGAATGTTGTAGAAAATTTGAGGAATGCTGGCTAGTCCAGGAAAAAAAAAATCTTTTAAAATGGTGTCATGGAGGAGATCTGCATGTAATATTAGAATAGATTTTATACTACGAATGCTACATAGGAAGCATGACCAGTTTTTAAGGAAAAGAAAAAGCTTCAGACATACTTTGTGCACAAATTAATCACTTCCTTGACTTTAAATACTAACTGCTGAAGCATTAAGCCAAGAGTTTTAAAGCAGCAAGCTGGAGTACAGAAGCTTAAAACTTTACTACAAATTGAAAGATGAATGAGAACTGTAATCTGAAGTTTCTATAGCTTTACATAATGAAATAATTGAATGAACTGGTTCCAGGATTTGACATAATTATATCCCAGTTTGTAATTTTATCTAGCTATTTCAAATTTGGATCAGTTCCGCATTAGTAAGCATCTGCAAGACACACACAATCTACTTAGTTCAAAATGAGTATCACCTTCTTGAAGTGTCCCTTTGATGAGAAAGCTGCAGTAGCTGCCAGCTCCCGCACCAGCTCAGTCCTGCTTGACCAGCTGCCCCTTCTCAAGCTCTGAGTGCCACATAACTGACCTGTAACTCTGTACTTCTGAAGATATTATCTGATAGGATTTCAACTCTGGCTCTCATTCTTTGCACAAGACTACTTATTCCACCTCTGAAAACGATGCTGCAACTCCAGTAGTCTCATGCCAAGATAAAGCCTCAGAGCAAGATCCTGGCCAGGTCAATTTTTCCACAAGCATTGTCTAAATATTACTCACTTCTACTTAGTAGCATGCACAGGATCAGTGATGCCAAGCAACTTCCATTCAAGTGCAACAAGCATCTAGACACAGTGCAACAAGAACAGTTCAAACTCCAGAGGGGCTTGAACTGCTGGAAGTAAGCACAGACAACACACAAAAATATTTTAGTGAATTAAATGGAACTAACGTAGGAAAGTCATATTTGTTCTTTTAAAAACAGGTTGAAGACTGAGAAACATCACTTAGAAAATGAGTTTGCACTCTACAAACACTTCTTTGAAGAAATTACTTTGCTCCCAACAAGAAGCATGATGAAGCATGACGACATGAACAAATGGAGATACCTGGTGAGCCACAATCACAACAGACTTCATTGCCGGGCAATCTCTGTATGTCATCAATAATGGCTTTTGTCAGATCCTCTAAACTGTTTTCACCTGTGCTCTGCTCTCCACGGAATGCCATATTTAATGCTTCTTCTTTGCTGTTAGTCAACACTGATATCCATCTAGCACAAGATAAAGACCTCAATGAAGATCTGCATTTGCAAATACATGTTAATCTATAGACTGTAGAAATCTTGCAAGGAACAAAATACTAGTGGGACTACAGGGAAGGACTGTATTGTGGAAGAGAATGAGGAGGGGAAAAAGTGAGAGACAAAAATGAAAGATTTGAAAAAAGTAAGAATGAGAAGAGAGAAATAGTCTTAATTCTAACTTCCCTTTGGTGAACAATTTTAAAGCCAAGCTCTCAGGTTCCTCAAATAAGTAGAAGTTGTGGAAGAGAAAGGGGCAATTAAGCTCCTGTAAATTTAACTGCTTTAAAAGATGCCCAAAATCTTCTTAGAGTCTCCTTCCTGGAGAAAATGATAACCCCTGCTTTCTCCAGCATGCATCTTTCTCTTCACAGAGGAAACAACAAGCACCCTGGTGCATGGGTTGATGTCTAGTTGCCTTTCAAATTCAGGTCTCTGAGCACTGACCAGATTCAGACTGCAAAGCCCAAAAAATGACAACTGCCATGGCAACCAGGGGGTGAAGGATGACAGGAGAGGAACAATACCAAGAGCCAAGATCAAACTTTAGGAGCAACAGCTGAGTGCAACAAATCAAGACTCTTTGATGGTATCTCAGACAATTTTTCCTCCCCTCCCAATCACTCTGCAAGTTGTTGCTTCCACATAATGTTTTAATTAAAAACAAACAAAACCCCTTCTCAGCAGCTGCTGTGTTCCATGTGGAAGTACAGAGGGGAAAGCAGTTCCACTAAGGAGCAAGCAGTGTTGCTAATTTAGAAAAAAAGAGCAAGTTAAAAAAGAAATCCTCAGAAATAGTGATTTTAGATTATTTAGATCCACTGCAAATATTTTATTTTTTTTAATGCAGAAATGTTGTAAATTGGCAGTGTCCTCAATGCATTTCATGTTTACAATGTCCTGCAATCATTGGTCTTCTGAAATATGCAGAAATGGTATGGTCATCTAAACAAACTAAGAGAACTTCAGATTGAAATTCATAATTTCTCACTGAAATAACAATGAAAAGATTAGCTTCAAAGGATTTCAGAGAGAAATTTATGTTTGTAATTTTGGAACACAGATTCAAAGCCTGAACTAATATATGGGCATTCCATATTATATACTTCATGCACATTTTCTTTTAATTTTTATGTGCATAAAATCATCTAGGAAGTAGTGCTTAAAATGCTTTAAAAATTCTGAAAAATCAGTGTTAAGAATAAAAGAGAAATTGAAAGTCTTGAACACAAATTTGCTCCAAAGTTTACATGGTGTCAATAATGAAGGTACAGTCATCTTTCTCATTACATGAGAAGAACCTACACTAGAGGGCATTCTTCTGCAATTTTAATGGTGAAATTCAATGTTATTAAAAATAAGAGGCAAGCGTGTCTTGTTCTAATATTATAACAATGTTTGGTCAAATACAGAAAGTAAAATAATAATTAAACTCAGACAAACAACACTTATTCTGACATTTGTTTATAATTTTTTTAGAGTTACAATTTGATTAGTTTGTTAAAAAGGCAGAATTTGAATAAAACTCAACTGAGCAGTAACAATTAAAAAATTATTAGATGCATTTACAACAAACACAACTGAGCCAGCTGTTAGTTGATATAGATTTCCTTATCATGAGTACCTAAACTGTCAGAGCAATCATTATTTTGGTTGTGTGTGCCCAGGGAGAAGGAACCTCTGTCCAGGATTGTCACTGGGGCAGCTGTGAGTGAGAGCAAGAGGCAGCAAGCACAGTGGCAGCTCTTCCCCCACAGGCACAAGGACAGGGACAGACATCTCTGGATTACTGGTGCTGCTTATCAGGAAGTGCCCAGTTGGTCACCAGGCCTTCCTGGCAGGCCACACACTCAAAATAAAACATGACTTTAGAGTGATAGACAAAATTTCAGTGCTTCTACTAGGAAATAAAACCAGCCTGGAATTTCAAAACAGTCCAACAGGCAGCCTGCTACACTAAATTTATTTATCTGCCTCTCAAAAGAAGGAGACTGCTTATTTATTTTTCCCCTACCTTGCTCATGTGTGAAGACAAAAAACCCAAACAAACCACTTCAGCTACTAAACCAACTAATACAGTAAAAATTATTTTATGGCAGAGTACCAAAAACTTATGACTCATAAGAAATAACAGTATTTTCTTCTTGACTAAGAAAATTACTGGAATAATTAAGTTCCAGGATGAATGCAGTAATCATGACTAGCAAGTCAGCTTTGCACTGTAAGAGCCAACATAAAGCTGTGGAAGCTCAGAAGGAAATTGCTGCACACCAAAGAATTCTCCAGCCCTTTTATTTCACCCATGACTCCCAAGGTTGAGCTGTCAATGCCCCCGCCACCCAACACCACCAAACAAGTGAAACACCCTACAAACATCCCCTATGCCTTTAAAATACACATGGGGCAACACAATTTTCCACTAGAAAGTGGATATTTAATGGAAAAAAATGAGGTAGCCTTTGCTGTCCTCTTCAGTAGTAATTACATTCCTTGCCCTTTTGGGTGTTGAGCATTAGGCTACATGCACAACACACATCTGGTGACAAAGGAGCAAACACCAGTGCTACATGGTTCTCAGGAAATAATTCTGATGCAGTGGGAAGAAAGATTGTTTAAAAGGAAATAATTTAATTGGAAGCATGCATTAAATGTAGCAAGGTCTTGGATTCTGAAGTACAAATCTCAGAGATGTGCTTTGCCATTTATTTCTAGGCCTACAGAAGAAAAAATGTACTGCCTGTAGATATTTTCTATGTGCCATATTGAGATCATTTATCTATTTATTATATTTACTTTCAAGGAAAAGGTAGGATCAAGAGGAAAAGAAGTAACTGCAAAACGGGATTGACAGGGAAGATTTGAGAACAATTTAAAAATACTTCATTTGAATCCTAATAATCTGATGTAATCCTAATATCATCCCAAGCACTCCACACAAATCAGGTACTGGCAGGATGAATAATCTAAATGGGGTTTTGGTTAGTTGGGTTTGGTTTAGTTTCAGATTTAACATTACTAGGTTTTAAAGGAGCTCTGTAGTGTGAACAAAATAGTTTACATTTACAGATTCATAACAGCAGAAAAAAGAGACAGTAGGCACTAATTGTGCATTAACTGTGAAAATTATTTTCACTGTTATGTGTGATTTTACATAAATCTATTCACAAAATAAACTTGAAAAAATGTAAACATTCTTACGCCACGTATTCCTGCTCATCTTCTGCTTGAAAGTGGTAAGTTCTGTTATCTGAAAGAAAGAAATAAATCTTTTCAGGTGGCATATGAAAAAAGTCAATCTGTCTACATACTTGGTATAAAACCTATTTGGCAGCTAAAGCCTTCAAGAGCAATTTCTCTTAAAATGCATCATTAATCCTTTATTCATAGCTATGGATAATAATTCCAAAAAAAAAAAAAAAAAAAAGGAAGATGAAACTGTAAATTTTGATTATGTATTTTAAAAGTCTTAAGTTTTGAAAGAATAAAGAAAAATAAACACATGGATCACATTTCAGAAGCCAAAAACTGAAATATAATTAGGAGAAGAGGGCAAAATTAATTTGTTCTTTTTATATAGTTTTTCCCTGCAGTTTAGCCAAGGAAATTGTTTTACTAACCAACAGATGAAGACATGAAGTGGCTATTATCTCCCACAATCAAATGTTTCCTAGACTGTCCTTTTCAATGTAGAATGTTGGAACTGTTACTTGGTTAATACTCTATATGTGAAGTCTGAAAACATTAAGTTGACTCATCAAAAGAGTTTTTAAAACCAGACTGGATACAAACACCTGCTGTACAAGACCAAAATAGGAAATAGGGGAACCACAGGAGCTTTAATGCTGAGAAGAAAAGGCACTACCAATTTTCAGACGAAGAGAAATATATTTTAATGTAGGATAAGAGAGAGAGAAATTTGGTCTCTTTGTCTTCCTCGTTCCCTCAAATAGCACTCAAAAAGCAGAACAATGACTGAAAAACAGGATAAAGCCAAAGGTCTTTCCCCTTTCCTGATGGATACAGATAACACATGTTTCACAAAGCTGTTAAACATCTCTGAGCTTAGGGAGCAGCACATATGCTGCATTTCATGGCTTGTCACAAACAAACAATATTTATGTCACATCATCCATTTGCTCATCATCAGAAATAGAGGCTCTGAACAGTCATGAGACACTCTGTGTGTCTGGATACAGACCTGAACTTTGAGTTCTAGCCTTGTGTTCTACACAAAGCATCTTGCAATGACATTTTCAGAAACCCCAATAACACAAGATAGTACTAAAGCTGCTACATACGTGATATCAGATCAAAGGACTTCTTATCTTCAGCATTTGGCTTCACCTGGCAGGTCAATAAATTCAGTTTAGCTGGTTGCCTGTTGGACTAAAAAGAAAATTTATTTTATTTTAAAAATGTATTGATTTAGGATTATTTTCCCTTTCTGGAGGGTGGGCACGTATGATATTACATAAAGCTTGGACATGCACACATATCCACCCTCAAAAAGCTGGACACCAGCATCACCTGGTCTGATTTGGTCTCTCAAAAGGGACACATTCCTAAATCTAAACAAAATTAAAATCTTCATGGTCTCACTTTATCTGAAAGGGATGAAAAGAAAGCCCTTAAATTTACAATATGCTAATATTAATAGTTTTTAATTGCATTTCTTCAACAAGGGCAAAATTATAATGCAATTTTTCATTACAGAATATCCAAGTTCCAAGTTTCCTCCCATTTTAAATAAATCAAAGTTATAATCCTAAAACTTTAAAATGGAAGTGGAAAGCCTTGTCTGATCTGGAGTGTCAGAACTCAGGATAAATACCAATATCAATATTCTGTGGTGTAATTAAGTCACTTAAGACATGATAATTAAATGTCTCTGAGGAATTTGGGGTTTATACAGGTAGTAAGCTTTAGAAATTGAGAGCTGTCAGTTGAGGGCTGTCAGTGGAATTTGGGGCAAAGGTGGAAAAGTGGTGAGGAAATGGGACAATCTCCTTTAACAAGAGCAACTCCTGTGCTTGTTTCCAACAGGTTCATGTCACATTCCCACAAGGCAGTTTTAGCACTGCCTTCCCCTTGATCTCCTTGGTGCTACCTCATGACTGAGCATTCCTAGGAAAATTCTCCAGATATGTGCCTGATCCCAAGAACTCAGCATGAACAAAAATTCCTAGCATTCCAAACTTTTAATTGAAAGCACTCAAAACACTTAACACATTCACTCATCTGTCAGACTCTAACCTAACATCAAATACTTGCCAAGTTCCCAAATTATGTGGCTCACATATATACCATGACAATCCTTAAAGCAAATCCATCTGAAGTATTAATTGAGAAGTCTGTTCAATACATTTACCATTTTCTCATTCAACTACTGATAAATTCATTTCATAAGCTACAGTTTCACAAAACTTCAACAGTCAGAAGCTGAAGTAACATCCTTTTTGCAATAGCATATTAGCAACTCAGATTCACCAGGAAAGGATAATGCTATTTATTGTTTTCATATAGAGGTATAAAAATAACTTACCGTTGCATGTGAGATGGTAAGAATTCCATTTTTAACAGTGCACTTCCTTCTTTGCCATACTTTCCTTAACCTACATAAGAATATCATATCAATTTTAGTAAGCAGATGTGACTTCAAAACATGTAAATATCATTATCATTTTGGGACAATTAGCTTTAAAAAACAAAGAGATGCAGTCAAAATTTTACTAAATGCTTCATAAAAGAAACTTGGAGATCTGTGACAAATCTTAATCATCTTTTAGAGAGTTATAAAGACAATAGCTTTCTTTTAACTATGACTACTTTTTATGCTTGCTTGTCATGCTTTTGATATTTGCTACATTAAAATCAGTTCTGTTTTCAGGCTTGAACTTTGGAACTCACAAGAACCTGTGGCAGGTGCATTAGGAGAATATACCTGAAGCACCCACAGTAGAAAGCTGTTAAAATTAAAGCCTGAACATAGCAGAAGATTTCACTATTATTAACCAGAACATACCCATCACTCTTCTTTAAAAGATAACCTTTCTTCTCACTGCCATATTCCTTATTTCCCTGAAGCTGATGCATACTGTACCCTCCTTGCCTGCTCTGTGAATCCTAGAAAAGGGAAACACAACATTAACATTCTCCTGATGTGCACAGTAAACTTTCTTAACCTTTACGTCTATTTTACTTTTTCTTCTCTACAACATCACAAATAGATAAAGATTAAAAAAGGATAACTCCTACTGTATGTTTTACATTGACAGGAGAGCTTGATTTTACACCATGTGATCTTGAACTAGATGCATGTTCAAGATTTAATACATACATTAGGCCTTTGATGCAAATATGCATCTCAAAACAAAAGACTTTTAGCATACAGGTATTTAATATTGCACAACCTCATAAGCAAAAGATGAAATTTCAAAAAGAAAACAACAGAATATAGCATGCATCTATATATAGAAATACATATATAAAGAAAGACAAATGATAATTTTTTCTTCAAATAAAATATATTTATAATTCATGAGTTTTAGTGAATGAAGTCAGCTGAAATAACTTTTGGCCTGATCTAGTGAAACAATTAAGAGAAATGGATTAACTTGTTACAAGCACATCAGAAAAAAAATCCCCCAAATTCATTAAAACATTGACTTACTCTCCTAGACTTCGATCACGAAAGGCAAAAGCAATAAAGGAAAGAGAAAGCAAATAATTTGAAACAAGAATTATTATTCATTTAAAAAAACATGATCCCTGAACACAAATTTTATAGCCCCCATTGTTAAAACAGCGTTTCCCCTTTCTAAAGACACTAAGAGAGAGAAGGCAAGAACTATTTTAGGCATACAGGTGTTTTGTCTCATCCATTAACAAAATTCCAGGAAACCTGCCATATATGACATCGGCTTCACAAAAACAACTCAGAGGACTGCAGGATCCAAGTTTAATACATCTTCCAATCTTTGTAATCTTTAAATTGACTAAAAGGATAGTTATATTGTATCCTCCACAACAGGAGCTAATTCTGAATTTCCATTGAGAAAGATCAGGCCCAAAGTTAACATTGAATTCTTGCAAGTGTATGTAAAAAGCTATATTTAAGGGCACATCAATTTGTTTTTGAATATAACTGTGAAACAATAACCTGCAAAACATCTGACAACATCCCACCAAAAAAAAAAAAAATTGAAAAGAATGGGAAGTTCAATTATTTCCTTCTCAATAACCTTTCCTCTCTACAGCAGAGTTTCTTACTACCACAACCAATATATATTGAAGATTACTCCCTGTTGGTTTATCCAGAGCACTTACAATTGACTTTCATTTTGTAACAATTTGCCACAGAGTTTAGAGAAGTGCTTTGGTAAAACTGGCAGCAGTGGCTGGAAGCAGCACAGAGGCTCCTGCAAGCTGGGTGCTGCCAGCAGTGCTCACACTACCACAATCCATCACAGCTTGTTTGTTAAAAGCAAACTTCAAATCCCCATGGGAATTAGGGAATTAATCCTGCTGGTATTAGCATAGGAAAGAACATAATGAGATGTAGTTCTTGTTGCAAGTAGCATATAAGATAGAGATTTAGGGAAATAAATCAAAAAGTAAAGAAATAATTGATGAAACAGACACAAAACATGATTCCAAAAATTAGCTATATTCAACTTAATGCTGTTAAGTTACCTTTGCAGCAATAATTAATAGACAAAAAGAGGGATCAGAAGTCTGTATTAAAGGCTCAGTTTCTTTTAAAATTGAATCTTCTTAGGATATGAGCATTTTGCAGCATACAAGATCAGATGCTTTACACAATTAAAAGTACACTAGTATTCACTAAATACTTTTTCCAAAAGCCATAAACCAAATAATTTTCCAAGATATGATAGTTCTTGCCTAGGTAACAGAAGGTAACAAGGTAACAGAATCTGCCCCAGCTTGACATGAGGACAGCACAAGAGGGGCCACAAGAGACACTGCCTGTGACAGGGCCAATGTCAATGGCAATTCCTGCAGTGCAGCTGCAGCACTGGCACTGCTGCCTAGCCTAGGATTCAAACATGCTCCAGATGTGCTTCTCCAGGAGCCAGGTAATTGCAGTGATTGCAGTAATACCTTTTTCACTGATGAAAGGAGAGGTATGCCACAAAAATGTGCAAGGTCATTACAGATCCCCATAGCGTTAAATAAACATCTTGAACAAGTGCAACAGTGGAACAGAAGCTGCATTAGGAGGCCTCAAAAACATCAGGACGTCTCACTTCTCTCACAGCAGCTCTCAAGAGGTTAAAGGTGGCAGAATTTCCAATTTGAACAGGAATCCCTAGTTTCAATTTCCTTCTCTCCATCAAAAAAACTGTTTACTATCAACAACTAGGGCCTCAATTTTGTTATTTCAAACTGCTTCCCTGCCAAAGCAATGTTTGGTAAGAATACAGCTGATTTTTTACAAATCCACCAGAGAAAATCTCATTCATTGAATGCTCTTCAATAATTCCATTAATCCATCAATTTTCCATCAATGAGACTATAGTGCACTAATATAAGTGGGGAAATGCATACTGAATCATAATCCACCAGGCCATCTGTCACAATAATAAAGCCCAGCTTTATGCACTTAAAGATTTGCATACCCACAGTGATGGAGGCAGACTGGGGAAAACTCAGGCCACATCAGGCTTTGCTGCCTCTCAACCAAGGAGTAATGAATGCTGATCTGCTGCTTCAGGAGTAAACACTAAATAACTAAGTAACACATTATTTTACCAAGCTCCTCAATTTCTGCCAGCATCATTACCCTCTGACTCAGGTCATGTAGCAGAATCTCATGACAAGGTCCTCATGTTGATTTTGAGACAGAAACTTTAACATCAATGTGATCAAGTGGTTATTTTACCAAAAAAAGCAGATTCTTTCATTACAGCATTTCTCTACCTCTCTCCTGTGATTTGCCTGGATATCTGAGAATCACAATACTGCTCCATTTTCTTCTAAGACACAACTTCAAGTCTCTTCAAAACAAAGACTTTATTTTTTACATTTATAACTTTATATACATATATTATACAGTTATACACACACAGAGTTTTTCAAGATTCCTAGAATTTGTCCAGATTGTAATTACAATCAGAACAGTTGCACAGTTTATTTTGGTGATGTCTGTGAAGCTTCTTTATTTCAAAATGTATTCAAGTTTCAAAATTTGACTTCACATTTAAATTTGACTTTACTTATGTATTTTAGATGAGGTGTTTTTTACTATATACATTTTTTTACTGCACATCCAGGAAATAGGTAACCAAAAATCCAAACATTATATTTCACTTGTTACTTTGCCTCATAATAATCTATGAGCAATTTTGAAACTTGACTTGTGTGGACTGTACCATAAGCATCTATGAATCCACAATACATTGCTGAAGAACATCCACCCATTTCTCCTACTTTATTTCCAAGAACTGGCTGATTGTCAAGAAGCATGAACTCAAAAACACATGCAGCATCCAGGAGAGGAGATGTTTTCCTTTGCTTTCCAAATAATCAGCTTTTGGAAGAAAAGATACATGAGAGGAGAGCAAGTCTTGCTGCTCTGTGTGTTGGGAATCAATTCCTGATGAAGAATGAGCAGGAATTATGTTCAGAGTGATTTAGATAATAGGGAGATGACAAATGTAATGCTCTGTAAGTGTTATGGAAGAAATCCGGAAAATCCATGCACACATTGAAGATGGAAGGGAAAAAAACCCAACAAACTTAGAATCAGGAAAGACTGTAAAGTATAAGCTAAGGGAAAACTGAGCACTAGAAAAAGCTGACAGCTTTCACAGTAAATTGGGATCTAGTCAAAGGTGCTCTGTGGTACTCCTGTCAGCATTTGTGCCACAAAAGAAATTCTAAAAAACATGTAGAGTGCATTGTAAGGCTGTGTTGTCCTTCAGAATGGTGGGATTAGAGGTGCAGGAAGAGGAACAGCCTGCTGGCCAAGGTTTGTCTGCTGTATGATGTGCACCTGTGTTATGTAAGCATATGTAAGCAAACATTCAAAAGAATAAAAACAAACCACCACTGCAAGGAATTACTTGTCCTTTATTCCTTATTAACTGGGATTCCACATGAGCTAATTTACTAACTTCAAGCCACACATCTACACACAGTGGCCATGATCACAATGAGCTATCTGTAGAATTATGTGACAGTCCACAAAAATATTTACACCTATTACTTCTCCTGTTTTTCAAAAACTTCAAAAGAATTCCAGGAAATTAAAGATAGATCTTTTTAGCTTCACAGCACAGAAGGAAGATTAATGAAAACTACTTTGAAGAATACATTTATTATTACATATACTGGAAAATCAGGGCAGCTTTTGAACAGAGAGGTTATGTACAAAAATTTCCTGGAAGAATCAGCAAGTAAATGATGACTGATGCAGTGAACCTGGACTTTCAATGGGCACTTATTCTTCCTTATGAAAGGGAAAGAAATACATTGCCACAGGACAGGAGGAAAAGTCCTGAGGTGATATAACAGGTTAAAAGCATGACACAGCCAAATGAGTTTCACAGAAAGCTGTGCCAGCACAGTTTGTCTTGTATTGTTTGTCTTACACAAACAATATGGAAAAGGGTGAACAGTAAACTATCAAATTTTGTTAGATGTTATTAAATTATCCAGGATACCAAAGAAAGGCTCACTGAAGGATTTCTCAGGAACTCAACAATAGTGAGTAGCTTGACAACAAATGACAGGTGAAGATCAGCATAAAAAAATGCCAAGTGATGCAGAGGGGAAGAATAAGATACTGTGAGCTCACCATGAAGATTCAGAAACAGGATGATATGGTTATAGCTTTACAGATAATCAAAATCACACACCTCCTCTGGCCAAAAAAGCAAGTCAATGTAAGGTTTTATATGGAAAAAAAAAAAAAGAACAAAAAGGTATCTAGCAAGGATATAATAAATTCACACACGCACTCAGATCCTGAATAGGGTAAGCAGATCAAAAAATTCAAAACAAATAAAAGCAGAAAGACTTTTCCACACAACATGCAGCCATGGTGGGAAAGGCTCAGCTGTAACATAAGCTAATGATTTACACTTCTTCAAAAAGCAACTGCACAAATTCAAAGACTTGCAAGCTAGCCAAGCTACTAATGGGAGGGTATTCTGGGGAAGTATCAGTGTTTAGTGCCCTGCATTTTACTCTCAACATCTACAATAAACTGGCATCAGAAACTTGGCTGACTCAGTGACCAGGGTGTAAATTATGTTTTTATGTATATATGATATTAGCAATACTGTTGATCACATATTTGGATGATCATATATATTTAGAAGAATGGCACCTGCCTAATGTTATGTTATAATTCATATTTCATAACAGATATCTGGTAAATATGAATGTCTTATACACCAACAACAAAACTGAACAGAGGGTAAGCAAATTTTTCCTGAAGGAAAGCTACACTGACCCTCCCAACAATCCCTGTCACCATGGGCTATTCAGTATTTCTCTCAGGGATGATGATTTTGGAAAGTCAGAGTATTATCTCAGGTAAAAGTTGTGATGTGTGTTATTATGTTCTCTCCTAGTTCAAGAAGTATTTCAGAATATCTGCAATGGACACCACATGTGCTTCCCTCCACTTCTGCAGTGCATACCAGACACCAGGGCATTTGATGATGAATTTTACTTTTAACTGCCCTGTCTCAGTCCCTTCTGTCTGAATAGCAAACAAATTTTCTTTCTTCCTATATACTATTAGCAAAAGGAGTTTGGAGAGGAGAACAACAGCCCAAAACCCATGTGAGTTAGCAGCTGAACTCCAAAGTGCAAACCACAGCTAAAGGCAAACCTCTGGTTCTCATTCTGCCTTGGGATCACCTGGGTCAGGAAAACCCTGAACACAAACTGGCTGGAGGACAGCAGAACACAAGATGGAAGTGTGCATCCCTTCTCTTCATTTTTTTCCCTGAACAATCATTCCTTATCTTTGTCAAGGACAGGATGCTGGGGTAGATGAAGCATTTATCTGACCCATTACAACTCTTCTTATAGTACATCAAGAAAGTACATAAAAAAGAGAATAATTTCTCTTTGTACATAAAATAGAAACAGAAAATGAATGTAAAAAAATTGTTTGTTGATATGTAGTTGAACATTGTAAATATTAGTTTTGCATGATGTTGAAAATCCAACTCTTTTGAACCAATAACTACAAAAATTTAACAAGAACTAAACCAATTTCTGAATATAAAACTCACAAATTTACATTATCTCCAAGAATAACATGTCTAAATTATTTACCTCCTTCTGATCAAGCTGCAGAGAAGATTTTATCAAATCTCTAAGAGCTGTAAGTTGCTTCTTTTCTTCATCTTGTGTCTGCTTTATCTACATAAAGAGATTGCCATTATATGCTTGCTGGATGCAACTTTAATTTTAATGTTTTATGCATTTTAATATACCATTTCAGATGCTCAACTATTTTGTATTTTTGTAATAGTTGAGTTTATTTTCATGTACCAGTCCATTCTTATATCTTCACCTTCTATGCATTTACTGCTTGAAAAGCAAAATTAAAATGAATGTATAACTTGGCATGCACTGTTTATTCTGTTATATTGTCATGGCTTACTATAGCTAATGCAACTAAATTATCCTCTGAAATATTAGAATAACTCAAATACATTTGACAAATTACTTATGGAATGAAAATGCAGTTTAATTTAGCAACAAATTACAATAGCAAATGGGATTACTGTAATTCTGATTATGGAATACAAAAACACTTGGATGACAAGTGATCTATGATTCCATGTTATTACTTTGCTTCAATAAACATCACAATTAATTCATTTATAAAACCCTGGTGCTATCATTAAGTAGTTTGGTTTTAAAAAGTGAAAATGGTACTAAAATTAATGTTAATAATATAAGCTGATTCCAATATTCATACTTAAAAGTAGTTTTATATTAATATATGATTGAATTAACAGTATGATGAAAATTACTTCTCCTAATAGCTCTAAAAATTGCATATGAAGTGTAACAGTCAAGAAGTCTTTTCTTCATCTAGCTATGTTCAGTTTCAAGTAACACACTTTTCATTTATAAGATGTAAATTCAATATACATCCTCGTAATTCTATTTAAAATGTACTTATATAAACACAATATTTTCATTTTCAGATATAAAGTTACTTGTAAGTAAACTTACATTATATAAGTCAGCAGCCAACTTTTCAATATATTGTTTAAGTTTATCAGCTGTTTTCAAGCCATCTTGGAAGAAACTGGAATGAAAAATACCTTGGATTTATCAGGAATGTATGGAGTTCACAACACAAAGTAGATTGTCTCGTGTAGCAAAATAGCAAAACCAATAAAACATATCCAGCTTTTTCCATGTTCAAAATTGAACAAAATAATTTAAAAAGTTAAAACCCCAACAAAAAACCCCTTCCTAGTAGTTTAGAGTATCTTTCAAAAGTGGAGATACACCATTGTGACTTTAACAAGTATCAAATTAGAGAGACTATAGCCAATGTGTTTCTCCTACAGTAACTTCTAAAATTTTTTTTCTGTATTTAACTCAAGCTCCTGTGTGTCTGCCTTTGTGGTTCTAATGATGACAAGGTTGTATCTCACCAGTTTCACCTCAAGGAAATCCAAAGAAATTACTGGCTTTCACAGTGGTTTTTAAATTTACACGAAGACTGAAAACAATTAATTAGAATAAACAAGATATTTATAAAAATGCATTCTAGATCTATGCCTCAGGAAATAAAATATTTTTTGCATGCAACATGCAAAGTTTTCCTTCACCCTGTTTCTCCATCACTCCCCTTCCCCACAAACTCATTCACACATTCTCTTCTGGAAGTCTACAGCCTCAGAAGAGGAAGATTCAGACACCTGGCACATCACAGTCATGAAAAAAGCTCTGATATATTCAAACAAAGGGAAACAAAACCTTGTGCAAAAAAGAAATTTGCAACTAAAGCTTAAAGCATTGCAGCACTTACTTGCATTGTGCATGGTAATATTTAATAAGGTTCTGCAGAAGGTCCACACCCTTTTTTGTCTTGATTTCATTAACCTTAATAAGATACTGCATAGAAAATGGACATGTTGACAATCATGTATCACGAACTCAAACAGTTTTCAAACAATAAAACATCATTTGCTCAATGAATTAAACTCTGTGTTTAATTTGGGTGCTGCGCCATAAAACGCCAGTCCACCACTGCTAAACTAAACTTAAAACAGGTAACAATTTATCTGGCTACTCTATAAAATTTAAGCACCCCAAAACATAAAGTAAACTCAAGAAAAAAGTTTCATCCTTTAGAATTATCTAAAGATTTCTATTTTTTAATGCTACTGTAGTCATTACTGAAATATTCTGATACTGCAAACACTGTGTTCTCCACTAAAATGTAATAAAAAGAACTATTAATATAAAAAATAGTACCACTAACATTTATCACTTTATTAGAAATTTTTGAAGGCTTCAGAAAGCATATTGGAAGAAAAATATCAAAATATTGCTAAACCAAAAACCTGATAAGAAATACTTCCACAGTGTATTTTCAGCCCATGAACCTCTCCACAATAATCTAAAAACAAGGAAAAGGAATAAAAACAAAAAGAAGCCCAGTTTTGTACAAGAGCTGCTAAAATAATTATCTTTATGTTGCTGTACGGCGTCACATTAAAATAAATTCCTCCCTCCACCCCCATTAAGTGACAAAAGATTTCACCATCTTCAAGAAAGACTCCCAAAGTCTGTTAACAATAAGTTGCGGTGTTGCACTTGAAAACTGAGCTTTGTTTCTTACTTCACACATCTGCAGCTGGAAGAGCCTCCTCTCCTTCTCCATCTCCTCGGCTATCTCTGCCCCCGTTATCTCCGTTCTTATCATCCCGTGCTGCTTCGCATGTTCTCTCTTCTCCTTCTCAATCTTGGTACTGAAATTTCAATTAGAAAACATTTTAGAGAATCCCTTCTGCTGAAATGTGCTCTGGCATTATTTAGGGAAAAAGTAAATAATTAAGAAGTATCAAAGACATTCTGAAGATTAGCTCCTCTACCAAATCCTGTATATTTTTAATCTCCAGAAGCTATCGAGCCATGAAACTGCCCTTCCTACAACTGTATTCTCTAGATTCTGTGTTACTTGAGGAAAAAAATAAATAATTATATCTTTAAGATAATACTGCTAATAATAATTCATTTAA